>NC_135322.1:54340136-54965136 GCF_048772815.1 Callospermophilus lateralis
ATAAGTCTGAAAGGCAAAATTAATCCAACCACAGTTTCCAACTAGTTTGATAAGAAATCTTATAACTACCATTGAACTATAAGCTCTATGAGGGATTTTATTATTTTTTATTTTTATTTATTTTTTTTGGTACTGGGTATTGAACCCAGAGGTGCTTAACCACTGAGTCACATCCCCAGCCTTTTTAATATTTTATTTAGAGATAAGGTCTCACTGAGTTGCTTAGGGCTTCACTAAGTTGCTGCCTATGAAGGATTCTTTTATCTGTTTTGGACACAGAGCCCATAAAACATCTCCTGTTGCATAATAATAATAATAATAATATGTATGTATGTAAATTGTGTCCTAAGGGGTAGTCAAAAATAAACAATTCATCAAAGCCATATTTAACCAACCAGAACATAATTGTGTGACAGAGAGCAATCCCTAAAATGCACTATTCAAGGAACTGTGCTCTTCCCTCATGTCCTTGGGCAAGTAATTTGGAATCAGTTTGCTCTTGATGGGTCATTAAGTTTTCTGAATTAACAGTTCTTTTGAAAATGCTGGTGTATCTCCTCTGCAGATAGTCAAAGAAAAGCTGGTGTGCCATGCCATCATTGGGACCCAGAAGGGCAAGAGCTTGGTGATGACCGTGACTGTCATCTGTGAATTTATAGCACCTCTTATCCAGCTCTCCACCAAGCAGCTCCTATACCGACTAGAGAAGGTCAGTTGGGCTGTGCTAGAGAGGGTCGGGTGCTCTGACTGGGGCATCAACATGTTCACTTTTCATTCTGGAAGCTAAATTAACTGGAATCCTGTCACAGCCATTACCCAGCCAATATTTTTTAAGCTTCAGAAGCCAGTATGTCTTCAACTAAAAATTCTGAATCTAAACCTGTAATGCAATCCTTTGCAATGAAAATTCTATTTCCTTCATTCCTGATGTGGAAGACTAAAGTGAAGGGGCATTCCGGTGCACTGAGAATGCTTTTCTGTGGAATGAATGTTCATTTTACTTTAGGTAAAATGAATATCACAGAAGAGAAAGTGTTGGAATATAATTATCCATAATTATAATAATCAGTAAGAATAGATACCACTTATTGATTAGAATGGCTGGGCCTTGAGTCATGTTCATTATTTGCATTTTCCAAATTATCTCTCACAAAACCCCTATGCAGTAGACTCTGTTGTTATTCTCATAAAAATTAAACTATGTAGACTACCTAACACTGCCGAAGAACAATCAAATTATATGATTCAGTCTCTTCGATTTATATGGCTATGTGTGTCTGTGACTTTGTATAGCCATTAAGGTCAGGCAATAAATGGGAGAGTCAGGGGCCAGGTGTGTGAGGGGAATGGCTGCTGCCCAGGGCAGGAGTCCAGTTGGTGAAGGAGTGGATGAGGCATCACAGTAGACTTGCTCTACTCCTAGACAAGTTTCCATCCTAGAATTATTTACCACTGAAAACAGGCATGTATGAAATGTCGCTTCTGAGTCAGGGACTGCGCTAGTGCTGAAAGTCTGGTGAACAAGACGATATCGTCAAAGCCAAGAGACTTGTCGAGGTCATAGACTGTAAATGAATTAGCAAAACGTAATTGTTATAAACATTGCGATGAAGAAGAGTTGTGTGGTGCCATGAGCATATAGAGTGGGAGACATGGGCTTATCTGTCCATTATTTGTCCACGTGGGCACAGTGCCTCAAGTTGGGACTTGAAGTAAAACTAGAAGTTCATCTGGTGACGAGGAAGGGGAAAGAGTTATAGGCAGAGGGGACAAGTCATGAAAAGGGCCTGAGCTAGGAAAAGGCCTGGTGAGTATGAGGAACTGAAAGGCCCCCCCCCCCCCCGGACAGAGAAGATGGCAAGAATGGTGGGAGATCTCTGGAGGGAAGGCAGGGGCCAGGTGTGTGCGGTACCTGAGAGTCATGCCATGGGAGGGCTTCGGGGAGGAGAGTGTCACAGTGATATTTATTCATTGAGATAGTTATGCTGGCAGCTGAGCAGAATTGTTAACAGGCCTTTCATGTATTGGACTCTTTGTCAGGAGCTAGATAGGCAGCAAGGAGGATCATCCTTCCCTCAGGATGCTCACAGCCTACTGGGAAGACCGGGCATTAAGGAAGCCATCGACCCCCTGAGTGGTCTACACTATCATACAAAAGTGCTGGGGATGGCAGTGCCTAACCAGGCAGTGTCTAACCAAGGTGGAGGAATGCACCTTTTGTTCCTTTCATTACCTGGAGGTTTGCAGGAGGGTGTTCAAGACCAGCTATTCTGATAGTGGATATTTTGTTCATTAAAATAAAAATCTCCTGAGCACCACCATGGATAAGGTGCTGTGTTAGGAGATGAAAGGGGGAGCTCATGGTCTAGTAGGAGAGTTGAGATGTAGTAAATAAGTTCAAATCAACAATAGTTTGGGAGTGTATTAGACACTTTCAAGGTACAGGGCAGGAAAGACCCAGCAAAGACCCTGGCTTAGCAGACTTGGGAGAAGGTGGGCATTGAGGAAGTAAAATAAGGCTTTCGGTGACAGCCCAGCTACACATGAAGCTAACAAGCTCCATGAGCGATGCAGAAAGAAATGCTAGGAGAATTCCTGCTGCAGTTATTAAGTTTCACTGCTCTGTGTTCAATTCTTCCTTTGTAAATAATCAAGAAAGATATTTATTGGCCACAGCTGCCCTGAATTTGATGGCATCAAATTCTCTCTGAATGCAGCTATTCAGAGAGAATTCAGGAAATATTTATTGAATAACTATTCTGCGTAAGACATTATATGTTAAATATTCAGCTTAGTTCCTTATGAGGTTTTTCTCAGCCCATAAACATAAAAAATGTGAGTAATGCTCCTTTTCTTCTCTTGATATCCTTATGCCTTTTGGCAGGGGGAAGGGTAGCAAATTTTGCTTCAATGTCTATTGTTTGAGTTTTATATTAAAATATGCAAATATTCTGAATACTGCAGTAACTTCTTGTTGAATTAAAAAGGGAATTGAGCCACAGCCCCCTGCTGTTTATTTTCATCCTTCTCTCCTTCCCCCAACATCAGAAGCTTGCAATTTTTTCCTAGCACCATATTTTTCATCGTTCATTTCCTACTCAGATTTAATCCAGATCAGGAATGGAGAAGAAATGCGGCTTCATTACCAGAGTGTGCAAGGGGACCGGTTAGGTCTTGGTATTCTGATTTAATTGTCTAACACCCAATTATCTGTTCTGCCTCTGTGTTGTCAGCTCAAGGCAGGGCATCTGATTTAGAATATAATGATATGCGCCCCGTCTCTGGAAAGGGCTTTTCTGTGACTGCTTCCTCAGGTCTGATCTACTCTATAATGACTGTACCATTCACAAGCCACGGAGACGAGGCCACATCTCTGTGGGATTGAAAAGGTCAATTGAAACTTTCAGCCCCGTTTGCTTCATGAAGTTCTAGCAGCAAACAAACTCTGTCGGCTGATCTTCGGGGAGACAAACAGCCCAGAGAGAAGGGGTCATTTTAAAATAGACCAGCTTCTCTTCTCTGGCTTCAGCTCCTTCTCATCACTAACCTCTGAATGGCCCCTTGCCAAAACCAACCAAGTGTGGCTTCTTCACTTCAAAGCCATCTGCAGTGACGCAGCAGCCTTCAGGGAAGGTCACTGGGTAGACAGTTCTCCATGCCGCCTGTTACCTAGTAGGCCCAAATGGGCGGCTTCGTACCCCCTCTAAATGGCAGTACGCAACCTGCAAATGCAAAGGCAGTCAATGTACTACCCATGTTACCACCAGAGGGGGAGGAATCAATAGCTGACCTCACATGGTAAATGCCAGACCATACTCCTGAAATAACCTGGGGCATACACGAGGAGGTAATGGGGTACTATTGAGAAAGGAGACTCGAGGCAGAATATGCTGGCCACCCAGGCTCACCCAAGGCTGGAGGACCCAGGAACCACAGTGGAAGGAAGACTTTTCTGGACAAACACTGGAAAAGGGAGTCAGATCCCAGCATGAATAGAGGACTTAACTAAAATTAGAACAAGGAGAAAAGGTAAGTCAAATCACAGAGGCCTGGCAAAACAGGCTAGAGTGACAGGAAGAGCCAGGAATGGTTGGAAGCAAGTTCTCTTTGGTGGCCAGATGTTCAGGTTTCTGGTCTCCTCCAGCTGATACTAAAGGACCCCCTTTCCAGTGCATGAGAGAAATAATGTGACCCTAACATCTGAATGAAACAATCCAGTCTGACCAGAAATGTCTAGCTTAAGACCCAGTTCAGATGCTTTCTCTGGGTTAAAATAAAATATCTTATAGACTAACAAAGTGAGGAGATGTTTCTAGATCAACTGTCCTGTTGGTATCAGGAAAAATTTACAGGAAACAGTTATAAGCATCTGTCAATGTAACAAGATAAGTATGTTTGCAGATTGGGTATTTTAAGTATAGAAAAAGTGTTACATAAGGGAAAAATGTTTAGCTGCTACAGTGATATCTAGATTCACAAGATATCACTTGTGTGTTAGACTACTTTATGACGCTATGGAAAGTTCTATGTAATGGTAATATCTGAAGCATAGCTTCTCCAGGTATTTTCAGGTGGGCAATAAGAGTCAGAAATCTCATCCTGTTTTCTGGAATATGCAGATTCTCTCTTTCTGGGAGTCCACTGTGTAACATTCCACATGATTTATCTAAATTTCTACCAGGGGAGACATAAATATATAAGGGGAGAGCACTAAGCTTGTTAACAACGAATGTGTGACTTTTGTTGCCAAAGGCTTGTTATACTAACCACAACTTGGTTTGCTTCTTTTTTCCTTTTCCAGAAACCTAACAGTGCCTTGGAAGCTGATTACCAGCCCTTGGCCATAAAGAACATTTCCACTCTGCCTGTGAACATGGTGCTCTCAACAACTAGACCCTTCTTTATATGTGAGACGGATAAATCCCCGTTGCCCACAACGTCTGAGGTAACGATGGGGTGGGGATGGGGGCTGTGTGTGTATGAAAAGGAAGAGAATAATAACAATACGCTGCCTAACTGGTTCAGAACAAAAAAAAAAATTTAAAAGATCTGGGAAACCAATAGGAAAAAATATGGAAAACAAAATAAATAAATAAACTACAACAGCAGTCAGCAGGAGCGCCATCATTCACGGTGTGAGAACTTCCCCGCCTCCCAGAATGAAGCCATTCTACAGAAAGCCATGACTTCCTACTAGTGATAATAAAGAGCTTTTAGTTCTCCTTCAAATCCAACCAAAACCCCATACTCAAGAAAATGAGCAAACAGCGAGGCCCAGTCTCCAGTCCAGCAAGCCTGTGTCCATACACTGAGGATCCAAACCAGGCTGATGGAGGAGGCCGTGAGCTCACTGTTGCCACCTCTGGGACAAGAGGTAGCATTCTCTAAACAGCCCTTCAAGACAGTCCCCAGGGTCCTTTGCTGGACAGGGGGACACCAGTGAGAATGGTTGGCCATGGCCAAGTGACACTGCAGAGCTGTAGGAAAGGAGGACCCAAGGGAAACAGCCATTTTGCTCCACTCTCCCCTCCCGGGGGGCGGGGGGGAAGCAAGGCAGAGCAGGAGGCACTCTGGAGCTCTCAGAAGAGGGAGTTTGAGAGTTTGGGAGATTTTGCGGCAGCCACACTCAGAGACGGATCTTCAGGGAGAGTGGGGACAGGCATTTGGTGAGAGGATGCCCTAGACAGTGCTCGTGCCAGGCTGTGAGCTGTGCTGCTCTGCACTCTCCTCTGCTCCTCCCCAGGGATTCTTTGAATAAGTGGGTCTTGTTCACGTATCAGGGGGAAAGCCAGCGAACATCTCTGAAGGAGACAGAAAAGAGGAAATAGTCCTAAGCAAGAGGAGAAGAAAACATAACACTTGTGCAGAAACTTGAGGGATTCTCTGTGTACCAGAACCACCCAGAAAGTATGAACAGCTGGCGTTTACCCGCAAGATGAAAATAGTTATTGTTTTGTTTTGTTAAGAAATTAATGGGGCTGTGTCCCTGTATTATGCTGTTTTTAAGTCCTTTGGGTATAGACCAAGGAGAGGGATAGCTGGATCAAATGATGGTTCCATTCCCAGATTTCCAAGGAATCTCCATACTGCTTTCCATATTGGCTGCACCAATTTGCAGTCCCACCAGCAATGTATGAGTGTGCCTTTTCCCCCACATCCTTGCCAACACTTATTGTTTGTCTTCATAATAGTTGCCATTCTGACTTTAGTGAGATGATATCTTAGAGTAGTTTTGATTTGCATTTCTCTAATTTTAAGTGATGATGAACATTTTTTCATATATTTGTTGATTGATTGTATATCCTCTGCTGAGAAATGTCTGTTTAAGTCCTTGTCCCATTTATTGATTGGGTTATTTGTTTTTTTGGCGCTTAGCTTTTTAAGTTCTTTATATACCCTAGAGATTAGTGCTATATCTGATGTGTGAGGGGTAAAAATTTGCTCCTAAGATATAGGCTTTCCATTCACCTCACAGATTGTTTCTTTTGCTGAGAAGAAACTTTTTAGTTTGAGTCCATCCCATTTATTGATTCTTGGTTCAAGCAGCACAATTCACAATAGCTAAACTATAGGACCAACCTACATGCCCTTCAGTGGATGAATGGATAAAAAAATGTGGAATATATACACAATGGAATGTTACTCGGCAATAAAAGAGAATAAAATCATGGCATTTCCAGGTAAATGGAGGGAGTTAGAGAAGATAATGCTAAGTGAAGTTAGCCAATCCTAAAAAACCAAATGCCGAATATTTTCTCTGATATAAGGTGACTGGCTCATAGTGGGGTAGGGAGGGGGAGCATGGGAGGAACAGACAAACTCTAGATAGGGCAGAGGAGTGGGAGGGGAAGGGAGGGGGCAGGGGGTTAGCAAGGATGGTGGGAATGTGATGGACACCATTATCCAAAGTACATGTATGAAGACACAAATTGGTGTGAACCATATTTTATATACAAACAGAGATATGAAAAATTGTGCTCTATATGTGTAATAAGAATTATAATGCATTCTGCTGTCATGTATTTAAAAATAAAATCAATTAAAAATGAAATTTTTAAAAAAAAGAAATTGATGGAAATGTTTGAGGAAGTCTCATGCCTCTGGTGTTGTCAGTGTTGGGACCCCAGAGGAAGACCCCTCATTCCCCATTTTGGTATCTGGGGTATATACCCACAGCCTGATCATCTCCTCTCTGTCCAAGGAAACTGTTCAGGAGACCAACTTGATGACAAAATTAATAAGTTGGAGCCTCTGGCTTGTTGAGATGTCAGGGTGGATAAGGACCTAGTTTCTTATAATATAATTTCACCTTTTATGTTATTTGTACATATAACCTTAATAAAAGCACATGTATACTTTAAAAATAAAGAGCTTTCACAAATCAATAAGAAAAAATACCAACAATTCATCAGAAAAATAGGCAAAGGAAATGAGCATAGGTTTCACAGAAAGAAAAATAAAGTGGCTTTTTTTTTTTTTCCTTTTGGCACTCGGGATGGAACCCCGGGGTGTTTAACAAATGAGCCACATTCCTAGCCCTTTTTTATTTTTTTAATTTGAGATAGGGTCTCACAAAGTTGATTAGAGCCTCACTAAGTTGCTAAGGCTGGCTTTGAACTTTCAATCCTCCTTCCTTGGCCTACCGAGTTGCTGGGATTACAGACATGCACCACTGTGCTCAGCTCTAAAATGACTTTTCTAAAAAAATATTTTTTAATAATGTTGTTGTATTTTTTATACCTTTATTTGTTTGTATGTGGTGCTGAGGATTGAACTCAGTGCCTCAAACATGTTAGGCAAGCACTCTACCACTGAACTACAGCCCTAGTCCCTCTAAAATGACTTTTAAGCATGTAAAAATATGCTCAACTTTATTCATATTTGAGGAAATACAAATTAAAATTCCATAAATACATTTATAACCCATCAGATTGGCAAAGAACAAAACTTGAGTAGTACTCAGTGTTAGGGAAAGCATGTGGAAACAGACATTCTCATACAGTGTGGGGCAGTGTACCCTGGACGGTAATATGGCAGTAGGTATCAAGATTTTAAATGTCCATGCCTTTGACCTGGTAATTCCACACTTAGGAATGTACACTACAGACACAACATATGAGATGACATGTATTTATTTATTGCGACATTGATCATAAAGGTAAAAGATTAGGAGCCAGCATCCTTCAGTGGGAGATTAGCTAACTAATTGACGGCAGAATTATATGATGGAATTAAATGCAGCTACTAGAAAGAATGAGGCAGCTCCCTTCTCTCCCAGAGGTAAAATATAGAAAAGTGTACCGAATATATTCTCATCTGTGTAAAAGATAAGAGGAAACATGTAAATGTGATTTTTATGTCCCTAGAATATGTCTACAAAGATAGACAAGACATTTGTAAGCTTGGTAACCTCACAGGAGGGTAAAGGTAGAGCAATGATTTGCTTTTCATTGTTCTTATTCAAAATATAACTGAAATGTGTTTTAAAGATTTTTAAAACCAATGCCTGGGGCAAAATAACATAGAACATTCAAGAGTGAAAAATATCTTAATAGAGTCACAGGACTCATTGGTAACCAAGGAATTCTGTGGCATCAAAACAGAAAACAACACATCAAAGAGATGTTTTATACTAACCTCAGACTTCAATAACTCAATGCAAAATGACAATGAAGCGATGACTGAAGAATTTTGAGGGAAAGTTTGGCCCATGAGTTAAGAGAATCCTTTAAGAATACTCAACAAACAGGCACTCTCAGGCTGCAAGGAATCATCGAACACGCATTCATATTGATGAATAGCCAATTTGATGAAGGAACAATTTGCCAATGAAACACAACCATCCAGAAGAATTAAATAAGGTCTTGAGGGATGATTAAAAAAAAAAAAAAAAAACTATGAGGAAGACTGATAGGAAGCACTCAGTCCATTTAACTGAAATTACACAACTTGGGCAGCTGCCATTTGAGGGCAGAAGGTTTTCAACCCCAGCTTTTTAAAACTCACTGTAACAACAACAACAAAAAAAATTGAGTTAGGCAAAGCTTAAGTGTGCTGATTCCCTCCCCTTTTATATCCAGGAGTCAATAAAACCTACTTAACATTGAACCATCTTTTTCTTGATTGTAAAAGGATAATAATAATAACTAAAAGTTACATATCATTTGCACTGTACCTGAATCACCTCACATCTATATTGACTCATCCTATCCTCTTAAAAAGTGGTGGGTACTATTGTTACCGCTGTCTTACACATAGAGAAACTAAGACCCAATACTTTGCCTACACAGCTAGTAAGTAGCAGGATCTGGATTTGGATGCAAGCAGTTTGGTTCTGGAGTCCTTAATCTTGGAAATTAATATTCCTTGAATAAGAAAAAGATATTTCGTTTTTTAAAATTCAAACATATATTTTTAATAAAAATATCACAGTATAATGCCATTTGTATAAAATTCTATTATTCATATGTCATGTATGGATTAACGTTTACCAAATATTAACTCTGAGAAACAATATATGGTGAACTTTTGGATGAATTTCTAATTTAATTTTTGTTTTTTTATATATAAAATGTAAATTTTGCAGATGTTTCTATAAAACAACAAAATCATTCCATTGGGTAAAAAAATTTTAGTTTCCATCTTCAAAAGATATTTAAACACTGAACATTATTACATTACCAAGTGTATAGATGTCACAGTTTACAATGATGGGTTTAAAAGTGTGCCCAGCCATGTATGTCAGTAGTAAAATCAAAGGACAGGTGTCCAGTGTGACTTTCATTTGGGATTGGGCCTCTCTCTCATTGTTGGATCAGGTGATTGACTTTATCAATTGGAAACCATCTAATCATGTCACTAAAGTGCACAGTTAAGTACCTGAACCATTTGAGCCCAGTGGAGAGGTGAGGGGTACTGGACACGTTCATTCTTCCCAATACCTTGGGCCCTTGATGTCGTATCATGAGGTGGTTCTTGTGACAATTAAATGTGGAAATTGAGCAATACCTTAAAAAAGCCAACTCTGGGCCAGCCTTTCTGTGGGAAAACTGCAGCAGGAACATTAAGGAACACTTTGGGATCTGAATCAAAAAGAGAAAAGAAAAACAAAACCTACCAACCAAACTCTGTGCTTCTCCAATACAGAATAGAAAACTAGTATTGAATAGAAAATATCAGACAGTGGATAACACTGTGCTTAAGAGTCAGGATTGCAGGCATTGGAAAGGAATTAAATTAGCTAATCTGACAGTTTCTGGGTCACTCTGTACAGAGCCTCCACTCAAGTCCTTTCAAAGGCCTTTTTAAAATTTCTTAAGCGAAGAACTTTCCCACTTGTCTAGGAAGAGCATTTCACAATCGAATTTATTTTCAGTTAAAAATATTTCACAATAGTTATTCTTTGCAGACTTGGCCTTTTACAATCCCTCAATTTTTATAATCCCACAACTCTTATCAAAATCTTTTCCTCCAAATAGCCCCTCTCCAAATTTTCTCTGCTTTCATTTTTAACTAATGTGTATGTGCAGGTATGTAACTAGCTGTCTTAGTCTGTGTTCCATTAGTATAACAGAATTAGGTGAAAGTGGGTGATTGATAAAGAATAAAGATTCATTGCATTTATTTGGGCACACTGCTCTGGAATCTGGGGAGTCCAAACGCAAGATACCCGTGAGGGCCCTGTGTTGCTTCAATTCGTGGTGCTAAGCAGAAGGGCAAGCAGGTGTGTGTGGAAGAGAGGATTCAAGAGGCAATCTCACTTTATCTCAGTGCACTCTCCCAGTAATGGATCCAATCCTGGGACAGCAGGACTCTCTCCTGCAAGAAAAGTATTAATCTATACTGAGTGCTCCACTCCCATGAGCTGAACTCCACTACCACCTCCTGGCACGGCCCCAGTGGCAATCAAACCTCAACATGAGTTTTGGAGGGAACCATAGAACTGGCTGTTTAATTACATACTCTGTGTGTGTGTGTGTGTGTGTGTGTGTGTATACACACTAATATGTATGTAAGTGTATATCTGTGTAAATATATAAACGACCTTGGTTCTTCTGTTTCATGTATTATATTGGAAATTCATAGTACAAAAGTTGGTCATTCCCCATTATCTTGATTTTAGCCTATTACACTGGACATTGATGAAGAAAAACATCTGCTGGTCAAATTCGACCCCACCTACAGAAATGATTTCAACAACTGGGTTGCAGAAGAAGTGCTGGCAATTAGGTATCTGGAACACCCTCAGGTGGACAGCCTGAACCTGCATGGAGAAGTGCATTACCCCAACCTCAGCTTCGAGACCATGGAGGTGGATTTTGGCTGTATCCTGAATGACACTGAGGTCATCCGCTACATTACAGTCACCAACTACAGCCCCTTGGTTGTGAAGTTCCGCTGGTTCTTCCTTGTGGACGATGAGGAAAACAAGATAAGGTACAGAAATCCCAGACCTCTACTGTAGGTTCATTTTCTCTTTCAGGCTCCACACTGGGTTTCCTGTGTTCTTCATACTGGTCTTTCATGGATATTTTTAGCTCTGACAACTGATTACTGAAAGAAGTGTCAAAAGAGTCTGAAGTCAGGGTCCATCCTAGATTTCCAAACAGGAAAAGCAGATACGACATCTTTGAAGGCCCCAGTCACCACCATATTAGCAAAGCAATATCCATATGCCTGTTTTCATTTTGAGTCTAGTGGTTAGATCATGAGAAATTTATCACTAAAAATAAAGTCTGTATAGGGTTTTTTTTAACTTATCATTTGGTTGGGATAAGAACACTTAACATGAGATCTACCCCTTAACACATTTTAAGTGTACAATACAGTTTTATTCTCTTATAGGCACAATGTTATATAGAAGATCTATAGAACTTATTTCTCTTGCTTAACTGAAGCCTTCTGCTTATTGAGGCCCATTTTCCTCTCCCCTCAGCCTCTGCAACCATCATTCTTCCACTCTTTCATTTATGGATTTGACTATTTTAAATAACTCAAATAAGTAGAATCATTCAGTGTCTGCCTTTGTGGGACTGGCTTATTTCTCCGAACATGACATCCTCTAGGTTTACCCCTATTGCCATATATTGCAGAAATTCCTTCACTTTAAAGACTGAATGATATTCTATCCTATTGTATCTAAAGGCCACATTTCATGTGTCCATGTGTTTGTTGATGGGCATTTAGCTTGTTTCAACATCTTGGCTATTGTGAATATTGCTATAATAAAAGGCGAGTGTGAATATCTCTTTGAGATCCTGATTTTTGTTCTTTTGCATAAATATCCAGAGGGGAGTTGCAGGATCTTATCTTATATTTCTATTTTTTTGAGAAAGCTCTATACCATTTTCCCTAGTGACTTCCCTCTTTTGCCCCCCAGCAATAGTATACACTAGTGTACAAGTATCTTCTTTTTTTTCCCAGTGGATAATACCACCCTAACAGGTATGAGGTATAGCTCATCGTGTTTTTGATTCGCATTTTCCTGATGATTAGTGACACTGCATTTCTTAATATATACCTATTGTCTAATATATAACTATTGTCTGTGTACATATCTTCCTTAAAGAAATGTCTATTTTAGTTCTTAGGGTTTTTTTAATTGGGTAATTAGTTTTTTAGATTTGGGTTTGGATTTGAGTTGGCTACTGAGTTGTAGGAGTTCCTTACATATTTTTTGGAGATTAACCCCTTGCCAGGTTTATAGTTTGTAAATGTTTTTTTCCACTCTATAGGTTGCCTTTTCGCTCTGTAAATATTTTCCTTTGCTTTAAAGAATCTTTTTCATTTGATATAGTTCTGATTGTGTGTTTGTTTGTTTGCCTTTAGAATTGTCATAAGCATTTCAAACACAAAATATAGATTGAGTAGGACCATACATTAAGTATGTGCCCCACTGAGCTCCATATGGCCTGTTCTGAATATTTCAGTGGATTTCTGTTCTGGTTCCTAGTTGTTATATGTGTAGACACATACAGGGTCATAAAATAATGGGAGGTGGTGAGTCTTGCTTTTCTTCTTAGTTGGGAACCAGGACTGATGGGCTTCATATATTTCCATACTGGATTTTTTTTGACAGCTCACTGTTTTGCATGTGGATATTGCTTGGCTATTCCTAACTGAGGAGACCCTGTACTGTTTCCTTGGTGGCTTGTCAGTGTTTCCTGTACATAATCCTCATCTCATATATGACAGTCTCCCTTTTCTTTCCTGTGCTTGTTACCACGGTAACGCCAGCTTACTCTGGATGTCTTCCGTAGACATCTAATGATGACCCACTGTAGCATTGAAGCTGGCAGCCAGTCCTGGGCCTGAGCATCTGAGCCTGCTCATTAAATGCCATGGACTGTTTAGGGTTGGAATGAAATTCTGTAGATGGCAAACATTTAAAATAATTATGGAAAAAAAATCAGCCAACCTGACCTAATGCACTTCAAATATCAGATTTCATGAAATTATTCTGATGTAACGCTGCTAAATGAGTTTATTACATCTGGGAGCAAGAAGATCCTTTATTTTTTTTTCATTTTTTGAGAGACCATTTCCATAATTAAAACAATGATATTTTGAAGTTTACTTGGCCAGTACTGAAGATGATATACTTGTTTTTTTCATTGATTTAAGAAACTATTTTTCTTTTCTTCAGTATCTTCCTAGCTCTTAATATTGAGTCTCTGCTTATAATTCACTTGTTCATTCACTCAGAGAGTCACTTAGAAAATATTTGATAAGTAGCTCTTATGGACTAATATTGTGTGAGGCATCAGGGATGTAAAGGTGAACAACGCATGATCCCTGTCCTGAGGCTAGTGAGGGAAGCAGATGTGGAGACCATGGTAGACCCATTGCAATGCCAGGCTCTGAGGAAGGTGGTGACCCTGCCCAGCAGAGTCAGTAAAGGGTGTGCTTAGGAGTCATGGTCACATATTTCAGAGAGGAAGGAAAGCATTCTAAGGAACAGAACATCAGGTGTTCTGATTTTGTTGCAAATCACAGAAAACCTGACCCTAAGTGAAAATTAAAAGGAGAGAGTCATTGATTCCCAAACTCAAAAGCCCAGCTTCATCCTGGCTTCTGGCCTGGCCTAAAACACATCCTGACAATATCATCATCAGAGCCAGGTTCTCTGTCTCAGCTCTACTTGCTTTAGTGGGTGGTTGATCTCATTCTCAGACTCGCTTTCCTCTCATAGACACCAAATGACTGCTGCCACTCCTAGGGCCATGTCTTTCCAAACCCTGAACCACTAGAAAGAACATAAGTAATTTGTCCCAGAACTTCTAGGTGATTCACTTGGATCAGACCAACTTAATCACATTTCCTGTCCCCACCCCTAATTGGAAGGGTGATGCACTAATCCTTGTCCTGGCTACGTGCTCCACACCAGGGGCTACAGATGGTGACCCCTGGAGAGCTGAGACTGCAGCAGTGTGAGGGAGTAGATCTCTAACCAACACTGACAGACAAGAGAATGGATGCTGGAGAGCAAATTCCAGGTACCTAACCACAGTGCCACCAGAGAGCACATTCACATGGTGGGACCTCAGACTGCCTTGTCTGGAAGACGTCATGGGAGAGGAGTGTGGAGAGGAGGTGTGTTAGCAGGAGAGCCCTGGGATTCCAAGAGGAACTTAGATTGTGTATTGGAGGCAGTGGTGAGTCTTATAATCAAGAGAATAAGAGTCAGGTTTTGTTTTGTTTTTTCCAACAAGATAACTCTCAGCAGCATTCAGCCCAGTTGACCCACAGATTTCCTTTCTTGACTTGTAGAATGCCATCTTCTCTGCTTTTCCTCTTATCCATTTGACTTCTCCCTCTCAGCTCTCTGTCAGTAACAGCTGCACCGAAGCCACAGGACTAGGCCTCTTCTCTTCCAGGTGATTGACTGGCCCCTGTAGCTTTAGTCAGTCTCTTCCTGAGGCTTCCAAATGTGTTTCTAACCTCCACCCCATGCTAGAGTTCCAAGTCCACTACATTCCCAAAGTCTTCTGTTGGATGCCTCCCAGGTGATTCAAGTCCAATGTGTTCCACATAAACATCAAGTGACAAGCATGTGGCTGCCCTGATTTAAGTCTTTAATGAGTACCCAGGCTTCTTAGAATCGGGTACAAAACAGCATGCTATTCCACCAGGCTTTGCAGGCGCTGGTATCTGAGTTCCTCTCGGGTTCCTTCCCACTCGGCTCTCTCCTCACCACACGCCGCATTCATCTCCTTTCTGTTCATCTAACATGCCAGCCTCTGTCCCACCCAGTGTTGTTTCTGTCCAACTGCGCCTTCTGGAAGAAGCTCTTCCCCACTCCCACCCAGACACCTCCTGCTTCCCCCTCAAGTTTCAGCTTCCACATCCTTCCCCCTGGGAAGTTTCTCTGAGGCCTTGCCCAGGCCAGACCCCGGCCTTGGCAGCCTCACCTCCTTGGAGATGTGCGTCACTCGCATCTGTATTTACTGCTCAATGTCCATCTTCCCAGAGGGCTCTTAACTCCTGTAAGGACAGGAGCACATCTGTCCTGTCACCCCCGGTGTCCCAGAGCCCCAGAGCCTACCACCATCATTAGAAAGACTAGATCCTCCCAGAGTATTTTTTAGTTCATCAACTGCTCCTTTCTGGGAATTTATAAAAAGAAAAGAAAGGGATGGCTTCATAACCAGTTTAAGATTCTTTTCTGTCAATTGTCTGGCACCTGCCAAGTGGAAAGGCTCAAGGGATAAATGTCACCCAGAACAGACACCTGCCCTCCAGACTCCTCCCGTGTGGACTGTCAGAAAAACACTGGCAGAAGGTCACTTTTATCAGCTATATCAACATTACCTTTCTTTTCCAATTAGAATTCTTCTAAGCCTTACAGTCAGTTTAAAAAAAAAGCATAAGAGAGAGGTTTATTTTTCTTCTATTAGGCAGGTGAAAGGATGCCTAGGCATTCTGAGTACTCTTGTCAAAACACATATACCTGTCATGCGTGTGTGTGTGTGTGTGCATGGGTGCACATCTGTGCACGTGTGTATGTGATTTTTTAGGCCATTCTGACTCATTTAAAGCATCTTTGAGTACATTTTTCCCATTGGCCCTCATATCACATATAAGAGCAGAGAAAGAAGTAAAATGGATAATCATGCTAAGTAAGTACTCAGAAGGGGGAGAGCCTTAAAGACATGCTGATCCATGTTGGTTCACATCCAAGATAGGATTCTAGATTGGCTATACTCAGATGACTGTCGGTCCCCCTCACACATGCACGTGTGATGAGGACACTGGCGTGAACAGTGAGGGCTGGCTGTGCCTGCTGCTGGAGCTGTCACTACAGGACTGAGCCCCCACGGGGTCGATCCCTTCAGTGTAGCTGGGAAGCTTGACCAGAACATGATGCTTCACGGCACCTTTGTAAGAGAGGAGCACAAGGAAATGCCTGGACTTGAACCAGCCTTTACCTTTAAGAGGCCAGACGGAGGCCCAGCCCTCAGGGAGCCCTAGCTGGGCTGGCTTCTCTACCTAGTCTCAGAGCTGCAAGGCCAAGAAGGTGCTACAACTCAGAACACGGGGCCCAAGAAATCTCCACAGATTGCTTCAGCTCCTCATTTCCAAATCAAAGTATAAATAAATTAAATATGAAGGCCTAAGGGAGCCAAACCCTGCAACAAAGAAGCTTGCTTTCACATTGATTTTTCTATGATGAGCACCAGTTGCCTGTGTTGATTGGGAGAAGAGGTGGCAGGGCTGCGGGGAGGGTGGAGGGACCGTCATTCTCTGGTGCTTCAGTCAGTATCTTCATCATCCCTAGGTCTGTTGCTCTGCTAGTGGAACTTTTCTAACAGGTGATACGTTCGTGGGAGTTGAGATCCTGGGCTGTGGAGTCAGACATGGAAGGTTGGAATCCGAGCTCTGGCCTCCTAGCCACGTGACCTTGTGCCCCTGGTTTACTCACCTCCATTCTCTATGGACAACTAAGAGTTGACAGGATTAGGTGAGGTGTGACTATGAAGTTCAGCTGTCCCCAGGATATGCTGAACAATCCCAAATTGGAAGCTCTTTCTAGGTTCTCCAGGGAGCCTGTCCTCTCCTTCATTCCAAAAATGAGAATGAGAGTTGCAGAATCCTAAAGTATTGGAACTACAGAGTGTTTGGACACCAAGATGAGCAACCCAGACTCCCCTTCCTTCTGACAAAATATAGAAAATCCCTTTCTTATACTAGGCCAAAGGCTGGCCATGGCCCTTGTGTTCAGGAAGACAGGGTCCAGGCTGCTTCCAGTCCTCCTCTCCACTCCTCCCTGCAGCCACATAAGCCCACACCCATTGTTAGGGGAAGCTCCTTGCTTGCCTATCAACCCCAAAAGAAAACAAATGTTTAGGGGACACATGGTTCTTTATTTTTCTTTCAAAAGAAACACAGCTTTATTGAATCTCAAGGAGTATGCCCTGGGTATCCTTAAAGCCCAGCTGTCCCTCGCTTCTGGCCTCTCCTCAATGTGTTTTGTTTCAGTGTGGGGGGTTGTTGTTTTATTTTGTTTAACATTGCTGGGGATCAAACCCAGGGCCTTGTGCATCTAAGCACACACTCCACCACTGAGCCCAGCCCCACCTGCCCCGTGTGACCTTAGTAGGTGGCTGAGACTCCTTGAGCCTCAGGAATGGCTTCAGTATGCAGTTTTGAGATATTTTCTCCTGAGATCAGTTTGAGCATGTGGGGAGGTCCTACAGGATCCAGAGGCTGCAGGTACCTCTCCCTGAACTAAGCTTCTCAAAGTCCCTTCCATAAATATCCCTCCCTCCCTTTCCCGCCAGCCCTGCACCTCTAAAACCCTTTCAGCTTCTGCCCTCAAAGTTTTCTCTTTTTCACCTCCCAGAGGACAGTCTGGATTGGAGAGAACAGCAAACATGGGCCCTGAAGCTAGAGGAGAGGCAGCCCAGAGGAGGGGGCCAGAGGGATCCCCTGGGAATTGGAACAGGAGCCACAATAGCCTTGGGCAAAACTTGAAGCAGATTTTTATGCCCCTCCAGCCCTGGGTTTTGCCCAACCCTCTCCCTGCTTGTGTCTCAGCCAGGAAGATGGATTTCACAGCCCAAAGAATAGCCCAGTAGGAACAGGAACTACCCCATCTCCCATCTCTCCCATTTCTGTAGGTCAGAAGTATGTACCGGGTCTTACTGGACTGCTGCCAGGGTATTCACAGGGCCACCACCAGTGCTCCCTCCGAAGCTCTAGGGAAAGTCCCTCTTCTTACCTTTTCCAACTCCTAGAGCTACTACATTCCTTGGCCCATGGCCTCTTCTCCATCTTCCAAGCCCAAAGCCTGAAGTCTTCTGATCTTACATTGTCTCTCCTCCATTCTCTGGAGTGTTGTCATCCTCTGCTTCTTTCTGTTAAGGACATCTGTTATTTTTATCAGTGGGCTCACCCAGAGGGTCCAGGACAATCTCCACTTCTCTGGAGCCTTCCTGTAGTCTCATCTATAATGTCCCTTCTGCCATACAAGGTTGCATTCACAGGTCCCAGAGATTATAACTAGGTTCACTTTATAACTGTAAAATAAGGAATCTTTTCGTTGTAAGCAGTTATGAGCCTGATTCTAACAGAAAAGCAGAATCGTTGATTCATGTAACTGAGAAGTCTGGGTTTCCGCTTCAGGCACAGCTTAATCCAGGGCTAGGACAGTGTCACCTGCACGTGGTGTCTCCTCCACTGCCTCTTGGTTCTGTCCTCTGCCATGCTGGCTCTATTCTCAGCCAGGTCCTGCACACATAGTTCAGGGTGACTCAGCAGCTCCAGTTCTCCATATGCTAAGTCTAGAGAAGAGGTAGAGACTCTTTTCAGAAGTCCTGGTGAACAGTTTGCTGTAGCTCGTTGGCTCTGATGGACTCCTGTGCCTCTCAGCTTTGACCTGGGGAAATCAGTGTTAGCCCTAAGCCAGGCTGAAAGTTAGAGACAGGCTGGCTCCTGGTGGGACATGGAAGGTACCTGACCAGAGAAAGAGAGGATGGATGCCAGGCAGCAAAGAACAAAGATGCCCACCATAGTGACTGATAAGGCCCATGGTATCTCCCTCTCTAGTCCTAAGCCAAAGAGTTGGGCCTCTGATTATGAAATGGGTTTAAGCTGCTTAGAAGGTTATTTGAGGGGCAAGACCCCCTTAGCAGTATCCCAGAGACTTGACAAACCTGCTCTATCCCTCAGACACTGGAGAAGCATCCCATGATGAGACTTCACTCCCAGCACAGCCCTGTCACCGTGGAGCCCCGAGCACCAGCTGTGCAGGTGCCTTTACATTTCCTGGTTCTGCAGTTTTGATCTTTGGTATGAAAGGTAGCATGCCTGCCTTTGAGGCCTTAGGCCAAGACCACCAGTACAGTACGAACGAATTCACATCTTTATTATGAGAAATGCTCTTTTAACTGCTTTCCAGAGCACAAAGAAAAATCTCTCAAACAGGAAGTCTTTTCTGTAGATAGCTGGGCAATGTCAAATCCTCAATATGGAGATACTGGGAGCAATGAGAGCAAAGCTCTGCAGTTGACCATCAGCAATAACAATAACTGAGTGCATACCACGTGCCCAGCACCACTCTAACTCTTGAGAGTGAGGGTGAGCAGCATCCCCCTTTGAAACTGAGGTCCCGATACCTGAGCCCACACAATGGCTCCCACACCATTTCTGCACTGACTGCAAAGCCTCCACCTTAACCATTGCCTTCTGATAGATCATAGCACATTTGTCTGTTTTATTACTATCTGCCCATTTTTTGCTTAAATGAACCTTCTGTGAATACTCTATCCAGACCTTGTGCTTGATGCTGTGGGGTTGACAGAGATAACTGAGACCCATCCTGGTCTATGGGAGTTGAGGAACCAACAGACATAAGCATGGAAACTATTCATGGGGCACAAGGTAGACAGATAAGCCCTTGGTATGCACTAGGCATTTCCAAAGATGGCCTTGTTTCATCTTCCCCAGGCATTGTACACAGCAATTGTTTAGAAAACTATTATTGTTGTGACTTTACAAGTGGGGGAAGGGAGACAGAGAAATATCCAGAATAAGCCCAAAGGACAGGAAGAAAAGAGGGAAGGAGAGAGGGAGGGAAGAAGAGAGACTTTAAGGAGGAAGCAGTCTTTGCCCATGAAGAACTTCTGAACTAGATGGGAAACAACAGACTCATAAAAACCCACAGCTAGTTCACGACACAATTTAAAAACACGCTGCCCTCGGCTTCTCCGTATTTCAAATATTGCACAGTGGAGAAATCTGAAGGGAATGCTCACAGGGTCTCCTGGGGTGGGGAAGAAGTTGGTCAGTTGGCCCTAGCAGGATAAGGAGACCCCCGCTTCCCCTGGCAGGCCAAGTGCCCAGTGGAGAGAAGGAGCCCCTGGATGAAGGTTCCCAGACTGAGCCTGAGCCCCTGGCTCAGTGGCTGAGAGCTCCAAGAAGTGGAGCCTCCTGTGCTAAGAGTGTGTCACTTTTTAGTGACCACCACACCTCAGCTAACTGTGAAAGGCAGGTGGTTCCTTCAGGCAGGAACTGAGGATTTTCCTTGACCTGATTGTACAGAGTCAGAAACCTTGGGTGTCCCTTCAGCTCTTGTACCACATCGGGCCCCCGGGGAGCACGCTGGCCGCAGAGCCTGCTTCCCGATCCCCTTGGCTCTCTCCTCACTGTGAAGCTATCACAGGAAGGCCACGGGTTCTAGAGTCGCAGCTGTGGCCTGGGTAGAGTGTCACCGTGGGGCTGTAGTCTTGCCTTGCATCCTGCCCGCAGTGCCACTGCCCCCTTCCCATCCTTGGAAGTGGGTGGGAGGAGCTCTAGGGAAAGCCCCCTGTACCCACTCAGAAGGGCATGAATCTCTGGCACCATCCTGCTTTTAACAGGTTTAGAAATTCAAGTTTTGCCTCACGCCACAAAGGCTGAATTGCTTTTCCTCTGGGTATCATTCCTACAGCTTGGTTCCTTGCCACAAGGGAAGTAACAATGTCTTACTGAAGGGAGGGGCGACACACAAGACCTAAGATCTAAGGGGTTATTTTGCTTCTCATTTATTTAATTAGGCTTGAAGTGCATGGAGAATATAACTATAATTAAATATAATATTTGTGACATGATTTATTAAAGTTTGCTATATAGTAAATGTCTTTAAATAAGTATAATTTATACACCTGCATATTATTTCACTTGGCGTGTTCAGACTCTACAGCAGAACCCTTCTTTATGTAAATCACCTGAGAGCAGAGATGCTGAGTGAAAGAGGGGATAGAGGAGTCCTCCCTCCTCCTCTCTTCCTCCCCAGCAGTTCCTGGGCTTTCTCTTGGAACCCATGGGGGTGGGGCTGAGTTGGCTAATCCTGAATTGCTATTTGAGTTACATTAAGTCTATTTAAGCTTACAAGGCAGTGTTGAAATAAATTCCTACACTAGCACACACTATATTAGTCAGCGCCAGCACAAGCTGCCATAACAAAATATCATAGACAGGGTGGCTTAAACAATAGGCATTTATTTTCTCATTTCTGAAGGCTCAAGTCTGGGGCCTGGGCATCAGCATGACTGGGTTCTGGCGAGGGCTGTCTGCTTCTCACCTTGTGCTCACATAGCAAAGAAAGAGAAAGCACACTGTTGTCTTTTCTCCTAAGGGCACTTATCCCATCATGAGGACCCCACCCTCGTGACCTCTTCTAAACCCCATTATCTCCCAGAGGCCCACCTGGGAAGACCAGGGTGCTGGGGATTAGGGCTTCAACATATGAATGGAGGGCCGGGGCACACACTAAATTAAAAATTGTGTCCGTAAGTCTTGGCCTGACTCTCAACTCCCAGGAAAAGTCTTGTTATTATTTCATCTACCACACTCTGGGCACTGACAGTCCTGGGCTCCTACACACAAAATACTGGACACATGATTGACTCTCAGAGCAAGTCAGTTGTGTTCGTTTTCTGTCATAGCAAATTACCACAGTTAGTGGCTCAAAGCAGTACAAGCTTATCATCTTACAGTTCTCAAGGTAGGAAGTCCAGAATGAGCTTCACTGGGCCGAGATCAGGGTGTGGCCAGGGTTGCCTTCCTTTCTGAAGACTTGAGAGAATCCTTTCTCTTGCCGGCATTTGGGGGGCTATCAACATTCCTCAGCCTCAGAGCCAGCAACATAGCATCTGTCTGACCCTGCTTCTGTCATCCTGTCTTTCTCTGACTCTCTTCTTCTGCCTGCCTTTGCCACTTTTAAGGACCCTTTGATTACACAGGGCCTCCCTGAACAGTCCAGGATAATGTCCCCATCCAGATTCTCTTAACTTAATCACATCTGTCAAAAACTCCGCCACATAAGTTAACATATTCACAGGTTCTGGGCATGCGGACATGGACATCTTTGGAGTGCCATTTTCTGCCTACCATGGTTATTAATGCAGGTTGTTGGAGTTGTTGGAAACACAGACACCAGAACATGTGTGCTTTTCACAGAGTTGTCAAATTAAATGCCCATTACATAATAAATAGTCAAAGATGGTACTAAAGCTTGTGGTGATGGTGGCGGTGGTGGTGGTCTAAGTATTTCTCCAGTTGTCTTGTGTGTTCTCATCCCTATTCACCATCAAAGGCTCTGAAAGAACATGTATGAATAAAACATGTTCTGTGAGCTGAGAAATAGAGAGGCAGACTACATGGCCCCGCTACTTCCCTGAGCTTGGAAAGTGAGGCCCCACACAGAGGTGGGAGGTCCTTTGAATTCCTTCTGGAATTTCATGTGGGTCAACCACAGTGTTGACCAGAGAATTACTGCAGAACCTCACTTTTAATCCCATCATGTTGAACTTCCCAACACTGGAAGAAAACCATATTGGCCTCGTTAAGAATCACGTGAGCCTGAGCAAGAACAAGCAAGCTGGCCTAGCCCTTGGGCTCACTTCAGGAAGATTGTGAAGGAGAAATCAACAAGTAATGATGATCCTGAAGTTGGGCTGAACTTACAAGGCTCTGGACCACCAAGGACCTTGTTAACTTAAGAAAATTGTTGTGGTTTATGGCCAGGTGGGAGGTATTGTAGAGGAGGAATGGGTGGGACTTCTCGAAGAGCTGGAGGTGGGTTAGGAATGGGTGCATCAAGGTTGGTGCCTGTGTTTTGGCGGAAAGAACTAGGTAGGTGATGGTTGAGGGGGGGACAGTCTAAGACTGGTGGTAGTTGGAGAACAAGGGTCTGTGACTGGAAAGGATCACGCCAAAGCACCACAAATAGCTGCCACTCCCCCTCCCCAGAGTAAGAATCAATGTAGAAAATAGAAACCTGGGCTCCTTCGGCATGAGGCATGGTGTGTAGGAAGGTGCCGTGTGACACCAGATTAACAATAGAAATCGTCCCCAGCAAACAGGACTTCAGGGATGCATTCGATTATTTTTTACATAGATTTTCAAGTCCCCATCGTACAACTTAGCTCCTCCTGTCACATTATAGCCCATGGCCCCGAGCCCCACCTGCTCGTTTAAGATCTTCTGAAAGGTTCAGAAAGTGACAGCCACGAGGATGAAGATCTGAGTCCTGCTTGGTCCAGTGAGGACATGGGAGAGATGCTGAGTGGCTGTGAGGTCTTGGCTTCCTCGGTCCCGGTCCTTTTCACTTTGCAGAGGAGGAGTTAGGGGTGTCGGGATAATGTGGTTTCTCGTGTTAACATTCTGTGATTCTAAGAAGAGGATTAAGAATGGAACTTCTATTTAAAGGGTAGGCAAAATTAGAGGACTCAGCCAAGGAGGCCAAGAAAAAAGACATGGTAAGAGAATCAGAAGAAAGCAGCCACATAGCTGAGAAGAAAGAATTTTTCAAGAGAGGGAGCATCATTTTCAGTAATATGATGGTCCAAAATACTATATATATATATTTTTTCCCACATTTTAAGGCATGGATGGGAATCCATATTTCTCACAGAAAAGTTCCTAAGGAGTCTGAGTGTTTGAATTCATTTGCTCAGGCTGCCATGACAAGGCATCACAGATTCAATGGCTTAAACCACAGAATTTTGTTTTCTCACAGCTCAGGAGGCTGGGAGCCCGAGATCAAGGTGTGGCAGGGCTGCTGTCTTCCAAGGGCTAGGCAGCAGGATCTGTTTCAGGCCCATATCTTGGCTGTAGAGAAGCATCTTCTCCCTGGATCCACACATACTGGATTAGGGTCCACTCTGATGGCCTCATTGGAACTTAATTACCTCTTAATATTAACTACCACCAAATATAGTTGTATTCTGAGTTACTTGAGGGCTGGAACTGAAGCTATCATATCATGATTATCTACATAGAAAACCCCAAATAATCTATGAATTATTAGAACTAGTAAAATGATTCAGTAAAAAGGATGGATTGATATTAAGTTTAAAAAAATCAGGGTTGGGGAGGATCGAGCACAGTAGCAGAGTGCTTGCCTAGCATGTGCAAAGCCCTGGAGTTGATCCTCAGCACCAAAAAATTAAAATTGTAAAACTCTATTGCATTTCTGTATAGCAAAAAATAAGAGATATAATGCAATAAAAAAGGAGTACTTAGGAATATATCTGACCAAAAAACAAACATTCCTATGTAAAATAATTTCATCAAGCCACTAAAGAACTCCTTAATAAATAGTGGGACATACTTTTTCACTGATTTTAAAAGACTCAATTTAGTAAAAATGTCATTTCTTCCCAAAATGATTTATAGCTTCAATGTAATTCCAATCAAAATCCTGACAGGTTGATCCTGAAATTTATATGAAAGAAGAAAGGGATGAGATGAGCTGAACCCCTCCAAAATGTAAAACTATAATGTTAAAAGTGCATTTGTGCACAGGTAGGCAAACAAAACAAAAGAACAGAACCAAGAACCCAGAAACAGACCCGTAATGTATAGAAACCTGACAAAAATTGAAAATGTTAAAAGAAGGGGATAGAATGGCCAATTCAGTAAGTAATCTTAGGAATAGTCCATTTTCTATATAGAGCAGAGCCTGAATGGATCCCTAAACTTGAACTATACAAAATAATTAATTCCATATGGGTTAAAGATATAAATGTGAAAGTCAATTTTTTTTTTTTTTTAATTTGGAGAAAATGTAGGATAACTCGCTGACAATTTCTGAGTAAGGAAGAATCTCTTAAATAAGACACAAAAAAGCACAAAACCACAATGAAACTATTCATAACTTCTGCATTAAATTGGAGAGCTTTTATTCATCAAAAGATACCGGAAAGAGGGTGAAAGGACGAGTCACAAATCAAGAGAAATTTTTAGCATATGCATTATCTTCAAATGATTAGTGTGCATAGTATATAAAGAGTTCCTTTGAAAGAAAAGACATAATTGAATTTAAAAATGAGAGAACATGATGCACAGTTATGTCACAGAAGAAGAAATATGAGTGACCAATAAAGAATAAAGAGATGTTCCACCTCATTAGTAATCTTGAAAATGGAAATTAAAACAACCACCAGACACGATTACATACCCACCAGATGGGATAAAATTAGATGATGGTACCAAGTGCTGTTGGGGACAGGAGGAATAGCAGCTCTGACGCTGCTGATCGGAGTTTAGACACAGTGGCTCTGGAAAGCAACTGGCAAAGCTGATGGGGACATTCCCCTGGCCCCTCTTCCCAGCCTTTCTGGGTTCTGGCTTCCCTCCTCCAGCAGCTCTTCCTGGATTGACCCTTCCTCCCGCTCTCCCCACCCTTGTCCTGCCCAGGAACCTCCCTGCAGGGTTCCTCCCACACTGAGCTCGGCTGCTCTTCCCTCTGGCCTCCCCTGGCTGCAGCCCAGGCCAGAGATGGCTTCTTTCCGCTGGACTTTCATCAGCTCATTTCTTTCCCTCTGACTCAAGAGGAAGATGAGCCTTTCACTTTTTTTTTTTTTTTTTGTAAAATGTATGAATGTTTTGACAGAAAATAGTATCTTACTAGTTTGCAAACTTCCTGTCTGCTTCTCTCTATCAGTATCTCCTCTCTCTCCTGATAGGGTCATGCTGCCTGTCCTTATAACTTCAGCACAAATGCACTGTCTCAGTCCACTTGCTCTGTTAATCACCAGCTCTGTAGCAGGCAACTCTTAAGAAAACCTCTGCTAACTCCCCAATCCAATTTGAGCTGGCTTTTGACCCCTGACTTAACTGCAGCTGCTTCTCCTCAAGGTCAGTGATGATTTCATTGACCTAGGAGGCCCCTTTCTTACTCCACATGTTCCTTGACCCCACTCCCATTTTAGTGAGAAATCTCATGATGGATGCAAAAGTTCCCGTAACATGTGTTTAGTTTAATAATAAAATGAATGTTGATATCCTATCACCCCTGTTACAAATATGCAGTGATTAGTAAGTTGAAGTCCCCTGTGAGAACGGTAGGCTGTCTGAGGGAGCCTCCTCGGGGACCTCCAGGCCTCCTCTAGCCCAACCACCAAGAATCTCCTCTCTTGCTGTGGTAGATTAGCTGGTTTATCTGACCTCAGAGGCTAATGAGAGAGCTGTAAGCCACCTCTCCAACAGAACTTCGTGGTCCACCTGTAAGTGACTCAAGGCAAAACACAGGGGGACCTACAGAGTGGATAGGACTTTAGACCCTTTATGTTGAACTTGAAAATCATCATCATATTGTGGTCTATGTGGTCCGATTCTATTTGCAATTCACCTTAGTCCAGTTTCCTGAGATAGCAGATCAATTACTCCATAGATAAATGAGGTAACTCATTTCAATTTTGAGTGTTATGAAAATTTTTGTTCTGCTTTTATGTCTGCTTTTACAGAAGAAATCTAGTTACTTTATTACAGATTATTTCTCTTTAAAGCTTTCCCCCCCACTGTCTTTAACATCAGTGGAGGACATAAGCCATTTAGAGACTCACCGGGAGCTAAACTGGCTTCTGAGGAAAGCATCCTTGCCCATCGGACCCGTTGAGTCAGGGTTGTCGGCTGGGTTCGCTTAGTGATGTGATTCGTAAAGAATCTGTTGGATTTATCTACAAGTTCATATTAATTAAAATTCCCTCAAAGCAAACTACATCTATGGGAGGCCAGACATTAAAAGAAATTGACTTTTTAACCCACCCTGTTTTGAAAGTGTTTCTCAAGAGCTTTGAAGCTGATCAGATTAGAAGGGCGATTTCGCAGCCTGCCTGCTTGGTGGCCTCTCCAACAGCATGTAGCAGTGGGGACACCTTCTGGAGCTTTGTAGAAGTGGCCATTTCACACAGAAATCCCGCCCGAGAGCCTTGAGGTAGATTCTGGCCACAGTCCTCTGCCTCACAGCAGCGCTCCTGGGAAATCCCTTCAAGGCAAGGGCCACAGTGTCTTGTCACATCCAGACTCTGTAATTGGGATGGGTCCCTCTTCAAGGAAAGGCTCTAGAGGATGCATGGCACATTCCTTGTGTTGTGGGTCCCTGCTGCTTTTGCCACGAAGTGGCCTGATTTATGAGTTGCTGCCATGTGCACGAAGCAACCCAGGAGAGCCGCCACCAGGGAGAGTCCAGCGCAGTTGCTAAGAGTGTGAGCTTTGGTGTCAGTCTAACTTGGCTCAGCCACTGATTTGCTCTCTGAGCCCCAGATTTGTCACTTGAGATGTGGATTGTTAAGGTGATAATGTGCTTACAAAGTGCTTGGGTAGTACCTGGTGGGGAGTGAGTGACGAATACGTTGGCTGCAGGCACTTAATGAGCACTCCTGCTCGGCACACTTGCTTATCACCATTTTCCTTGTGGCCTTCTCACCACCATCTTCTGGCCACTGCTTCTCAGACTTGAGGGCACCTGGGAATCATGTCATATTTGAAACAGATGGATGCTGTGTAAATCAGGACCTCTGTGGTTGGGTCCCAGGCACCCGTCTTTCTTGAGGTTCCACTCATGATCCCAGTGGACAGCCAACAGCAAGGACCACTGTTCTAGAAGCTTCAATTGCAGTTTCTTCTGAGAACCTTCAGAAATGTGGTTTTCATCCCCTCAGGTCTGAGTAACTTGAATTTCAGCTACTCAGCTGAGTTTCACCAACTCCACCTTAGCACAGGTGGCCAACAAAGAGTTATGGTTATAGGAATTGAAAAGATTATTGAACTTCCCTTCCCCTTGTTTGAATTCCAAAAATGACTGTAATCCCTACCAACCCCAAGGACAAGAACAGCTCACCTTCATTTGACATTGGCCATGACCCAGGCACCATGCTGAGTTTTTTTTACATGAACTAAGTCTTGCAACAAACAGATGAGGATGGATGTATCACTAACATGGTACCCAGGTCACATAGGGTACAAGTGGAGAAACCAGAACTCAAACCCAGGCCCTGTGAGCCCTCACCTTGCTCTGGCCCACCATGCAATCTGCATGTCTCACTATTAGAGTACTTGAACCCCGAATTATAAGCTTCTGAGTCCCTCATCTTTGGAGTCATATACTGCTATAATGGATTCCCTCAAGGCAGGGCCTGAACTGATGGCCCTCCAGGTGACTTGTCAAGGGAGGGCTCTCAGGAGAAACTGTAGGAGAGTAAGGGAAGCAAGAGAGGGCAGGGGGAGCTGGAGGAGACGTGATTTCCTAACAAGTCCAACCTCTGCCTGATCCCATGGGGAGCTCTGAAGAGTGGATTGCCTCACAGAGTTCCTCCACTTGGACAAGGAGGCTGGACCCTCAGGAGCACCACCCCCACCTGCCAGTCCTTTGCTCACATGGCAGGCCTTAAGGGGAGGAAGATGTAACCTGCCAGGCAGCTCAGGGCAGGTGAAGCAGCTCCCATCAGGATGGGGTGATGCTCCAGATAAAGGTGCAGCCAACACCCACAGCACCCAGATGAGGGCATGTCTTCCTAGTAAAGATGATTTAGACAGCATACTAATAGCATCTGCTGCACTTATTAATTTGAAAAATAGGATTGTAGATCCTCTTTATTCAGCCAAACAAGCATATCTGCAAGCTGTTTTTATACAGCCAGTAACCATTTTCACCCTTGGTAGGGGACATTCGCAATATCCAAGTCTAAGGAATCAGGCAACCAGCATGTCCCCTACAAGGCTGCCCATCCCCTGCCACCATTTTTTCCCACAACCTGGACCATTCTGCACAGACTTCAGTAGATGTCCCATATACACTTTCCATCTGCAAACTTCATGTGACACTGACCCAGAATATTAACTGTAACACAAGCTTGTTCTTTGGGGATTTATTTTGGTACAATACCGATTGCAGCAAAGGGAGAACAAGAATTAAGTGTGGCAGTTGTTTTTTTTTTGTTTTGTTTTGTTTTTGTAGTTTGCAACACAAAAAGATTGCATTGATCCTTACCCAAGAGCTCAAAATAAAACACGAAGAGGGAAACTGCTGAGCCCAACCCAGTGTTGCTGATCAGCATATGTTTGACATTCACGCGATTCTGTCGCAGCCAAAGTGACAAAGGAAAGGTGTTCCTTTCCTGTTCCGTTCCGGCTCCTCCACTGATTCTGATAGGCATAGCTCTGGAATTGGAGCAATATTGATTTTCCTTGTTTGCTACACTCTCTCTTTTAAAAATAACTGAATCTACCCCTGTTTGGGTCAGCATAGTGGGGCCCAATCATTTATATCTTAGGGTAAAGTGAAATCCTATCCAAAAAACTCTATCAATGTTTTGTTTCAATTTTTTAGAGCAAGTTTTCTGATTTTAATAAGTTAAAGGATTCATTCTGTTAAAGGTTTCACTGTCTCCTGTGGCTCAGCCTACCAGCAAGAAGGGCTGTGTTAGCTCTCTTCTGTTTCCAAAGAGACCTCTCACTTCCCACTCGTCTAGGTATCATTGTCAAATGAAGTGTTGTTTTTCCTCAGGTATGCAGACTCTATGGTTTTGTACTTTTTCCTTTACAGGTATTCCCACACATTCTCTTTTCATTGAGCTCAACATCCCAGGGGTTGCAAATGTTGGATGAAAGAGTGCTATTACATGCACAGCAATCAGGCAAAGGGTCCCCCCCCCCCCGCCAGGTACCTCTGCTGACCTGACCTGGGGTGATTTAATAAGTGCTCAGAATTTTCCTTGCTGATTTGCACTGTCCCTAGCTGTTAAGGCTACAGTGCTAACCCCACATTAATTATCAGCTGCATCCTGAGCTGTCATGTTGCTGTTCCCACCTATGGTGGCTCTTCAATCTGGCTGTCCATTAGGAGAACCTGGGAGACTCAAAAATGTAACTCTTGAACCCCACCTGAGACCTATCAAATCAGAATAGAATCTACCCAAGGATGAGGCAAAGAATATTGTAACAAGTTTTCCAGGAGATTTTCCAGCACCAAGGCAACATGGGTCCTCTGCCGAGGATGATACATCAGCTTAAGGTAAAGTCAACTAGAGACATCTGGTCTACAGCAAGCCAAATGGAAGCTCATGAAAGGAGATGAAAAGACCTTTACCACGCTTCTCCAAGGCCATCCCAGATGGAGGAGTGGGTGCACAATAGCCGAATGACCCCACATGCTGTTCAGCTGCTCTCATGCAACCACCCACCCACCCTTCCATCCATCCATTCTATCAAACATCTGTTGAGCTCATGCAGTGTGTACCAGACCATGTGCAATGGGTCTGTAAAAAGGAAACACCCCAGATCCTGCCTTTCAAGAGCTCATAGTTCTGTAGAGTAAGAAGCCCAGCCATGGATGGTGCTAGCCCCATGTTTTCCCAAAGGGAGAACAAGCAAGGCTCAGCTTGAAAATACCAGGCAAGAAAATACCATGGATTTTTTCCCCCATTGATTTTTCAATGGGAGGTTATTCTAGGGTTTCATTTACAGTAATTATATAAAATTTTCCTTTAAAATGAGCCTATTTTTAAGATGATAAAATAAAATAAGCCTATTAATGAGCATGATAGTGTGTTATCACTATACAGTCATTGGATGGCTAAAATTAAGAAGACTGAATACCTAGTATGGATGAGGATGTGGACTAAGCAGAACTCTCAGACACTATGCATGGTAGTATAAAATGTTACATCCCCTTTGGAAAACCATTTGGCAGTTTTCTCTAATGTTAAACATGCATATATCATACAGTTCAGCAGTGCTCTCCCTATGAGTTTAACCAAGAAGAATGGGTTAGTCATCTTTCCATTATATAACAAATGCCTGACATAGTCAACTTATAAAAAGAAAAGGTTTATTTGACTCACTTTAGAGATTTTAGTCCAGGATCCATTGTCCCCTTTTTGGGGGTGATCTGGTGATGAGGCAGCACATGGCAGGGGTGTGTGGCAGAAGAAAACCACTCATCTCTAGATATAGAAGGGTTCTAGCACAACATAATAAAGACTGTACATAACAAACTTACAGCCAATATCATATTGAATGAGAAAAACATGAAAGCCTTTTCCCTAAAATGAGAAATAAGTCAGGGTTTCCACTAAATATCATTTTTATTCAATCTATACTTCAAAATTTTAGCCACAGCAATCAGACAGGAAAAATAAAAGTGATGCAAACAGGGAAGGAAGAAATAAGATTATCTGTTCACAGATTATATGATTCTATACTAGAAGACTCTAAAGACTCCACAAAAAGACTCTTAGAACTCATAAACAAATTCAGCAAAGGAGCAATATACAAAATCAACATACAAAAATTTGTATTTTTTCTACACATCAGTAACAAATTTGCTGAGAAAGAAATCAGAAAAACAATCTCATTCACAATATCCTCAGAAAAGGAGACCTAGAAATAGTCCTAGCCAAGGAAGTAAAAGATCTCTACAGTAAAAATTATAGAACACCAAGGAAAGAAATTGAAGACTCTAGATGGAAAGACCTCCCGTGTTCCTGGATTGGGAGAACCACACTGTTAAAATGGCTGTGCTACCAAACGTGATCTACAGATTCAATGCAATCTCCATAAAAATACCATTGTCCATTTTTCACAGAACTAGAAAGAAACAATTCTAAAATTTTATTTGGAGCCACAAAGGACCCCAGATAGCTAAAGCAATCCTGAGCCCAAAGAGCAATGCTAGAGGCATTCCAATACCTGATTTCAAAATATACTGTGGAGCCATAATAACAAAAATAGCATGGTATTGACATAAAAACAGACACAACCAGAGGAATAGAATAGAAGACCCAGATATAAACCCATGCATTTACAGCCATCTGATTCCTGATAAAGGTGCCAAAAACATACATTAGAGAAAAGACAGCCTCTTCAACAAATGGTGCTTCAAAAGCTGAACATCTGCCTATAGAAGATTAAAACTACATCCTTATCTCTCACCCTGTATAAAAATTAACTAAACTGGATCATTTAATATAAGAACTGAAACTATTAGAGGAAAAGATAGGGATAACACTTCAAGATATAGACACAGGCAACAATTTCCCAAATAGAATTACAGTAGCTCAGGAAATAAAAGCAAGAACTGACAAATGGGATTACATCTAAGTAGGAAGTTTCTGCACCAGAAAGAAAACAATTAACAAAGTGAAGAGACAATCTACAGAATGGGAAGGAGAGAATCTTTGCTAATAATTCATCTGGCTGAGGATTAAATTCCAGAATATATAAAGAACTCAAAAAAACTTAACATCCAAAGAGGAAGTAATCCAATCAAAAAATGGACAAGTGATCTGAATATCCACTTCCCAAAAGAAGAAGTACAAATGGTTAATAAACACATGAGCAAGTGCACAACATTTTAGCCATCAGGGAAATGCAAATTAAAACTACATTGAGCTTCTTTCTCATCCCAGTCATAAAGGCTGCTATAAGGGAAAAAAAAGTCAAATGCTGGCTGGCGAGGATATGGAGAAAAAGGAACCCTTATAGACTGTTAATAGGAATGTAAAATTGTACAGCCACTATGGAAAGCAGTATGGAGGTTCCTCAGAAAACTTCATCTAGAACTACCATATGATCCAACCATACCCAAAGGAAATGAAGGCAGCATACAGAATATTGCAGCATTGTTCACAATAGCCAGTTAATGGAATTGGTCCAGGTGCCCACCAATAGATGAATGGATAGATGTAGTTTATATACACAATGGAATGTTCTCCAGCCAGGAAGATTGAAATCATGTCACTTGCAGAAAAAATGGGCAGAACTTGGGATCATCATGTTAGACGAAATAAGTCAGACATGGAAAGACAAGTATCACATGTTTTCTCTCCTATGTAGAAACTAAAAAAGCATGGTGGGGAGAGAGAAAACTTAAAAGTAAAATAGGAGCTATTAGGGAAGGGGAAGGGAGTGGGATCAGGTGGGAGGAGGGAAAGAAATAAAAGCAAGAGAGGGAAGGTAGATATGATTAAAACACAATATATGCAATATGGAAATGTCACAATGAAACCCATTAATAATCACAATTAATATGAGTTAATATTTGTAATGAAAAATAAGTAAATAGTTTTTTAAAAACCACTCACTTCATCATGAGCCAGGATGCAGAGAGGAAGAAGAAGGAGCCAGGGGACATACCTGCCATAACCTTAAGACCTCCCACTTAGGTCCCAAAAAGTTTAACCACCTTCCATAGCAACAACCTGGGGTTCAAGTCTTTAACCCATGGATCTTTGAGGGACATTCCAGATCCCAATTGTAGCAAAAAAAAAAAATGAAAACGTATGTCCACATTTTAAAGACTTATACATAAATATCTATAGCAGCTTCACTAATAGTATCCAAATCTGGAAACAGTCTAGGTGTCCATCAACAAGATGGACAAGAATCCATATTCCAGAATACTATTCAGTTGGAGAAAAACTGCTACTTCATATGACATGATGATTCTGGTAAACATTATGCTGAACCAAAGAAGTCAGGCATGGAAGAATGCATTTTTGGCTCCATTTCTCTGAAACTGTAGGCAAAGCTAATCCACAGAGAACAAAAAGTTGATGAGTTTACACCAGGGTACTTTTTAGGATGATTGGCATTGTGTCTGTTGATGTGGCAGTAGTTACTCAGGTACATATCTTTGTTAAAAAAAAAAAAGTTCATCAAACTGTATGCTTATGAGTGTAATTTGTGTGTAAGTTTTCTTCAACAATTTGCTTTATTAGGTAATAACCCATATGGCAAAAATTATGAAGGTGGCATAGAGTGCCTGAAAATTTGGAAATGGTACTCCAGGACATGGTAGACAGTGGACAGCACCCTACAAGAAGTGATAATGAAATGCTGTGGCACTTCCAAGGCAAAATGGGACAGTGTTGGGAGCATCCGATAGTAAATGACATCTCTACTGAACCTCTGAGTGCACACGAGGCCAAAATGAACATATAAGTGAAATTGGGTTGAAATTAATATTAAGGGCTTGAGATGAGTGAGGAAGGAGAAGGGAAGAGTCCAGAAAAAGTCACATGCACCTTGAGAGGAAGGGGTGGTCCCACCACCGTGGCCTTTGTGACATCCAAAGGTCTTTCTAATCAGTGGAACCTAGACATACAGGCGCAGCACCAGCTGAGTAGCCACCAATTTTCCCCTTACTCAGAGAACTTGAATGGCCACAAAGCTCACCAGACGGACCAGGACTGGGGTGTGGCAAGCAAGGCACCAGAGACACCACATTATAGGAAGCAAGGTCATGCAAAAAGGCTGAGCCTGGAAGGTCCTACACTTCCAGGACCCCGAAGAAGAGTTCTTTGCATGCCTCACCCTAGTCCTACCCTGATCTCTAGTTATCTGGGAGCAGATCCCCCACTCAGTCATAGCCAGACCTGCCTGTGTACTCCAGGCCAGGTACTGTATCAGGTACCCTGTTTGAGACAAGTCCTCAGAAAGCTAAAGGCAAGTATGAGAGCAGAAGCCCAGAGGCCTGTGGACACTTCGAGTAGAGATACTGGACCGAGACTGGAATAGAAGGTCAGAAGACTTTAGGAGCAAATGAAACCTTAGCCAAGACTTGAAGAAGGCAAGTCCATGGGAGGGTACAGGGTGGTCCTTCTAAATCTGCCTGGTCTAGGATTTGGCCACAGGGCACCAATTTTCAAAAGCCCTCCCACTCCTATGCATTTGTAGGTTTGTGACATGGGCAAAGAAGGCTGATAGTACCCCTGTGTCCCAGATGGAGTCTATTCCAGCAACCTCAGCATCTGCCAGCTCACCAGCAGTCCCTGCTACAGTAGAGTCACCCGAGGTGGAAAATAGTGATTCCATTAGGTAAGTACAAATGCAAAACCAGCAGGGACTGGTCTTTAACAGCATTCTTATTTCTACTCTGACTTACATTCTCTATACTCATTCCTTATTCATTCAGTCATTCACTAGTCAACAGTGAGTGCCTGCTGTGTGCTAGACCCTGGATTAGACCTCTAGAATCAGGAGCTGAGAGTTATCTCTGCTCTCAGAAATCCATGAAGTCCTGAGCCCTGGGAGACTGAGTCCTTCTATAGGGCCAAGACTTGCAGCCAGGATTGGGTCCAGGATAGCAAAAGGATATGAGACTATACCAAACATTATATCCTCAGAATAAAATGCTCCAACAATTATGAAGCTGAACATTGAGTACTCAGGGCACATTCATATTGTCTGAAGAATTGCTACAGCTTCCTAGGACTTTCCGTAAGTCAGGCCTGGGTTCCGTGCTCCAGGAAAGATAAGTTGGGGCCTAGGAAAAACTGACCAGTTTAGTGGCTTAGCTGCATATCTGGGGACAGAGGGCAGCTAAGCACTGCTCGCTGACTTCTTGAGACCCTTGAGAGAGAACTTCCCCCTGACTTTCTGGGATGTGACAGAGGGAAAGAGGAAGACAGTAGAAGAAGATGCCAGTGACACTATGTGATGATGACTGCAAACTGAATGATTCTCTCCATTTTATTAATCTTCCCAGGACTATCATTATGGATGAAGAGATGGGGTACGAAGACCAAGAAATCAAAAAAATGACAGCATCTACCGTGATCTCAGATGTAAGGTTCCTTTGCCCTGGAGAGAGCTGGCAAATAGAAGGTCTTTTCCACAAAACAAAGGCAGGACCCGGGGTCAAGCTGGGATGAGGCTTTGTGGCTTTATCCAGATCACTCTCCAATCACACTCCAGAGCCAATACCCCACGGCAAGCCCAGGATCCCTCAGGACAGAGAGCTCTGAACCGGAAAAGCCAGTTACCTCCATACCTGAGGATCTTATGCTCTTCCTCCCCCATAGCAGAGGCTCCCATAGCAAAAACAAAGGGAAGATTGAGAGATTTGAAAGATACATACACCTAGCCAGACACAGCGGCACATGCCTTAACCCAGCAATTTAGGACACTGAGACAGGAGGATTGCAAGTTCTAGGCCAGCCTCAGCAACTTAGCAAGGCCCTAAGCAACTCAGCAAGATCCTGTTTCAAAATTTTAAAAAACAAAATATTTTTAAAGGGGTGGGGATGGGGCTCAGTGGTCAAGCACCCCTGGGTTAAAAAATATTTATATATGTATATAAGGGCTGGGCCTGTAGCTCAGTGGTAGAGCACTTGCCTCATATGTTTGAGGCACTGGGTTTGAGCCTCAGCACCACATAAAAAATAAATTAATTAGTAAACAATGATATTGTGCCCATTTACAACTGAAAAATATCTTTTAAATATATATGTGTGGCTGTATACACACACACACACACACACACACACACACCCTTAAATACTCCTTCTAGAATTATGGCCAAAGAAAGCCATCAGACACACAAAGATTTGCATACAAAAATTTTCATCATAGTACTTTAGAAGTAGCAAAACATTAAAAAACAAAAGACTGTGTGTCCAGGATGATATACAATCTATTAAAATAGTGCTTATAGCATTCATGGTGAAGAGTGGCCAGGGGCAGGCATTTTCATACTTGGCCAATAGGAATTTGAACTGGCACATCCTCTACAACATGCAGCTTGGCAAGTATATCAAAATTTAAATTGTATAGTTCCTTGTCTAAAAATTTCATAGCAGAATTCATATTGTCAAAATGGTCATACTACCAATAGTGCTATACATATTTGAAGCAATTCCTATTAAAATTCCAATGATATTCTTTATAGAAATAAAAAAACAGTCATTAAATTCATTTTAAAAAATAAGAGGCCTGGAATAGCTATTTTTTAATATTTTAAATGATCCTTGTGAAGAATATTTAGTCATACAGGAAGGTGACATGCATAATTTCAACTAAAAAAATCAGAATATAAAATATATATATATATATATAAAGAGAGATACAGATACATACAGAATATAAACACACATATACCTATACTTATAGTGTAACCTATTGGTTGATTTTTTCCCCCCTTGGAGTTTTCTGAATTTTTCAAAATTTTCAGTGTGAGTATATAGAACACTTGTATTTTAAATATTTTTTTTTCTATTTTCAAAGATGTTTCTCATAGGAAATTTAAAAATACAAAAAAATTTAAAATTCTCAAAATTCCATCATTTATGGAAAAATACTACTGAAATTTTTAGCAAACAAACTCCCAGATATCTGTTTGCATATGCAAATCTCAAAATGCCAGTGTTTTAAGAACTATGTTGAATAGAAGTGGTGTCATGTTCATTTACACCCACTCACACCTTCAGACCCACAGGGCCTATGTAATTTAATATGAATGGAACTGATTTTCCACTCCATCATTCTTGGTCTGTAAATATACATTGTACCCTCTCCATAGAAAGAGGGACCACATACACTTTATTTAAGATGAACTTTTATTGATGGGTAGCTGGTTTGCTTCCAGAATTTTGTGATTATAAGTAACACTGAAGTAAACATCAGTGTTATGTACATTATGCACATTTTGGACATTGTCCAATTATCTCCCTGAGGAAAACATACTATTTTTATAATTATACCACATGCTTCCTTTCTATGTCAGTGATGGGGAGGTGCATATCTATGCTCCATTATGATTGCTTATAGATTTTCCCATATCTTTAATTTATAGGGAATAAAAAATAACTCTACTGAAACAGAAAGAAGTCAGAGTCAGGTGGAGTTTCAAGAATCCCCATGGATCTTTGATCAGGAAGAGATGCTTACCATTGGGATAGAAGAAGTAAGTCCTGCTGAAAACAGACTTTGGGATAAAACTAGTTTCTCTGCTTCTGCTGGCAGGTGAAGTCTGTGTAAGCTGCAAGTCTTTGCAGCAGAGAAAGCCCATTTTAGCACAGCTAGTCAAAGAAGGGAATGCCTGCTGATGTTAGATCTGAGAATTGCATTTGGCAAAGCTGGAGAGTGGCATGTTGCAGTTCTTAATGGTGGGCCATTCCCTCCAGTCACAGCAAACCCAGCATTCACCACCAATTTCTTCATTCTGGGTCCTTGCCTTGCAAATTCAAAGAATGAAATCCACAGGCCAGGAAGAATAAGAGCAAAAGAGTGAGATTTATTCCCACTCTAATAGTGGAGAGGGGACACAATAGGAGTTACCACTTCAGTGTGCTAGTCTAGAAGTTTATATAGCACTTGGATCAACCACGATTGATCCAAATTTATGCTAATCAGGGCTTGGAAAAGTACCAACACTATTGGTTCAAATTTATGCTAATCTCCACTTGGGTCTGCCTGACTTCCATTTTCCCACACTCGGGTCAGTGGATCATGGATGCTCTGGGGCTTGGGGCCATGCATTGTGTGGAGTGGGCATTTGCAGTGGGCCAGGTTGGGACAGATCAGTGCACCCTGGCTCACCACACCTCAGGCATGCCAGCTTGATGGGCTTCACGTGGATGCACCCACACTCCAGCCCATCTGATCTTGCTCCAGGATAAGGACTTGGCTTTGCTACCTCCTGATCTCACCAGAGCACTGTTCCCACCATGACTATCATATGGGTTCAGGATGCTGCCTTAGTCACCTCCCATAGAGTCAAACAAGTGAAAAGTTGGGGATTTATCTGTCCAGTTGGCAGGACTTTAACTTCCATTCAGGCTCATCATCCTGATTGCTGTTCTCAGGTAGTGTGACTTTCTCTGCAGGTGTTTGACATTCTGCCCCTCTATGGAGTTCTGCAGCCACACAGTCACCACCAGGTATCTTTCACCTTCTTTGGACATGCTGACATCGTTGCCCAAGCCAAAGCTCTGTGTGAAGTGGAAGGAGGGCCCACCTATGAAATAATACTGAAGGGAGAGGCTTCCCTGGTCAACTATTCCTTTGACACCAAGGATATTAACTATGGATTACAGGTACTACGATACCCAAGATGGAGATTTCTGGGTTTTCCTCAAACATGAACCATAGTTCTTGTCCTTGAATCTCTCCTAAACTCCTGATCATCGTAGCTTCACCATCACCCCTGTCCTGGGTCCCTAATCTGTTTCTCTGATCCCGATCATTCTCTTGCTCCCAACTGTGTACCTGACATTTTCACTTACTTTTCTCACAGTCTCCTGAAACTCAGTATGCTCGACGCCTGTTGGAATCCACAAGTCTGTCCCAACCTGTTTACTACCATTTTCTCACACCCCTCGGTTTACAATCTCTAAGGCTTACAATCACCTCCACACCCCATATCCTTTCATTTGTCCAGTGTTTGCTACTTCATTCACCAGGGTCCTGCTCTGAGTCCCTTTTCCTGTCCCCCTGCCACTGCAATCACTCTACAAGACCTCATCAAGTCAAGCCTAAGTGACCACAGCTGCTCCTCCCTCACTGCCTTGTGCATACACGTCCATCAGGTTCCGATTCAGGAGGTCTGGAGGTGGCCTGATATTTGCATGACTAGCAAGTTCCCAGGTGATGCCAACCCTGCTGGTCTATATAGTCACTGCAAGCAAGGGGTTACTGTTACTGGAACATTCTTGGCTTCTATCACTAAACTTCTATCCCACTTAAACATCTTGCCAGATAAATTTCCCCAAAATTTCCCTTTTATCCCATCAGTCTCTGACCAGATAATCTCAGCAGTATTGGAAAAGCAGTATTTGAGAAAAGAGCATGGTTTTATATCCTATTGTTGCCTCCTCCTGACTCTGTTACCATAGGCCCTCCACCCAACCTCTCCAGGCATCAGTATTCCTGATTTATAAGATGGGAGTGGGCTAGCAAGTACCTGTCTCACAGGAGACTGTGGTTACATAGGTAAAGTCTGGTCAATGTGGTGCATGGGTCAGAGTAGAACCTCAGTCATCGTGAGCTCCTTTCTGTGTCCCCCAGTCAGTCAGGGCTGGGGTCCTATTCCTGGGGAGGATATAGTGAGCCCCTCTACTAATGTGCTCCTTACACAGGAGTTTCCTTGTCCATATTCCCCTTTATAGTCCACTCATATAATTGTGGCCAAGCTGGTTTCCCCAATGGCCCCAGTGCACCCCAGCCCTTCTGGCCTCCACATCTACCCACATATTGTACCCCCATCCTCCACTCTGCCAACCTCAAATCATGCATCCTGCAAGACCCAGCTCAGCTCTATCCCACGGTTACCTTCTCTTATTTGTTATTCCCTTGGCACTTAGGTATAGTCTCTGCTAGAATATAATGTACTTTCTAATTTTTGTTTTGGGATAATTATTAGTTAATTCTGTTCTTTCCCCAATTAGATTCTGTGTTACATACTCAGAGACCATATCTTCAACCAAATTTTAATGATTGGACCCTCATTAGCTTCTGCATGTGAAACTACTGAATTGTGTGTTTATAGATTAAACATTGTGTCTGAAGTCAGATCATCTGGCACTCAGACTTACTCCATTGTGTTGACCAAATAGAATTCCCTTTTCTTCTTTATCTTTGGGATCCTCTGGGCAATTGGTTTCTGCTCATCTCCAAATGTATTCTTTGAAGCAGGTGGACCTTGTCCTTGCTTGTCCTAGGGACCCCCAAAGTGACTTCAGTTTGCAGTTATTAGGCCTACTATATCAACTGGTGAAGAACTGGCTGATCCATTATAGCCATGGTTCCCTAAATAAATGGAAAAATTTATTCCAGAATATTCTGAATTCAAATCTTACATTTTTCTTATAAGACAGAATCCAGAAGGCAAATCTTTGTATAGAAAGCTTACTTCAAGATTTGCTAATTTTAGTTCCTGTGATAAAGAATCTGAGGCACAGAGATTGGATGCTCAGGCCCACTTTCAGAGCTGAACCAAGCTATTAATGAGAAGACGTAAGCCAGGTATCCAGAGGGTCGCAGTCCTCCTACCCCAAGAGGCACTGTATTATGGGTTGAGCAGTATCTATCTCAGGCAGAGTAGAGACCGGATCTGAGGCAAGTTTTGCTGATTCCCCTTCCTCAGGGTGAGGGCAGCACCCAGTGGATGGGGATGGAGGGCCACTCTTCCTTCTCCTCCTCTCAAGCTGTTCAACTATGTCACGGAGCGTGAAATCACACTGAAGAACACTGGGAAAGTTGGCTTCGAGTTCAAGGTCCTGGCTGACCACCAGACTTCATCGGAAAACTTTCGTCCTGGGGTACCACTGATTGTGCCTCTCTCGGTGAGCAAATGGTGGGAGGGACCCACATTCCAACCCCTGGGCCACACCCCAGATACAGGTTAGCATTTCCTGCCAGGATTGGGGAGGGGTGACTTCTTTTTGTAAAATGGAAACTAAAGAACTCTCAGAATGAAGAAAGATAAATAAATCCAGGTCGTCTGTTTATTAAATGAATATTTATGGAGTCCAATCCTAGCAGTTTCCAGGTATTCAGAGGTAGCTGTGAACCAGACAGCTACAACCTATGGAACTGCTTCTTCGTGATAATAAAATCAACTTTATTTCCATGGAAGTCTTCACACTCCCCCCAGTAACTGCCAGGGGCTTCCTCTCCACTTACTACACCAAATAAAGGCAGTTTCTCATTAGCAGATGTAATGAGCCATGTAGGTTCTAGAATAAAAGCAAATGGGGGTGTGGTTCCTTGTCTATATTATGTTGATCTTCCAGTGGTAAGGAACTTTGAATGTTTCACATTATGAAAATGCACAGCATTGCTATAAAAATTATAAAATATTAAACACCATAAGTGATAAATTAACAAGCTTACAGTACACAGATAATGAGTACTGTCATCTTGTCCTTCCCCTAAATTACTTAGGTTATTGCTAGTCTCCCTAGTCTTCATGGATCTGTTTGTCTGTCCCTATATTAATATTATATTATTTCAATGATTATTTCTTTAAAATAAATCTTAGGATCTGTTAGATCAACCCTGTTTTCTTCTTTTTCCAATTTATCTTACCTATTCTTTTGAATTTATTGTTATATTTTGTTTCTCCAACTTCTCTTTTTGTACTGGGGATTGAACCCAGGGCGCTTAACCACTGAGCCACATCCCTCACCCTTTTTTATATTTTATTTAGAGACAGGGTCTCACTAGTTGCTTAGGGCCTTGCTAAGTTTCTGAGGCTGACTTTGAACTTGTGATCTTCCTGCCTCAGCCTCCTGAGCTGCTGGGATTACAGGGTATGTGCCACCACACAAGGCTCTCTAACTTCTTAAGATGAATGACCACTTTTCTTTCTAATTAATAGTGTAAAATGTAAGGCTACTTATTTGCCTGAGTATACCTTCAGCCTTACCCCATAAATATTAAGAAAATGACAGATTAAAAAGTAGAAGTCAATTTTGTATATTTCATACAAGTGAATATTATGATTTTCATCATTTTCTGAGTTCTCTAAAATTACAGTTTTATTTACAAGTATAATTTTAAAATATATTTTTATTTTCAAATGACTAAGATTTTTGCTTTTGTCATTTAAACTCTTATTAACATTCATATTGAGGTGTTTGTATCATGGCCAGATAATATGGCTCTCTCAGTTTCTACTGAGTGAATTTATTCATGTGATTTACTGGCTAAAATGATTTTCAGTGCTTGCCAATGCTTGAAAATAATGTTTCCAAGGCTCCAGATTATCATGAAAGTCTATTAAATTGCCTAAATAATTATAGCATTCAAATCTTCTGTATCATTTTCTGTTTAGTTTTTCTTAGGAGTGGCATATAAAGCCCCATGCATTACTCTATCTATTGTTTTCTACAATATGTAAAAATTGTGTTTAATGCATTCTCTATGTTGACACCAAGGACTTTATGACTGTTGGTGTTTGTTGTGGACTGCATAGTTTCCTATTCACAATTGTCTTTTTGTTCTCTTTTAATGCCTTTTGCTCTTAACTCCATTTTGATCTCAGGGTCCTGATTCCAGCTTCCCTCTGCCTTACATCTATTTGATTTTGTTTTAGGTTTATCATTCTTGAAATATTTATGGTTGAATTTTATTTTTTAAACTTACCAGAATGTTTGAGGTTTTGATAGGAAGATTTGGTGAAGCCTTATCATCAGTAGACTTGAAGTAATTGCTCATTATTTTCTCTATTAGAAAAGTTTCTGTAATGATTTCTTTTTATTCTATCTTTTTATCACAATTGCTACATTTTCCTTGCCTTTTCTCCTCTGGTTTTCTTTTTAAGCATTCACATTTATACTGCTGCTATTAGTATCAATTTATACAACTCTGTAGAGAACAATTTGGCAATATCTGTTAAAATTACTCTTTGAATCAGAAATTTTATTTCATTTCTAATTATCATACATACATTTCCTACATTTGCACAATGTTATTTATAATGGCAATATCAAAAGACCAGAAACAAACTAAATGTCTACCAGGTGGGAACTAGTTTTAAAAAATGTATTAAAACTATGTACTGGAATAACATACAGCAGTTAAAAAGAATACAGCTGTTCTAGATGTATCAATATTCAGTTTATTCTAAGATATATTCTAAAGTAAGAAGGAAAGAAAATATGAAAAACATTGTGTATTATTTGCTATTAATCTGCATTTTAGAATTTTGTGTGTGTATGAAATCTGGATTCAGTTAACTAATGCTTTATTTGCTGTTTTTTGCATCTTTGTTAATAAGTGATAAATGGCCCATAAATTTACTCTTTCATACTGCGCTTGACCAGTTTGGATATAGTAAGAAGAAATGGGGAATTCCAAAATAGTTTGTAAACTAACATGGTTATTTATTTTTTGAAAGATCAGCAGAGCTTGTCCTAATGTCATTTGATCCTTTTTCTCCAGGAGGATTCGTGGGACTCAGCAATAAGTTGTATTCACAGCTATGATTTATTACAGCAAAAGGACACAAAGTAAAATCAGCAAAGGGAAAGGCACATGGGGCAAAGTCCAGAGGAAACCAGGCACAAGCTACCAAGGGTCCCCTCCCGGGGGCTCCCACAGGGCACTCTGAAGTCCCCCCATGAGTTGTGACAACATTGTGAGGGCAGCCAAGGAAGCTCGTTAGGAACTCGGTGCCCTGGATTCTCACTGGAGGTGATCGCAGTAGGCATGATGCCTGGCGCATATAGAATTCCAGACGCAGCTATTCAACATAAACCATATTGTTTGCAGTTTCAGCACAGTGAGTCTTATCAGGGGACTGTAAAGGCACTCCCAAAATCTCAGATGCCAGATGCCAACCCAGGGTCCACCTTGCTAGCAGGCCTTCCTAAGAACAGCAGTCCAGGGCCGCTGTGTTCACCCTTTTCTGCAGTCTCCTGCTTTTGAACTGGGTCTTCTTTTTTTATGAGTCTAAATGGGTTTTTTTTCTCAGTATTCTTTTCCTCTTCTATATACCAGTTTTTCTGTTGTGAAGTCAAATTCTTCTAATGAAAACAAACATTTACAGAGCTCAACAGTATATACGACATAGAAAAATGAGGGGAGGGAGGTCTCCCCACCAGAATTCCATGACAGAACTGGTTATTTTGGAAAAAATCATTGCAAAGTGCTTGACATAAAGCTGAGACACCTCCTCACCCCAGGTCACTGAGCTCAGGAAGAATTGTTTCGTGGGAAACAACAGAATTCTGTGCATTGCCCAAGGATGGGTGAGAAGGAGAGAGAATGAGGATACAAAGATGAATCTTGGAGATACAAAACATGGCCCACTTTGCAACTTGCCTGCATACTGTGTTCCCTTACATACACATATACATCACACACACACAAACACAATGTTCCATAAAATCTGAGAAGGGAGAAGCACATTTTTCCCCCAACAATTTGCTATTAAAAATGATCCTACCATGAATTTCCGCCTTGTTTCTCCTGGTCCAGAGGTGGAAGAGTTTCCCTAGGGAATTTTCTCAGAGGTGGAATTGCTGGGTCATGGCCTATCTGTGTGTCCAACTTTATAAGATGGTGTTAGCATGGTTTTCTCCATGCTTATCCCCATTGATCTCCCCACCACAGGTATATAAAGTAAGTTTTCTTTGATGCATATTCTCATCAAGACTTGGTAAATTTTACCAGTCTAATTTAAGATTTTTTTTTTTAATTCTGATTTTTGCTGGAATTTCCTTAATGAATGAGGAGGGTGAGAATTTTTTTTCCTTGCTACTTTTATTCACTCTTTGTGTTTCCTCTCCACAACATGTCTGTTCATGTGTGTTGCCTGTTTTGCTTTTGCTTTCTTGTCGATTCCTTAGGGCATTCCAGGAACAGATCTCAGGGGAAGTATGTGAGTGCAGAATAACTGGCACAGTTGGCCTCTCGGACTCTCCAGTACCTCACACCTCCAGAAACAGAAGTCTGCTTGTATGTTTGAGTGTTCCCTCTGCTCTTTCTACTACACAGGGTTTTATCAGTTCATGTAAGGAACAGGTGTTGAAGGTTTACTACTTACCTGGCATACCTGAGATCTTTGAAAGGAGCTTCCAGATACAGATCGCTCACCTGGTCCCGGAAAACATTACTCTGAATGGTGAAGGCTTCTTTCCCCGGATCTGCCTGGATCTCCCCAGGAATATTCGAGGTACTACTGCCCATTACGATATTTCCCCCACAGTGGGGACAAAAGGTACATATCAGCTCTGCTTCCTGGAAGGTTGGTGACTGCTCGCTTTATTTGCATGGCAATCCCCTCTAGTTCCCGTATCAATTGCCAAGGGAGGCGAGGACATGAAAGTTGAATTTGACTTGGTGACCTGAGTTTAATGAGACAAGATATAACCTATGGCAGATCCAAATTAAGACCCCTGGACAATCTTGCCATCATTGAATTACCAGGAAATTGAAGGACCAGGAAATTTCACCTTCAAAGGCCTAGCAGTCTGGTGTGTGTTCCTTCCAGCCCTGACCTCTCCCTGAATTTCCTTTCCCAGTAGCATGTGCACAGATGTCCTGTGGATTTAGGGGGGTGGCTGATGTACCTCCAGATATAGAAACCTCAAAACATAAAGAGCACAGGAAGTCAGCAGCCATGGCCCTATTTTGACAATATATCGTTTGAAGCCTAAATTAGACATTATTAGTTGTTTGCCCACGTGCCTAGCCCGGGCTTCTCTGGTCATATGTGGCCCCCAGAGCTATCCTTCTGTAAGAAGACTGACATTTCACTCTGTCAGCTGAACAGTTCTTTCATCTTCCTGACGCCAGATACAGGACCAAGGGACAAGAGAAGCCTCTCACTGTCGTGAGCGGTGAGAATCCACTTTCCCCGTACAGCTTCAGGCTAAGTCCTCATTCCCCAGCCTTCCTCCTACCCCAGGCCCTAAAGTCTCTAGTGCACCTGTTTATGATCATCCATTGAGTTCTAAATGTCTGATCTCTGAAAACATCAACATAAATGTCAATAAAGCTAAGACCACATTCCACTCTAATATCTAGAGTTCCAGCTAGAGGAACATAGCTACAGCATACATATGGTTATCCCTCTGTATCCAGGGGGCATTGGCTCCAGGACTCCTTTGAATGCCAAAATCCATGGTGCCTTATATAAAAAGGCATAGTAATTACTCTAAATAGGGCAAAGAGGAGGGAAGGGAACAGAGGAGGCATGGGGGTAGGAAAGACAGTGGAATAGGAAAGACATCATTTCCCTAAGTACATGTATGAAGACATGAATGGTGTGACTCTACTTTGTGTACAACCAGAGACATGAAAAAATTGTGCTGTATATGTATAATATGAATTGAAATGCATTCTTCTGTCATATATAACACATTAGAATAAATAAATTTTTAAAGACATAGTAATTACATATAACCCATGCACATCTTCCCATATGCTTTAAATTATCTCTAGATTTCTTTAAATTCCTAATATAGTGCACTTGCCATGTAAGAGGCTATTCAACTGTGTTGTCTAAGGGGTAATGACAAGAAGAAAGGGCTTTCTGTATATGTTCAGTACAGATGCAGTTTTTTTTTTCAAATATTTTTGATCCATAGTTTTTAGAATCTGCAGATACAGAGCCTTCAAATGCAGAGGACAAACTGTAATTATCAGGAAAGAAAGCCTTTGCCACATGGTTGAAGACTGGGCACCCAGCCATATTCACCAGGGCAGCAGACATGGTTTGACCAGTAAGGGCTTTAAAACAGTTTAAATCTGAATATGATTAGTCATGCTACAGTTCCCCAGTCTCAGCATCTCCTGTTGTCTTTCAGTAGGCACCTTAATTATTCTGCTGCCTTTGCCCCTCAGAGCATTTGAATTTGCACTGGCTTAATAGTGAATTTGGGAGCCTGAAATCTCTCCACCAGTTGTCTACCCTTCCTTATTCAGGAAATTATGACTTATTTAGAGTTAGTTACAGCAACCTGACCTCAATATATTCTTCTTCTGAACTGAAGATTTAATCAACATGAAAATAGACTTAAGTGACCAGCTGTCTCTGTCGTCCAGCCCTTCAGGGGCTCCAGAGTGTAGGGGTTTCAGTGCCAGAACTGGCAAAGTCCCTCTAAGTTCTTGAGAATCAGCTAGTAGCTCACTCTCGTCCAGTCTCATTAAACTCAAGGAAGTCACTCAAGTTCAACTCACAAATTACCTCACCCTCTGACGTAGGGGAAAACCTGGCAGGTGCAGTATCAGGAAGTTCACTCCCTTACGACTTCATCCTGAGCCAAGAGTCTGTGTTGGGGGCATAAGTCATGTTTTTCTCAGCATCCTGATTCTCTTCCCCTTCCAATCTCCACAGGCAATGAAAAGTATGAAATCTTCTTGAACCAGGCTAGAAAAAACCTGGAAAAAGAGTTCAACAAATATGAAACTCTGGATCACTTTGAGATTATAACTGAGGAAATACCCGAGGACGAATCTGCTGAGGTGAGGCTGGCTTCCCCCTGCACAGGACATGGGCAGAAAGGAGAGTGCATATGTCCACAGGTCCAGTGGCAAGAAGGACATGGCAGCTCGGAGAACAGAGAGAAGAAAGATACAGCCAAGGCAAAGCGGGTGGGGAGGGAAGGTGGGATGAGCCCACGGAGGTGAGCAGCCTCCTGGGGAACGTGGTAAGGGTTTGGACTTTATCCTGAGGGCCCCAGGAAACCACTGAAGTGAGATGCTGGCATAGTTGGGTGTGCATCTTTAGAGGGTACCTCTGGCTGCCTTGTGGAGCTCTGAGGGTGGGGCTTGAGAGGAGAAGAGCAGCTACAGAGGCCAGCTTTGAAAAAGTTGGCACTTTGAGGTAAGAAATGGTGGTGATGGGATTAGGGGTAGGGAGAAACGAGTGGGTTCCAGGAATATTCCAGAATAGTCAGGGATTAGGAACTAATTGGATATGGAGTGAGGTGAGCATGACGTCCAGGTATCTCATTTGGATGACAAGGTAAGGAGAGAGACGATGAGACAGGAAACACAGGTAGAGAAACATGTTTTTCTGGGATGTGGAGGGGACAATTGAGGTCAGATGGTCCATTACTGAGCATGAGATTTCTCTTCATCATCCAGTAGGGAGTCGGAACCACTGCTGGGGTCCTGGGGCAGAGAAAGAGGTTGGAGAAAGTGATTTGAGAGTCATCATTGGTCATTGTCATCACAGGAAGTAGTGGAATTCCCTAGGAAATGTTCAGAATGAGCAGGGAAATGGGTAGATTCAGAAAGGAGCCCTCCTAAAACAGACAAGTGGAATTACAAAGAGATTATATCCCATCTATTTGTGATATATCAAAGTGTATAAATGCATTCTACTGCCATGTATAACTAATTAAAACAAATTTTAAAAAAAATTTTTTAAAAGATTAAACCTGCAATCCAAGGGAAGTTAAATTCAAGGCCAGCCTGGGGAACTTGGCAAGACCCTGTCTCAAAATTTAAAATAGAATAAAAAAGGACTGGGAGTATAGCTCATTGGTAGAGCACCACTGGGTTGCATCTGTAATGCCACAGAAAATTGAAAGAATGCAGCCTGCAAGCACACCAACCCCTGAATTGGGGAGAAGGGCAGCCAGAAGTCCTGGAAAAGTCAGCAGTGCATAAGTGTCACAGAATGGGAGCCAAGACAAGAGGTGGCCTCTGAAGGAAGAAGTGGCCCAGCTTGTCAACAGAGGCTGCAAAATCCCAAAAAGTCCTCCCTCACCATCTCCTCAAATTCCTCTCCTAGTCAGGAGGGCTGCTTTCTCCCTGTCCTCGTCTTTTAAAATGAAAACACATGTGGGATTTTGGGCCATGGAAGAATTATATATGTTGTCTCAGAAGCCCTTAGACTGATTGAAAGCAATTCTAAAATACGGAAGAGGGGTATTGTGGGGAAGATCAGTTACCCCAAAGGCCACCAGGGATGACCTGTTTTGCAGAATCCTGTTCAGTACAGGATGCCAAAAGTGAACCTTGGCACCAGGGATGATCATAATTTGTAACACTTCTAGCATTTACTGAACTCTTACATGAGGCCTGTGCCACGCTGTTAACCTGCATTAGTATCTCATTCAATCCTCTCCCAGCAAAGGCTACCATCATCATCTAACTTGACAGCTATCTGGAGTTTGCAGAAGTAAAGTCCAAGTCCTAAGGGAAGCTCAGAGCTAGGACTTGAATCCAGCCTACCCAGCTGCCGAGATAGGGCTCTTAGCTTCTGCCCTCCCCTGCCAGTCTCCTGGCTGATCCCAAGGGGCAGCAGCAGTGTCTCTCCACCTGCTAATCACCGTCCTGGCTACTCCCTACCAAAGCCCAGGACAATTGTCTCTGGCAGTCTCTCCCATGGTGGGCTTTCTATAAATCTGATGGTATCTGTAGAGCTATGCTAGTCCTCCTGAGTGGGGCAGGGCTGGGCTACTCCTGGCTCTTGAGCAGCACAGAGTGGACCTTGCTGTTCTAGAATCCAGACAACTGGGAACACTGTCCTCTGTCATTGCTGCTCTCCATCCTCCATCTCTGTTGTCTTGTTGTGGGTCCAGTCGCAGGTTACCCTTCCTGCTGGGCTCTTCTCAGAGAGCAGTTATCAACCTTTAACACTATCACCCCCACAAAAATCACTCTTAGAAATTTTTTCCTAATGTTCCCCCAATGAAATATTTTTATTATATGTAAAATGAAATCCTCTTTGAATAGTTTGATTTTTTTAGCTTTTAAAAATATAATTGTAGATTACAGAGAGTTGCCAAAAAAATTGGTAACAAACTCACATAACTAACATAAAATATCTAAACCAGGAAATTGACATTGGTACAGGTCACAGAGCTTATTCAGACTTCACCAGTTTCACATGTTTGTGTGTGTGTGTGTGTGTGTGTGTGTGATTGTATGCCATTATATCACCTGCATAGACTTATTTAACCACTGTGACAATTAAAGTTCAGAATTATTCCTTCACCACAAGGATTCCTTGTGCTTCTTGGAGAAAGTCTTCCAACTTAGAAAGTCTCTCCACAAAGACAAACAATTTTATTGTTCAATGAGGAAAGCCAGGATGCAATTTGTATCACAGGCAATCTGCTGAGAGATCACACTGAGAGGAAAAGGTATATAACCCGTCAGATTCAATCCATCATATAGGTGTCCTTGTACATTCCACATAGTTTACCCTAAACTCACATGGTGATTGCAGTAGCCATCTGTGTTAGCTAGTTGGCTTTACCCAAAAGAGATGCTGACTTCTGTTATCTTGGCCCCACCAAAGCTAGGCTCCCATCCTCCTACAGAAGCTGGGAAGTATGGCCTCCATCTTCCTGATGATGGCATCTCAAAGATGTGGCTCCCTGGTGTTCAAGAAAGTCACAGAGAAAGATATTTCAGGGTCTGGCAAAATGGTTACTTAGCTTCTTTAGAAATTTATATACATTTCAAAGAGATAAAAAGAACTTAAAATCACAACTTTCTAATGCCCTACAGAGCTGGCAGGGAAGAAGTCTCTGCCTTTATTTTTTCAACAGGTAGATCTAAGCCTCATGTTTATAATTCATGCTTGCCCATTACATGCCCTACCTCTATGGCCACACCCACTCTCCTCACCCCTGGCCTTACAGTCTGTTCTCCATTGCTATACTGTTATTGTTTCAAGAATGTCGTATGAGTGGAATCACATAGCGTGTAATCTTGTGAGACTGGCTCTGGAGATTCATCTGAGTTGTGTGCATTGATAGTTCATTCCTTTTGATGCCTGAGTAGTAGTCCAGGATATAGATGAACCAGTTTGTAATTTTCCCCAACCACCTGCATGAAAATTTGAATACCCTAGGTTTACTGCATATCTGTGCACTATAGCCCTTTGGGGGACCATAACCCATTGTAATAGCTAAGATCTTTCAACTCCCACAAGAACCATTTTTAATCTCTATTTTGTTCCCCATTAAGAATGCATGTTCCAGGGCTGGAGATGTGGCTCAGTGGTAGAGTGCTGGCTAGCATCAGGCCCCAGCACCACCAAAGAGAGAGAGAGAGAATGTATGCATGTTCTAGAAGAACTTTCTAAATTGCTCTTCTCTCTTGCTCCAGTTAAGTGCTCATCTCCAGATGGAAGTAGAGCGGCTTATAGTCCAAAACTATGCCTTAGAACATCAGAAAACAGTTAGCCCTGATGCAGCAGAGGACACCGGCTTCATCCACTGGAGTTGCCGCAGACTATCCAAGTGAGTGCCCTTCGGTGTTGCAGTTGATGGAAAGTGTGGCAGAGAAAGCATGCAGTGTCCCCTGAAATAATGGCTGATCATCTGGGAATGAAACCCACTCGCCTCGTGTTATCTGCAGTCCTTTTGCACCCAGCCAATCTAGCAGGGTCCCGCCGCCTCAAGTCAGAAGACTCCAGCTGTGTCTCATAGACAGGCCCCATTTCAGGCTCCCTGGAGGAGCCACGCCACACACCTTCTGAGATGATGGCTAAACAGTGCGGGCCTTGGGGGAACTATGCTGTTTCTAGTCTCCATTCTAGTGGCCTTCAGTTGTTCTCTACCCTGGAAAACAAAATTGAGCACAGGAGGCAGGAGGGACCCTCAGACTCTCTTACTTTGAAAGTGTCTGGTAAGGACAGCGTGTTAACTGTTTCAGAGTCCACCTGCCCGAGTACATCCTGGACTTTGGCTACATTGTCATTGGTGAAGTCCGAACCCACATCATCAAGATTACCAACACCAGTCATTTACCAGTGTCCTTCCATGCAGATAAGCGTGTCCTTCATGACACAGGTAACCAGGCCGGGGAGACCCTTTCCTGTTGCACTTTGTCCATTTCCAACAAGGACCCCACCTATCTGCCCTCTCCTTCTGGAGCAGCGTCTGTGCTTCTGCTGGGATCAGCAGTTGGACTGGCTGGGTCACTTTGTGATAGTTGGAGCGGTCCTTCTGCCCCAGAGGGGGTCTCTAGAGCCGTGCCTGTGTGTTGTTTTCCTTTCCCCCAAAGAAATTCTGTTTGTGTTGGTCCAGGCTTCAGTACTCAGCTAGATCGCATTAAAAATCTGCCTTATTGTGAGACGGAAACATTTGAAGTGAGATTTGACCCACAAGGGGCTAATCTTCCAGTGGGAAACAAAGAGGTCCTTCTGCCCATCAAGGTAAGATGGGCCCACCTGACCCTCCACACTTCCTGCTCTTCTCATCCCTAGGATGATCCAGTTATGATAGCAAACCTGGGATTCTCTCCCTACTCCCATGCCACATGGTAAACAGCAACCTTTTGTCTACTCCAGGTGGTTGGAGGGCCAACAGTTTACATCTGTCTCAAAGCCAACGTGACCATCCCAGCTATGACACTGTCCTGTGGAAAAGTGGAGTTTGCCACAGTTCAGTGTGGACAGTGCATAATAGAAACTATTCAGCTTTCCAATCATCTCCAAGTCCCTTGTGAATGGTTTGTCCAGAGCCAATGTCCTGTAAGCAAGGTAAATGAGTTGTGGCCATTGGTCCCCTTTTCTCCATCTCCATTGTAGCCAGATTTGTAATTCTCAGCCCTTCTATTGATCATTTCAATCTCCTGCTCAAAGACCTTTTATGGTAGCCAGTGTCTGGGCCCTAAGCCCTGCATTGAAGGCTCTATCAGACCATGATATCAGGTCAAATGTTCTGTTCATCTTTGCCCTTCTAGAATCTACACATTCTCTGACACCTGGGAGGTACTTGGGAACTGTAGGGTAAGTGAGTGGATAATAGAATGAGTTCATTTTCCATGGAAGATTATCTAATTTCTAATATTTATAAACCAGCTGGATAAACACATTCCAAAGTATTTAAGAAGGAAACTTCGTGCTGAATTAAAGCCAAAGTCTCGGACCTTTGAAATACAACCCACCTCTGGAGTCTTGAAACCTGGTGAGAGGTCCAATGTGCAGGTGAAATTCATACCAAAAGAAGAGGTGAGTTTGAAAGAAATGTGCCTTCACTGAGATTTTCTGGATCTCTTTGAGCTTTGCTCAGAGTCTGTGCTTGCTTGAGTCTTAAGGAAAACTTTGACCTCACTTTCTGAATAGGGCATTTCAGGCGTTTCTGGTTCACATAAGAGCTGAATGACCTGGTGTTCTGGAATTGGCAGATCTTTTTTTATTACTATTATTTATTTATTATAATTTGTTATACACGATGGCAGAATGCAATTCATTTCTTATTACACATATAGAACACAATTTTCCAAGTCACTGTTCACAAAGTCTTTTCACACCATTCATGTCTTCATACATGTACTTAGGGTAATGATGTCTAACTCATTCCACCATCATTCCTACCCCCTTTCCCCACTCTCTTTCTCTCTCTCCCTTTTGCCTTATCTAAAGTGCCTCAATTCCTCCCATGCTCCCTCTGCATCGCCATTATGAGTTGGCATCCTCATATCAAAGAAAATGTTCAGCCTTTGGTTTTGGGGGATTGGCTAACTTCACTTAGCATCGTATTCTCCAACTCCATCCATTTACCTGAAAATGCCATGATTTTATTCTCTTTTAATCCTGAGTAATGTTCCATGGTGTATGTATACCAAAGTTTCCCTATTATCTACTGAAGGGCATCTGGGTTGGTTCCACAACTTAGCTATTGTGAATGGTGCTGCTATAAATATTGATATGGCTGTGTCCCTATATAGTATGCTGTTTTTAAGTCCTGTGGGTTTAAGCCAAGGAGTGGGATAGCTGGGTCAAATGGTGGTTCCATTCCAAGTTTCCTAAGGAATCTCCACACTGCTTCTGGAATTGGCAGATCTAACCAACACATCAACTTTTATCAGCAGGCCTGGCTAGTGGATTTCTGCCCTTATAGGCTGTGAATCTTTGAGCCAATCACTGAGCCTTACTAAGCCTCAGTTTGTGTATAGACAAAATAAAAAATAGTATTATCATATATCCAAAAATTTTTTATTGCTGCTGGACACTGTGGTACATACCTATAATCACAGTGACTCAGGAGACTGAGCAGGAGAATTGTAAGTTTGAGGTCAGCCTCAGCAACTTTATGAGGTTCTAAACAATTAAGTGAGACCCTATCTTAAAGCAAAAAATAAAAAGAGCTGGGAATGTAGCTCAGTGGTTTAAAAAAAAAAAAACTCATTACAATTTTGAAATTCAGTAAGCTCCAAAAAGCAAGGTGGGGGTGTGGTTTCATTAGTTATATATCAAAACTTACTTTGGCAAAAAGAAAAAAACTCATCCGACAGAAGACTATTTTGATTTTATTTTATTTTTCCCATTTAGTTTTCAGAGTCAAACATTGCAACTGCAGAAATGTTACTGTTTGATTACAGAAGACCTTCCTGGCACTCTTCTGAGGGCACTGGGTGACACAGTGCACTATGCACTGCATTTAACTTTTTAAAAGCTGAACTTGAAAGCATCTGGCCCCTGGGGTTCCCAATAAGTTATTACTGACCTGCAACAGCCACCTCTTAGGGTCAATTCAAAGATTAACAGATTGAATAAAATAGGCATCATACTGCTCTATATCCAGTTGTTAGAGTTTAGATGAGGTTTCCCCCAAAAGCTCACATATGAGACAGTGCAAGAAGGTTTGGAGGATAAATGGCTGGGTTACAGATTTAACCCAATCAGAGGATTAATCCCTGATGGGATTAACTGGGTGGTGGCTGGCTGTGGGTGGGGTGTGGCTAGAGGAAGTGGTTCATTGGGGGCATGGCTCTAGGGTATATATTTTGTATCTGGAGAGTGCAGCCAGTCTCTCTCTGCTTCCTGTTCATCATGTGAGCTGCTTCCCTCTGCCTCACTCTTTCTCCATGATGTTCAGCCTCACCTTGAGCCCCAAGGAATGGAATCTGCTATCTGTGGATTGAGACCTCTGAAACTGTGAGCTCCTAAATAAATTTTTCCTCCTCTACAATTGTTCCAGTCGGGTCTTACAGTTATAGCAACAAAAAAAAAAAAAAAAAAAGCTGACTAAAGCAACAGTAAAAGTCTGCACAACTATAAAGTCTTACCATCAGTAGTCATGATAGGAAGAACTTCCTGGTGAACTGCCTCCCTGAGCCTCACAAACATTTGTTTTACAAAGACCATCAGCATGAAACTACTCCTAACCAAGAATAAAGAAAAATAATAAAACCCTAAAACCAGAAATATTCTCAAGAAGTTACACCAGAAAGACTTATTTAAGCCTAAGGCATTTGAGAGATGTTTTCCTCTATTCTATTCTTTTCAAAGACAAATCAGTGTGAACACCTAAGTGAACTCCCATTTTCCTGGTAGTGGCTTTAAGGAAATGCTTAATAATGTATAGTGAGAAAGAAGATAAGGATGTGACTTCATATTTCACTCTAAAATGAGGCCCATATTCCTACCATTATCAAAATCTTCCTAACCCTTTTAGAAAATAATGAATAATATGCTTATTATTCCTAGGGAGTCTTAAAACTGTAAAGGGATTTACTCAAATTTGGGAGGTTTTTTTCTCATTATTGAATGAGGGAAATATCAGTAAATGTTTTTAAAAATAGATTTATTTAGGCATTTCATAAGTATTGAATTGGAATTGGTCAAAGTTAATAAAATGTTTCTATCGATTGGGAGACCTGGCTGGGTGTAGTCAGGGAATCAGTTTGCCTGGAAACCAGCATAATCCACATCTGCATCTCCATCACCACCAAAAGCACAGAGAAATCATTTGGTGTCCACACTAGCAACTCTGTATGGCATGATACCGTGTATTCAGAATACTCCATGTTAGGAAGTGAATGAAAGATTTTGTTATAGTTAAAGCTTCGTCCCAGGGTTTCAAGAACTGACTTCCAGACCACTCACGTATAATCGAATCAAGCCTTTATTGAAGAGCACCGGTGGCGGCTGACCAGAACATAAAGCTGTTCCCCTGATCAGCCCCGAACAATTGCAAGAGCACTCCTTATAAGCCTGAAAACCGCAAAAGGGATGTTCAGGGGGGTCTAGCCAATGCAAGCAAGCCAGGTTCCAGAAGCGGGACAGTGCAGTCAAGCGGAGGGAAGCCTAACCAATCACAGCCCAGTCAACCCAGTTACAGAAACAGAGCCCTGTTACCCTAGTTTCAGAAACAATACCCCATTAGTAGTTCCGTATTTTTAAAGGTTTCTATAGCAAAAGGAAAAGAACATCTGGCTCCAGTCATGACTCTTCTACTTAGCATGGTTGTTTTACAGGATGAAGTCATAAAACAAAATGGAGTCACATTTGCTCCTACTATCACAGTTGTCACAAACTGCAATTAAAATATGGAAGTTTGGGTCATAAGGTGCTAAGTCCATAACTACATAGAAAACCCCCTTAGCCAATAATTGGATTTTTTCCCCAATTTATAGATAAGTCCATACATATTCCTTCCATCTCATGTCTGCCCGGTAAGCTAACATAGTTAAGTGTTCTTCACATTGTGAAGCCATTCACAGCCCCACACCCAACCCTTGAGTCCAGATATATCAGAATGTCCTGTTATCGGTTTTATAATGCAGAATCTTCAGCCCAGCTCTCCCCCCATGGAGCCAGGATCTTTAGGGATGGGCCTATGAATCTGAATTGTTAATAATGTAATAAGATTAGGAACTACTGAATGGAAAGTACATTTCTGTGCCATTTTGAGAAAATGTGAGTAGGTATGTATCACTGTCACCTGGCATCTGATTGTAATTCTACCAGATGGACTGAGTGCCATAGCTCTGCCATTCCACCAAATTCTGGGGTGAACTACAAAGTACACACTTGAGAATCATCCCTCCCTAGGAGCAAAGGTCCCAGGATGCTTACACAGGACTTCTGAGAATCACTGCTAGTGGCATGCTCCCAACAGGTGTTACTTCCATGCCAAGCAGGGTCCACAAAATGAGAGCCTTCAGGCCCAGAGGCGAAAATAATGGCAAGTGCAAGTCTGAGCACCTAGGAAGTTCTGAGGGAAATGAGGATAACACTCAGAGGGACTGCTACAAGTGGTGAAGTTCTCAGTGCTGTGCCTGGCAGGCTAGATACCCAGCATATAAATACCCAGTGATATAAATGCCACTTTATAAGAAAATTTCTAAATAGGATAAGTTTTGTCCCCTTAGCAGTTTTTCAGTTTTACATAACATATAACAGATTTAAAAAATCAGATGTTTGTTTTGTTTTTGTTTTGCAGAAATTCTACAGCCAAACCCAATTGTTCCATATTGGTCAGAGCCCTCAAAAGCTCTCATTGCGGACATCTGGGCAGGGTCTGGAGCCACGCCTGGAATTTAGTCCTTCCGTTCTGGAACTGGGACCACTGCTGCCTTATACCTCTGGAGATGAGGCTGAGGTGATAGTCAAGAATCCCTGCAGCTTTCCAATTGAGTTTTACTCCTTAGAATTTGACCAGCAATATCTCTTTGAAGAAAAGGTAAGTACAGGCCGCAACCAAACTCAATTTCCCGGCACATGCTGGGCCCTGCCATGTACTTGTGTTCTCTCTGTGTGGAATAACTTCCTCCTGATCTTTCCCCTCTCATTCCCTTGAAGCCTTTCTTGTCAATTTAGTCATCACTTTGCTGTGGCCTTTCCTGACCTGTTTCCCTTGCCTGATCAGAATTCATTGTTTCTTTGTGATTCCAATATACATTTTTTAAAAATAATCGAAAAACTAATGCATATTAATTGTTCAGATTCAAACAGTAAAAAAAATTATATACAAAAACTTTCCTGTGTCAGTATATTTGAAGTGAGTTACTTGTAGGCATCCTGTATTGAAGATGTTTTAAAAATATATTCTGCCATCTCTGTCTTTAGTTGGTTTATTTAGTCCATTTACATTTAATGTGATTATTGATATCTTAGAGCTTAAGACTGCCCTTTTGATTTGGGGGTTTTTTTGTTCTATGTTTACTTTTTCCTGCCTTCCTATCATCAGTAAAATTTCATTTTTATTTACCTGGACTGTTTTTGAGTGTATCTCTTTATGTAACATCTTTAGTTGTTGTTCTATATTCATACATATGTGTGTATACATATATATGTTGTTGTATATATTACTATATATATAATATATGTGGCTTATAACCAACTGGTATTGACATTTTATCAGTCTAAATTATACTAGAAACCTTTTCTCCCTTTATCTCTCCCTTTACCCTTCTTACATTTTAATATAACTGTCTTAAATATTTCCTTATATCAGACAGCATTATCATTTTTGTTTCAACTCTCAAACATAAATTAGAAAAATTCAAAGGAGAAGAAAATGTATTTATCTTTATACTCTTTCATTGTTCTTTCTTTTTTCTCCTGGTATTTCAAGATTTCTTCTTTCTTCATATCCTTTCCATTTAGAGACCCACCTTTAGCTATTATTTTAATGTAGTATGCTGGTAAAATAAAAAATTCTTAGTTTTCCTTCCTTGAATCTACAGATTCAAGAAAGGAAAAATTCTTAGTTTTTCTTCATCTAAAAATGTCCTGATTTTCCCCTTGTTCTTGAAGGATTTTTTTCCCACAGGATATAGATTTCTGGAACAATGGTTCTGCCGGTCCTTGAAAAAATATGCCAGTTCCTCCTGGCCTGATCTAATGAGAAATCCAACGTCATTTGAATTGTTTTCTCTCTCCATGGATAAATGTGTGTATGCATATGCATTTGTGTGTGTGTGTGTGTGTGTGTGTGTGTGTGTGTGTGAAGTTTTCTCATTGCCTTCAAGAAATTTTCTGTGCCTTAATTTATAGAAATTGGACTGTAATGTTTCTTGGCATATATTTCTTTTGATTTATTCAGTTTGGGACTTGTATATTTTCTTGAATCTGTAGATTCTTATTTTCCCAATTTGGAAATTTTAGCCATTACTTCTCGCCAGCTGCCCGCACTGACAAGATGATCTGGGTTCAAAGGAGCTGGCTGCAATATTAAACTAAGAAAACGACAAAAAAAAAAAAAATCACACAACCCAAAAGTAGTTTTCATGTCGAGGGTAGAACGGCTTTGCAACCTTAAGGGTCAGTTGGAAAAGAGAGCGTGCATCCAGAATCTATTTTTATAGGGGGGACACACACAAAGAAACTTTGATGGAATGTTCTTCACCAAATAAGGCAGGGTATAAGGTTTCAAAGGTGGAGTCTTGCTAAGTGATGTCTATGGTCAGCAGATTGACTGACATCTTGGCAAGTCACACCCATCTCAGGTGCTGTGTGGGATCACAGGCAGAGCGAGAGCAGAGGTGCATATACGTCACGCAGCCCAATCAGCATGCACTGCCAGACCTGTCCCTCATATAGCTACAGTGCGTGTAACTCACACACACAGCCCATGAATGGCTCACAATTACTTATTTGAGTACTTTTTCAGCCCTACTCTCCTTCTACTCTACTTCCAGGACTTCTGCAGTACTAATGTCTGGTCTTTTGTTAGAGGTCACAGTTGAAGCTCAGTTTGATTGTAGACAGCACCCTTAGCTCACATTTTCTTCATATGAGTATCTTAAACGTGCTACTACATCCTTTGCTGGTAAGATGTGACTGCACATGAAGTCTGATACTGTATTTGCTGTATGTTACATTAGCCTAAAACTCAGAGACTTAAAACAATAAGCATTTGTTATCTCATGATTTCAGTAGGTCAGTATTTGGAGATGGCTTAGTTTCCTCTAGACCCTCCCCCACTCAGCCTTTGAATCTTCTGTCTGCCTTGTTGCCAATGTTTACACCCTGCCTAATGTGCATTCTGCCCCCAGGAGTGTTCTCAGAAACAGAATCTGCTCCTCTAGAAGGGAATCTTTTCATTAAATATTTATAAGATCCTCAGTGCTTAGGTGGGCACAGCACCCTCTGTGGTGCATCAGGTTCCATGGAAAGCACAATCTGAGACTCTGAGATTTACCTCTGGAAGATGTATTAGATGCACTCTCAGGAGCAACACCTATTCAGGGAGAATAGAAACCAGAATGGACAGACAGAGATGATGAGCAATGAGGAGACTGCAGTGGAGAACTTAGATCTAACTGCACAAGGAGCTCTGGAGCTGGGTTAGCCCTTCCATGGTCCCCAGCAAATGCAAGTTGGCCACCTTCGTACCCCAATGTCCACCAGTCTGGTATGTTCCTTCCCTTTCCCACTAAAAAATGCCACCTCTGTCCTATATAAATTTCTAATATGGATGGATCTACACTGAGCTCTTTCTTTATTCTCATTGCTCACTTTTCAGCCCCAACATAGTACCACTCTGTCTTTTACTGTAGCTTCATAATAAGTTCTGGTACCAGGCAGGGCAAGCCTTCCCTTTATTCTTCTTCACCAGTGTTCAAACTTTTCTTGGTCCTTTGTTCTTCTATAAAAATTTTAGAATGAACTTATTATCAGGGGCTTTCAAACAAGTAAAAATGATGATCTTAGAGAAGGGTTACATAACAAAACAAACTCTCACACCAATAAATCAGGTAGAAGAGGAAGTACATGTTTTTTAACTTCATTTTACTGTGTTTTATACATATACGTATGTCTTTTCCTTCTCAAAGATTTATAAGGGAAAAAAACAGGCTCTCCAATTAAATTTTAATTTTAAATAAATGACAAATGTTTTTTCAAAGTATAAGAATATTCAAATATCACATAGAATATATTTACACTAAAGGAAAGTATTTGTGGTTTAATCTGAAACATAACTTTAACTGGGCATCATGCGTTTTGTCTGGCAGCCCTAATATATATTCACACACACCACACACAGACCATTTAATACCATTTTACCTTATTTCCCCTGGATCCTCTATTTATGAGAACTCTAGTGTAATATGCGCCATGCGCCACACAAGGTCATTTTGGACAGCAGTCTCCTAAGGTTGTATTGCCTAATGATATCTGAGTTTGTGAGTCCACTGTATGGTATTGGTAAAACAAAATCCCCTAACATATTTCTCATGTCTTATTCTTAAGCAGTGCATGATATTTTTTTAATGAATATGTCCCCCAAAGTGGATACTAGATTTCTATACATTTGTCATTGGAAAAAGTAAAACAGTATACATTATTTTCAAAGCAAAAAGAAAATTCTTTGCCACATGAGAAATGTCCAGGCAGACATGGAGCAAAATAAGGATCTTGAACCCCCCATAAGTTCAGGGTTCAGCCCTACTTTTTAGATCTCTCCAAAGCAACCCCCCGTGAAATCCAAGAAGTATTTCTACAAATTTCAAGCCTCAGGTTGGAACAGAGGTTTCACAAGATCAAAGAACAAAAAGAAATTTCAGTATGACCAACAGCAGTTCCCGTTCTCCCCTTGAGCAGATCTTGCGACAACTGAAGGGCTATGACTCCTACAACACCCTGCTGCTGCCACCCCGCAGTCCCGGAGAGAAGCTGCCCCCAGAACTGTATGAATACTTTAAGGAGGTGAAGAAGTCAAAGGAAGAGCAGATGAAGGCACAGGAGAATGGTGAGCACTTACCATGGCGAACTCTGGGCCCCAGCATTACCCCTGAATTACTCCGCAATTACCAACCAATTACAGAGTACCTGCCCGATGCCAGGTGCCTTCTGTAACAGGACCCTTCCAAAATGGGTCCTGTTATCCCCAGGTCACAGATACAAAGACTGGGGCAAATTCTGCTCTCACTAGAGTTCAGTGTGGTATTGAGATTTAAAAAGAGCTAATAGAAGGGCTGAGACTGAGGCTCAGTGGTAGCACACTTGCCTGGCATGTGTGAGGCACTGGGTTCATTTCTCAGCACCATATTTGAATAAATAAATAAATAAATAAAGTCTGTCAACAACTAAGTTCACACACACACACACACACACACACACACTCACTCACGAGCTAACAGAGATAGAAGAATATTTGCTAGACATTCCACTCAGGGCTTTACATCTACAGATGAGAAACTAAAGAACAGAAAGTCTAAGTCGACAGTTTTAAATGGCAGAACCAGTCCCATCTTTTTGACTCGCAGAGTTCATAACTGATAGCAACTCCACTGCCCCCTAGGGGTATTTATTGGTAATGCAAAGTAATGTGTTGAGTAATGTAGACGTTCGTGCCCTAAAAGAAGTAGCAGAGAAATTCATACAAGAAATTTCATACAGCAAGCCCATCCCTGTGCTCAAAAGCCAACCCTAGAGCTGGTCTGCTCTCTTAATAATCTTGTCTTTTCTGGCCCAGCACCCTGAGTCATCCCATCATCTGCTTGGGTCCTGTCATATACTTGAGCAGCCATCACGTGGGTAATTATTTTCTTCTAACCCTCATATCACCTCCTCTAGATAAGAAACCCTCATATGAGCCAGGCGTGGTGGCGGGAGGCTGAGGCAGGAGGATCTTGAGTTTAAAGCCAGCCTCAGCAAAAGTGAGGCCCTAAGCAACTCAGTGAGACCCTGGCTCTAAATAAATATAAAAGAGGGCTGGGGATGTGGCCCAGTGGTTAAGTGCCTCTGGGTTCAATCCCTGGTGCCAAAAATAAAAAGAAGCACCCATATGAGCAGAGATGTGTTCCTCACTTATAAACCCATGACATGGAACGGCAAATGTTACCCTACAGCACCCAACAAATCTGTGCTGTTTGAGGGAATGAGCTGTCCTCTGGCCTGCCTCGTGGTCCCTCAGGAAAGCAAGGCTAGTAAATGCTCATGTGACCGAGAAGAGGGCTGGCCCAGCCAGTCATGTGGGTTGAGCACTGTGGTCGTTTGCTAGAGCTACCCTAAGAAATGCCAGCCAGGTGGCTTAGCCAACAGGAATTGACTTTCTCACAATCCTGGAGGCTAGAAGTCCAGGGTCAAGGTATCAGTAGTTTTGGTTTCAGTAGTTTCCTCCTGTCCTCCCACTGTCCTCCCACTGTAGGTTTTTGAGTCCTAATGTCCTCTTGTGCTGACACCAGTGGACCAGGGCCCACCCTTGTTCTGCTTTAATTGCCTGTCTGAAGGCCTTACCTTCAAATACAGCCACATTCTGAGGTGTTGGGGCTGAGGAGTTAGGACTTCACGTATGACTCTGAAGGCACCCATAACAGGCACCTTCCGTGTTGCAAACACTGAGTTGAAATGCTGGGGGGAAAAATCAGAGGTGAACAGCCCTGACTTTGACAGCTCACAGTCAGGAAGGGGACAGAGGAGAGAGTTAAATTTAGAGGGACTGTCCCATGGCTGAGGCAGAAGGCTGCAAGGGGCTGCCATGTACAAAGGACGTCATGAGGGCAGAGAAGGACCTTGTTGTTTTCATGGTCTCTAAAGACCAGAGTTATAGGTGCAGTTTTCCATTTGGCCCAGTGGAAAGTGGTCTGGAGCTAAGGCTGAGGAGTGTGTGGTGACTCCAGGAAGGGGCACTCTCCGCGCTTCTCCCAGCATCCGTTCACTGTGCACTCTGCTGTAGACCGTCCTTGTCTGCTTCCCGGGCCCCTCCAGGGAAGGCCATCTGCCTCATTCACAAGAAGCCTGAGGCTCAACCTTCAGCTCTAAACAAAGACGATATCTTGCCCCAGGTGAAGGGACCGGCCTTTGTACAATTCTAGCCCACAGAGACACCGTGAACCAGGCACAGAGGAGGGTGCTGGTCTGACAAAATGGCAGGTGTGCTTAATAGTGACATGGGAAATGCTCATGAGAAGTCAGGGAGAGAAAGCGGGCTACGGATTGGAATGTACCATATGATCCCAAGTAGAGTTCTGAAAAATTCAGAATTCAAAATCCAAGAGGCTGCAGCCCTCCTGTGCTGGTATTATAAGACTCAGCTATGATTCCTGTCACCATTTCTTTGTCTCTCTCAGTATCTTTATAGGGCTAAACTTTATAACTTTTGACTCTTCTGGATTTTCCAAATTTTCTGAGCAAGTGTATAATTTGGGTATCTCAACAAATGTTAAAATATAGAAACCCTATGCACAGAGAAGCTTCACAGTCCAGGATGATGGTGGCCTATCCAGCGAGTCTCCCCATTGTCAACTCCCTGGACCCCCATCGCCCCTGTGCCCCTCCCAGCTCCTCCCCCTGTGTTTGCATCTTTTTTCCCCCTTGCAGAAGACGAAGATATAACCATTTCCGACCAGGGAACCTCCGCCAGCACAAAGCGAACATCACTCAGCCGAGGGATCTCTGTCACATCCTACCTGGAAGAGCGGCACTACCCTGACCTCAAAATCTACCCAGATGAAGAAGAGGATGAGGACAGCCTGGAAAAGATAGTGTTTCAAAGTAATAGAGCATTTTAATGGTTGGGGGCCAGTTCTCTCCAAGCAGAAATGAGGAGATAGTTCAGTGTCCTGTCACCTTTCTCCATGGATATCCCCTCTGGGCCCCCTAGTACTGGCTCCCTCCTTCTGGAGAGGCCCCAGTCCACCCTCACATCATGCCCCAAGCACAGACCTCTGCTGGGGAGCTCAGCATATGGCCCATTCTTCTTGCCACGGTTAATTGCATTTTAACTAGGCTAAGTATTAATCTGAATCTTTAATGCTAGAATTTCAACGGACAGGAGGGAGGCTGGAGAGCTATTCTGGGAAACTGGAGAGCATTCTTTCCAGTGTCCCTCTAACTGGAGTCCTCCTCTTGACCTCCCAGTTTTGCAGTCGCATCGTCTGGCATGTATTTTCCCCAAAGTACACAAGACACCGAACTTACGTTTAGAAAATTAGTTTCATCAAAACTGGGTTCGTGAGGGCTGTTTGTTGCCTGTCAGGATGAAGCACACACTGCCTTGCCAGGTGCCTGCTCAGGGAATAGGAATCCTGAGCCAGGCTAACAAGATCTTGAAAGAGTTAAGTTGTCATTCTGGACCCTCATCAGATTTGCCAGGTGAATAAATTCAAGTGGAAGAATGCAGTGGGAAAACAGACCAAGACAGAAGTTCTTGGCTTCCATGCCTCATGATTAATCCCACCAAGATCAGCCCCTAAGTGGCTCCTGGCCGCCCCTGGCAGCCTTTCCCCACCCCATACATGCTGGCTGTGTCCCCATCTTCCACATCTGGGCTCTCCCAGAGGCAATGCCAGACACCTTGTGAAGACAGAAGCACACCCCAGTGTTCAGGGTGGAAAACCTGGGAACCATCTAGATGCTCGTCAGTAGGGGAATAGTTAAATTATGACAAATCCTTACAATGGAATTTACTTAGAGGCTATTTAAAAAGAAAATAAGATCTGTATTTTAATAAATGAAAAGCTACTAAAGATACATTATGTGAAAAAGCAAGCTGCAGAACAAAATTTAAGATATCATCCCAATTGTCATTAAAACACTGAATGTGTTTGGGTGACTGTAAGTATTTGGCCACATACTGCCCTGAATACCATATGTATCACTCTGCCTCTTGCTTTTCTCCATTATAGACATCCCTCCAGACCAATGTTTTTGATCTAAATCAAGGTTTGGTCCTACTGTAACATCCTGGGCTCTGTAGGCCACGCTGTCTCTGCTCCAGCTACTCAGCTCTGTCCCTGAGCATGGATGGAAGCAGCCAGGGACAGTACCAGCCAGAGGGCCATGGCCATGTTCCAAGGGAACTTTGTTTACAAAAACAAGGAGCAGGACAGATTTGGCCTACGGGCTAAAGTTGACCAGCCTCTGCTATCTAGGTCATTATTTCTACAACTGCTCTGTATGAATCCTATACTCTGACTATGCTATCATTTAATTTCCCATGATGTTAGAAATTTAGCTGATCGCGAATATTTTGTCACTCTAAGCAGTCCCTCTATTCATACAAATTTGCTTTTTATTTTTCAGCAGGGGAGATTCCAGATATACAATTCAAATCAGAGTGCCTTTTTTAAAAAATTTTAAATGATATGGACAAATCTCTGGCCAAAAAGAATGTTCTCATACACTCTAGGTGGGGACGGCTGTAGCGTGTGCCATTTAACAACAGCATTTTAAAAAGAAAAATTCATCCCCACTGCCACCAGCCCTCGTGTACATTCTGGGTGTATTACACATGCATACACACATGCAGATATGCATGCATATTTTTGTTTTGCAGGTGAGAAGATTCACAGCATTGACAGCCATTCTGCAGAAGAAGTTGGAGAGGTGGAAAACAACCCAGTGAACAAGGCTATCGCTCGTCACCTGGGCATTGACATTTTTTCAGAAAGCCACTTGGCCAAGAACCGGAAAGGCATCGCCATTATCATCCATGGGACACCCTTGTCTGGTATGTGACAACTCTGAAGGGAGGTTAAGATCAAGGAAGCCATGTCTCCTCCATAAACCTGGTGGCTTCCAGGGTGGTGACATCCACCGAGTGGTCAGGACAGATACTAACAATTTCATTTGAAAAACAACATACCAGAGTAATTACTAGAGGTACCCCAGAGCCAAACGGCCCTACCTATGTCCAATCCTAGCACTGCCATTTATAGCTGTGTGCCTTTGGGAAAGTTACTAAAGTTCTCTGTGCTCAGTGTCCTCATCTATAAAATGGCATTAATAGTATTTCTTTTATGGGATAGTTGGGAGAAGCAAAGGAGAGCATTTGTATAAAATGCTTATGTCAGTTTTTGGCACATTGTAAATACTGAAAGAACAAAGATATTACCATTACTATTACTACAGTGACTGTTATCATCCATCATTGTCACCATATCTGGAGTTTAAATCACCACTGAAAAAACATTCCAATCACATACTAAATAATTTCAAAGACTATTTTGCTAATCATAGTCCCATCAAGGGGTGAACCATTCTTTCACAAGGATCCATTTTTGCCCCCAAGTTACACATGACAAGTTCATAAACCCAAGTGAGTAAAATCACCTACATTGCCCAGGATCTTAAACTTGTGATGTGGATTCCAGTTTGCAGAGCTCCTTCCCATTCATTTCTCTGTATAAACTCCACAACCACCTGGAGAAGAGAGTCCGATTGCCTCTACCTCACATGAAGTTAATGTTCAAAGAAACTTTAGAACATCCTCCCAAGGTCCCCCAGGTAGTAAGTGGCAGAGCAGCAGGACCTTGGGAGGATGTCCTGGGAGCTCTCTTAGCTTCAGCTTCCTTGAAGAAGAGCAAGGAGACCTTTCAGATCCAATTATTGTCACTCAAACTGCGTTTCTGGAACATCTTTGTTCTCATCACTGAGAAGCTCCAGGAATCTTTAGAAGAGTAACAGTCCGTTATCCTTTCCTTTGAAGAACCTTCCCTTGAGGAGTCACAACCCAGAGCTTAAAAATTCTGAGGCCAGATTTGGGAGCAGCAGGTAGAAAGCGAATAAGACGATTAAGAATGTGATGGAAAGTGTTTTGAAGACCCCACTGCCCAGAGCCACTCATGGCATTTTTGTGTTGCGCTGGAAGGAGTGTCGGAGAGACGATGAAGCAATCAAGACAACTAGAGAGTTGACCTGCAAATGCACAGACCTGGAGGGTGTCATTAGCCCTGCTCTAAAGGAGGGTCCAGACACATCTCCATCTGAAGACGACAAGCACTATTAGGGGGAGATGTCAACCTCAGCAACAATTCTCACATTTTTTAATGGAGCTTTCCAGTCTGCAAAGACTCTTCAAGCAAAATAGTTTGAGTCTCAGATTGTTCAGCATTGAGGATTTTGCCCCTTTGGGGTGTATGGAGAAGTTAGCAAATTTAATTTTTGAAGGCGATGAAAGACTCCAGTTTATCATTTAAGTGCCAAAGAATTAACCCCCAACTGTTAAACTGCTGGCCTCAGAGATATAAGGTTAAGAAGGAGAGCATCAACACCCCATTTCGAATTGAATTGTTTGAGCCTTTATCCTTACAATAATTTTTAAATATTAGAGAAAAATCCGGGACATTATTTTATAAGAGAGGGAAGAATAAGTGTAAACCCTTTAGCGATATTACTTCTAGGCATTTCTTAGGAAAACATATATCAACGTGGACAAAGGTTAACTGCATCAGTATTCATTGCAGCACTGTGTACCATAATAAAAATTGGGGTCAGTTGAATCACTCACTATGGGGTACTGGTTAATTAAGCCATGGTACATTAATGCAGGGAACTGTCTTGCCATTAAAAACAATGTCTTGGGGCTGGGGATATGGCTCAAGTAGTAGCGTGCTCGCCTGGCATGCGTAAGGCACTGGGTTCAATCCTCAGCATCACATAAAAATAAAAAATATTTTTAAAATAAAGATATTGTGTCCACCTAAAGCTAAAAAATAAATATAAAAAAAAACAATGTCATGGGGCTGGGGTTGTGATTCAGTGGTAGAGAACTCGCCTAGCACATGCCAGGCTCGCCTAGCACATGCCTCAGCACCACATAAAAATAAATAAATAAAATAAAGGTATTATGTCCAACTACAACATATATATATATATATATATATATATATATATATATGTACTTAAAATGGTTAAAAAGATGTTTTGTTGTGTTTATTTCACCACAATTTTTAAAAATGGTGTTGTACAGGTGTATTGAATGAATAGAAATAGAATAGTATTATGTCCAACTACAGCATATGTATCTCCAATGTCTTTTACATCCCTGTTCACAATAGCCAAAAGGTGGAAATAATCCAAAAGTCATTGATAAATGCACAAATAAATAAAATATGGGATATTACTCAACCTTAAAAAGAAATGAAATTCTGACATATCCCCCAACATGAATAAACCCTGAAGACCATATGCTAAGTGAAATAAACCACACATAACTGAACAAATATTATGCTTCCACTTATGTGAAGTACCAGCTGTGGTCAAATCCATAGAAATAGGAAGCAAAGTGGGAACTGCCAGGGGACTGGGGGGTGGAGAGTCGGGGGTTAGTAGGTGCAGTTTCACTCTGGAAACATGAAAAAGTCCCGGAGATGAATGGGGGTGGTGGTTGCACCACAGAGTGAACACATTTAGACATGGTTAACGAATTGTGCACTTAAAATGGTTAAAAGGATATTTTGTTGTGTGTATTTTACCACAATTTTAAAAAATGGTGTGTACAGGTGTACTGAATGAATAGAAATAGAATAGAAATGGATATTCATGATGTATCATTTTATACAAGAATGCCATGCATATGATTTGTAGTTTGTATTCATTTGCTGTATCTTCTGTAATAAATAGCCACAAACTTAGTGACTTTTTTAAAAAACCATGAATTTACACTCTTACAGTCCTGGAGGTCATAGGGCTAAAATGGGTCGGCAGGGCCACTTTCCTTCTGGAGGCTCTCGGTGACAATCCATTCCCTTGTCTTTTGCAATTTCTAGAAATGTCACCTGCATTCAGTCTCTACTTTTGTCGCCACATCACCTGCTCCAAATCCAACTCTCCTGTTTTCTTATAAGGAGTCTTGTGATTAGATTGAGCCCACCCCCAATAATCCAGGATAATATTAAGATCTATAAACTGATCACATTTGCAAAATCTCTTTTGCCATGTTAGATAACATATTTGCAGGTTCCAGGGATTAGAACACGGACATCTTTGGTGGTAGGGGGGTTATGATTCAGGCTCCTGTGTAACATATTTCTTTTTTATAAGATACTAAAAACATAGTTAACTATGCAAATTTAGCAACCATAGGTTAACTATAATCTCTCCAGATGATTGAATTATAAATTTTTTTGCTTTGCTCTTGTCTGTTATTTCTGAATTTTTTGCTTGCTTTTTAAGAAAATTACCTAGAAATCAGAAAAAAATAATCAACACAGGTTATTCTTTATAAGAAAGAGGAAAGGAGAGAGGGAGGGCGGGAGAAGGACGGAAGGAAGAAAAGAAAAGAAAGAGTCCTCCTGTTAGATAGTAGGAACTATAAGGTATTGTGAAGATCATCTGGTAGAAAGGGGAATCCCTGGTGAGGACATGGGTTGCCATGAACACTTGCCTCAGTCATAGGATTAGGACTAGATCCACCGCCCTTATGCCTGGCTCAGATCTCCCTTCTTTTTGCTGCTGCCCCCCTGGCCACCCAAAAGACTAGGAGGCAGAATACTCAGATCACTTTACAGAGGGGTCTAGGATGCAGAACAAATGCGAACCATGAAATTCAGTGTCCTGCCTTTTTTTTTTTTTCTTTTTTTAATAGGAAAGACAGCCAATGCTGTCAACATAGCCAAATACTACAGTGCAGCCTACTTGAACATCGACTCAGTCGTGCTGGAAGCCATATCCGATGGCAACAGCATCCCAGGCATCCGGGCTCGGGAGCTCTGTATCAGGGCTGCCATCGAACAGTCCATGAAGGAAGGAGAGGACACTGGTAAGACCCCCTTCTCCCTGGACGAGGTCCAGGGGCTGGCACCTACAGGTAGTGCCTGTCTTCACTGTGCTTTCCTCCCACAGCTGGCACATCAGCCCAGAGGAGAATCCTCTCTGCCAAGTACACACAGGTCCAGGTCTCCTGGCCTGCCCAACACAGCTGTGCTCTTGGCATTGTAGGGAAGAGAACAGCACCTGGGAGGGAAGCACACATGGACAGAGGGAATAATGCTGCAACAGAAGCTTCAGCTTCTTTGGAGGACCAAATTTGGGTTCCGACATGGGTGACTTGGGAATGTTTTCATGGAAATGGGCTTTGAAGAAACAAGAAATTATTAGTAAGCAAAAATAGGGACAGGCACATTCCAGACACAAAAACAGGGAAAGTGGTCAATCGAGGGTGGGGAGGCAGGTTGAGGCTAATCATAATTGACCCTGATTAGGAATTTGGACTTTACTGAAGGAAAAGAAGAATCAGGGAGGTTTTTGCACTGTCGTCTCCCAGCGGTCAGAAAGTCACAAAGAGAGTCGCTCTTATAATGTCTTAAAAAAGGAAGCAATAGTGAAGCTGAAGATGAGTGGGCCTGGGCAGCTGGCCTGATGTCTAGCTGCCCAGTGGAGAATCCAAAGAGTGGGAGGCAAGATGGTGACACCTAGACTTGTAGCCATAGGAACTAGCAGGACAGTGATATCATTTGCCAAGACGGGGAACACAGGAGGAAGAGGAATTTTGCTAGCGAGTACATGAATGGAGGTTTTGGATCCCAGAGTAGTAATGCCTGGTGTATCAGGTCATCTGAGGGACCTACAGGGCAGGAAAGCAGCTTCCCAATGGGAAAATATATTGAATATGAAGCAAGAGTAACCGCTAGGAGGTGGACCCTTTTATATAGTCATAACAGCATGACGTGGTTCCTAACAGTGCTACCGTACCTGCTGGTTGGGAAAAACATGAAAAATGTGCCTTTTTCCATAGGTAAACAATGTGTCCCAACGTGCCCCCGCCCCTGGCTGGGCTTTCAGTTGTGTCTTCTCCCACAGCGTCTCCGCTTGGGATGCTCATGGACATGGAAGGTTCTTTGCTGAGAAAATAAAATAAATAATTCTTAGTGGGAATCCCCAGCTGTGTCATCATTCTAGTTTGATTTTTGTTTCCTATCCTATGAAATAAACTACATTTTGTCATGATCTGTGGGGCTGAGTGAATGTCTAGGGCCAAATAGCAAATTTGAGCTCCAGATCTGAGAAAGTAATGTCAAGTTAGAGTTGAGGGAGTCTCCTAAGGGAGAGAAGAGGCACAACCACTGGAGTAGATTAAATCAACCCAGAATGAGAGGGAGGGAACCCTAGGAAGAAGTCATTTTAGGAGGAGCTGGTGGAGGAAAACCCAGGGGAGGCAGAGACGGCAGAGTGAGGGCAAGCAGCGGGGGTCTCTGGAGCACACCAGGGAAGTGAAGGAGAGAGGGCCCTAGAGCTTCAGGAAGGGGGAGCAGAGGGGCTTCTCCATCTTCCTGTTTCATTGTTCTCACAACCCTTATCTCTAGTAACTTATAATTTATTTTACTTATTTTATTGTATTGTATGTTTCCACTACCCCCCCCAAAAAAAGAGTCCACTTTTGGGGGCAGGCATTTGTGTTCATTTTCCTCATTACTATGTTCCCAGCACCAGGACCAGGGCCAGGCACACAATCAACATGTAACTAAGATTTATGAGAAGGTAATGGATCAATAAGCAGAGTCAGAGACCCTGGAGGCTCTAGCTCAAGGAACCCAGAGTGGGACGCCACTGGACTCCTCGGGCTGGACGTCCCTGGTGCCTTTGAGAGTCCCTGCAATGGAGAGTTTGAGCTCTAGTCTCCATTCGCTGTCTGCTCTAGAGTCAACAGGCCATGCTGAAGTGCTAAGCCCCAAACCTGCCTGTGACAAACAAGCCATTGAGCACTTGAAAGTGGCTAGTCCAAACCCAGGTGTGCACACACTGGAACTCTGAAGAAGTCGTGTGAAATGATACCATAATAGTTTTTACATGTTGTTCACACATTGAAATAGCCACATCTTTTTCACATATTGAGTTAAATAAAAGCATATCATTAAAATTAATTTTACTCTTACTGTAGCTACTAGAAAATTTTAATCACCTTAAAAAATACATATGTGGCTCCTATTTTGTCTATCAAACAGAGCTGGTCTAGACGGCTGTTTTGAGAAATTGAGGAGTGAAGGAAAAAGAGGTGGAAGATGATGGTTTGAAAGAAATAGTGTCAAATGAGAACTTTTGTTAGAATTATATCTAGAACTGCTTTCTGTCCTGAAGGATGCTGTGAACGGGGGAAGGCAAAAGGCATATGGAGACCATAGAAGCGATTCCACAGCAGTCAGTGAAAGGCAGGGGTGAGCAGGGAGGAGCAGAAAACACAGTGAAGTGGGCAGGTACCAGGATGCAGGAGGCTGGGTAGTCATTGCCAAGGCAAGATCACTGGTGGCACTGCTTCTGAAGGAGGCAGGCAGAGCCTGGAGGAATTGGGGGTGACAGGACATGGGTACACATGGGACCTGCCACTTCCACACTTAGAGCTGGATTTGGGTACAACTTCTTCAGTGGGGGCTTCAGCCTCTTTAGTCCCCACCCCCACCCCAGATGCAACATAGAGTCCTTGTACCTGTGATCAGCTCCCTGGGGAGGATGGCAGAGGGTGGCACAAAAAGAAAAAGCAGAGTTAATCGCAGTGAAACTCTCAAGGGAACTCTGGAGACTTATGTGCTGAAATGGTCAACAGCAGCAATGAATCTTAACGTGTCTCCTGGGAGCTACTGAAGCACAGATGCTCCCAGGCACCCAGCTCCATCACCCCATCTAGGGAGGGCAAGAGCATCTGCTGTACTCCTGTTCTCCCTCAGGGACAGGTGGCCCATCCTTGAAGTTAGAAGCTCAAGGGACACAATGAGACAAGACCAGGGTAGTGGCAGGTGAAGGGCGTCTGGAGACTTGGAGGCTCAGAGATGACAGGAGCTTATCAAGGGTCAAAGATACCCCAGCAAGAGTTTTTCCAAATAGCTTTTTAAACTTTGGAATTTGGCAAGGGAGCTTCTTGGTGGGTGGAGCTTTGGAAGGGTGGCAGTCTGATGGGAAGTGGGGTTCTGGAGTGAAAAGAAGAGATTAATCTTGAAGCCATGGCTGCCAACAGGCACATGCTTGTTGTTTTATTATTATTCGTTCATTTGGGTGGCTCTGCTGGGAAAGGAGGTCAGAGAAGGCCTCACCCTAACTATCAGTAACATCACCATTGCCTAAAACCTCAAAAGGTCAGGTGCCACGTTTCCCGGGCAGCACTGAAGCGTATCAGCAGTTTCAGAAATTGTTACCCTCTGGGCTGGAAGGGGGAATGGGCACAGACCTATCACCAGGATGAGCAGTAAAGAGCGTGGATCTCAAGACCAGCTCTCCATTCACTCATACCTCTGGTCCTTGGTGGGCAGAGCTTGTTCTCCCAGCCTGGTTGGCTGCATAAGGGATGGCTTTGTAATCCTAAGAGAAAGCAGATTCCAGGGTGCCAACCCCACTGTCAATTTATCCTTACCCTAAGGTGGCTTTTAATAAAAACTCACCCTCTCCTTATAGCCCAGGAGGCTGCTGTAAACCAAAATATCTTAGCAACACGACTGAGCAGTGAGAACTTGGGGAAGCTTACATCCGATATAACCCTGGTGAACCCAGAATTTAAACCTGCCAAGAGCGTGCGTGGAAGTCTGCTGTTCCCCAAAAGCAAGGCAGAAAGCCACGGCTCAGGGTCGCAGAAGCAGCATCACCAGCACCAGTCGGAAACATCACAGGTACAAATCAGGGCTCTCTGGAAGGCGGGTTGGGATCCTTTCTCCTCCTCCTCCTCAGCATCCTGCATCTAGACTGCCACCCTTCATTTCCATGGGTGTCCTCGGCAGGCCAGCCTGAACACTGGCCCTGCACCACCTCTTCCACAATAGGAATAGTGCTCAGCAAGGGCCATTTATGTTAGAGGCACTGGATCAGGTGTTGGTGAAGATAAAGCAAAGTCCCTGCACTGAGGTTGCACTGAGGAGGAGTCTGATGAGGGAGGGAGCCATGCATGCAAATATTTGCAATAAATTGAGATTAGTGACAAATGAGGCATATAAAAGGAATCAGGTTGAACCATAAGAAATGGCTAATACTCAACGATTGTTGAACCCTGTAATAGCCATTCCCTATGGGTCAACCTAGTACCAAAGAAATGTTAAGGCTGAAACCATTGAAGTGATGGGATTGCTGCAGAAGGAGTCTTGGAGTCACAAAGAAGTCACAGAATTTGATCAACATGGCAAAAGACTTAGAGAACAATCTTGACAACCTAGCAGGTGCCAAAGCCAGTTACAGTGGGGTGAGGTGAGCTAACGAGTCATAGATAAAGTGAAGTCAAGTGGGTACAGACTTTTAGGATGTTTGACAGAAAGGAGAAGAAGAGTCGTCATTACAAGAGGAGCAAACTCAGGGTCAGTAAAGAAGTCGAGGCACAACAATCCCTAAAGAGCTTCTGGGGAGCTATGAGGTGATCATCCACCCAATAGGGAATGGGATTCCAGGAGAAGGGAGGAGGGCCAGAATAAGCAGTGAAGGGGAAGGGAGCTAGCCTCCCCTGGAGCCAGCAAGGGTAAAAACAGACACAGCTAAGGGCAGGAGAGGCAAGGTGAAGGTTGGAGGTTGGAGAAGTCTGTCGAATGTGTCTGCTGTTTGCGCAGGAGGTTGAGGTCTTTTGCAGGAAGCCCTGAGGAGGTCAAGGTTGCAGAGCATGCTGGAGGAGGGTGGCACAGCTCCAGTGTCTCTTCTGTGGTGAACAGAACCAGAAATTGGTGGTGGACAAAAAGAAAAGTAGTTGAGAATGGTAATGGCCCCACCAAGACTGGAAAGTGTAACTTCACAGTTGTAACATTTCTCTAAGTGGCCCCTGCAGCCCTCATTCAGAGGCAGAGAGAGGAGGATGAATATTAGATGGGGTGGGGGGGTGGAGCACGAGGGGAGGTCTCCATGGGAGATACCTGCAGGTTGGGTGAGCATCCCCCAGGGCTGAATTCGTGCCAGACCGTGCCTCTGATCTTCACTTCCATCTCACCTTCTTCTAACACCTTAAAAGCCAAAACTGTTTTCTCATTTTCTTTTCCAGCACCATCTCTTTAACACTCTATTCCAGGATCTAAAACTCATATATTTGTTGCAAATAGGGTGATAGGGAGAGTCATTTTTCTTTGGTTTTGTTCTGTCTATCTAGAAGTAAAATAAGGCTTTTTAGAAAACTTCAAAGGTAGCAGAAAATCCCAATTCTGACTCCAACCACCTTTCAATAAATAGGAAACTTAAAGGCCAGGATAGAAATCCCTGCCCCCAGAAAAATGACTGCCTTCGTTGCTCCAGTGTGACAGGCCTCAAAACAGTTTGGACGACAAAATCCCCCCATCAGAGTGCTTTACCCAGAGATGTGGCTGCTGGGTCTGTTTGAAGCTCTCATAAATCTCGAACCCTCCAGCAGCTGCACGTTCAGTCCTGTCACAGACGTGAAGAAAGGTGTAACATGGTATTTAATGACAATATGGCCTTTATTTATAAATCCCCTTTTTCTTCCAGGAAAGCACCAGTTAGAAATCCTGAGTTTTTGAATCATATTTAATCCACCATTCTTGCCTCTCAATTCCCCGGCCTCCTCAGCTACTCACCACCATGATCACATTCCTAGATATGAGTCATGGACACCCATGAACCCCAAACTCCCTCTATTGCACACCTTACTTTCTGATAACCATCTTCTAACTAACTTTCCAGCTGATTTGTTCTGGTAAGTAATTCGCCCCATCAAATCCTCCAAACCACATTCTCTCTGCTTACCACCCGCCTCACCAACCTCCTGCCCCATTCGGATGCCATGTGCCCTGTGGGCACTCCCTGTGCCTTCCCCTTCATCACATTATCCAAGCAAAACCCCCATCCCTGGTGAACCCATTTCTCCTACTCTCTGCACAGCAGCTGAATTTGGATGGAGAAAATGTCTTCCCTAAATGGTCTAATTTACATTTAAGACCACAAATCTCAAGTGGCCTCTTTGGTCTGCCCTAGTCAATTTGTCCTCCATTCAAGATGACTCATCCATGGCTGTCCTCACTCCCCTGACTTCTCAAACACTCTTCCTCTTCCTCCTTCCCAGTTTGTGGTCTCTGCTGATTTCCTGGGGAAAGCAGCAAGCGCAGGACTAATACCTCACCTATCACCACCCACCTCCCAGCCCGCCTCCTGCCTCACCCAGCGCTGCGCTGCCCTACAGCTTTGCGCTGCCTCTGCTCTTATCTAGGGCTGGTCCCCTCCTCCCTTACCAAGGGCTAAATTCCTGCAGTTGTCCTCTCATTCCCATGAGAACGGCAGCACCATTGCCAGCCTGGCTTCCTGTTGGATCCCTGGTTCCTGAGAAGGGTCTGGTGCATGATAGGTGCTCAGGAAATATCTGTTGGTGAATGAACAAGTGGATGCAGTCCAGGATGTACCTAAGAACCTCTCAAAATATTCCCATTCGAATCTCCCAGCAATTCTTTAAGGAAGACAGGAGTCTACAAAAGCAACCCCCAAAGCCGGGAGAGATTGTGATTTTTATTATTAAGGTCACATGGCTTGCCAAGACACCTAGCTAGATTCTCACTCCTGCTCCTCTACCCCTCGACAGATTTCCTACAGCCCTCTCCTCGGGCCCACCCAGCGCCGGCTCAGCGTCAGCGCCAGCATCGGAGGTGAGTCCGGGCTGATGAGCTGTGTGCTCCCCGAAGAGCTTCTCACGCAGATCCTGGCCGAACGGATACAGGTGCGTCCATGTCCACCTGCATCACACTGTAGGACTCGCCACTCACACACTGTCCCTAGGAGCTGAGATTCTGGGCTACCAGCCACTTGCAGCAGCTCAGAACCCAGGGGCCTTGAAGAGGAAAGATGAGTTTCTTCACCCCCAACAGTCATTCATCAGACCTTCTGACAGGTCTGGCCAGTCCCTGACCACAGCCCAGGCTATAGCCTGAAACCCCTCCCCTTTAGAACCAGAGAGCAAAAAATTACACATTTCAGAGTGATGAGTTACAATTGCAATGTGCATCATTATAATGTGATGCCCTTAAAAGTTAGAATTTGGAGCTATGTTAATTGCTCTGAAAATATTAAGTGAAAAAAGTAGATTATGAGATAGTATATAAACCCAAACCACATTTCTATGTAAGTATTTATAAATGTGTATCTTGTACATAGTAAAAACTTTTGAAGTACATGGTAAATGGTTATCTTTGGGTAGAATTCCAGATTTTCAGTCTTTCACATTTATGAATTGTTTTATGATGATATGTTGCTTTTAAAATCAGGAAACCAGCACTGTTTCAATTTTTAAAAATGATTCCCATAAGTATTTGCAGTTAAGAGAAAACAAGATCATTAGGATTTGAGAGGGCATCACTTTAGCTGGTTCTGTTGCTCACAGTGTTTAAGCAGGGAGCTAAATTGCTCACCAGGCCCTGGAGTTGTGTTTTTTTGACTTCTCAACTGGACCACTGTATTAACTGCACATTTAAATATAACAGGAAAAGAACATCATAAACCAGAAATGGTTGATGTCAAGGTTTGGGCTGCTACTGCCTTCAAGTTGCTATCACTCTCCACTGATTTGAGCAAAGTGCTCTAATAGTTCTTCAAGTACTTTGTGCACCCAGATTAGGGGTGAGAAATGGTGAAACCCAAAGTGGCACTGAACTGCTCAGAGAGCTGGTCTTTGATAAGATATGGAACTTACACCTCATCTACAGAGTCTTGCCAGCTGAGCTAGTGTGTTCAGTGATATAATTGGTTTACATTGTGACACAAGCTTCTTGTCTCATCAAAAGCATAAAGTTCAGTTCCTAGCCAGTGGTTGCCAGTCTCTGGGCCACATTTCGAGTACTACTACAGTGCAGTGGAGGCTAGTATTGCCATGGGGCATGGTGGTGAGTGTCTGTAATCCCAGTGGCTCAGGAGGCTGAGGCAGGAAGATCATAAGTTTGAGGACAGCCTCAGCAACTTAGCAAGGCCCTAAGCAACTTAATGAGACCCTGTCTCCGAAAATTAAAAAGGGCTAGGAATGTGGCTCAGTGGTTAAGCACCTCTGGGTTCAACCCCTGATACAACAACAACAACAAAAAATAGTGTTACAAAAATCATTGCACCCAAAGCAGTGAGACCACTGAGAAAAATGGGCACAGCCCACCTGCTGCTGCTCTTGCTGGCTGTCATTCGTTGGGTGCATGGGGACACCTGTCCTTTGCATGTTGTTTTCGTATACCTCGTGGATCTTCCCAGACCCTCACTTTAACATTTTGTTTGTTCCTTTATTCTATAGAGACAGAATAAATCTTTTGCTCTCTACAATAATGGGCCAGAAAGATCTTTTGTAGCTAATTAGATATTTTTATTTTGTTCTTGTTTCATGACAGCACCTGGGTTTAGCAAGCAGAGGGGGATGCTGGTGTTTTCCTCGGGGCCTAGCAGGTCTGCAGAACCATGAGGCACCAGAAAAGAACAACGGAAGAACAGCAGCTTTCTCCACAGGGAGCAGGCCATCTCGAGGCCCTGGTAACCTCTTGTCCCCTCTGGTTTCAGCTAAATGACTGCTTCCGCGGGGTGGTGTTCGATGGCCTGGACACCCTCTTTGCCCGCAGCGCGCCTGCCGCCCTCCTCTGCCTGCTGAAGGCCCTCGGCAGCCGGGAGCACATATACGTCCTCATCATGGCCCAGGACTACACAGCCATGAAGGCCCAGGAGAAGGCCAAAAAGGAGCAGGAAGGCAAGGCCCCCACCCTCCCGCGGCCACCCTTCCCCCGCCCCTGTGGGTCTTTCCTTTCCAGAGGGCCTGAGGCTTTGCCAGCCTTTTCCCTGATCTTTTGTAGCTGATTCGATACACTTGCTGTCTCACAGGGGCACCTCACCTCTGTCCTGGGTGGTGGCTTGGGGCTCATATGTCCCCAATATGAGGGGACCGAGGCAGAAGCAGCCTGCTGGAGGGTATGCAAGGCTGAACCCACTCCCTGACTGCAGTGCCTTTCTCTCTCCTCCGTATCACCCCACACCCCATCACCTTCTCTCTAATTACCAACAGCCAGGGGAGAGCACCCCTAGGCCATCCGGTGGCGATTTACTTGCTGGTTTGATCAAAACCAATTGTACCTTTCCTGTAAAACTGGAGGGGGTGCTAATTTTTACAAAACAACCTCTATATTTTAGCCCTCTGTGTGCCCAACACTATGAAGTCACATTGCATGTTAATAGGAAATCCAGGTCAGGTAACTCCACTTTTTTTCCTCTCATTATGCCCATGACACCTCTCTCTCTCTCTCTCTCTCTCTCTCTCTCTCTCACACACACACACACACACACACACACACACACACACACACAGAGTAAAGTTAGCTTAAATTCCCGTTTTAGTCAGAAGAAGACCCAGCAAAGCTTTGCCGTGTGGAAAGGGCTTAGGGATAGCTGCTACAACACAGTCCCTAGGAGGTAGAACCCTCCAGAATTCTCACTTCCTGGCACACTACTGCCACTTCACTTGGGCTTTCCACTTTCTTCTGGCACAATCTACACAAATCATAATGCTTTTCTGATGCAAGAAATATCTACAAACACTGAGCTGTCTTAGTTCTCAAAAAGAATTCAGAAGTCTGTTCCTTGTACTTTCATCAGAGGAAAATCAGGAACAGTGACCAGGCATCCCTGAACAGCATTTCAACCTAATCCTCTCCCTGCAGTACTGACATTTGAAAAGTCCTAAGGCAGCTTACATAACAATATTATTAAAATCGAATGTTTATCAAACACTTATGAATGGGCAAGGCACTAGACTGCCTTATTTAATCCTCCACAGCCTTAGGAAAGAGAAAATATTATTATTACATGTTTTTATCTCTTGGGTAAGTTGCAGAGAAAAGAACTTAAATACAGACCTCTGGGTCCAAAGCTCCAAACTGCGTGGCCCTAAGGTGAAATCCTGTGCTAGGGAAGGGTGACAGGAGCCAAGTGCCTTTCCACACCCTGTGGAGTCTTGGGCCTGGCTCTTGGTTTGCAAATAGCCGTATCATTCTGGGCACTTTGGTGGCATATGCTCATAAGTAGGTGCAGTCAAGGGGGGCTTATTAGTTTCCTACCCCTGCTGTGATAGATGAGCACTGTCTTGGTCCATTCAGGCTGCGATGACAAAATACCGTAGACTGGGTAGCTTATTTTTTACATTTCTCGAGTCTGAGAAGTCCAGCATGGAGGTGCTGGCAGATTCAGTGTCTGTCGAAGGCCATCTTCTGGCCACAGAAGGCATCTTCTTGCTGAGTCCTCACATGGTAGCTGGACAAACGAGCTCCCTCGGGGCTCTATTATAAGGATGCTGATTGCATTTGTAAGGGTTCTACTCTCATGACCTCATCACCTCCTAAACATGACCTCATCACCTCCTAAAGACCCCGTGTCTTAACACTGTCCTGTTGGGGACTAGCTTTTCATTCCCAATCATAGGGGAACACAAACATCAGGCCACAGCAACTACAAATTTGGTGACATAAAACAACACAGATTTATTACCTTACAGTTCTGGGGTCAAAAGTGCTATAGTCAAGGTGTTAGCAGGACTATGTTCCTTCAGAGGCTGTGGTAGGGCAGAACTTTTCTCTGCCTAGCTTCTAGAAGCCACTGGCATTACTTGGGTAAATGTTCCTTCCTTTTAGCCCTCTGACCATTGCCTCCATTGTCACATCTCACTCTGCTTCTGCTGTCATGTCACCTCCAACTCTGGAGATGCTGTGACCCTTGCAAATAGTTTGGGCCCATCCAGATAAACAAGATAACCCCCCCCCCATCTCAAGATCCTTAATTTAATCACATCTGTGAAATCCCTTCTGCCACAGAAAGCAGGTTCCTAGAACAGGGTCATGGCATCTTTGGAGGCCACTATTCCACCCACCACAGGTGGAACCTAAATTTGACACTGTGGGAATGAAGTCCCAGCAGGGATTGGGAGTGCCAGCCATGCCACCTGCCACCTGTCACTGTCACCGCCTGTGCAGAATGGGAGCTGAGCTGCTGGAGAACTTGATCTCCCTCTTCTCTCTGCCCCCCTCCCCCACAGAAAGCAAACACAGGGAAGCTCTTCAGAAAGAGAAGGAACGTCTCCAAAACATGGATGAGGAAGAATATGATGCTTTGACAGAGGAGGAGAAAATCATGTTTGACCGAGAGATTCAGAATGCACTCCGGGAGAGAAAGAAGAGGTGGGAATCAGGACTGGTCAGAACAGAAGCTGTCTCCCGGGATGAACTCATAGGGAGACCGGGGCTGCTGCGGTACAGTCCCAGTTCTGGGTCATCTCCTGGGAGATCAGAAGCTGCCACAGAAGACCCAGGAGAAGACCTGGGGATTTCATCTGGCCCTTGGGGACACTGGTTGCTGCAGATTTTGGGAGTATCTCCCTCTCTCCTTTCTTTCCTTCTTCCTGGGTGTGTTTGGGGTCAGCAGAACATTTCTGTAATATCATGGCCACCCTGTGCTGTCCCAGGGCCCTGGTGGCTTCCCTGGCAGTGCACCCTGGGTGTGGTTTATCAGCCCTGTGCCTAGGTACCCACAGCAGCTGACCCAGGATTCTCTTGTGAGTACAGTGGCTGCTCCCCAGAACCCAGTCATTTCTCCTGCTTCCTACACCCCATCTTGGCCTACAGTGCTGCCCGTCCCTGAGGTCTGGATGCCTCCCCATGTGATCCTCGGCCCGGCAGCTCCCAGCAGGCTCACAGCCAGTGAGCTCAGCAACCTTGTGTGCCTCTCACTGGGGACCACAGGGGAATAACTAGATCCCTGCATCCCACCTGTGAGACTTAGGGCTGCCAGCTCACACTAGCCCAGAGATTCAGGGGGACACTGGGACACACATTATTTCTGCCCTCAGAACTTCAAACACTTCAAGGCTAAGAGACTCCACCCACTCTTGGGGGTTTCTAACGATGGAATGGGGCAGAGCCTAAGGTCCATATAACTCTCCTTTCCTTTCCCTCCATCTCCTCCCCGATTAACTTCCAAAGAGCTTTTATGGGCTCCCTGCCCCTTCAGTATACCCTTCTCCTTTCTCTCCCATGGTCCACTGTAGAATGCCAGTCCTCCGGATATGACAAGCCCACTCCAAAGGAAGCTCTGTGCTCACCAGGGCTGCTGCTTACAGATAGCCATCTTATGGGGGACTTAGGAAATGCAAATCTGATCTGCAAAGCTCAGCAATGAGATTCCTCTCGCTCCCCCTCCCCTGCCTTTCTCTCTCTCACACATGTAAATACACACACACACACACACACACACACACACCATGGAGGATGTTGAGTTAGCTTCAGTGGGCAGAGAGCCATAGCAACCAGGAACACCTAGAGATTCCTGGAGATGAAAAGAGAAGGGTTAGATAGTGTCTAAAGTGATGTTCCCTCACTTGTGTGAATGTGCTGCCCTCTCTGCTGTTAGCTGGGGCAGGCGAGATGGAACACAGGATGCACGGCAGGAAGGCAAAGAAAGAGGAGAGCAATGTGGCTTTCAGACCCAGTATCATGGCTCCAAGTCAGCCATGGCAGGGACTGCCATTAAAAACACCATTCCTGTTGTCTCAGCACCAAATGCAACAGTACAGGAGGCAGGGCCACGCCTGTACTAATGCCAGAGCAATCCTGGAAGCTGTTTTTCAAAGACCAAGCTCACCAGGTGCAATGGAGGGCACCCGGTAATCCCAGCTACTCAGGAGGCTAAAGCAGGAGGATCGTGAGTTCGAGGCCAACATGGGCAACTAAGTAAGGCCCTGTCTCAAAATTTAAAAAATAATAAAGTCCAGCTTAATTCAGCTCTTGTCTCACTGTCCTATGAAAGGAGATCAAAATAGAAATATTCATTTAAAATTCCTCCAATTGTGTTTAATTAATCAGAGATTTACTACATGAACGTTCAAAGATAGATGTGAGCCTTTCCTTCCCTTCCTCCCTCCCGGCCCCTCCTTTCCTTCCTATTTGCCCCTCTTTCTTTTGTCTATTCTTTCTTCTCATGCCCAAGGAAGCTCTGGCCAGGGCCCCTCCTCTGGGCAGTCTAGGTGGGCAGAGCCTGGCAGGTGGCCCTGACCTCTGTTCCTCTGCCTGGTTCCCTGAAGGGAAATGGAGAGACTGGCCAAGGAGATGCAGGAGAAGAAGCTACAGCAGGAGCTCGAGCGACAGAAGGAGGAGGATGAGCTGAAGCGAAGGATCAAAAAGCTGAAGCCAGGCCTCCCCGGGAAGGAGGAGCCCCCCGTGAAGAAGCCTCCAGTGCCAAACAAGCAGGTAGCCGTCCTCTGCTCCTACCAGAGGAGCAGCACATAACCCCCGACCCGGCCCAGCACGTTGCCCCCTCTGGAAAGCAGCCCAGTGTGTCTGGTTTTGGGGGGGCAGAGGCTGGAGGACCTTGTCTGTCCATTTTGGCATTCCTCCCACCCTGCAAGGGTCAGAGAGGTGAACTCCATCCCCAGTTCAGAGGTGAAGTCCCAGTCCAGGACCTGCAGTTATGTCTGACCACAGCCCTTCTCTTCCCTCTGCCCTCGAAGGACCTAAGTGGGGCTAAATAGGCTGCATTCAAGATCTGCCTCGAGGAACCCCATGAGGCCCATGTGTTCCTTGACAACAGTCAAGGGTGAGCTAAAGCCAGACTTTGAGGCAAGGTGCAGACAGGTCCAAGTGGGTGACTGTGAGACGGTGACCGCAGCCCAGTAGACCCAGGGCAGGAGAGTCAGCAACCAGGGAGGCCCTGTCTGCTGTTAGCCGCAGGGGCAGTCATGGCTGAACACACAGAATCACAGCAGAAAGGGGAAGATAGAGGAGGAGAGGAATGTGGCTTTCAGACCCAGAGCTGAGGAGGAAGCAGGGTCTGAGTACACAGAAGTGGACACAGGTCAAGGATGCCTGATGCCACTGACATGAGAGAAGTATGTGACCTCTCAGGTTAAGGACAACACAGGATACCCAGGAGAGAATTCCAGGGACTGACTCCTACCTCTCTTGCATGATGTTGCTCATGAAGCCCGGAGGGAGAATTTAGTCACTGTGTGTGTGTCAGGCATTCTTTTTGCAATTAACAGTGTCCATTTCTTACTTGGAAAAGGTGGGAATGATCTGTGCAGAAGTTGTCTTCCTAAACTTGCTTTTGAAAGACAACATTTAATTCATTATTAAAAGAAAGACTATCTGGAAAACCGTCAACTGCAAATCATGCCCACTGACTTCATTGTCAGAGTCTGCACCTGGAATCTGTTGGAACCTCAGTGAGGGTTTCCCATCTTCCCCTCAGCTCAAGTGACTGCGTCTTGAGCACCCCCACCCCTGGCAAGTCCCCTCTACCAAGAACAGGGCACATCCCTTCACATATGCTTTGCGGACCTTGGGTGGGGTGGGAGGGGCAACAGCTATCCATTTGGGGGCAAGCAAGGGTATCATCTGAGCTTAGCCTGAAACAATCAACTCCCCGGGGAAATTCTCAAGGCCCCTCTTGGACTAAGCAGTAGCCTGGCGAGCAAACACTAGCTCAGGAAAATCTGCTGAGACTGGATATATCTTCCGGAAGGGAAAGAAGATCCCAGGTGGAAGGGAAGAACTGAAGACGTTTCTGCTTCCTCATCCAAAGGACTGCTCCAGGTCTTGGGTCTTTAGCACCATCCATTTCCCTCTCTCTGCTCTGGCCTCAGTCTTTCTTCTCATCGGCCTCTTTATTTTAAGATTTCTCATGTTCAAAATCACCCTTTAAAAAAGAAAAAAAAATCTTCAACCTGGTAGCCCCCTGACCAGCACTCTGTTCCTCTCCTTCCTCCACAATTCAGAATTTCCAAGAATTACCCTACCTGCAGGCTCCACAGACTGGCTTCCCATTCATGCCCGGCCTTTCCTACCCTGAATCATGAGGTGGCCATGATTCCCTCCCGTCAAAGGGCCTGGCAGCCTCTTCATGTCCAGAGCAACAGCTCCAGCGTTGGCTTGCTCAGCTTCCTTCTCTGAGGGACTTACAAGGTTGACTCCTATCCTTTGAGCTCTTGTTTCCAGTGAAAGCCCTGTTCTTTTTTTATTATTATTAATTTATTTATTTATTCTAATTAGGTATATATGACAGCAGAATTCATTTTGATTCATTTTTACACAATTGCAGCACAACTTTTCATTCTTTGGTTGTACATGATATAACATTGCACCATATGTGCAGTCGTACATGGACCTAGGGTAATGAAGTCCATCTCATTCCACCATCTTTCCTCCCCGATACCCACTCCCCTCCTTCCCCTCCCTCCCCTTTGCCCAAAGTTCCTCCATTCTTCCCATGCCTCCCCCATTATGGATCAGCATTCACTTATCAGAGAGAAGTTTAGCCTTTGGTTTGTTGGTATGGGGTTACTTTGCTCAGCATGGTATTCTCCAACTCCATCCATTTACCTGCAAATGTCATGATTTTATTCTCTTTTCATGCTGAGTAATATTCCATTGTGTATATACACCACAGTTTCTTTATCCATTCATGTATTGATGGGCATCTAGGCTGGTTCCACAGTTTAGCTATTGTGAATTGAGCTGCTATAAACATTGACATGGCTGTGTCACTACTGTGTGCTGATTTTAAGTCCTTTAGGTATAGACCAAGGATTAGGATAACTGAGTCAAATGGTGGTTCCAGTCCAAGTTTTCTAAGGAATCTCCATTAATTTCCAGATTGGTTGCACTAATTTGCAGTCCTATCAGCAATGTATGAATGTGCCTTTCCCCCTACATCCTTGCCAACATTTATTGTTGTCTATATTCTTGATAATTTCCATTCTAACTGGAGTGAGATGAAATCTTAAAGTAGTTTTGATTTGCATTTCTCAAATTACTGGAGTGTTGAACATTTTTTCATATATTTGTTGATCGATTATGTATGACAGCAGAATTTCAGAAGAATATATTCTTCTGAAAAGTGTCTGTTCAGCTCCTTAGCCCATTTATTGATTGGGTTGTTTGGTTTTTTGGTATTAAGTTTTTTGAGTTCTTTCTATATCCTGGAGATTAGTGCTCTATCTGATGTGCATGTGGCAAAAAATTTGCTCCCATTCTGTAGGCGGCTCTGTTCATCTCGTTGATTGTTTCTTTTGCTGAGAAGCTTTTTAGTTTGAATCCATCCCATTTATTGACTTTTGATTTTATTTCTTGCACTTTAGGAGTCTTGTTGAGGAAGTCGGGGCCTAATTCAATGGGATGAAGATTTTCCTCTGCTAGGCACAGGGTCTCTGGTCTAATTCCTAGGTAAATGGGGAGCCCCAGCATGGTCCTCTGCTCTGTGCAGGGCGATCCTGAGTCTGGGCTTTCACACAGGTCAGCGGGGGCAGTCCTGGGCCTGACCTGGGCCTGGGCTCCTGCACAGGTCGGTGGGGCGATCCTGGTGAAAGCCTGTTCTTCTGTCTTCCTTTCTTCCCTCTTGGGCTCCTTTCTGGGCTCTATCTCTGTCCATCCTTAGTCACTCTGCAGATTTCCAATCCTAGCCTTCTCTAGCCACTAGGCGTTTGGGTCCTACCCCGCACGTGGCTTCATTGCTATTTACTGGCCTCACCTGATGTGGTGGGGAAGAAGGAGGGAGTCAGGGAGAACTTGCAGGTTCTAAAAGGAAAGGGCATCTCCTCTGGGCAGGGTGGAGAGGAAGGCACTTCTGTCCTCTGTGGCTGTCAAGGTGTCATCTGCAGCATGTTAGCCTGATTCTTCTAAGATGCTTTTTCTTTGTTTTCAAGAGGCTGTCTCTTTTATTCGGTAATTTACTATGGTTTTCCTAATATTTGATCCCGCACAGGGTTTCTAATGATTTTTGAATCTGTGGCTCGGGAACTCTCAAACCACTAACTTGTCGAAACCACTTGTCCTCCATCCTTTCTCTCGGCTAACTCTAGGATCCCAGCCACACATGTGCTCGACCTTTTTACGAACTTTCCCCAGTATTCCCTTTGTCTCTCTTGCTTGCTCTGTGTTTGGCATGCTTTCGTCTCCTCCTGCTTCACCCTGGACATTTTCTTCCGGCACGTTGTCAAGTTCACTGTCTCTCTTCAGTGAGGTCTGCTCATTGTTCAAATCTCCTTTTAATTATTAATTTTGTTTTTGTTTTAGAAAGCTACTAGCTCTTATTTTTTTTTTCCGAGTTCTCTTCAAAATCCTCAATCTTGTCATTTCCTCAAACATATTCAACCTATTTTTTTCAGGTCCTTTCTGACAGTGCCAATGCACAAAGCCCCAAGCACACTTCTTCTGCTGTCTGTCATTTGTTTTTGGTTTCTGGACACAGGGTCTTTTCTCTTTGGGTACTAGGTTAATTTTTATTTTTTGAACATGAAATTAGAAATAATTCCAGGTGCTGGAGGATGTTATCTACCTCCAGAGAGGACCACTGTTTGATTCTGGCAGACAGCTCGCTTAGGAGCACTTCAAGTCTTACTTCAACCAGGATTGAGATCATTTAGAACCGAGCTTCAGTCCCTGGTAGGGCTGGGCTTACTCTGGTCCAGCCCTACTCCTAAAATGGAGCCTTTCGGAGTCCTAACCCAAAGGGTAGGGGAGCTACCAAGATCTCTTTTTCTTAGCCAGTTTTTGAACCCCAGTCCCCATGAGTCCTTCAAAAGTCTTGCTCAGCTTCTCAGCCACACTTTTGAGGGAAAAGCAGCTCCAGTGTTGGGCCACTCTCTGTCATCCCCTCCTCTCTCTGATCGTGGCCTGCAGCTCATGACAGTCTGGGTAAAGCACTTGAGGTTTTGAAATGTTTTATGCAGATTTCCTGCTTGTGGGTGTTGAATTATATGACATGATTTGGTTTTCTTCTTCAGTCAATTCACATGGTAGGTCACATATTCATTATTTAGGTTTTACTTTCAGAGTTAATTTGGTCATTCATGATTTTCTTTAAAAGTAGCCACCTTATCAAACGTTCAAGTTTACTGGCTTAGGGTAATTCATGCTGCTATCTTAACCTCTTCTGTATCTGTGGTTATGTTCTTGTTATCACCCCACATGGTGCTTATTTGCACACTTCTTTCTTTTTTCTTGAACAATCTTGTTAGGACTTTGGCATTTTTATTGCTTTCCAAAGTAACAGTTTTTGCCTCGAGCCCAAAGTATCCCTATTGTATGATTGCTTCCTATCTAATTAGTTTCTAGTCCTGTCTTTTTATAATTTCATTCTTTCCACGGTGTTATTTTTCAGTTCCTTTTCTCAGTTCTTAAGGCGGATGCTTATTTTATTTTGAATCATTTTTATTTTCTAATTTATTAAAAGTTATAAAAGCATTTAAAGATATATAAGTACTTGCAAACATTATTTTTAGACCTACTCCTCAAGGGTTGGCATCCAGTATTTTCATTGCTCTTTGACGCTGAAAATATTTTCTACAATCCTTTATGGCTGCTTCTTCAACCGATGGACTATTTCAAAGTGTATTTTCTCATTTCCAAATGAATGGCCTCATTAAGGATCATTTAAATTTCTGATTCTAGAATATTATCTTCATAGAACATGTTCTGTGTCGTGTTTTCTTCACATTTGTGGAGCTCTGTTATGTGGCCTCACACCTGATTAGTTTTTGTCAATATTTCACATGTTGAAATAATGTATATATTTTATTTCTGCACCTGTTCACTCAAGCTCGCTGATCCTGTTATTAAACTCTTCCATAATCTCAAGTAGTTTCTTATCATCCCCCAGCTGCTGTATGCTGGGCTCCTACAATCTTCCAAGTGCAGGTCCTCCCTCACTGGGCTCCATCCTCTGTACCAACCCTAGTGTGTTGGCAATGGCTTTCCAGACCAAAATGGATGCGGTAGAAGCCACGTTGCCTCCCATCCTGATGCAAGCTGCCATAAGGTGCCGGAGCTCTTACCCCATAAGCAGCTTTGCCAGCACTGAGACTGAACACAGCCAGCCATGTTGCTGGGCTGTGTTCAAGATGGAGAAGTGGAGTAGGAGGAGGTTCAGTGGGGTACAGGGAAAATCCCACCCCGGGTCACACAGGTCTCCAAGACTGCAACATGCCTGAACATAGAGGAAGAAGAGCCGTAACTGGGAAGGAGGACACTAGGTTATACTGTAGGTAGTGACCAGTAGACTGGACGAGACAGAACATCGCCAAATAATGACCCAAAAAGTAATGGAACCTACCTGAGGATTTCAGGGGAGGTAGAAAATCAGAGCCTACAAAACAAATTTGAAAGGGAAGGAAGAAAAAGATTAAATGTGGTTTCTATATGACCAGTTCATTAAATAAATAAATGTTTTCTAAAAGCCTAGGGTAGAGCCAGATTCTAAACTCCCCATTTGTTCCCAACAATACACAACATACACAAAACTTGTGTAATTTTAATAACTTCATGCTAAATAGAATCCTTACTCCCCGGCAGTCACTCACAAGCTGCTTATATGTATCCACACTTTTAGTCTTCAACAGTCTCTGGCATAGTTATTAATGTCAGTACCAGTACTACTCTCCCCCATTATACAGATGGGGCAGAGAGAAGTTAAGTCCTTGCCAGGAGTACAACTGGGACTGAACACAGCCAGCAGGTAGTGCAACTAAGACTCAATACTTGGCCTATTCCAGAGCACCTGAGAGCAGGTGCAGAAGGCTTGGTTGCAGGTCTTTTCCTGTTGACCCTTCAGAACAGCAGCTGTCAGCCAGGAGCGCACATCCAGGGCATTACATAGCTTTCTCCGAATGCACAGGACCAGATGCCAGTCCAATCTACAGCAGGGAAAGAACCACTGGATGGTTATTTTAGATAAAAGCCCCCCAAAGTGGTTCCTAGGCACGACTGTGCCTGGATCCTATGAGGCCACCTTTTGAAACAAAAATGTCTGCCCTCTTACTGCTCTTTACATAGTCTCCTCACCCTTAGTAAACTGTATAAAGCCTAGTTTCTGTGTTTTGCCTTCTAGATTATTACTTCCAGCAAACCAGATCTCAAGATGGAGCCGCTAGAAAGGAAAATTTCTGTCCGGGAGCAACTAACGGTGGAGAAGGAAGAACAAAGCAAGAAAAAAAAAACCATGACCGATGTCAACTCGTCTGGGGTTCCTCTTGTCCCAGAACAGGAGGAGAGTGAAGGGGACTTTCCAAAGGACTCTGAAAAGCAATTGGCCCAGAAGTTCAAGGCCTATGAGTTGAGCCTGAAGGATATCCAGGCCATCCTGGTGTTCTGGGACCGCAAGCAAGGAGTTCAGCTGCCCCACGGAGGGATGGAGGAGGTGCCCCACGAGCCCGATGACCAGCGCCAGGCTCCCTCAGGGCGGCGGGGCCGCAAGGACCGAGAGCGAGAGCGGGAGCGCCTGGAGAAGGAGCGGGCCGAGAGGGAGCGCCTGGAGAGGGAGAAGGCCGAGAAGGAGCGGCTGGAGAAGCTGCGGGCCCTGGACGGGGAGGGGGAAGGGGAAGAAGGGGAAGAAGACCACGAGGGCAAGAAGGACCTGGGGGTGCCCTTCATCAACATCCAGACTCCAGACCCCGAAGGCTGGAACTGGAAGCAGGCCCTGGAGAATGACAGGCTTCCCAAGGCGGAACAGGTAGGAGTCGTAACAAATGAGGCAGCAGGTACCGCCACGCCCCATCCAAATGTTCCTTCCTATTGAAGATCCTCATCCCTTAATTTGATTCATCTCTGATGCCCCCGGGGATAAAAGACAATAATGACTTAGAGGGACCTTTGTGCATTGGCAAAATGAAATCCATAGAAAGTCCCACCAGTCTTAATATTCTATCAAACCTCATAGCCACCCGTACAGCTCATCTTTTGACGTTTTCATCACTGTGTTATAGGATGGCAAGGCAAGTGACTCCTCTACTCCAAAATCTCTTCCCCAAAAGCCTCCCACAGTGACAGAAACTATCCTGTTAGATACCCTTCTCCGCCTGCATTTGTGGAAACCACCCTGGCCAGTGGAGGCATAGGGGGTATAATACCTTTTATCCATGTGTCCTAGGAGAAGAGATGTCTCTGGAGAAGGGTCTGAGGAGTTCCCAGAGGGGCAGGAAAATTCAAGTCAGGATCAGCAGGGTTCTTGACATATGTGACGGAAAAGAATTTCAGCATAAGCCAGACAAGGGCATAGACAGAGGTTTATTTAGGAATGTAGACGCCTTGGGCTGGGGATCCAATATTTATAGCAGGGCTGTATCAGGAGCCAGACTGGAAGTGAGGCCAGGGTGGAGCTGCACAATTTCATGTCCATTTCCCCTGCACGTGCATGTTTCCTTTATTTTACAAGAGCATGGGTCAAGGGCCTGTTTCTCAAGATTTCCGCCTGTGCTTTCTGCATCTCAATGGCTCATGGGCACTTCCTTTAAGATTCAGTGTATCTCTCTGTTTATCCTAAATACCTATGTCATAGGGACAGGCTTCCTTCTGGAAAGGACCAGAAAGTAAAATTTTAGGTTGTAGCTCATACGCTCTGTATCACAACCATGCGTCTCAGCCTTGGGATGGTGAAAACAGCCTTCAGTAATATGTAAGCAGATGAATATGGCTATGTTCCAATAAAACTTTATTTACAAAAAAGGAGTAGTAAGCCAGAGTTGGCAGGGGAGAGGAGGAGCCTATGCTCTCTGACCTCTGGTTAGTTTATCAGAAACTAGGTACAATGTTTCAAAGTAAAGAATGGAGCCTGAGAAGGTTACAAAGTCTTAGTAATTCCCCAGAGGGGCAGACTTCACATGATGTGGCCTCATAACAAGTCTTACTATAGTGGTCTAAGGTGAGGCCATAGGAGAAGACTGTGGAGGACAAACCCCAGCAGCTCCACTCAGTTCACAGTTTTGCCTCAAGCCAAAAGAAATTGCGATTTTTTTCCCCAAAAATACACCTTTTAAAAAAAGACCTACAGCCAAGAGCATCTCCTTGTATTGCTTTGTACCCTTCACATCCCAAGTCATAGGTTAGACTTGCTTGGAGAACCTCCTGGCTCTGGTAGTTTAATAACTGGTACCAGCAGTTCAATGCTTTCCTCACAGACATTCTAAATACTGGGAGGGTGTGTGGAGGGGGAACTACAGCTCCTGGCCCCTGGGATGAGAAGCACAGGGTGATTACATAACAGTGGTTACTTGCTAGACCTAATAGGCTACTTGGTCCATAGATTGAGCACTCAATAGCGTTTATTTTTGTGATGAAAACAATTAGTATGGGTGTAGCCTGCTTATTCTGATGATATTTGCATGCTGGGAAGTCAATTTTCAACTCATGTGTTCTGGAAATTGCTCGTGCATTATGTATCTATGTATCAGAGATGAATGGGATGCTGTAGGAGTACATTTTCTCTCTCAAGGTTCTTCTTGACCTCTCTCCATTCCCACCCTTTAATCAGCATTCCTAGAATCCTTAGCGTATTTTTTGTTTTATGCTCTATTTGACCTGCTCCCATCCTAACTTTCTTTCACCTTTGAAAGGAAAAAGCATTTAAAGTGAAAGAAAATAGAAGCATGAAATATGAACATGGATGAAGCAACTCTACACTGTCGGCGTCAGAACCTTACTTACCAGCTGGTCTGTTTATGCAGATTGGTGCTAGGCTTTGGGCCATGTCAATCTGGTTTTTGTCCTAATGAGGTTTACAGTCAAGTTGCAAAGACCGATCATCATCAAACAGTCACAATACAGCATGGCAAAGACTACAGAAAGTATAGGAAGCCCACAGTCTGTCTAGGGTACAGAGGTCTAGAAATCCCTGCAGAGCTGTTCAGAAGTCCTTGATGCCTGTTCTTGAACCGTTCTTATTGTAGAAGCGTCAGTCAAGAATGTCGAGGGTTGGGGGTGGGGGTGAGCCATTCCTGCTCTCTCAAGGAGGTGGTTGAGATTTGCCTGGCCTCTGCATAGGAAAGTAATCAGGCCTTTCTTTTAGATCCTGGACATCTTGGGTCTGGGGTCCTCTGGACCACCCATCCCACCTCCCGCCTTGTTCTCTGTCATCTCCTACCCTGTGAAGCGGCAACCCATCGCCACCATTGACATCTTGAAACACTTTGTGTTTGTGACTCCACCAATGGATGAGGTCTCCCTGGTAGAAGAGAAGAAAGAACCAGACACAGAATTTGAACTTGGCACCAACACCGTCTCTCCGAAGGTAAAGCGTCTGCTGCTGGTTCTCCTGACCCTGGCAGGACTTCAGGGGGCAGAAGGAAGGTCACTACCCCGACGTGACCAAATCCTGACCCTCCCTCTCCCCTCTGCCATCCTATGCAAGCCTCCCCAGGCTGCACCTTCCCTGCATATGACTCACCCTGCTTCCCAAGAGGAGGCTGAAAATAATGGCGACTGACCTTCCAACCTTTCCAGTCCCCAGGGGAGGGTCTAGGGAACTGGTTACATTACTCTGAAGCTCAACTGCAAGAAAAAAGTAAGCAAAACTAGCTCCTTTAAAAAGATACCCAAAAAAATGTATTATGAAGCTAAGGTGATTTACACAGTGCCTAAAAATACAAGGATCCACAGATTCCAGTTCAGGGAACACAGCCAGGAAAAGAATCAGTTATTAAAGAGATTAAGATGGGAAGATTGGATATTTTGAGTAAAGTCACTTTTTATCTCCTTACCTGATACTATAGTAAAATAAATTCTAGTTGGAATAAAAATAGATGTAATCAAAATAGAATCATGTAAAAATAGAAGAAAATTTTACAGAATTAGTAGAATAAATCGCAAAGGGAAATAGATATGAGAGCAATAATACGATATTAAAATTATAGAGGGATTTTTTTATCCCCTGAAAACACTGGCCCAAAAGTTTAATCTCTCCACACATGTTCCCACTAACTATGTACCTCTGCAGAGAGAAAATAAAATTACCTGTACTCTGCGGCACTGTCCTAGCATCTATAACCTAGTGTTGAAGTATGAAGTGCCCAGTACCACCTATGAGTCAAATCAAGCTTTTAAGCCGAATTTACAGGAAATAGAGGGAGAAAAGGAGTAAGTTCAATGGCACTGTGAGAAGAGTCAGAACAATTGAAAGTATGAAATATACTGTAAGAACATAGATATGGTCTCTCCAAAGAGTCAGGACAATTGGGACAAGGTAGGAGGCTGGAGATTAAAGATACTAAACTCTAGGTTCAATCTATAGCACAAAAACAAACAGAAAAAAAGATACTAAATAGATTTAATAATAACCAATATAGGAGCAAATGGTTATAAAATAAGAAATGCCTGGGACAAATAGGAAAATTTTAACATTGACTGTATGCCAAATGATAGCCTGGAATTATTGTTCACTTTCTTAGATGCTGTAACAGTATTATGGTAGTCTAGGTAGTCCTTAATCTCAGGCACAGGCTGAAGTATTTAGAGGCAAAGAGTTACCATCTACAACTCACCTTCAGTGGTTCCAAAAACAATGGATGAAATAAATAAATATTACCAGCCGGGCCTGGTGGCACACGCCTGTAATCCCAGCAGCTAGGGAGGCTAGGGCAGGAAGATCACAAGTTCAAAGCCAGCCTCAGCAATGCCGAGGCACTAAGCAACTCAGTGAGATCCTGTGTCTAAATAAAATACAAAATAGGGCTGGGGATGTGGCTCAGTGGTCAAGTGCCCCTGAGTTCAATCCCCGGTACCAAAAATAAATAAACAAATATTACCCACTGTTAAAACTAGTTATGACTGTACTAGGCCTTCAACTTTGAAAGTTTTCTAAAATAAAAAGTTAGAAATGATAAATAAATTAAAAGAAAAAAAAATTAGTCAAGAAACATGAAAATACCCCTAGAAAAATGGAAACTTCTTATTAAAAGTGACATACTAAATATATGTTTATTCTACTACTTCCCAAAACTAGTAAGAGATTTTTTTAAACAGCATAAATCCTAAAAACAAAGAGAAGGAGAGAGGAGATGACCGGGAATAAAATATGCCAACAGAATATCGGAGATGAGATGTTGAGTGAACAAGACAGACAGCTGGTCTCGTAGTGCCAAAGAAGTTGGAAGCCCTGTTGGCTATGGGGGGCTGAGTACTGTCAAGGGCTGAAATCCTGGTCCCACACCCTCCCTGCCGACTTCAGGTTTTCTCTGGGGTTTCAGCCTCCTCTTCGGGGAGCAAGGTCCCTGAAGGCAGGCAGGCCGGACCCCACCTGTCACCCAGCAGCACCCACAGCACCACCACCCCAGACTGCAGACGAGTCAGGGGAATCTCCATCTTTGCTGGTGTGTACCTAAGATGAGTATTTAAGACCCTGTGCTCATTTTTAATGAAGGTCCAAGAGGAACAGCCCACCTCATCGAAGGGGGGAAGACAGAAAACAAAAGAAAAACCAGAACAAACCCGTGAGACTCAGAAGGAAAAACGCCGCATGGCCTTCAACAGGAAGGGCCTTGCTGGGGGGCCTGCTGGGATCATCACGCCCCTGACCGACATGGACCAGAACAACTTCAGCGGGCAGCACTCTCAGGAGAAATTCATCAGGTGGGCCTCCCAGCTGCCCAAGGGAGGGGGACGCAGAAGCCCCACACTGAGCTATCACATCACCAGAGGGGAACAGGGCTGTGCTGCTTGTGGGACCCTGTGACCCGCAGTGCTAACCCCAGCAGGGCAGGGCCTCTCCCAGGCAGCTCTCCTACCCTCTCTTGCCAGAAGGAAACATTCTCACTTTAAAAGCCTGTGTGTTGCCAAGGCCCGGCACCACATCTATTAATCTGAGCAGCTCCGGAGGCTGGGGCAGGAGGATCAATAGTTCAAAGCCAGCCTCAGCAATTGAGCGAGGCCCTAGCAACTCAGTAAGACCTTGTCTCTAAATAAAACACAAAATAGGGCTGGGGATGTGACTCAGTAGTTGAGGGCCCCTGAGTTCAGTTCCCAGTACCCAAAGTGGGGGGAAAAAAAAAGTCTGTGTGGTCGTTTCAGGCTGAATCACTTCCGGTGGATCGTGCCAGCCAATGGAGAGGTGACACTCCGAGTACACTTCTCTTCTAATAGTCTGGGGAACTTTGATCAAACCTTTAACTTTGAGATACTCGGAACTCGCCGCCAGTACCAGCTTTATTGCCGAGGTGTCTGCACTTACCCGTACATTTGCCAAGACCCAAAGTAAGTGTATTTTATTTCAAAAGAAAAGGCTATCGTTTTCCTCCATGGTACTTTAAACAAGGCTGCTGTTAATAATAACATAGAACTGGTACAGCATTCCTGATCCTTTTGTTGTACAAGGCCTCAGTGTCTCAGACATTGACCAAGTGTCTCAGACATTGACCAAGAGCCTCAGAGATGGCACGGTGCCACAAGTGAGTTCCAGACTCAGTTAGATCAAGTGTAAAAGGGGAGGGCAAGATAATTTGCTTATTTAACTGTTATGCAAATTTAAACCGATTTCATATTTGCTCTAGGATTTTTTCATCTTATAATGCAAATATGCACATAAATCTCCACGGGTGGGCTTTTTTCTGAGCTGAACACCCCTGTGCAGTTTATGCACCACATAGAAATTCCTGGCTGATCAAGCTAGCGGGGCTAATTCCCTGGAGGAGGGGGGAGGGGCCCTTTTAAACATGTCTATCCAGAGGAGCCTTTTGCAATTCTCACCAAAGGGCACCATTGAACCAAGAACTAGTTTTCCATAGAGATTCTTGGAAATTTTTCTAGCTGGGCTCACTGGAACAGAATGCCCAGTTTAGCTCTATTATCAGCCCTTGTTGTGGCAGATACCCCTGGAATCTTTTCTCTGAAGTGCAAACCTTACTGTCCTCCCTTGGGGTGGGAAAGCCTTGACAAAGTTCCTCCAATTACTAGTCACTGTCTTCAGACACTTGGCCCCTTTGCAGAACAGGGAGTGCTAGGTTCTACACACATCAAGTGGTGTTGTTGAACTTCCATTCAAGCAGCTCACCTCACCTCTTCCTCCCCTGGGTTCAGAGTGGTATTCCCTCAGCGGAAGAAGGACATGAAGCCAAATGAGGTCATCTTTAAGCAGTATATTACAAGCTTGGAGAAGTTTTCCTTTGGACCACTCCTTTGTGGAAAATCAAGAGATAAGTAAGTGTGCCCTTATTTCAAAACAGTTTTCAAATGCCTGGGTTGGGCTTATGAATAGTACAAGATTTTTTTTTTTTTTTATGTAAACATAGCTTTAGCAGATTCGGTGTCAGTCAGAACCAAATCACAGATCAGGATAACAAGGTTATGCTTAAACACCCAGATGAATTGAACACCATTTCACCAAATGAGAAACCCTGGGAGAGGGCCAGGTTTTGAAGAGTAGGATCAAGAGGTCGCTTTGGGATCTGTTAAGTTTGAGATGCTTGAAAGATATCTCTAGAAGCCATCTAAAGTGGAGAATAGGATATATGATTTGGATTCTCAAAGGAGAGCTCTGTCTTCAAGATAGCAAAAGCCATAGGCACAGATGAGATGGCTAAGAGGAGAGCATATTAGAAGAGAAGGACCAAAGATGGAGCCCCAGAGAACCTCACCGTGCACAGGAGGAACCACAAAGGAGATGAGAAAGAGGGCCAGAGCTATTGAGAGAGACCAGGAAAGGGTGGTGTCATGGATCCAGGGGAAGAAAGAAGGATCATTTTTGTTGAATGCATTGAGAGGACAGAAGGATGAAGGCATAGACATTCACAGGGTTTACAACATGGAGAGCACCAGGGCCTTTAGTAAGAGTCCTTTTGGGGGACTCCTGAGAGTGAATCCCAAGTTTAATAGGATGAGGAATCAATGAACAGTGAAAGAATGAAGACATGGTGTGAAGAAGACTCTTTGGAAAAGCTTGTCTAGGAGGGGAGATGGGATAGAGTCAAGCTGGAGAGAGAGAGAGGAGGCCGGGGAAGTCTGGTGGCTGTCTGCCGAGGGTAGGAGTCTCAGGAGAAAGTCAGGTCCCCGATGGCATAGCTCCCTGAGACAGCACGGCAGAATGGGGATGCTGGCCTTTGCCAGGAGGAAGCACCATCATCTCACAGTAGGAGCATGGCTTTGGGAGACAGTATGATCACAGCTTTGGTTAGAATGGTGAGGAGCTTCCTGTGCAACTATGTCTATTTACAATGTGTGAGGTCACCCTCCCAGGAGTGAAGAAAGTGGAGGAAGTTTAAAAATGTTGAGGAGGGGCTGGGGACGTGGCTCGAGAAGGGGCTGGGGATGTGGCTCAAGCAGTAGCGCGCTCGCCTGGCATGCGTACGGCCCGGGTTTGATCCTTAGCACCACATACAAACAAAGATGTTGTATCTGCCGAAAACTAAGAAAAAATAAATGTTAAAAAATGTTGAGGAAATGGAGAAGATATGAAAAGCACTTTTGTGGAAAAAGAAAAAGAGCATATTAGAGAAATAGATTAAAATTATCAGGCAAATTGGAGGCCTAGAAATCATAAATTTGTAATGCTACTAGTTTTTTCAGTTTATACAGATGTCTTATGGTATAGGAAGGAGATGAGATGGGAAATGGAACTTAACTCTCCATTCAGTCTCTTATTTGCTGTGATAAATAGAGAGCACTGGGGTTTTGTGCTTTCTTGGTAGAGCTGATGGGCCACTTTTGTCCTCCCTTATTACCTCTGGTTCATTTCCTGAGATGCTGGACTAGGAAGTGAAGGCAAAGAGGGTTTGCTGATGATGGCAAGGACATTCAAGGCCCAGTGGCAGGGCTTGGGAAGGGAGACTGAAGGCTGATGGGCAGGACACACAGAGAAATCCAGGAGTGGGAATCAGGGAAATTCTGACTATTCAGAGAGGCATGTGTTTGGGGCAGCATTGACATTGGCCAGGATGTTGTGCCAGACAACAATAATCTAGGAAGAATGTGATTACAGTGGTCTAAAACAAAGCCCATTCAAATTGTTCAATAATACCACAATGTCCTTCTCTGCAAAATGAGAATATAATAGTGCCCACCTCACAGATTTGGGGAGTCTGAACTGGGTAATGCATATGAAACCTGTTAGCACAGTGCTGGGTAGCAGTGATGATCAGTCAGATGTAGGCCACAGGCCCTTTTGCAGTTATTCACATACAAAGCTCTCTGTCTCTCTGACATTGATTCGGTTTCTGTCATTCTCTCCAGCTGTCCTCCATGATAGCCTGCCCAAAGATTTTTATAGCTGTTTTTGTTTTCCTGGTCTATGCTCTGGTCTGATGATGTGCATCTTTATTCCTTGAACCTTCTCTTATGGTTCCTTTTCTGCTACTTACCATTAGCATAGCATCTTCCAGTGGCCATGGCATTCAACTCTTTGGATCTCTCCTTAAGCACTAAGAAACAGAAAGAGCCTAGTAACAGTGAACAAGATCAGATGAATCCATGCCAAGAGGTGAATGAGGTCACCTCCAAGACAGAAGTGAAATAGCAAGTGACTCAAAAGATAATCTCTCCTGGGGATATAAGCACATGGAAGGGCAGATCTGCATATTTCTCAGAATTCTTTGCAATAATAACAACTCTTCATTGGGCATTTTGATATCTCCAGCTCTCCTAGAAGCTTCAGGTATATGATCTCACTAAATATTCAGTAATCTTAAGAGGCATTATCATCCCTCTCAGAGATCAGAATTCCAAGGTTTAGGGGGCACCCAGTGACAGTGTAGTGTTCTTGAAGCAAGTGTGCACAATAGGTCCTGTGTTCTTAGCCACCATCCCACTACCTTGTCCTTTTGAATGGTGTTGCACTGCAGAGGTTCCTTTGCCACCTGAATTCTCATTCCATCCTCACAAACTCATCCCCATTCCTGTTTGTCTCCAGGTACAAGTCATCCTTGTTCCCAGGCAACATGGAGACACTGACCATCCTGAACAGTTCCCCAATGGTGGTGGAGGCATTCTTCTGTTTTCAGAATGATATCAAAGCAAGTACCTACTTTCTGGAGCCTGTCAACATGACTCTGAAACCCAATGAGAAACAGGTAGAATTGCCTGGGAAAAAAGTCCAACACGGCCAGGGTTTCTTGGGAAATTTGAGGCCTTGGCATCCTCTATATAAATGTCCTTTCTTTTGATTCTTCCATCAGATGCTAACCGTGTGGGCTTACCCTACTTCAGTTGGCGTCATTGAAGACAGCATTGTCTGCTGCATCAAGGAGAACCCAGAGCCAGCTATCTTCAAATTAACCTGCCAGGGGATCCGTCCAGAACTCGAGCTAGAGCCCAAACAAATACATTTTGACCGGCTCTTGCTCCACAGGTCAGAGTTCTAAATGACGCCCAAGACTGGAATGGAATTTTTAAAACATTTAGTTCTAGAGTGGCCAACTCATCCTAATTTGCTCTGGACTTTCCCAGCTTCAGCACTGAAAGTCCTGTATCCTGGGAAACTCCTCAGTCCTGTGTAAACCAGAATGGCTAGAAGCCCTAGAAAAATAATCCTAGGGACCTCTCTTATGACTCCCCAGGTCTTTCCTTCCACATCAGGCATGTGCTTTCTGGCCCAAATTAACAACTCAGACTCTAAGTGAGGTTTTTTAATAACTTCTCTCAGCAGGGATAACTGATTATAAAACATGTAATTGTGCTAGGTGGTCACCTAGCTTATGTGATATTGTCCAGGGAGTCCATTTCCATAAATACAGATTCCAAATTTATCTACGTAAGCAATCCTAAAGCAGGAACATCTGCTAACATTCCAAATCTAAGGATTATTTTCCTAGGATATGTTATTGGCCTATTTACCATGGGATCCAGCTAACACCACTTTTACAAGGAGATTAGAGCTGGTCGCCTATCTTCTTTCTTATCCCAGGATCATCTTCCCAAGAAAAAAATGGGTCAGAAACCAGATTCATCCACCCAAGCTGTATACCTTAAAGTCAATTAAAATATTATATTAAACCAAAGAAATGAAACAAAAAATACAGGCAAAAAGAAAGAAATGAAAGCTAAAGGGACAAAAGAAAATGCCAGAACATTTTTGAGACATTGAGAAATGTTGCCACTGATAAACAGGGATAGCGAGTTCAAAGCCAGCCTCAGCAATGCCGAGGCACTAAGCAACTCAGTGAGACCCTGTGTCTAAATAAAATACAAAATAGGGCTGGGGAAGTGGCTCAGTGGTCAAGTGCCCCTGAGTTTAATCCCTGGTACCAAAAAAAAAAAAAAGAAAAGAAAAAGCAGGAGATACATTTAACAATGGTAAAAGGAAAAATTCATAAGGCAGACACAATTATCAAGAATGTATGTGTATGGGGCTGGGGTTGTAGAGCACTTGCCTAGCACATGTGAAGCTAGGCACTGGATTTGATCCTCAGCACCACATGAAAATAAATAAATAAAATAGAGGTATTATGTCCATCTACAACTAAAACAAATATATTAAATAGAAGTATGTGTACTTAAGAACAGAGCTTCAAAATACTTGAAGCAAAACCCAGTAGAACTAAGGGAACAATTAGATAAATCCATAATCATGATTGGAAACATAAATACCCTTTTATGAAAGACAGAGGAAAAACTAGTCAAAAGATCAGCACAGAAAAAAATATCTAAATAACACTATTAATTACCTTGACCTAATTAAAATTTAGGTAACACTACACCCATCAACTACAATATTTGTTTCAAGCATACCCACACCATATGCAATAGAGTACTGAGCCATAAAACATATCTCATTAAATTTCAACTGATCAAAGTCTTATATGTTTTCTGACCACAATATATTTAAATTATAATCAGGAGGAGCTACAAATACAGAAAGGGAGATTAAAATGTATCTTGTGATATTAATTTGGAATTGAAGTTCTCACTATGAAGTCATGATTTTTAATACACAGGTAGATGTGCGCGCGCGCGCACACACACACACACACACACTTTCTACCTCTGTCAGTGGGAGGGCCTGGAAGCAATGATAACCAGTAGCAAGGGGCACACCAACATCCAGATCTGGTTTCTACTATCATTCTCTCCCCCAAATAGGGACTCCAAGGGAAAAGATGTCTTCAAAGCTAGGGCAGGGAAAGTATAAGAAGCACCAGATGAGTAGAGACTTTTTTGCACCAGAAAGTAAAGAAGCACTTAACAAATAATGGAGGTACAGCAGAAGGGCAGAGGAGCTAACTCAAAGGGACTCCAACCAGCTAACTATGAGACAATTTGATGGTGATGGAAAATAGCATATCAAATAATAATCATGAAGCTACTGCTATAAATAAGTAGATGAGTACATAAATACAGAGAATGGGATGTTCTTCTTGACAACAGAACACCAACTAATAAACGTGGGAAGATTGCTCAAATTAGATAAGGATCAATGAATACTAAAACTAGTGGGTGGACCTTTGACAAGGAATAGGATATTTGCATAGTCTCAAAGTGTCTCCCCACAAACTACCTATTACTTATAAAGGAAAAAATAATAAATTGACAATGGAGAAATCTGGTGGGCATTATCTTAACCAAGTCATCAAAACTAACATCACTAATATTGGGACAAATTGACATTGTGGGACTCCTGGTAAGATGCCCTGAAGACACACATTAGCAACTTTACAGTACTGCCAAAAATGAGTACCTTAGATCCAAACATGAAGAAGCATCAGACAAACTCAAATTAAGAAACAGCCTACAAGATCCAGTTGAGGTGGCACATGCCTGTAACCCTAGAGACTCAGGAGGCTGAGACAGGGAAAATGCAAGTTTGAGGCCAGCCTCAGCAACTTAGTGAGACCCTGTCTCAAAATGAAAGATGAAAAGGGCTTAGGGATGTAGCTCAGTGGTGAATCACCCCAGGGTTCAATCCCTGGTACCAGAGAGAGAGAGAGAGAGAGAGAGAGAGAGAGAGAGAGAGAGAATATGAATATCAATCTACAAGTTAACTGGCTCTTTGCTCTTCAAAATGTCCATGTCAAAAAACACAAAGAAAGGCAAAAGAAATTTTCTAAATTAAAGGAATCTAAGGAGATGTGACAAGTAAATGCAATACCTGATCCTGGATTGAATCCTTGACTGAGAAAAATATAAACAGCTTTAAAAAATTATTAGAATTAAACTTGAGTATTAGGATTAAAATTATTAGGATAAAATTTGAATCTAGACTGTGGATTAAGTAACCATGTTATATCAGTGTCAGATCGTCTTGGTTTAATAAGTGTTCTTGTCCTTAGGAAACATATACCAAAATGTACAAAGGTAAAGGAGCACATTTATCTCCAATTTAATTTCAAAGGGTTCTGACAAAAATAATATGGATATGCAAGTGAGAATGTGAATGCAAAGAGCATAAATGAAAACTGATGGATCTGGGTGAAGGGGAGAGAGCAGTTCATACAGCGTTCTCTGAGAGTTTTGACTTGGGATAATTTGGGCTGACTTATATGTGAGGAAAAAATTTTAAACCATGCAGATTAGCCCAGCCCCATAAGCTAAGAGACCTAAATAAAACAAGCAGGAAATAGGGGTTAAGGAAATTTTTAAACACCCACACACACACACAAAAAAGAGAGAAACTTTGATTTTTAAAAATTCGTTTAAAATTGACATTCCTTTTGGTCTCTGCAGAAAAGAATCCAAGATAGTTCTCCTCCACAATGTCACGCCCCTGTCTGTGGCCTGGCGGGTTACCAGCCTGGAGCACCTGGGCGAAGACTTCTCCATGTCCATGATGCAGGGCACCATCCCGCCCAAGGGGAAGTACAGCCTGAACATACACTTCCAGCCCTCCAAACCCATCAACCTCAAGAAGGCCATTCGGTTGGAGGTGAGGTGTCACACCGCCGTGTGCTCATGTACCAAAATATGCACACACTGGGTGCACAAAAGACGGGTCTTCCTATTGCATGCTCCCATTTCATCCTTGACTTGTATCCCCAGCCCACAATATCTTGCTCTGCACACAACTACAAGCTCCAAAAATGCAGTATTGCTCAGAGCTGATTTCTTACTACCAAGAGCAGAGTACTCAATCAATGTGGAATGAATGAGTGAATGGAGTTACTATTCCTAGGTAAGCATTAGACACCTGATTCCAAACCTCAAGCCGAGTCATTTGTCAGATTCCTATTTTAGTAAACACCTGGGAATCATCCTTAATCCCCATTTCTCTTGACAGGCCCCCCTCTAACCCAGACTTTGCCCCTCAGTGTATCTTCTCCCCACTCACTTCTCTGTCTACACTGCTGCTACCACCCTCATCCAGGCCACTTATGGGATCTGTCACCTAGACTACAGCAGAGGCTTCCTAACTTATCTCCCTCTTAGAATTCTAAAGTGTCCAGAGGTATCTTTACAGTGTCCTTTAAATCCGGTTACCCACCCCTGCCTTCTTAAAGCACCTCGCTGCCTTCCCACTGTAGTAAAATAAAGCCCCGTGTCCCTCCCTGACTTGGGCCATACCTTGCTCCACCCTTGCCCTTGCTCATTGGCTCTCATCTTGCTGTCTGAGTTTTTTCCTGCCTCAGACCCTGCCTTCCTGCCCCCTTGCTGGGACTCTGTCCCTGTTCTCTGCGGGAAGCGGACACCTGCTCTGTATTGAACGTGCTGCTTCAGCTGGGCTTCCCTAATCATCCCCCTGAGGGAATCCCCAGCACGTATGGTCACTCACCGTCTTCTGTCCTTCAGAGAACCACCCCTTTCTGACATTATTCCATTTCTTTCTCTGTTTTCCTATATGTACTCCATCAGGGCAGAATCTCCCCTGCCTTATCCGCCATCTACATTGATTTTCAAAGGCTCCTGTAACATTTTGCTGCAAACTGGGTGGCTTGAAAGAACAGACCTTACTTTGTCACAGTTCTGGAGACTGAAGGGTCTAGGGAAGAATCCTTCCGCACCCCTCTGGCCTCTGGCGTCTGCTGGTGCTTCTCAGCTGTGACTAAGTGGCTCTAATCTTGCTCCTCCCTTCACAGGGCCTTCTCCGGTCTGTCTGCTTCTACTCCCTCTTATAAGGATACAGTCGACCCTCTGTATTCGTGGGTTCTGCATCCATGGATTCAACCAACCATGTGTGGAAAAATTGGGAGACAAATTTGCATATGTACTGAACACAGACCGACCTTTTTTCTTGTCATTATTCCCTCAGCACTGTAGTATAACAACTATTTATACTGCATTTATACCATATTAGGTATTATCAGTAATTTACAGATGATTTAAAGTATATGGGAGAATTTTTAGGTGTTATGCAAATACTACAGCCTTTTATATAAGGGACATGAACATTCATAGATTTTGTCATCCAGCAGAGTTGGAGAGTGGTCCTGATATGAATCTTTTATGGATACCAAGGGGCAATGTTACTGAATTTAAGGCCCAGATAATTCAGCTGTGAACCTCATCTTGAGTTCTTTGACTTAATTGCATGTGCAAAGACCTCCCCTTTATTTTTCCAAATAAGGTCATGTTCACAAGTCCCAGGATTAAGTAGACGTGTCTTTGAGGAAGTCCTCCTTCTGCCTGCCTTGCCATCATATCATCAGTCTCACACAGGCCTGGGAGAATGAGTGAATGAGGGTCATTGACTTTTAATGCTAAGTTTATTCTGCAGCTTTCAAGGGGTCACTTCTCTATGAATACTTCCAGGGATAGAAAACCTCCTACCATTCCAACTGCCTGATCTCCCTTTAAATAGATGTGCTAATTCTTCTTAAGTCGAGCTCCAGTTTCTTTCTATAACTTACATTAATTCTCTTTTTACCTTTTGGGGGCCAATCAGTGGATCTACTCTTACTCTCCTAACCCCTTCCTGTGATAGTTTTTCAGATCACTGAGAACAGGCATTGATTTCATTCAATCCACAGAAATATGTAAGGCCCAGCAGTGGTTTTCAACATTTTTAGCAGGTCTCTGGCAGGCCACATGGCCAGTTTAGGAACCTAGAGTCCCCTGGCTGTGCCAGCTTTATCCTGTAATTGCTGGGTCATGGGGAGTCCAGGGATTCCCATGATCATCGGGTACAGGAAGCAGCAGTAAAAAGTCCTTGGACTGTTGTGACCATCCCTGTGTATCCCAGCCAGGCAGCAGCTGAATCCCAGCCCAGGGAAAGGCAGAGTGGGTCTCCTTGGCACCCCGCAAGGTGGACTATGGCTTCTCTTCCTCAGATTACACTTCTCCAACTTCTAGAGGAGAAAATGCCTTACTTTCTCATCCCTTTGGAAAATATTCCAGCAGACTGGCTGTATTTCATTTGTATATCTCTTAAATTGTCCTTCCTATTGTTCTCAATTGAAAAATTTAATCTTACCTCCCCCGTGGAGGAGCAAAGCAAACAGAATGCTCAGGGCACTGGATATCTACAGTCGGCAAGTCTGAGGGCACCCTGTTCGCTGTCCTCCTCACAGCTCCTTCAGAGAGGAAGCAGTGAAAGGAAGAAAGCAAAACTCAGGGCAATCCAATTTGCTCTGTGGTATGTTGACAAATGTGTGTTGAAAGAAGATGGAAATTCTGAATTAAAACCTGAGTTTGGTGACAGCCACCGACTTCTCCTTAGCACCAAAAGCACACATGATCTAAAGCTGGCCACTTAGTTTTCCAATTGGAGGCTTCCGCAGGGAGCAGGTGGTCTCCACGCAGATGGGGGAGTTCTGTGCCCATCACCCAGCAGACCCTTGTTCACCTCCTGGTTAGTCTCTGGGGTCAGCGGCAGGTGGAGCCGACTGCCTGCCACAGCTCAGAGGCTCCTCAGGACAGTGGGAGAGGGATCCCCAACAGGTAAGGCAATAGTAGGGTCAGTGAGGAACTGGAGCCTGTGGATCTATTGGTGACCATGTTCACATCAATAAAACACTTGAAGTTTCCAATAGAGAAACATCAAGCACTCTTATTTGCTACAAAAATCTAGCAGCACTTTTCCATATTTTGAAAGCAGAATAGTTCTTTTTTTTTTTTTTTTTTTTTGGTACCAGGAATTGAATGAATCCAGGGGCATTTAACCATTGAGCTACATCCCTAGTCCATTTTTTATATTTTATTTTGAGACAGGGCCTTGCTAAGTTGCTGAGGCTGAGGCTAGATTTGAACTTGTGATCCTCCTGCCTCACCCTCCAAACTGCTGGGATTACATGCATGCACCACTGTACCCAGCATAATTCAGATTTCTAAGTGACAGGAAGACAGAATATGAAGGTTTTCCATAGCAAATGTTGGGAGATGCTCTTCTGGTTTATTTGATTTAAAAGTTCCAGAAAACACCTTCCTGCAATGTCTACTCAGCCGAAACATCAGTATGTAGCAATGATAATCCAGTTAGTTAAACCTCACGAAAGGGTTTAAATCCCATCCCAACATAGCCCAGGGGGTGTTTTGAAGAGCAATCTACCAAATGCCTCAGGATAATGAAAAATCTCTAGCTAGATACATCTCAAAAACATTCCCGTCCATCTCCCCTTCAGGATTCTCACTTGCATGGTTCATATTTCAGACTCCCAGCACCTTGTGGGTCTTGCTTTTACTGAAGAATGTCTCTTATCTGACAGGTTTTAGATGAAGAAAATCTTGTTGGTGTTGTTCAGATTGAAAACATCCTGGTTTTTGCAGAAGCGTATGACATTGCCTTGGACATCACCTTCCCCAAAGGTCTGTTGAGTCCTTCGAGAAAAAGGTGTCTGGAAGTTGTCTTTTTCTATGTGGCATAGTCCCGCATAGAGGAAAGCTGATGTGTTGTCAGTACCATGGTGGTCGTTGGTGCAGGAGAGGGGGACCGTTTTGGCAATTGGAAATGTGTGTCCTGAGGAATGTTAGTAATATTAGTACAAATTCTAATTTCTCCAACTTATGATTAGCAAGGGGTAATCATAAAGGTGAAATTTGCAGACCTCTTTTCTGAGCATTAGTTTTTTATCACTGCCGCAACAGATTGACACAAACTCCTGGTTTCAGGCAACACAAATTTATTATCTTACAGTTCTGAAGTCAGAAGTTCAAAATGGGTCTCAGCAAGTTGTCATCAAGGTCCGCAGGGCTGTGCTCCTGGAAGCTCTAGAGAGAATCCACTTCCTCAGCTTTTGCAGGTTCCAGAGGCTGCCCACATTCCTCAGCTCCTGTCCCCTTCAAACCCAGCAATGTCCTTCTCAGGCTGCCACCTCTCTTGTTCCCCCACTTCTGCAATCCTCTTCTACTTTTAAGGTCCTTTGTGATTACATTGAGCCATCATATTAATCTCCATGTTCCAAAGACAGTGGCCTTAATTCTATCTGCTACCTTATCCCCTTTACCATGGAACGTAGCATGTTCCCAGATTCTAGGGATCAAGATGCATATCTTAAGGGAAAGGAGTATTGTTCTGCCCGCCATGCTGTACTAATGCCCGAGTTATGTCTCTCCTGAGCATGCCATTCTCTGTCGTCCCTCCTTTCCCTGATAGGTCTCTTATCAAGATTCAGAGAATATGATGGAATACCGGAACTACATCTTACCCTAGATGTCATTAGTCCTGTGTGCCAAGATCTTTACTGCAGCATTATTTATCATCATGAAAAGTTTCAGAGGATCTAAATGCCTGTGAATAATAGAATTATGTTACTGTAGGACTAAGATTGTTAATTACTAAGCAGCCATGACAGAGAAGTTTTCATGCTCCCTCTAAGATCACACCTGAGGAGTTTTACTAATTTGGGAAAATGCTTATGATGCAATGCTAAGTAAAACAACACAAATGTATATCACAACTCTGTAAATTGCACAAAATTTTTAAAATACTGTAAGTTTTAACTAATAGTAGACAAGAAAAGACAGTGAATTGGGGTGGAAAACAGAAGGAGGGGCCCAGATGAACTGAGGGCAAAAACAGTAGCTGTTGCTTATTTACCAAGACTCGTCACTATAGTTTTCCATGTGAACTTCAGCAGGAAGTTCCTCTGCCCTGGCTCCCATGCCCGCTCACCCGGGTCCCTGCCTCTACAGGTGCTGAAGGAGGCCTCGACTTTGGGACTGTGAGGGTCATGGAGGAAACGAAGCAGCCCCTTCAACTGAAAAACCGTGGGAAATATGAGATCATGTTCAGGTAACCTGAGCCATATTAGGTGTGTGGCCATCCATGTGCCCGCATGGCAAGAAGGGTGTTGTCTAGGAGATTTTTTTTAAGTGAATCAAGGAAATTAGAAGAACCTTCTCTGCTTTTTGCCTCCATTGTTTTCAAATGAATGGAATTCCAACAACTGAGAGCAGAGATTTTTACATTGTTCTTAACTCTGCCATTTAACAGAGACCTTCAGGGCTTCTGAGTACACCTGGATCCACAGAGGTCTGGGATGGGGGGAGGAAGAGAATGGGAGAGGGAGTTCTGGGCAGGAGGAGTCCTGAGGGTGGAGACTAGAGCCTGGCTTCATCCCCTGAGATTGACAAAGGGGTGTTCTTCAGAGAAGAAAGGGTGGCTTGGGGTGGAAGAAAGGAAAGAGGTTGCTCAGGCAGGTCACGCCAACCTCCTTGGCAGTGCCAGACTGCAGCCCAGGCAATGGCTATGGAAAGTTATCCTTCTCCCAGAGGAATTCCCATCTGACAAAGGGACTTCATCTTGCAGAGATGGGAGCAATTCATCATGTTGGTGATCCTTACAATTATTTCTTTTCAACTAAAATAACACTAAAAGTAGAGAGGTCCAACCCCAATGCACCGTCCATCAGAAGCAATGAAACTGCAAATTGAATTCAATGAGTATAAATCAAAGCCAAACAAACCTAGAGGAAAGCCTTCGTCACTTTGGAATTAGTGAAGGATGACTCTTGCCTGGTTATGAGTTCCAGATTAGATCATGTTTGGGACTTTATCTCTGCTTTTTTTTTAATATTTATTCTCAAGTTTTAGGTGGACACAATATCCCCATTTTACATTCATGTGGTGCTGAGGATTGAGCCCAGTGCCTCGTGCATGCCAGGCGAGAGCTCTGCCACTGAGCCCCAACCCCAGCCCCTAGCTCTGCTTTTTTTCTATTGCATGTAATAGAGTCACCCTTTGATTGGAAAGATGAGCAGGGTTTGTTGAATATGCAAGGAATAGAAAGCAGAGGCACAATGCATGTAGCAGTTGAGCCAACTGGTCTCCTGAAGCATGGAGTGACAGTCAGACCCCCACAGCAACTCTAGGTGTCCCACTTCCACCTAAGTTCCTGTGTCTGTCCAGACTCTGCACCACTGTCCTGAGTCAGCTCCTCTCTCTGGTTCTTACCTTATCCCATTGGGCCATGGACTTCACTATTCCTCTGTTGCATGACTTCTGCCCCTGTCTTCTCCCCTTAGGACTCCTGGTTTCCCTCTGTGTGTGCTGCATCCAGTCTCAGAGAGAAAGGAACAGAGACAAAGACAGAGAAAGAGAGGGCGACAGGAAGGAGAAGAGAAGAGTTAATTTAGCTGATATTTTTTGGTAGCAAGTGTACCTATTGAACATAGATGCCCTGCAAGGGCACCTCTTGACCATGGGAGAGAGGATAGCACTCTGCCTTATGCATCAATCCCTGGTCCAGTTGATCCTGTAATCTACTGCACAAAGCACAGTTGACATTCCTGACATAGCAGTTAAACAGGGCCAGAGACATGGTAGGGTCCTTAACAGTCTAGATTCTCCTCTCTAGTATCTTCAGTTCCCTGGGTCATGACTTAAGCTAACTCTTTGTTCTGTCTTCCAGCTTTTCCGTGGACTCCGTGGGGATTTCAGCCATCAATATGAGTTCCTTGATCACAGTCCTACCCAAAAAGGGCTCACTGAGTGCAACAGAAAAGCCCACAAACGTCCAGGTGTTCTTTAGGGCCAGAAAGGAAGTGAAGGTCGAGCACCAGCCCATTCTGCGCTGTCAGGTGAGAGGGCTTAAAGCGACGGGCTGCTCAGTGGCAAGATTGTAGGTGTCTCGCTGCAAACATGGGTCCATGGATGGTGTAATCCATGCCCCAGAGGCAAAGGGAGAGTGGTCTGGGTGGCAACCAGGTGGGATGCAACGAAGTTTGGTTCCAAACAGCAGGCAGGGGGCAGGGGGCAGGGGGCAGCCAGGAGATGTACAAAGTCATCATAAATAGAACGAGAGAAAATGGGTCCCCAGGTCTTAGGGGAGCATCAGAGTCAAGGAAGCTGCATTCTGTCCTCAAGCACAAGAGTGAGGAATTGAACATAGGAGGCACAGTTGCTCCCTGTCCATCTCTGGCTGACACACGGCAGGCTCTATGCTAGCTTCTGCTGATATTACAGTCAACACTGTAATACAGAGTGAAATGCCAAGACAAAGGAGGGGGTTCTGTAGCTATGCAACTGGCTGATATCTTCCCAACCCTCCTTCCCTTTGCAGATTATTGAGCCCAATCTTGCAGAAGGAAGTGAGATCATTGCCAGTATCCCAATTAAATGTTCTGTGAATGCAGTGCATTCCAAATTCAACATCAGCCCCTCCTCCATCATCAACTTTGGGGCTTTGATCTGTGGCACTCGCAGGAGCACCACCTTCACCATAGAAAACCAAGGCATTATCGACTTCAAGTTTGCCCTCTACAGGCTGACAGGGGAGAGCCACATGCACCAAAAGAAAGTGTAAGACAAGTGTCCACTAAACTGCAGCCATTCTGGTAGAGAGTGCTTTACATTTTACAAAGTGCTATCACGTATCTTACCTAAAACCACCCAATGCCAAATTTCTTACATGTTCCAACTACTGTCAAATATTGGATAAATTTTAGTTTAATAAATATGAAGTATCTGTTTTTAGCTTCTTCTCTGCTGTGACTAAAGGACCCAACCAGAACGATTATAGAGGAAGAAAGGTTTATTTGAGGGCTCACTGTTTCAGAGGTCTCAATCCACAGACACTAGGCCCCATTCCTTGAGGCTCAAAGTGAGGCAGAACATCATGGTAGAGGAGTGTGACAGACAGAAGCTGCTCACATGACGATCAGAAAGCAGAGAGAGACTCCACTTGCCAGATGCAAATATATACCCAAGCCATGCCCCAATTCCCACCTCCTCCAGCCACACTCCACCACTTCAGTTGCCACTCAGTTAATCCCCATCGAGGGATTAAGATTCTTACAACCCAATCATTTCTCCTCTGAACCTGTCTCACATGTGAGCTCTTGGGGGACACCTCACATCCAAACTGTTACAGTATCCCATGTGGGTCCTGGTGTTTCTGGTGTGCTGAAAGACTTACCAGTAAGTTATTGTCTTATCATTCTGTAGGATACCCAGGGCCTACTATAAGCAAGCTGTGTCAAAAGAAATTGTAACTGTGCTTCATAATGGGGGAAGCATTTCAAAGCTTTTAGTTATACTCAACCTTACAGACATTGAAATGTAAAGAAAAGAGACAAAACTTAATCTATCTGTCCCTTCGTTTTTTTGTTCTAATTAGTTATACATGACAATAGAATGCATTTTGACACATCATATATAAATGGAGTATAACTTCTCATTCTTCTGGTGTACACTGGTCATGTAATCATATATGCACATAGGGTAATAATGTCTTATTCATTCTACTATCCTTTCTACCCCCATACCCCTCCCCTCCCTTAACTCCCCGCTGTCTAATCCAAAGTACCTCTAGTTTTCCCTATATGCCCCCTTATTGTGAATTAGCATTAAGATATCAGAGAAAACATTTGACCTTTGATTCTTTGGTATTGGCTTATTTCACTTGGCATAATATTTTCTAGCTCCATTCATTTACCAGCAAATGCCATAATTTCATTCTTTAAGGCTGAATAATATTCCATTAGGTATATAGACCACATTTTCTATATCCGTTTATCTATTGAGGGGCATCTAGGTTGGCTCCACAGTTTAGCTATTGTGAATTGAGCTGCTATAAATATTGATGTGGCTGTGTCACTGTAGTATGCTGATTTTAAGTTCTTTGGGTATAAACTAAGGAGTAGCATAACTGGGTCAAATGGTTGTTCCATTCTAAGTTTTCTGAGAAATCTTCATACTGCTTTCCAGAGTGGTTGCACCAATTTGTAGTCCCACCAACAATGTATGAAGTGTGCCTTTTCCCCACATCCTCACCAACATCTATTATTGCTTATATTCTTGATAATTGCCATTCTGACTGAAGTGAGATGGAATCTCAGTGTAGTATTGATTTGCTTTTCTCTAATTGCTAGAGATGTTGAACATTTTTTCATATATTAATATCGCCTGTATCTCTTCTTCTGGAAAGTGTCTGTTCAGTTCCTTAGCCCATGTATCGATTGGGTTATTTACTTTTTTGTGTGTCAAGTTTTTTGAGTTCTTTATATATGTCTCCTCATTTTAAAATTCTATTTTTAATGAGATCAGGTAAAATATTTGATGTGTACCAATAATTTCCCACATACTGCTTTTCAGTGAATTCAAGCATTTTTAAAAATTATTCATTTTTTATTAGCTCTCCATCACTATGACAAAGTACCTTAGATGATAAAATTATTAAAAGAAAAGTTCCTTTTGACTCACAGGTTTGTAGGTTCCCATAGGATCGTTTGGCCCTGGCTTCATGGCCAGTGCATATGACAGAGCAAAACTTCTGCCCTTGTGGTCAGGAAGCAAGAGAGAGAGGAAAAGAAAGGGTCCTGGGTCCCACGATCCCCTTCAAGGGCACATTTCTAATGACCTAGATACTTCCCAAAAGCACCACCCTGGGACCCAGATCTTTAACACATGGGCCTTTAAGGGGACATTTATCTCAGCACTTTTCTTACAGTAATTTCCAGTGTTCTTATGAATAAGTGGGATTACTACATCATTTCCTTAAAATTGTCTATGAGTGTAGTCAGTGATGACCCAGCCAACTGTGTCACTCTGCCACCCTCTTGGGCAAAGAAACACCACCCTGCAATGCCTAAGAGAAAAGACTTAATGTTAAAATTCCACCCCCAAACATAAGAGTGCACTCTTCCTCCTCCGTCAGAGCTGGCCACAGTCGACACACCAGAACCCGGGAAAGTGAGACCTTCTTCAAGACTGGCACTTCCAAAACAGCCAAGTTCTCAGACTCAATTCAGAAAGATGTGACCATCACAAGCCAGGTGAGTGCCCCTCCGCATCCACAGAAACCCAGGAAGGCCTCCTGGCAACCAGCTCTTGCCTCAGAACACCTGCCTAGGAGAACAGGATTTGAATCCACCATGGCAGGAATATGAAGTACTAAAATCTCACTTTCATCTTAAACAGCCATGAGACGGCCCTTCGTTTGGATATCCTCATTTGCTCTAAAACCTTTATTGGCTTGCCAGTGTCCTAAAATTGGCTCCAACTCTTCTTGGGTATTTTAATCAATAATCATTTGTTTTTAAGAAATGGAACCTTGGAAAGAAGTGAGATGGAATCTCAGCTCCTCTGGCGATCCCCAGCACATAGCCCAGTGACCAAGTCAGGCCAACAGCAGCCTCCATGTATCATGGGTAGTCCCCCTTCTCCATACCAGGGGCCTCATCCCTACAGATACCCTGTGTGAAGAGCACCCACTAAAGGAGTGCCATGTGCCAGCCTGCCCAGCTGCCAGGTTGAGGGACCCCAAAAGCATTCTGCTGTGGGTCTTATAACCCTGGAGAAACTTGGATCTCTGAGCTAACACACTGCAGGGCATCCTCTTCCGGGAGGGATGAGCTGCCCAAGACAGCCCTCCTTATCTCAGGACACTGTAGCAGTCTCAGCACATTCCTCAGTTATCCTGAGAACTGTGAAGGGAGAGGGGAGGGCTGGGGACGCCAAGATCATCCAGGGGCAACTCCTGAATGAACATCCCCCCACTCTTTTTGAGTACTAATTCTATGCCAGATGCTATGCTGTTTACTTCAATACATTCTTTTCACTTAAACTTACAGTGATCCCTGGAGTTAGGGGGATGTGGCCCCATTTCATAGATAAATAAACTGAAAACCAAAGAAGTCATTTGTCCAAGGTCAAATAATTAATACATAGCACAGCTGAGGTTCTGGCCTAGGTGTATCTGACTCAAATCTTAACCACTGCTCCACCCTGCACCCCTCTGCTCTGAGACCCCCCACCCAGATAAGTGTCACATGATGTGAACATGATCTGCTTTATTAAACCTTTGATTCAGTCCTGATTGCTCAGGAGGAATGTGCAGAGAAGAGAAAGCTCTAAGGAAGCTCCTCCATTCCTCCAGGGGGAGAGGGGTGGGGACCAAGAATTGCCTGTAGGGAGAGATGAGGCCCTTCACCCCTCGTGACTCTGGTGGAAGGTCTCAGACTCGGTTACCCCCTCTGCCTTCATCCCTCCCACCCCTGTCCAGCAGGCCCGCTTCTCTCATGGTATGTTCACCGTGTACCCTGGGTTCGGCTCCGTTCCTCCTGGAGGACAGCAGGTCATCACTGTGGATTGCGTGGCTGACCCCGTGGGAAGGTGTGAGGAGTTCATAGCCATCGATATCACCGACCGAGACCCTAGAGAATATCCTGCTGGCATTTCTTACACTCTGCTTGCTGAAGCATGTATGCCAGGTACTGCCACTTTTATTGGACAACCCCCCCCTCCCTCTTCAGGCAGATTCCTTTAAGATGTCCAGCAGATGAGACAGGGCCACTTTCTTTGGGACCTTGGAGCTTCCTCTCCTACCTTCAGCCATACTTTCCCTTAAAGCCTCACAAGCATGTGCATACCTGAGAGAAGGTGATGCTTCAACTCTTGCCTTCCTGAGTCCAGCCCTGGATTTTCAGATGAGTATCATTATCTGAGAATCATGGTGACAAGAGACATGGCCCACAGGAACACAAGCGCCACTCTGCTTGGGCCACTCCCTGAGGGCAACATGCCCAGAGAACAATGCTCAGTAACTGCACGTGCTAAAATTCCGACCCAGCAAGAGCTCAGGTTAAACACAGAAAGAATTCCTCTTGCTTCTGCTCAAGGCTTACTGAAGGGGGCCCAAGTGCCGCCTTCTTCCTAGGTCCACCCCAGATCTTGGTCTCACCCCTCCTTGCCATTGGCAGGAAAAGGCAGATCAAGATGTGTCAGTCCAAAAGAGAAAAAGACGATAGAATTTATCCCATCACTTAGCTCCTTATACAAATTTCCCTACCTCTTCTCTGCAACTAGCCTTTGTCAGAAGCAGAACATCCGAGTTAGGCATGAGAGCCCGGAATCTGCATGCAGGCATCATCTAACGCTCTTCCTCTCCGCCCCAGCCTTTGTGACGGACAACAATGCTTTGATATTTGAGGAGCACCAGATCTGTTCCAGCCCCAACCTACACTACATCTTGCAGACCATAAAGACTGGGGGACTGTTTGTGGAGGATGAGAACAAGTTCATTTTCTGCAATGTCCTGGTGGGCCATCAGGCCAAGGCTCGGTTCAAGATCAGCAACCTGGGAAAGATCGCCTGTGATGTCAACATCGCTGTTAAGCCCATCTCCAATAAGGTAAGGGGCTCCAAAGGCCCTGGCCCACCATGGTTGGCAGAGGTCCGGGAAAAGGCTCTGGGAAGCTTCTGCTCTGGAGCCTCTGTATCTGAATGAGAATTATCTGGCTCTTAGCCCTGCTGGAAGTTCTGTGAGGTCACAGGGTCACCTCCCCTTGGCCAAAAGCCATACTTTTGTCCCAGAAGGTGTGTGTTCACATGGCACCTCTAGGATAAACCAATGGATAAACTAACGAGCAGCTCATTCATCCATCACTCACTCACTATGTGCCTAAGATAGACAAAGCATTAAGAGGAGAGCTTCAGAGAGGTCTGCCTCAAACTGCATGTTGTCCTGGACAGGAAGATTTGGAGGGTGCCCATCCTTAAGGAGAAGGTAAAATGGCAAACCTTTCTGAGCCCCCGTCCCCCAGCACCATGTGACAGGAACTGTGCTGAATGATTTACATCTATTGCCTCATCTCACCTTCACCGTGACTCTTTCAGACTTTGTGTTGTTATTCCTTATTTAGTTAGGGAAACTGAGGCTCAGAAAAACTAAATTATTCCCTTAGGCCCCAGGGCCTGGAAATACACAGCCAGACTTAAAGCCCTGCTTTACCTGTGTTCAAGTAAATAATTGCCCGTCTCAGGGTCTGTTAGACTCTAAACTGCCTGCTCTCTGAGTGGGAGCATACTTTTTTCCTCGTAAAAAATCGAGGACAGCATGCATGAAAAAGGACTTAAGCAAGGGGTTTCTGTCACTGCTAATTTCCAATCCCATGTACTGCAAATACTGCCTACGCTTATCTAGGATACTTCAGTTTTCTGCCCAAAAGTGGAATTTGCCCAAGTGGTCTTCTTGCTCCAGAACTAGCATTGTTTGTGGCTAATGGGGGTGGGGAGATCTCCAAGGGGTCTCTACTTGGAGCCTCCTAGAGAGTGTGCATTCCCAGAAGACTCTCTCAGGAGAGTCAGGGAGACCATCTAATCCCTTTTATGACCTCCCTCAGGCACTGGTGACATCCAGCCTTTATTCTCTGGTCTTATTTGGACCCCTAAGGGGCAGCTATCTCCCTATCTGTACTAAAAACATAAAAAGCAGGAAGCCTGATTTCTAACCAGAGACTATAACAGGGGATGTGCAGGAGGAGGAGACTGTTCTCCTCCCCGCTGGTGTGCAGATCTGAGGGGAATCCCTGCAAAGGCCAAAGAAACCTGAATGCCCGCAGCTCAAGAATAAGAGGGAGTAGTCAGTCTGTTCCCATCTGCTTCTCATGAGAATGAAAATTTTGTTCAAAGTCATGCCAGAAGTCCCCACAGTCTCCAAACACTTCCACTGGTTGAGAATAGGTGACATGCCTTGGGGGTTTTCTCTAGCCAAGGCCCTTGGAGCTACAAGGAGCAGAACCTCACTCAAGTTAGTCCAAATAATACTAGATTGACAGCAGTGAATCCAAGACCTCAGACATGGGTCAGAACTGGTAATATAGCCATCACTCATTACGACTGGAACTGGCATTCGAAATCCACCCTTCAGATCAGCAGGTACTCCATCCACCTTTTAAGGCCACGTGTCTCTCTGGTTGTTTCCATTGCTCCTTTCTGTAGTATGGCTTCCTCATCGTGTATGTGGTCCCAGCTCAGCTCCACAGTAGCCACCAAAAACAATCTTTAGGCATCTTGATTTAGGTGACAGAGGATGGGATAGTGGGGAGAATATCTGTCTGACTGACTTGCTTCATTCATCTGAGTCAAAACTCAAATGCAACTAGATATTACTTAGGAGAGGATCCCAGTGTCTAGGCAGCTTCTTCCAGGGCCCATGACTCTGTAGGCAATGGAGCTTATCTATCACAGAGCTTTGATGGGAGGGAAGTGCAAAGCAGGGCAGGTGAAATGAACAGCAAGCCCCAGTGTAAATGCAGAATAGATAACACACCCTGGTCTCTGCTCCCCCTCACCAGGTCATGGCACGCATCACGGACATCTTTGAAGTGGAACCCAACAAGATGTGTGTCGCCAGCCGCTCACATGCCTTTGCCACGGTGTCCTTCACCCCACAGACCATGCAGACCTACCAGTGCATCTTTGAGGCTACCTTAGATGGCTTGCCCAGGTATTGCTCCTAGATCCCTTCCAGCCACAGAACCGTAGCCCACATGCACCGAGGGGTAGTTATTCCTGCCAGGCCTGGCTGACAGCTCTTGATCTTCCTGTTCTCTGCAGCAGTCTGGCCAGGAACCGAGGCCTCATATTTGATATTGTTGGTGAGGGGACCCTCCCTCGAGTGACCGTTGTGCGGCCAGTTCTGTATAACCAGTATGGAAACCCCTTGCTCCTCTTTAAGAGGCTTCTGCTGGGGCATTCAGAGAAACTGCCTGTCATCCTCAAGAACAGTGGTACCGTCCCTGCCCAGGTAATATTGAGGGTGAAGTAAGGGGTGGAAAAGGGAATAGTCATTCAAAAGTTAGACTTTAGACATTGGGGTCTCTGCCAATGGGGTCTCTGAACTTCTTTGACAGTTCCCAAGCATTAGCCTGTGTATGAGACATGGGGCATACAGAGGGGAATCTGGCATGTTCTCTGCCCTCATGAAATATAGGAGATCAGATTACACCTAACACTAATAACTACTGGGTAAGGAAGTACATGAGGATGTCCACCAAGTTGAAGAGGTAGGAGTGTATGTATTCTGATTGTCTTCTTTATGTTTTCATCTTTTTCCTGTAGGTAATATTATATTTGTAATGAGAAAACAAGGTGGGGAACTTTATAAGTGTAAGAGGTGCCGAATCTAAAGGACTTTGGGGATTCTTTAGGAATTGAACCCAGAGGCACTTTATCACTGAGCTACATCCCCAGCCTTTTTTGTTTTCTCTTTTGAGACAGGGTCTCTCTTAAGTTGCTCAGGCTTGACTTGAACTTGAGATCCTCCTGCCTCGACCTGCCTAGTTGTTGGGATTACAGATGTGCACCACCTCTGCCAGTTTCTTTCATGTTTAATGTAATTTTTTCGACTATGGAATTTTGGTTTGGTCATTGTAGTCTTTCAACAAGTGGGAGAGATTTTTGAAACATATTCTGGCTTCTGATGTGTGTGCTAAAAGGTCCACCAAGAGTTTAAAATGTTCTTTTAAGACAATCTTTTCCAACTGCCTTTAACATTTTCACCTTCCATTTGTTTTCTTCAGTTCTGCTATGATATGTCTAACTATGCATTTCTCTTAATTTAGCCATCTTGAAATTCATCGGGCTTTTTGATTCTGAGAATTGATGTCAAATTAACATGGGAAAATTCTTGGACATGTCTTCAAATAGTGTTTCTAATCAATTCTCTCTCATCTCTCCTCCTGGGATGTGAGTTGACTGTATTCTAGCTATATCCTCTATGTCTCTCATCCTTATTGAATTTTCATCTAGTTTTCATTCTGCATAATTTCTTTTGATTTGTTGCTGTGGTTAGATATATAAAGGTTTGGTCCCCCCAGGGTGGTGGTAGAGGGAGGTGCTATGGAACTTTAAGAGGCGGAGCCTAGTGGGAGGTCCTTAGGTCATTGGGGACTCAGATCAAAAGGGATTGTGAGATCCTTCCAGTCCTCCCCCACCCCTCTTTCGCTCTCTTCTGACTTGAGATGTGACTGCCTGCTCTGAACGCTCTCTGATCATGATGTGCTCCCTGTCTCCACAGGCCCAAACCAATGGGGCCATCTAATCTTGGATTTGAAACTTCAGAACTGTGAGTCAAAATAAACCTCTCTTTTCCTCTCTTTTCTTCACCTGTGTCAGGTATTATATATATGCAGTGATGAAAAGCTGGCTAGCACATCTATCTTCCATTCATTAACTCTCCCTTAGGCTCTTTTGAATCTGCTTTACATTAAGTTCTTTAATGATTACATATTTCAGCTCTAGAATTTCTATGGGGGGTTCAAATCTGTACAATCAGCTGTCATGATTTCTAGTTTCATGGTGAAATCGTCAGAGTTGGCTTTTATTTCTTGAATATAGTAATCATAGGCATTCTGCAGTCTATGTCTGATACTTCCAAATTCAAAGTCCCTATGCATTTTCTCAGCCTGCTATTTCTGCTCATTCTTGCCCATGCTGTCCTGTCTCATATGCCTGCTTATCTTTTGAATGGATATATTGGGTATTCTATTTATAAAAATATTTTGAAATAACTAAGAATCATGTTCTGTTCTTTTTTCTTCAAAGACAGTTTTTATTTGCTTCTGCCTAACAGTTTGGGGCACTAAAAATTCAGGATTACCTAAAACCAGTTTTAGGACTTGAGTTTTTTTCAAATTACCCAGAAGACTCACAGCAGAATTGCTATTGTTAGGAGAGCTGACTTATACCCAGCTCATCTTTCATCTTATGGTGAAGACCTTTAAAATTCCAGCCCAGAGAAAACACCCCAACCTTTCACAGGCTTTGGACCTTTGCCCTCTTTGCACCAACAGGCTGTCAAAAGTGCAGATAAGCGCCCCCACCTATCTGCCCCTTCCAAAATGATAGATGCCTCTCAGTTGAAAACAGCCCAGGAAGTTAGGAAGACCTTTCTGGATTCTCATTTGCCACAGATCTTTTTTTAATTTGTAATATATGACAGCAGAATGCATTACAATTCATATTACACATATAGAGCACAATTTTTCATGTGTCTGGTTGCACACAAAGTAGGGTCACACCATTTATGTCTTCATACATGTACTTAAGGTAATGATGTCCATCTCATTCCACCATCTTTCCTACCCTCTTGCCTCCTCCCTTCCCCTTCCTCCCCTTTGCCCTATCTAAAGTTCATCTAATCCTCTCATGCCCCCCAACCCCATTATGAATCAGCCTCCTTAAATCAGAGAAAACAGTCTTGCCACAGATCTTCATCTGGCTCTCTTCATTGTCTTCTTAGCTCTCTGATGCTTTTCAATTTTTTTTATATTTAATCTAGGATTTTTTTATTGCCTTGAGTTTATTCTACCGAGTTGACCATCACCCTGCATTGTTTCCATTACTGTGGCTTTATAAAAGGTGCTAGCATCTAGTTCAGGGTCTTCTTGTCCACCCACTCCCTGTTTTTGTAATTTTTCGTAACAATTTTTTGCACATTAATCCCCCAGATAAACTTTGGGAAGAATTTCTACTTTCACAGTATTTAGACTGTCCACCAGGAGCAATATTTAGGATTGCCATCCATTTAGTCAAGTCTTTTATGTCATTGTTTTTCCATTCAATTCCTCCATATACTTTCTTGGTAATATTATTTCTAAATATAGACTCTTTCATCTCAGAAGCTTCCTAGATCATGTCACTATCTCTTACTTCTTTGTGCCACATTTTTTTCTAGCACTCAATCTTGCTTGTAATGGTGTATTACTGTCTTCTAAAAATATCTGCTGTTTTCTCATACCCAATATCAGATATGTGGCTTTCCTGTTATTTTGTTCCCACTGGTCTGGAAACCACTTCTTTTCTCAGAGTAGGTCAGAGGCCTGCCTCGTCTTCCTCTAGCAGGACGTTCACCATGACTCTAGGCAATAAATTCATAATGCCTAGAGGTGCTGGCTTTTAGGAATTCACATTCATGCAAGCCCTCATAGAATTATGAGTGCTCATTTCCATTTTATCAGTCTGGCTTAGACCTTACAACTGTGTCTCCCTGGAACACAGTGTGAGCAACCCACTGATCCCATCTAACCATGTGATCTAAAGGTCACGTATACTCTTTGGGTCTGTAGTTCCTCACTCACCCAATAACGACTGACCTGACTGAATTTCTTTTGTCTTCTCTAGATCTAACATTTATTATAGTTCTTAATAAGAAACTCAAAAAAAGTGAATATGAGGCACAGTGACCTTTTGGGGTACTGCCCCATGCACAGCATAGTATCACACCTCAGATTCCAAACTCATGAATGGACTTATTATAAGTTGAGCACTCAACCCTGCTTTCCTCCTTCCAGCTGCATGTGGACCTGCAAGATCAACTAGGAATCTTCTCCCTGAAAAGGAGACCCAACACCTCCTTCATCTACATCATAGAGGAAAACAAACCAAATGAAAAGGGTAAGTTGGGTACGGTGCCTCCGGAAGGCAATGATTTCAGTGGCAGGTTTGTTGGGGACTTCTCAGGACCCATCCAGAGTTGGATGCATCGTCTTGTCACCAGTATCCTCTGGCTGAAGCTCATTCCCATCACATGATTGCTTTCCCCTCAGCCAGGGTCTTCATGGATACAAATATTTCTTTAAACCGACTCTAAATTGTATCTTCTTTCTTCTCTTTGCAGCAAAAAAACCCCACATGGCTTCCCTGGTTGTTTCTCCTGGAGACACAGCTGAATTTGATGTCGTTTTCCACTCCCAGAAGGCTGGGCGGATGACTGGCTTCATCCACTTGTCAGTGATCAACAACCAGTACGAGGAGACCCTCATCCACTTGGTGGGAGAAGGCTATGAGGATGACATCACCTTGGACAACATCCATGGGCTGGTGCCTTCCGCTGGCCAGGAGGCCTCGCCCATCTCAGAGGTCTTAGAGATAGCCGAGAATAATGTCATGGAAGACATGGTGGCAGGTGGGAGCAGAAACAGTGAGGCGTTGAGAATTGTCGACTTGGTCATTTTATTTTTTTTTTTTTTAAAAGAGAAAGTGAGAGAGGGAGAGAGAGAGAATTTTAATATTTATTTTTTAGTATTCGGTGGACACAACATCTCTGTTTGTATGTGGTGCTGAGGATCGAACCCGGGCCGCACGCATGGCAGGCAAGCGCGCTACTGCTTGAGCCACATCCCCAGCCCCGACTTGGTCATTTTAAACAAGAGTGACATTTAAACAACTGATTGAGAACTTAGGAAGGAAGCTCTTCTCTGTTACCATGTGTTCTTTCATGCCTATCTCAGTCACTACCTCTGGCCTTTCCTGTTTTCACGTTCAATGAATGAACATTTACCAAGCGTCCATGTGCATATGCCGGGCACCATGCTGAGCCCTGGTGTTGCAAAGATTCCTAGGAAAGTCTCTGGCTTTTAGGGAGCTTATAGTTTGATATTCGAATTCCAGTTCAACAATTAGTGAACAAATGCCTCCCTGTGGTCTTCCCTGTCTCTGTCTCTCAGCTGGCTTGTGTTGGCATTGTCTATTCCTTCTGAAACATGGATCCTAGACACCCCAAGAGAAATGAAGGGGGCATAGGTTTGCACCACCTCTAGAACCCCATTCTCCACAGCCTCACTCCCCAGTGAGCAGCCCGAGAAGCTACAGCATCAGCATCACTAGAAATGGGACTTTCAGACCCACCTTGACCCACTGAATCAGAATCTGTACTTTAGACAAATCCCCAGGGGATTTATGAGTATGTTAAATCTTTAGGTCACTCTAAAGTCTCTCATGTACTGAACCTTCCATTTAGTGACCATATTCTTTGGGGTAGGGAGAAAATACTTCATCATAATTACCAAAAAGCATTTGTTCAGCACCCTCATTATGTGATTGGTGGCTATAGAGTGAGTTATAGGCACAGTTTCAATGTTTTCCCAGGAACTTAATTATTCCTGGAATGTATGATTAGGGAGTCTATACAATATGTGTTGAAATCGACATTCCATACGTACTTGGCCTTTGACCCTTCTTTGAAGCTACATGGCAGCCTCTCGCTTCTCAGGGGTCAAACAGGAGCAGCAGTAAACCCAAGTTTAGAAATTAAATTTTGTACCTATTGTAGGGTTGCCAGATTTAACAAATCAGAATGCAGGCACTGCCAATAAATTTAAATTTCAGATAATAAATAAATAATTTTTAGTATGAGTGTGACCTAAAATATTGCATGGGGTAATCTTAGAAATTACTCACTGTTTATCTGTAATTCAAATTTAACTGGTTCTCCCTATTTTATATGGCAATCTAACCCTGAATTGTATTGTCTCACCAAAGAAATGGAGTTGGGGACTTGTGTTTTCTCTTATATCCATAGAGGTGAGGGTCTTTGTGGGTAGGTGGATGGATAGATGGATGGATTCCCCTAGGAGGGGGGATCTTACTACCCAGGGATTCCCAGTTTCTCAAATATAACTATCCAAGGAGGGAAGAGTTGCCTGAGAGGAAAGCAGGCCCTCTAGGAGGTCTCTAGTCCTCTAGGGAGGACTCACTACTTTCTGCTTCTAACCCCTAGCTGCGCTGATGGACCACATCCAGTTTGGGGACTGTTACATTGGAAACAGCTATAATGTGAACTTCACAATCACTAATCACAGCCAAGTGAATGTGATACGGTTTGAATGGCCTCTTTTAGCTACAGTATCTTTCTCCCCACAGGTAAGTGCAAGCAATTCATTGTGTTCTGGACCATCTTAGGCCTAAGCCAACCCCAGTCTGGTAGTCAGACCATTTCCATGGATACATGGAATGGGGTGAAGGCATTTCAACCTGTGAGAGAGCTCATTAGCCATGCCACACTGAGACCTGGTCCCATAGGACACTGTTCACATCCACCACAGTCTTAAGAGAGGAAGAGCAGAGATGCAGTCTAGACTGTTATTAAAGATGAAGAATCTATGGAGGCTTGAATGGATGGATACAGGTCACAGCCTTCCTTTCCCATCCCACAGTGTGGACCTATGTCCCCCCTATGTGTGTGTTATTTAGAGCATTAGTCCTTCAGTAGTGGTTCATCAAAAGCTAAGTGGATCCTGTGAACAACTGAGATTTGGAAAATGATGCAAGCTGGGGGTATAGCTTAGTTGGTAGAGTGCTTGCCTTGCATGCACAAGTCCCTAGGTTCAATCCCCAGCACCTCAAAAAAAAAAAAGAAAGAAAAGAAAATGTTCCAAGTTACATATTTCTCTTAAACATTCCCAGGATCCATCAGCATATTAAAATCTAGTTAACTTTATTTTACTTGGAATTTTAAAAATTCTTTTAGCATCTTATGGTGCACATTTTGTGAAATGCTGACCAAAGCTCGACATTGAATAAGGCTCAGGACAGTACTGTAGCAGGTTCTTGCCTCTGGCCAGCAGTTGCTTTTCATAGACAGTTCACTTCTCAGTTCCCAGGAGACTGGGACACCCAGATGTATTCACTGCCCACCTCTGCTCAAGCCTAGAACTTGAAAAGGACAGAGCTGGGAGGGTTAGAGACTCTTCTTTATCACATTTAAATCTTTGAGTGCTATCAAGAGTAAGTTTTGTTTCCCAGAGGGATATAAAATTTAAATTAATTCTCCTAACAGATCCTAGCCCCAGCATGGCCCAGATCTAACCTTAAATAAACTGAGTACATACTATAATCCAGTCTCATTTCCAAGACCCTGGTTAATTTATTTAATCCTCGCCATAACACTATAAGGTAAATTCTACTCTTATCTGCCTTTAACTCATGAGGAAATGGACACAGTATAATCTAATATGGAGCATTATCTGTGTTACCAATGGGTTAGTCAAAGAAGGCAGAGATAAGCTCATAGTTTATGTATACACTCACACATACACACACACACACACGTGCACACACACACATGCCTGGGCAAGTACTAAGCCCACTCCCTTCACTCTCCAGAGGCAGGAGAATGTTTTCCCTGGCAGAAACATGATAGAACTGTCATGCATCTGGCACATATGTGGGTGTATCTGGCATATATGTGGCATATATGTGTGTGCTTGTGTATGATAATTCATATTGTGCATGATAATTCATAAGGTATTTTGTTTAGACGACATTGGATTTCCCTTATAAATAGTACACTTCAGCAATCCAGTTTCTTGGTGTCAGGACTTCTTTATACTATTAAATATTATTGAGAACCCCCAAAATAATTTTTGTTTATTGGGTTATGTCTATCAATATTTACTATATTAGAAATTAAAACTGAGAATATTTTGGAAAAGAAAGTAATTTTTTATTTTAAAATATAATAATAAACCTACATGTTAATATAAATACTATGTTTTTATGAAAATATTTGTATTCTTTAAAAATTGAGTGAGAAGGGTGGCATTATTTAAATTTTTATTAATTTGTTTAATATCTAGCTTACTATAAGTCATCTGGATTCTCATATCTGCTTTTGCATTCAATCTGATGTAATATCATATGTAATCTTTACCATTGTACTCTCATAAGAAAACAGCAGTGAAAAAGTCAAATAACATCTTTGTGCTATGATGAAATGGTTACAGCATAGACTCCCTGAAAAGGTTTTGAGCATCCCAAAGGTCACTAGACCACATTCTGAGAACTGCTAGCACACTGCATTCATCACTCCATATTTGTATGGATCATATTGATTGAAAGTATAAGGTGGTTTGCATGTGGTATTTGAAACCATACTCCCTGGGTTTGAACCAGCTCTTCCATTATCAATGACTTTAAGCAATTTGCAAATTTTGTTGTTGGTAAAATGGGAAGAATAGCTATACCTCTCATAGGGTTATTGTGAGGCTTAGTAGAATTATGCAAGAGTTTAGAATAGCACTGGAAGCAAGTAGCAGTTAGATAAATACTGGTTGCTTTGTTATTGTGATTGCATTCCTAAGAGCCTCTTGTGCATATTTAAGTCAATCTACCTATACAGATTTGGATGATGCACTTTTTTTATTTTTTAATTATAGATAGACATAATAACTGTATTTTATTTATTTATTTATTTATTTATTTATTATGTGATGTGAGGATTGAACCAGTGTCTCACACATGCTAGGCAAGTGCTCTACCACTGAGCCAAAACCCCAGCCCTGGATGATGCATTTTTGCCGAGTCCTGTGGCTTTACCACTTCTCTAGAATGTCACCACATGGTTATCAAGAGTCTTCAAGTTTGAGTTCCCAAAAAACACTAATGCCAGGCTCTTCCCTAGTTGGGCCACCTCCACCCTGGTTGTACTAAGGACATAGTGGTGACCATGAAATCAGATGTGCCAATCCACCTGAAAAAGATGGGGGTCAAGTGCAAGCTCTCCAGGATCGTGTTCCAGCTCCCTGCAGAGCAGGTTCCCGACTGGGATGACCGCATGCACACTGTCAAGTGGGTGGATGCATCTAGAAACGCTCCTGGAACTTTGCCTACAAAGCGAAAGGTAAGCAGGGACATTAAGCTCAGATCTGACCCGGTCTGCTGGGCTTGGGGGCCTGCTGTTCTCGAGCTCAGTGTCTCGTCATTTCTTTCTTTCATAGAGGCAGAGAAGTTTTCCATTCTACTTTGCCTTGATTTCAGGAGACAAACTGAACTTCCACACGTGCCCCCTGCCATCCATACTATGCATTCCACACGATTTCATTGCTAAATTTATAGCTTGAGTCTTGACAAGTTGAGCAAGTTCACCCATCTTTTTCTTCTTCAAAAATGTAATCACTGTTGTTGTTTTTTTTTCAGTTGTTTTCTTCTTCTTCTTCAGGTGTCCAGAATTAAGGTAGTCAAAATATCTCCCTAATGGCAGAATCTCATCTTTGGTCTGTAAATGCCTCTCTTTTATTTTTTATTGATAATTTTTTTCAATAATGTCATTATCACAGACAAACACTTACCCCATAAGGGAAGCAGAACCTGACCACTTGTGTGGTTGTAGCCATTCTCTCTCTCTACCTACCTTCCAGAGCTACTCACTATCTTGAATATTGTCTAGTTCATTCAAAGAGGTCTTAAGGATCCACATCTTCTCCTACACTTGACCTTATCAGACATTTTTATGTGTATCATTTGAATGAGTGGGAAATAGCCTAAGTACGAACCTAACTTGCATTTCCCTAGTCATAATAAGGCTGAGGATTTCTTCATGTGATTATTGACCGTGCAAGTTCTCTCTTACATGAATGCCTTCTTGGGTCTTTTGCCCGTCTTTCAATTATGATGCTTGTCCCTTTGTCTGAGCTATTTTAATTTTAATAAATTCTTCCTTATATATATATCGTTTGTCTGCAAATATCCTCACCAGATTTATAACTTAATTTTTACTTTATCTTTTGATGAACAAAATGTCATTAGTATTAGTCTTTTATATTACTTGTGTCTTATTTTTAATAACCCTTCCCTCCCAGAAAGATATTCTCTCTCTCTCTCTCTCTCTCTCTCTCTCTCTCTCTCTCTCTCGTGCATGTATGTTTAAGATCCTTTGGCTCACTTGGATTTTATGTATGATTGAGGCAAGGATCCAATTTCATAATCTAGATAACAGTGTTGCCCATTTCTTGTTTTTACCCTAGTGATCTTCCAGGAAAAACTGACAATTTTATATTAATGTGTCCTTTCCATTAGCAAGGCATATTTCTCTATTTAAATTAGGTGTTTTAAAACATTTTTTACTACTATTCAGTTCTTTATAGTAATAAGGCTCTTCAGATTTTCAATACCTGTTTTATTGCTATTCCATTTTTTAATATTAACAGGATTCTTTAGGATTTTTTATTTGTTCTTGCATTGATTTTATTAAATCATGTTTCTAGACATTTACCATCTAACTATGTTTTCATTTGTAATCTCATGGAATTATTTACACTATTTCCTCACTATATTTAAATATGTAGGATTGGTGGTAATGCCTCTTTTTTATTTCTGATACTAGTTATTCATATTTTCTCTTTTGTTCTTGACCTGTCTCACCAAAGATTTTTTAAATATTTTCAAGTAAATAATTTTGTTGGTCTTCTCCATTTTAGATTTGTTTCCTATTTCATCAAGATATGTTCCTATCATTATGATCCTTTTTCTTCTACTTTCTTTGGAATCCATCTGATCCTTACACTCATTCTCCTGCACCCCGATGTTTTCAGTAATTCCTTGTTATTCAGTTTCTTCCTTTTTCATTTACAATCCTTTGTGTGTGTGCCTTATCATTTACTCTAGAACCCGAGTTTGTGGGTTGGTGTTAATTCAGGTGGGTGGAATACAGCACTGTGCTATCCCCTCATTTTTCCTGCAGGGCAGCTGGCTTTGTATCACTAAGGACACAGCTGCCTTTATTACAGGTGATAGAGACGGATCCTGAACCTGCCCACTCAGTCCTAGAAGAAAACTATCGAGAACTGCAGATTCAGATCAGTGCCACTGTGGATTACGCTTCATACCAGTGCCAAATGAATGATGTGAACTTTAAGGATACGATGGTTTACCAGACCAGAGTGTTTGAGTGAGTCATCACAAGCTTCATAACACCGCGTAGAGAAAGTCTTTCATTCCATCATCCACCAACCCATTCATCATACATTCATGCAGCATCTGCAACACTTGATACCAGGCCTCCCATCTGTGTAGCATGCACCAGCGCACCATCCAAGGCCCAGTGAAATGTTCAGAACCCCAAAGCTGTTGAATTTCACACATGAAATCAAAAGAGAGCCAGAAAAAGGTCTACCGGCAAGGTGGCATCCAGCAATCCACTCCAGTGGGAATTGTCCTTGTAGAAGTTTACACAGCCACCCTGGATTGATATGCTTCCTGACCCCTCAGGTGACACCTCAGACAATATCCACACTAGTGGGGATGGGGTTCATCTCAGTTTAGAAGCCCCAAGCCTAACAGAGGCCAACTCTTCTCAAACTAAAATTAACTTCTAGCATCCCTGCAGGGAAGATGCCCTGTTCTAAGAGCTATGGCTTCCTTCCCATCATGGTTTTTCCTAGTCCCTATGTGATTTACCAACTTGACATCACTTCTGTTGAAAACAATGTTGCCGCATAGTACAGTTGATCTCTCTCTTTTATCAGGCTTATAGGGGAGCAGAGCTAGAAAGCTCATTCAGAATCAAATTTGTCTTTCAGAAGGAGAACTCTCACCCACATTCAGCTACAGGGATCCAAGGGCAGCATCTGCCCTGCCCTCCTAGAGCTCACTCTGGAGGGGGTGGGGGAAGGCTAGAACCAGGTGAATTATCTTTTGCAGCATAGTGTCATGTGCATGTAGCAAGAAAGCACCCCAAGTCTCAAGGTCAAGACATGGGAGAGAGAGAGAATGCCAGGGAAGGTTCTCAGATGAAGTGGTGCCCAGCTGAAATTTGGAGGACAAACAGGAGGTAGCCAGGTGAAGAAGAAGGAATGAAAGGTCTTCTAAGCAAAGAGATCAATATGTACAAAGACCATAATGTGAACTGCTGGCATTCCTACTTTGTACAAATTAGCAACTAACTTATTCAACTCATTTTGCATTTATTGCTCTTTAAATGTCTTCTCAAATCATTATAGATCCAAAAACGTAGAAAGCAGGAAGTATAATCATCTGATGGCCATTTCACCTAAACCGGAGTTAGCAAACAATGACCCAGTGCCTATTTTTATTTTTTCTGGCACACAATCATGCCCATTCATTTATGTATTGACTAAAGCTGTTTCTTCATTACAAACGCAGTGTTCAGTAGTTGCTGCAGAGACCACGTGGTACACACTGCAAAAATCTTACTGTCTAGCCCACTATGAAAATGGATGCCAACCCAACCTAAAGCAAGCTCGCTCTCTTTCTTTTTTTCTTTTTTTTTACAGTATATTTATTTTGTTTATTTACTTTTGTGTGGATCTGAGGATGGAACCCAGTGCCTCACATGTGCGAGGCAAGCACTCTGCCACTGAGCCACAACCCCAACCCAGCAAGGTCTCCTTTTATGAAAAATTCTCTGTGCCCCTGAGATTTGTCTACTGTATAAAAATTATCTTTAGGATAAAAACTAATGTTCATAAATTTACACAATAAACACAGGCCCTTGGAGTCAACTTGATTTCAGGCACGCCTGCATGATCTACTTGGGTTGATGGAAATCAAATCTCTGCACCCCACCCCAGACTTACTACTCCCATTCAAACTCCTACTCTTACTATGCCCCTAAAACCAGGAAAATCATGTGTATTTTATTTCTCAGACACCATTGTTTTCTTGTGTCAAAGTCTTCCAACTGTGATTGTGATCAAATTTAATAGTGATTCCAGAAAAAGGCTTTTGTCTCTCTGATTTTGTCTTAGATCAGGGAAACTGAGGCAAGAAAAGCCTCAGCTGATTCAGAATTTGAGTTCAAAACCACTAAAATTCCTCAGTCAGGGAAGGTGTCACAGGCGGGGGTCAAGGACAAATGGTGTCTGGCCACAGGGACATCATTTCCAGTGGGAGATGATGGACAAAGGAGGGTATATGGTATTTGTTCCTGAGAGAGATACTGTCCTGTGAGGTAAATTTTGTTTCCTCTCTCATGGGAATTTTTCATTAATATGATGGAAGCTAAAAGTAGTTTAGCTCAAAGTAGAAGACAGTAAAATAGTGATTACTTTTTTAGCTTCCACGTATAAGAGAGAACATGCGGTATTTGCCTAAGTTTGACTTCTTCACTTAACGTATGTCCTCCAGTTGCATCCATTTTGCCACAAATGATGGGACTGTGGAGTCCTCAAAACCTTGATCATTGTGGGAGATTCCTCAAAAACCTAAAAAATGGATCCAGTTGTCTCACTTCTAGACATTTATCCAAAGGAAATGAAATCAGCATATTAAAGAGATAACTTGCCTTTCCATGTTTATTCATGTGCTATTCACAGTAGCCTAGATATAGAATCAACCTAGGTGTTCACAAGCAGATGAATGGATAAAGAAAATGTGGTAAATATGCACAATGGAATACTATTCTGCCATTAAAAATACTTAAGAAATAGAGTCTTTTGCCTTCAAGAAGCAGTTCAGACGATATGAAGGCAGAACAAAAATCATCTGCAGCACATTTCCGAAATCTGTCCCCGATCAATTCACAGACTCGACCTGGTCAATTCGGGACGTGTACAGCTTGAATTCAGCTGGACCTCAGAAGATACTGCAAAAGCAGTCAGCTTCGTGATGCCAGGAGTGCAAGGTAAATACAATGACAGGCCAAACCCAGGGCCTAACCTGAGTCACTAGTTAGTAAAACAGTGCACAGGGAGACTAGCACTATTCAGACATTCTCTTAATAGCTAAGGAAAATTGAACCAAAAGCCATGGTCCTGAGACCCTGAAGAGCTGACCTCTGCCTTCCTGGACCCCTCCCTGATCCCTCCCTAGGACAATGCCCCATCTCCTAGATCACTAGGACTCTTGTCTTTAAGTACTTGTCCTTCTGGGAGATTACATACCCCTCAGAGAACTGATGAAAGCTGCAAACTGTTTTCCCAGGAAAACACACACCCATGCCCAAGTTTATAGTTGTTATATGTGAAGCATTGAAAAGGCCCCAGAAAAAATAATAATAATAATAAAAGAAAGAAAAGGCCCCAGCTCTTTGTAGGCAAATACAGTTTTCATTGTTATTTTGGAGATTAACAGACATTTCAAGTGGGCCCCTAGATTGTAAACCTCTACTTTAGAACACTAATCCCCCCACCCAATTATGTTCACAGTCCATTATTCTAGGGCAAAATATCCACAGTCACCTTCTTGACCCACCCCCTTGTACTCAAAGGAAAATTTGAAAATGTTATGGAATTCATAGAAGTATTTTTCATGTGTACCCTGTGAGATATGTGAGCTGATTCCTTACCTTTAGTGCTCAAGCGGTGGATCCCACAGACCCCACAGAGGGTCCCTCAGGACCTGTGAGTGAGCTGCCTCTCTCTGCAACTGAGGCCTCTTGCCCACCCTCTCTGCCCCCAGGTTCTGCTCTAAAAGATCAGCTCAGTCAGGGCACGGGCAGCACCCCGGACAGTGGAATGGACCACTGGAATGAAGCTTCCCCCTCGCCCTTCTCTGTGGAGCCCTCCTCTGGCATCGTGCCCGTGGGAAAGTCTCAGAAGCTCAAAGTGAAATTCTCCCCCCTGGACATTGGAGAGTTCGAAAGCAACCTTTTCTGCCAGTAAGGAACTGTGCTCCCCAGAACTTCCATCTTTGCAGGGGTAGACCTCTGTGGCTCTCTGGCTTTCGTCCCACCCCTTGTATCCCACTACTGCCACCATCTTTCCAACCCCAGACCCCTTCACAGCTCCTCATTACCACTTTTCCTTCTGGAAGAATTGAGAGGGACCAGCATTTGGAGAACAAGGAGAATTTGGTCTTGATCCTGATCATCAACCCTCTCCAGATGCTTCCCTCTATCCACTTCCCCTTTCCTAGACACACAGAGCATTCCACTAAGCAACAGAATGATTGGCAGCCAGGTGGGTTCCAGTCTTTGGGCAACCATGAACTGGGCAAGTTTTCTTGCCCCTTCTCTGAGGCTCAATTCCCTCATATATAACATGCAAATAATAATGTCCACCTTGTAGAATGGTTGGGAAGATTAAGTGAGTTGATTCAAGCAAAGAACTTAGAACAGCACCTAGCACACAATAAACACTAGGTGGTAAAAGGGGATCATGCCATCGTCGGTGGTCCTGTTACATTGTAGTTGAGGAAAACATGGTGCCCAGATGCAGTAAGAAAAAACCTAATCAAATGCATCTGACAATGAAAGTCCCTGGTGTGGTGGTGCCATATCTAGAAAAGCTCCATGGAGAACCCCTGCCTTACAGAGGAGATCTATGAACGGTGGCCTAGAGTGGCAGAGACTCGTGTGAGCCACTGGAGCCTCCTGAACCCTGCAGTCACACCACAGAGACCCTGCCCACACCAAGGCCACCTCAGCTTGGTCCTGGGCTAAGAGTCTGTTCACATTTATTTACCTTCTTCAAGGAGCTCAAGATACTTTTTAATAAGTTCCAGGTCCCTCTTTATATCCCATTAAATGTCTGTGAGAGGGCTCTTATTTTTCAGCAGGAAGATTTCTTACCACTTATGGAATAATAACTTACAGTGATACCTAAGTACACAGAAGGAACTCAAAATCAGGCTCCCTATATTCAGCCCATTCATCCATTTACATTTAATGAATGAATACCTACTATGTGTCATGTACTAATAAAGTCACTAAAGTGACAGTATTGACCAAAACCTACCAACCCTCTGCTTTCACAGAGATCACATTCTGATATAATATTCATTTCCAACAACTAAGAAAGCAACGACTAATTTCAAAATAAAACATAAGTAAAAATAACCTTATCCTCTTAGGATTCCCAACCTGCCACCTGGAGAGCAAGCTCCAGTCCTGGTAGCAAAAGGACGGAGCTTCTTGCCCCTCTGCCACTTTGACCTGAAAGACTCGGACTACATCACTGGTCATCGGCGCAACGCAGAGCTCCGAGGGTCTGATTCTGGACCTCTGGATGCAAACACCCGGGTGATTGAGTTCACCAGTGTGGGCGTAGGAGAAAAGAATCTCCAGTGAGTTGCTTTGGTTTACATTGGTTGAATTTATATCTGTCTTTCCTTCTAAAGAACTCAGAAAAAGAACTAAGAGAAACTAGCTAGACTTGGCTCCTAGGAATAGTCCTGATATTCAGGGGGTTGACCTGAGTTTTAGAAGTTTGAATTTAGAGAACTGTTATATGAAGGAAGCTAAATTCTGTCTCCTTAGCTTGGACAGAGAAGAAAAGTTGATATATTTATATATCAGCGCACACACACACACACACACACACACACACACACACACATATATATAAAGGTGTAGTCCCTGATCACCTCCTTGACCACACAGCATCATAGATGGTGGCCTTGGCAGCAATTTTACTCCAAGTCCAGAACCCTAGCCACACTTTGGATCCCCAGATGAGATGGAGTTTTTAATTTCTATAATAATCAAGTGCTCAGAACAGTTAGGATTCCCAGTAGAGACTCTCCTAGGGTCAGGTTCTAGGAAAGTTCTCTTACTTTTCAATTCTCTCCCTCACTTTCTGCTGTCAATTTTTCCCTTTGATCAGGACCTTTACAATCCTGAACCCAACCAATAGTGCCTACTCCTTCCGCTGGATGTCTGAAGAAACGGAAAGTCTCCAGAACCCTCCAGCCTTCACGTGCCTCACAGAGAAGGGCTGCATCCACCCTGAAAAGAAAGCTGAGGTCTGTGTGGATGGGGACCCCTCAACAAAGAGCTTAGATCATTGCAGCCATCTGTGAATGGCAAGTGTGCATACAGCGTAGGTAGTGATGGGGAGAACCACCTAAAGATGGGTCAATCAACACACGTTTATTGAGTGGCTACCATGCATGTTGGGCCTGTTGAACAAGACAAAGCTGGACTCTCTTGTCTGACCATAGTGAAAGAAAGAGCTCTAGTTATTTATTTATAGTTTGTTGCTGTTGTTGTTTAATTGAGACTCTTAAAGCAGCAAAAGAGAACCAGACACAAATATCAGGGGACTCCATAACTCATACAATAGCAGGAAGAAAAGTTATCGCTGGCCAACTGGCTGATAATAGTGAAAGGACCATGATGTGTTTCTACTAAGTTAGGTCGAAGGACAAAACAGAAAAGTGGAGGCATGTCCTGCAGCTTATTCCTAAATGTCTCAGTGATGTAGGGCAGGAGTCAGATATAAATATGAACTTAGTATTGGTTCCCTATCCAAGAAGTTCTGTAAAGAATCTTAGAGGCAGAAATAAACCTGTAGAACAAACATTACAAGTTAAAATGCCTTCAGGAAGGTCACTCAAATGAATGAAGAAGGTCAGGCAGACAATGATAGGGAATGCCAGTCACCAATGCCTACTGGCTCCAGCTCTTCTCTGGCAGATGACCACCACATAGACAAGCAGACCCAGGTGGCCTAGTCTCCAAGAATTTTTCTGGGGAAGCCAAAATTTTCCACGTTTCTATGTAAGTCTCCCTGTTCTACCTGTTGGTCGCTAGTTCAATATTTTTAACACTTCCCAACCTAAATGAAATGTATTTTGTTGACTCTAACTGATATTGACCTCTGCATATTGCCAATATCTAGCCATCAGCATGACAGGATCCAGGAGCTGGGTCTGCCTTGGACATGGTCCTACTTGGATAGCCCCCACTACGGCCCAGAAATATGTCAAAGATGCTGCCCAATTCCTGGAGAAGCAAGTTGTAGAATCCATCATACAGAGTCATTCTGGCCTCTGGATGACAGTAGTGTCACTGAAGTGACCCATCTCTACAAGACTTCCCTGTATCACCCCAGCATGGGCACGGACCATGGACATGAACCTCTCTGTTTCCTTTCTGGCCACATTCCATGGTTCTCCCATTTGGTCCTGACTGATAAATTGCAAGGAGACTCACTCAAGTTAAAGAATAAAAGGACCTGGGTCAGGTTTTGAGATTGAACTTTCCTTCCAGGTCTTTTTCTTCTCCTCTTCCATCTAATCCATTCTCTCCCCACCAGCCAGTTTCTTCCCCTGTGGCATTCCACGGCCCACCTCACCCTCATAACATCTTTTACCGTCAACTCTATTGCCAGCTAGCCTCGCCACTTGTTTTCTAAATCTGAACTTCTCAGTGAAATATATGGTTATCCCTGCTAATCTGAGTCGGGCTGTGTGGCAGGCTGTTGACAGACAGGTATATTCTCTTTCTTTGAAATGGGTGCCAGCTCTATGGTCCAGTCAACCAAGGTACGACCATGCCATCCAAAGACAGGACAACATATTACAACCAGAAGAGGCTGTGGGTGGGATACGTTCCCTTAAAGAACATGTGGGTAGGGCAGAGACACTGATGTTGCTGATACAGCCAGACCTACAAGCCCTCACAGAGACTGGAAAGGCAGCAATAACTTGAGGATGTTAGCTGTCATGACTCTGGCACCAACAAACCTCTTAAGGACACAGGGAGTAAGCAAACAGAAGTGCCTTTCACCACTGTGTTCCCAATTGTCTTCTTAGATTGTGTTCCAGTTCACACCTTCCCATCTGGACATCACGGAAGCATTCTGGACCTTCTTAATCCCTGAACACAATATCTCAGTCCCTTTCCTTCTGGTGGGCAAAGCCATTGACCCTCTCATCTCTCTGGACAAGTCACACATCAACTTCAGTTCTCTCCTCATTGGTAAGGATGCCTGATTGAAAATAAATGCGAATCTAATCAAATTCTACTTAGAATCACAACTTGAGCTACCAGATAAAATACAGGATGCAGTTAAATTTTAATTTCAGATAATAAGTGTCTTAGTGTAAGTATATCCCGTGCAATATTTGGGACCCACTTATACTAACTGACAGTTTAGCCCCAAAAAGATTGAGGAGGGAAGGAAATTAGATAAATTGGTCCTGAAGTTTATGTAGGAAAATAAATTTTCAACAACGGCCAAGGGACAAAAGAAATGAGGGGGGATGTATTAGTGCCCTGGAAAGGAAACTCCTGCCATACCTAAGGTCTAATTCAAAATAATTCAATTCAGGGATTATTTACAGAGATATGGGCAGTTAAAGGTCGGATCAGAGAGAGTCAAGCCCCATTAGCACATTCAAGAAGGCATTGCAACTCCTGGGACCTAGGGAGCAAGGGAAGACAATGTTGTTGCCAGAATCCCAGGAGAGCTTCAACCAGGGCAGCTGAGCCACCCAGCAGGAGCAGGGGATTATTGAAGTGAAGTTCTAGAAGGAAAATCCCCCAAGATAGAGAAGTCACCTGAAGAGCAAAAGGAAAGAAAACAATTAGTCCAGGGCCAAGGAATTGAGACAGGGAGGGAACAGCACTTGGGGAGTCCTTCTAAGAAGGCTCCATCCTGCCTGCAGGGCAGAGTCTGCTGAGGTACTTCAGCAAGCAGACAGGAGGCCTCCACTGGGGTCTGTCATTTCTTCCCCAGGCAGAGAAGCCCGGGAGACTGTGCAGATCATCAACAAGGAGGACCTGGGCTTCAACTTTGCCTTTCAGGACAACTCCCGATATTCTGAAGGCTTCAGCAATAGCCTGGTGGTTTGTCCCATGGAAGGCTGGATTCCACCACTGTCCAGGTAAAGGAAAAGGAAGACCTCAGGATACACCCTCCCAGCATGGCAGGGATTCAAGGCCTGACAGCCAGGAGGATGCATTAGAGTTTCCCATTTATAAAACCTCTTCCAACTCTAAGATTTAGATATTAGCAATTCCATCTGTATCCTACTTATTCCCTGGCATTCATTTTCTTGATGAATGAAAGAGCATTGAGAATTTTAAGTCCTTGTCCTTATTATTTTCACTCATGTTTGTAAATTGTTTCCTTGCTGTCTTATATGTATGAATCCACAGAGAAAAGTCTAGCCTTGCCTGGCAGATCTTAAAATTCCGTCATGATTTGGAGTGCCTTCTTGGTGCCTTTTACTCATAGTGTATCTGCTAATTCACTGGGCTTATATTTTTTAGCAAGTTTTAACTGGTTGGCTCAGTTGACAAATCTACTGTCTTATTTTCCATCCAGGGTATCAGTTGATATTTTCTTCACACCAAAGCATGAAGGAGATGTGAACTTTAATTTGATCTGCAATGTGAACAAGAAAGTCCACCCTCTGACATTAAATGTCAAAGCTGAGGGATACACTATGAATGCAGAGGTCAAGTGCAAGGACAGGATTGGCTCCGTCACTCTCTTGACACCCAACCAGACCAACATCATCAACTTCTATGAGGTAAAGGTGTGAGAGGGCCTTACTATCTCTCTCAGTCTTCACAGTTAACTGAGGAAGGTGGTATAAGAGAATATGAACTGACAATTCACAAAAACTAAATTGTGGAACCAGCTTAGGTGCCCATATGTGATAGATAAATAGATAGATAGATAGATAGATAGATAGATAGATACACACACACATACACAATGGAATATTACTCAGCCATAAATAAGAATGAAATGATGACATTTGCTGGTAAATGGATGGAACTGGAGACTATTATGCTAAGTGAAATAATCCAATCCCCGAAACCAAAAGCCAAATGTTGTCTCTGATATGCAGATGCTAACTTACAATAAGGGGTGGCAGGGAAGAATAGAAGTGCTTTAGATTAGACAAAGGGAAATGAAGGGAGAAGAGAGGAACAGGAATAGGAAAGACAGTAGAATGGATCAGACATTTCTTTTCTATATTCACATATGGATACACAACCAATATAATTCCACATCACATACAACCAGAAGAATGGGAAGTTGTACTCCATATTTGTATAACATGTCAAAATGTATTCTACTGTCATGTATAACTAAAAAGAAAAAATAAAATAAAAACAAATTTTAAAAAGAGAATATGAGCTGAGCCTTTCTGTCTCAAATGCCAAGAGACCAAAAGAACAGAAACAGCTCCATCCTCAGAATGTACATAGTTATTATGAGAATGCTTTGTTCTTCAGAATGCTTTTCTTTTTCAGGCAGTGGGGAGGGATACAAAGGAAGGATGCTTAAGTACCAAGGGACAATTAAATTGACAATATACATTTGATAAGATATTAACAATTTGGCACATGCCTATAATCCCAGATACTTGGGAGAATGAACCATGAGGACTACAAGTTTGAGGCAAGCCCAAGCAACTTAACAAGACTCTGCCTCAAAATTTTTTTAAAAATTAAGTATATAGCTCAATGGTAAAGTGCTTGCCTAGCATGCATGAGGCCCTGGGTTCCATCTCCAGCAGTATTGGAAAAAAAAAAACAAACAAGGAACCCAATACTTAGTAGCTCTTACCGAAATACTCAACTATATTAACTAATAGCAGTCAGCTCAGCAATATCATCTGCCATCCTTATTTCCAAAAGGCTGTTTTTCTCAGAGATGGGAACTGTGGTTTTCATTTATTGCTCTGGTTTCTGACTTACAGGCGGAATTAAATGAATGTGTCCAGTGTGAATTCAGTTTTACCAACGCTGGGAAGTTCAACTTCAACTTCCAGGGAGAGCTTGCTGGGCCCAAAACCCTATTGAAGTACTTTGAATTTTCACCTACCAACGGCACTGTGAACGTGGGGCAGAGTGAACACGCCACCCTGTCTTTCCACCCAAATCAGAAGTGTGTCTTGAATGGCCTGGAACTCATAATTAAGGTGAGAACATTTAATACTATCCAAATTCTGAAAGCACTCACAAACCATAAATTTGCAGCAATCCTAGGAGCACTCACTCAAGAAAAATGTCTGAATATCCATAAGAATAGTGAGCATTGAGGTATTTTTGCCCTATTCCTAGTCCCCCCACCCACCCCATGCTCTGCAGGAACCTTGAAAAACAACAGTTCTGAAATCAAAGTGTGCAAACCACCAACCTGTCAGCCACTGAAGACAGCAGACTAGCCTCAGAATTCTTCAAAGGTCCTATTATAAAAGAATTGTCATTATTTTTCCTGTCTAGAATTTCAGTGAAACTTCCACTCAAGCAAACCCACTCACAGAGTTTTCTTTTCTTTGACCCGACTCAGAGCTTGCTCAATGTAAGCAGCCTTTTCTCGTGAGGCATTTGTCCAAAATAATCGGTGGCAATTGTTTAACATTGCAGCTACCTGAGCAAACAACAAGTTAACCCCAAAAATATAAAAGGAAAAGCTAGGGAAGGAGATATGCATAGGGGACTTGAAAAGTTCTAATATATTCCCCGGAATCTAGATAGCCATGTATTGCATGTGCAACACATGTGTATCTCAGGGTTGTAATACTGTTGAGAAGGCCTTAAGTTCTTACTTCTAGCTAACATTTAGGCTGTGAAAGCAAAAAGTGAAATATAAAGTAGAATTGGCAGCTGCTACCTGAGTGTCATGCTGCAATCACACACTCACAGCCCCTGATGAATGATCAGAGACTTACTTTACATGCATTTAAGGAAATCTCTATCCAACCACTATCTTACCACTAAGATAACTGAGCAGAGAATTCAGTGGCCATGTATATAAATACAAATACAGCAGCACCCCCCACCTTATTTGGAATTCAGTTTTCATGGTTTTAGTTACACAGGGTCAACCACAGCCTGAAAATACTTAATGGAAATTTCCAGAAATAAACAACAATAAGTTTTAAATGATGTGATGTTTTAAGTAGCGTGAAGAAATCTCATGTTATCTCACTTCATCATTCCCAGGCAATGAATCCACCCTTTGTCTAGTGTATCCACACTGTGTATACTACCCAACCATTGGTCACTTAGTTGCTTTCTCCATTATCAGATCCACTGTTGGGTCATGCAGTGTTTGTATTTAAGTAGTCCTTATTTTACTTAATAATGGCCCAAAAACACAAAAGGAGTGATATTGGCAACTTAGACATACCAATGAAAAGCCACAAAGTGCTTCATTTAAGTCTCATCTCAGACACCAGAAGAAGATTGAAAAGTACAGTACAGAAAAGTATCTTGAAAGAGACCTCTCACATAAGATTATTATAGTGTATTGTTAAAATTGTTCTATTTCATTATGAATTGTTGTTGTTAATTTGTTGTGCCTGATTTTTAAATTAAACATCATCATAGGTGCATATGTATGTGTGTATATGAAGAAACAGGGTATAAATAGTGTTCAGTATTGTCTATGGTTTCGACATCCTCAGGGGTTCTTAAAACATACCATCCAAATATAACAACTACTGTATAGACTGTACTGAAAAAGTTACTAAACAAAGAGTAATAACAAATCTACTGAAAAAGAAATTAGAAAACTATCCCATTCACAATAGCCTAAAAAAAAAAACTTGGGAATCAACCTAACAAAAGAGGTGAAAGATTTCTATGATAAAAACTACAAAACACTGAAAAAGAAATTAAGAAGAACTTAGAAGATGGAAAGATCTCCCATGCTCCTGGAAACACAGAATTAATGTTGTCAAAATGATTGTATTACCAAAAATGTTATATAGATTTAATGCAATTTCTATTAAAATCCCAATGACCTTCTTCATAGAACTGGAAAAAGCAACCATGAAATTCATTTAGAAAAATAAGAGACCCAGAATAGCCAAAGCAATCCTTAGCAAGAAGAGTAAAGCAGGAGGCATCACAATACTAGACCTTAAACTATTCTACAGAGCCATAATAACAAAAATGGCATGGTATTGGCACCAAAACAGACACATAGACCAATGGTACAGAATAGAAGACACAGATACAAACTCTCATAGATACAGTTATCTCGTACCAGACAAAGGTGCCAAAAACATTCATTGGAGAAAAGATAGTCTCTTCAACAAACGGTGCAGGGAAAACTGGAACTCTATATGCAGCAAAATGAAATTAAACCCAGCATGAAATTCAACTCAAAATAGATCAAAGATTTAGGCACTAGAACAGAGAATCTGAACCTTATAGAAAAAGTAGACCTGAATCTTCACCATATCAGCTCAGGATCTGATTTCCTTAACAAAACTCCTAAAACACAAGAAGTAAAATCAAGAATCAATAAATAGTATGGATTCAAACTAAAAAGCTTCTTCTCAGCAAAGGAAACATTCAATAACGTGAAGAAAGAGCCTGCAGAATGGAAGAAAATCTTTACCACATGAATCTCAGATATATAAAGAACTCAAAAAATTTAACACCAAAAAAAAAAAAAAAAACCCCAATCGGTAAATGGGCAAAGAAACTGAACACACTTCACAGAAGAAGAAATACAATTATTGATCAACAAGTATATGAAAAAAACATTCTACATCTCTAATAATTAGAGAAATGTAAATGAAAACTACTCACTTCATCTCACTCCAATCAGAATGGCAATTATCAAAAATACAAACAATAAATGTTGGTGAGGACTTGGGGGGAAAGGTACACATACATTGCTGGTGGGACTGAAAATTGTTGAAAAGCAGTATGGAGATTCCTCAGTAAACTTGGAATGGAACCACCACTTGACCCAGTTATCATCCCACTCCTCAGTTTATACCCAAAGAAGTTAAAATCAGAATACTATGGTGACACAGTCACATCAGTGTTTATAACAGCTTAATTAACAATAGCTAAACTATGGAACCAACCTAGGTGCCCTTCCATAGATGAATGGATACAGAAAATGTGGTTTATATACACAATAGAATATTACTCAGCCTTAAAGAAGAATGAAATTATGGCATTTACCAGTAAATGGATGGAGCTAGAGAATACCATGTTAAGCAAAGTAAGCCAATCCCCAAAATGCAAAGGTCAAATGTTTTCTCTGATATGCAGATGCAAACTTACAAAAGGGAGTAGGGCTATGGATTAATAAAGGTACTTTGGATTAGGCAGAGGAGAGTGAAGGGAAGGGAGGGGGAAAAGAGTAGGAAGGACAGTAAAATGAATTTGACATTATTTCCCTATGTGCATATGACTATATGACCAGTGTGAATCTGTATCATATACAACCAGAAAAAGAAGTTATACTCCATTTATGTATGATATGTCAAAATGCATTCTTTTTTAATATTTATTTTTTAGGTGTAGATGGACACAACACAGTGCTTTTATTTTTATGTGGTGCTGAGGATGAAATCCTGTCCAATCTGGGCTAGGCGGGGCTCCACCCGCTGAGCCACAATCCCAGCCCCAAAATGCATTCTATTATCATGTAAAACTAATGAGAACAAATTTTTTAAAAAGTGTAACAAGAGCAACAAAACCAGGATGGGGCTGTGAGATCTGATTTCCAGAGTAGCTACATTATTTTAAATGTCCAATTTCCAACAAAGAATATGAGACACACACCAAAAAAAGGAAAGCATTATTTAGACCCAGGGGGGAAAACCAATTAACAGAAACTTTTCCCAAGATGTTGAACTTAGGAGATAAATTCCTGAAATCAGCTGCTCGGATAGAACATATGCTTAGCATGCATGAGGCCCTGGATTTCAATCCCCAGCATAAAAAATCAATAAAATATCTTCAAAGGAAAGCCAGGCACAATGGCGCATAGCTGTAATCCCAGTAGCTGCCAGGGGTGGCAGGGTGCGGGGCGGGGCGGGGCGGGGGGGGGTGGGGTGGGCGGGGCTGAGGCTGAAGGATTGAGAGTTCAAAGCCAGCCTCAGCAAAAGCGAGGCACTAAGCAATTCCATGAGACCCTGTCTTTAAATAAAATACAAAATAGGGTAGGGGAGGTGGCTCAGTGGTCAAGTGCCCCTGAGTTCATTCCCCTTGCCACCCCTCAAAAAAATTTTCAAAGGACTAGAGGAAAATGTCTAAATAACTCAAATAGGAGAACAGTATCTCACCAAATAGAGAATTTCAATAAAGAAATAAAAAATATAAGAATATAAATTCCAGAGTTGAGATGTATAGTTGCTAAAATCAAAAATTTACAAGAGGGGCTCAGCAGAAGATTTGTTGTGGCGAAAGAATCAGCAAACTTGAAGATAGAGCAATTGAGATTACCCAGTATGAAGAATAGAAAGAAAAAAGTGGAGAAAATGAATAGAACCACAGAAATTAATGGGACACCATCAAGCATTCCAATGGGAGTCCCCCCGTTCCTACTCCACGAATCCCTCTTCAATCCATTTACAGTTTACTTTTTTCCTTAAATTTGCATCCTGCAGACACACCCAATGCTGGGACCCACTGTGCCTCATCCATGCCTTCACGTACAAAAGTTTGGTCAGACTCATTCCATGGTTCTTCCCCTTTCCCAATCCCTTCTTCCTCCTCCTCAATCCCCTTTATCTACTCTACAGATCTTTCCTCTATTTTGATGAAATTCCTTCTCTCCTTTTTTCCCTTTCTCTCTCCCTTTTTTATTATTCTCTTTCCTACCCCCTTATTTTGGATTAGCTTCTGCATATCAGAGAAAGTATTTAACCTTTGTGGTGTTGGGGATTAAACTAGGGCCTTGTGCATGCAAGGCAAGCACTCTACAATAGAGCTATATCCCCAACCCTAACCTTTGACTTTTAGAAACTGACTTATTTCACTTAGCATGATAGTCTCCAGTTCCATCCATTTACTGACAAATGCCATCATGTCACTCTTTATGACTGAGTAATACCTCATTGCATATATATATATATATATATATATATATATATCACATTTTCTTTATCTATTCATCTGTCAAAGTGCATCTAGGTTGGCTCCATAGTTTGACTATTGTGAATTGTGTTGCTATAAACATTGATGTGGGTACATCACTGTAATATGCTGATTTTAAATCTTTTGGTTATATACCAAGGAGTGGAATAGCGGGGTCATATAGTGGTGAAAAACAAAAAGTTTTTGAAGACAATCATCCAAGCTATGAAATTCAAAGTGGAGCCTCTGGCCACTAGGTGCTCAGCTGTTCTCCTGGCCTGGAACCCAGATGTAGAGCTACAGACATCATCCATGAGAAATGCCAGGCTATAGTTCAGAAGACACTTCTGAGAAGTGTCTTTTCCAGAACTTTCATTTCTTACAGCAAAAAGAAAGCTCATGTATCATAAGATCTTACTATCCTAATTAATAGAAAAGTTGATAATCTAAGGTAATAAGTCTAAACACTTATCAGAGAATCAACCACAAAGTATTGACATTCAAAATCTAGAATAAGAAAATGTTTTTAAATTGATAAAGTTGTACCAAGGAGTGTTGATTAACTCTAATGATGTTTAGAATGTTTCTTCTAGTATTTATTTTAGTAATATATATTCTAATGATATACAGAATGAATAGTGGATATTTTATTTTAAATCAATTATCAATTTATGAAATTTTGTATTAAAAAGTTTGTGAAGAATAAACTAATTTTATGTACCAATGAGTCACATATTATCTTATGGTTGCGTTCTCAAGGACTTGGACATGTTGGCCTTTGACCTCATTCTTGTCATCTCCTTGTCACCAATGATCTTTCTACCTAAGACCTGTGTCTGCATTCCAGAGGGGAAGAGTGTGAAGACCAAGAACATTCCCAAGCAAGAATCTGCCTCTAGTCAAGATAGGAGACCCTCCTGTCCTCTTTTGTTTACATCCCCATGATGAGCGGCACAAGAGAATGGGAAATCAATTATTCATCTACCCACATTCGCAGCCAGTCAGTCCCACTAGAAAAGAAGCCATGGGGAGAGTGGCAACCACCATGCTGGGTGGTAACCACCAGTGTCTGCCACACCCCTCCACCTTCAAGCTGAATCGTTGCTGTGGGAGCAAAGCAAGAGTCAGCGTAGCGTCTGGTTACAGTGGAGCTTTTGTAAATACAACTCTAACTTACTGAGTCAAAATCTCTGCAGTTGGAGCCCTGAGACCCGCATTGCTTCAAAACACCAACTACTTTCCTCCTTGCCTTGAGGATATAAGTACCCTCTCTTTCTGTTTCTCCTAATCATGGTCCCCCTCTCATTCCCTCTCCACAGATCATCCATGGCCCGACATTTATATGTAGCATCTCAGGCTGTGCTGTGAGTCCAGCCATCCATTTCTCCTTTACCAGCTACAACTTTGGGACTTGCTTCATCTACCAAGCTGGGATGCCCCCATACAAACAAATCCTGGTTGTCACCAACAGGGAAGAAACATCCATGAGGTAAGTAAGGCTTCTCAGAGCATCCAAATGGTTCCTAAGCTCCTTTTGGGTCCTACAGACTCCATATAGATCTAGTCCTGCCAAGACCAAAAAGGAAGCATTATGGGAAAAGTCGAACCCTTTCAGGTAGACGTGAATCCTGGGTCCCTATCCCCACCACTAGTGGGGATCCCTGGGTAGCTGTGAGCCACTCTGCTTAAAACCCTCTTCCTGTGCAGAGGTCAATGCCAAAGACCCAATGGGAAGTTGGTGACATCTGTTTATTTTCTTCATGTAATAGATGTGGAATAAAGTTTAGAGAGTTAAATGGTGAATTTATCTGCAGAAAAGAGCAGATATGTACTCAGCCTAAGTCTTTCTGATTCAAATTTATCCTCTGCACCATCCCAGTGGAACATTCTGGTGAAGATTTCTAGGCCCCATTTCAGACCTAAACAGAATCTCATCAGGCCCAGAGACCTGTGTTCACTCAGAGCCCTCTATATCAGTACTGTAGAGAACTTTACAGAACCAGGAAGATACTGCTTATCTGCACCATCCAGTGTGACCTAGAGCTAGATGTGACTCTAAAGCACTTGAAATGTGGCTAGTGTAACATTTATAAATTAAATAAAACTGAATGTTATTTAATTGAATTTTAATGAATTTTAATTTCAATAGTCATATATGTCTAGAGGCTACCAAATTGAATAGTACAGATATAAGTTCAAGTTTCAGCTCTTCCTTAGCTGTGTGACTTTGACCACATTTTTTTTCTTTTTATGGTTCTGGAATTGATCCCAGGACCTTGCACATGCTCAGCAAGTACTTTATCACTGAGCTGTACCACCATCCCAAGGCCAATTTTTTTTTAACTCTTTGTGTCTCTGTCTTCTTACCTGAAATGGGGTAATCAGTACTGACCATATAAGAGTACTAGGAAGACTAAATTAATCCTTCTTGAGACAGTACTTAGAACAGTGACCAAAATGTAGAAAGTATTCAACTATTATTAGTTGCTGCTGCCATAGCTGTTGCTGCTGCTGCTATTATTTTAATACCCAGAATATTAAATTATAGGAGTTTCAATTAGGATTAAATTTCAATTTAATAGGGTTTACTTAAATATCAATTTTTAAACTTACTACTTACATGCTTCTAAAATGATTTCATGTAATCTCACTCTTACTTTGTTTAAAGCATCGAGCTCTATACATTGGCCTCACTAGACCCTTCTCTAAATGCCAGTCAGGAAGATGAAGGGTGCTACAATGGAGAGGTCTAGATGCCTTCGTACCCACAGGTGAAATGGGCAGACATGATCTCTCAGGATCCCTTCAAGTTGAGCAATGAGCCATAATAATAATATCTCATCTTTATGGCATATATTAGTAGACTGCTTTAGCCACGTCATCTCATTTAATCCTCCTGACAGTCCTATGAAATAGCTATCACCTCTCCCATTGTACGGATAAGGAAACAGATATCCAAGTAACTGAGATCCATGAAATCTAGAAATCTAAGAACCTTTTCCTAGGTGGCTAGCTAGAGCCAGATCCAAACTCTCTTGTCTGACTCTAGAACTGTATATTCCTGTCCAGTCTTGAGATGCATTATCACCAAGCAGGGACTCAGTAGAGTTAAAGAGTGCTGGGAAAGGGGTTGTGAGCCTCTGAGTTAGAGGCCTGGTTCTGCTACTATCACAGAATGCCACATCCAGAGTGTGGGCTCTTTACTGACTTCTCTGACTCTAGGACAGCAGGGCAGAAAACCTATCAGCATCCAACCCAGAGGGTCAGAAACATGTCAATCCCTCTAGGTCAGCACTCTCAGAGTTTCCACCCCTCCCTCTTGGTTTTCCCCAGCATAGATTGTTTGTACACCAACACCCCCCACCTGGAGGTGAACTTCCGTGTGGATGTGGTGAAGCCAGGAAATTCTCTGGAGATTCCAATTATCTTTTATCCTCGAGAAACTATCAGCTATCAAGAACTCATCCCCTTTGAGATCAATGGGCTCTCCCAGCAAATTGTGGAAATCAAAGGGAAAGGCACTGAAATGAAGGTAAGAGATGCTGAGGGAGGTCCTTGGGCTCAACCCCTCCTTCCCACCTTCCACAGCCTCCTTTGCCCACCTGAGCCCGCATAGCTCTCCTCCCCTTCCACATCTTGCCCCCGGGTTGCTCTCTCAGAGGTCCACCTCTCCCACTGAAATAATGTCTCTAATCACACAAAGAGGGAAATTGTCAAATCAGACTCAAGAGAATGGTAGCTCCTACTCAATTCCAAACTTCACTGTGCAAAGGATTCTGGTAATCCCAGGCACTAGAGGAACTTTCTTTGTTTTCTTGGAGATTATCAGATGCAGCATCCCAAGTATATCTTCCTCCCGCCTTGGGGTATGTTTCTTTTAGGCTTAATAGGCATTTTTAGGTGACATATGCAGACATAGATTTCCACTATGAAACATCTTTCTTTAACACCCCCATTGATTAAAATTCTCCAGCCAGCCATGGGTCCCAGGATAAGATTTGGTCAAGGATTTCTTCTACCCAGGCACCCCAGATAGAAAGGAAATGATCTGTCCTGCTGCCCATTCATTTCTCCTCAGTGTCTTGGTAAAGTTTAAGGTGCTTGTCTGGTGGGAGTGTTTGTATGTCACAGAAGGTTTGGGAAGATTAAAACCTTCCAAGAGTCTTAAGAATGCATGATACACTTCATCAACCAAAGGGAATTGGGAGGGGATATGTTCCCGGTAGCCTTGCCCTGATGCCATGGGAGAAGCAGCACATGGTCATCAGGTGTGTCTGGACCCAGGACAGAGACAGGGACTGTCCCCATGGCCCTGGCTCCTTCATTCACTTGTCCTTCCATTGGCTCATCCAGCACCCATTGGATGCTGATAACTTAAACATGTTCTCAGGCCTCCAGGTTCTCACTGGCCAGTCAGGGGGATCCTTTTTAGGCACAATGGAAACATGTGGACTGAAAGATACAGATAGTTGGAGGGAGGAGTACAGTTTAGTAACTGATCAAAGGAGAGTGGTCAATGGTTGCTTCTTATTTTGGCTCAAGTCTTCCTGGAGGGCAAGGCTCGGCCTGATTCAGATCAACATTTTGATCAATGCCTTGTGTCGGCTTTTCTCCAACTCTAGCCAAACCACCTTCTTAGTCCATTCTCCCCCGAGGAGCAAGCCAGAGCACTCTCACAAACACACTGGGTCGGGTCACCACATGTTTCTCTGTCTTCCCATTTCTCCCAGCATACAGCCCACCCTCCCTCTCACCACCTACAATAGCCTACAAGACCTTGCAAGACCTGACCCCTTCTGCAGCCTGCTCTAGTCTGCTAGCTCCACAGGCCTCGGTAGGCCACCTTCTCAGGCCCAGGGCCATGCACAGCCCATCTCCTCCCCCTGCATGCTCCCCAGCCCATGCCATGCCGATTAGGCCCTGCCCTGCTTTAGCACCCAGTGCCCACTGCAGGAAGGCCTCCCTCAGCCCCAGTCTAGTGTCAGCTCCCTGCATTGTGCTTTTTCCTTCATCTCTCTGAACCCAGTTTACATTATGTAATTTTGTGATGAGTTTAGTGGGCATTTTATGCTCATCAATGTTGAGGAAGTGAATGAATGCCTCACCCATATGAAGAAGTTAGAGCGCTAAAAGAGAGAGAGCCACCCTTGGCCTCGCCAGGATAGGTGTATCATAATACATATTTTTCCCATTAACTAATGAGCCCTTATTCCTATCCTCTTGCTCATTTCTTCTGCAGATTTCAGTCCTAGATCCAGCCAACAGGATTGTAAAGTTAGGAGCTGTCTCACCAGGAAACGTTGTGACGAAAATGGTTTCCATCAAGAACAACAGCCTTGCCCAGCTCACATTTAACCAGTCAGTCCTGTTCTCTGTTCCAGAACTCCAGGAACCCAAGGTAGGTGCTCAGGGGACTTCCAGGGACCTTTCCATGCTTCCTGATGATCAGAACGACCTACAGCACCAACAGCTCACATTTCTTGTGCACCTAGAATGTTCCAGACCATTCAAAGACTTTTCCACGTGCTATCTCTGATCATTTCCTCAAAACAGTGTGGGGTTAGCACCCTAATATTATTACTCTCATTTTACATTTTCATATCATTTTCCTTGTCATTCAGTGTCATTTTTTCATTTGTGCCTCTACTAGGTAGATGAACCAATTCTCTCTTTCTGTTCATTAGAGGTGTTTCAGCTTTTTTATATTATAAACATTGAAATACCTACGTACCTAGGACTTTGCGTGCAGTCGTGATTTTCTGCTTACAACAAGTTCCTAGAAATGGGCTTGTTGGGTGAAAAGGAAAAGTGTGTTTGAATAAGCATTGCCGATCTGCTCCCTGAAAGGCTGTCCAGCTCTCCTCAGTGGTGGGAGAAGGGCATGCTTGTAATTAAATCCATGCCCACAAGGTCCCTGGATAGAGGAGCTTTCAGGCCAGGATGCCTGCTACCCAGATTATCATCACCAGTATTTGGATGACCCTTCAAAAAGAGGCCACAGGTTTTTAATTCTGAGGATGGACTACATTCATTCCTTCATTCAATTCACTCTTTCATTTGCTCAGTGAATACATACTAGGTGTGGGGAACATAAAAGGTGACTATGAAAGACCTTGGTCTGGTGAAATTCACAGTCTTTGGGGGTCACAGACACATAGACAATACCAGGACATCATGGAAACTGCAGAAGCAAAGTGGGAGTTGGGAACAGGGCTACTCAGAGAAGGGTTCAAGAGACTACAGAAGGCCTCAGAGTTCAGGAGCCTGAAGTTCTTTTTACAGGATGAACAGGTGTCTCCCAGACGGACGGATTGAGGAGGGGTGGCCATAGGAGAACAAAGGTATATATGCTCAAAGGGGCCTTGCTTCACAAAAAACAGATGTGAATCAGTGTAGAACAAGTGCCACAGACTACCCAGGGATTTCAGGACAAGGAAAAATGAGCTGTGAGAGCCAGTCAGAGGAAGAGGTGCAACGGGCTGATCCACTTTGCCCACTACTACCTCCTCCAAATTAAAGTCCCAGTGGGTTGGGGCCCCTAACAGTTTGGCCATCCCAATTCTGCCTCATAGGTGGTCAGACCAAGGCTGTCAGAATGACCTGTGCTGGCTCCATCACCCTGAGCCTAGCTCCCAACACCATTTTTTTTTTTTTTTTTGAGAAATCTCTAGGATTACTTTCTGGTTATAGCTTCTCCACCTTTCACCTCACTCCCTGTGGCCACAGTCCCTTTGTGGGTGAGTGCCCAATACCCTGTACCAAAGGGAGCTTAAGTATCCAAAGGGAATTGACTTCCTTAAGGCTGGTTTGAATTTGCTTTTTACTAGGACTGAAGGGAAAGTCATCCAAACTTGTGCAGTGGCTCTTGAACTCTAGAATACAGGAGGTGGAGGGCACTTTTGGAAATGCAGGTTTCAAGCCCTCCCAGGGATACTGATTTTGTTGACCTGAGGCAGAATGTGCATCTTAATAATCCTAGAGAGTACAAGGCATAGTGGCACATGCCTATAATTACAGCATCTTGGGAGACAGAGACAGAAAGATCACAAGTTCAAGTCCAGCTGGAGCAACTTAGCAAGACCTTGTCTTAAAAAAAAAAAAAACAATTAAAAGGACTAAGGATGTAGCTCAGTGGTAAAGCACCCCTGGGTTCAATCCCCAGTACCAATAATAACAATAATCATCCCAGGGAGCATCAGGAAACATCAGAGTACTATTTCCTCTTTCCCAGTATTATTTCTTCTTTTCCTCCTCCCCATGGAGAAGAAAGAATGAAATGCCCAAGATAAGTTGGAAAGGGAGCAGGAAAGGGAACTGGCGTTCATTGGATGCCTATTATGTACCACACATTTTATATACATGATCTTAACCTTCACCATAGCGCAGGTCACAGAAGGTTTAAGTCATTTACCGGATTACACTGCTGGTAAGAGCAGATGTGACGTTGGATGCCTGGGCTGGGACCTCAGGAAATGGAGGCCTCAGGAGCTTCCCTGCCACCTTCAGCTACTGAGTCCAAGTGTCGCTTTGTCCAGGTCATCACCTTGGAGCCCTTCCAGAACATCACTCTGAAGCCCAAAGAAGTCTGTAAAGTGGAAGTCACCTTTGCCCCAAAGAAGCGTGTCCCTACCTTCTCCGAAGAAGTGTTCATGGAATGCATGGGACTCCTGCGCCCCCTCTTCCTCATCAACGGGTGCTGCCAGGCCCTGGAGATCTCCCTGGACCAGGAACATGTTGCCTTTGGACCAGTTGTGTATCAGACTCAAGCCACCCGCCGCATCCTCATGTTGAACTCGGGTGATGTGGGTGCAAGGTAGGGAACAGCGCCCCCAACCCAAGGCTGCAGCAGACAGCTCTTGCCTGGATTGCCATTGTCTTGCAAGGACAGCGACTTCTCATTTCTGTCCTCTCCCTTCTGCACACATACTCTCACCTCAGGATGTGACAGCAGTGGCCTCACCAGAGTGGCTGCTACCGCCATGAATACTGAAATTAATGTGATAGAAAACATCTGCTCTCTCCTGTTAAATGCCCTTTTACCTGGCTCATCTCATTTAATCCCAACAAGCCTAGGAGACCAATCCCACAACTAATCTGTTTCACAGATGAGGAAACTGAGGGACAAAGAAATCAAGTAAAATAACGCATGTAGCAAAAATTTATCAAGTCCAGGTACAAGGCTGAGTGCTGAGCATTCTTGTATATAATCTCCCATTTAATTATCCCAGGATCCTCAAAGATAGGTTACTACAGTGTCTCCATTTCACAGATGAAGTGAAGCCTAAAATGGTTAGTGACTTGCCCACGATCACACAGTCAGGAGGGGAATCCAAGTGTATCTCTGACAGCTTTTCTTTCCACGCTGTTTCCTCTTGTCTCTTGCCATTCTGATGTAGCTATACAAGCTTCATGCCACACTTCCCGCCACACTTCCTGCCACACTTCATGCCACACACCACATGGGCACTCATCACAGAAAGACTCATTCCTGGCACTGGAGGCACTAATCTGCACCATCCATCCTGGCTCCTACCTGGACCAAGCACCCGACCACACAGGGCCATCAGATCCCAGTGCCACCAAGAACAGGCATGACTCTCATATGAAGAGATGGTCACCCCCTGATGGCTCTAAACTGAGAGGCAGTGCAGGGAATGGCAAAGACTGTAGCCTTGGGAGGGCTTCAGTCCTTACCTAGCCACTCGCCAGCTCTGTGACCTTGGAAACACCTGTGTACACACGATCATGCATTTGACTCCTGATGTGTCACTTGTGGGTACTAGAATTAGATGTGGCCACTTTCCACCCTGGCTCAGCTCAGAAGGAGCCCAGTCACCTTACCCAGGGCATGACCTTGCCCTGTGTCCCACAACTGCCTCTGCTCTGTCTAGCAGATCTTTCTCCTCCTAGGTTCCAAGGAACAGGCAAGAGAAGGAAACCCAGCCACCCAAAGCCCAGGCAAAGTCCATAGTCTCAGGGGCACTGGGAATACCCTTGGAGTACTAGCAAACTGTCTTCCTTGTCTTCTTTTGTCTTCAAAGGTTTAAATGGGATATCAAAAAAACTGAGCCTCATTTCAACATCACCCCAGAAGAAGGCTATATCACCTCAGGCATGGAAGTCTCTTTCGAAGTGACCTACCGTCCCACAGAGATGGGAAAGGAGAGTCTCTGTAAAAACGTGCCTTGCTTCATCCAGGGAGGTAATTCTCTATGCCTCACCCTGTCTGGAGTCTGCATAGGACCACCTGCAGTAAAAGAGGTGAGTGGGTGCTTCCCAGGGATGGGCCAGGGGTAGAAGTGAGCCCCACAAGGGAACTCAGTCCTCAGCACCCATGTCAACCCTTCAGACCTGTTCCCTCACCACCAGAGGGACTTTGATCAAGCCATGCCCTCTACTAGAATATTCTTTTCTTCCCTTCCATCTAGTTAACTCCTGTTCACCTCTTAGCTCTAGACTCAAGACTTACATTCTCAAGGAAGCATGCCCCTTCTGGATCAAATTCTATTATAACACCTTCTCTGTGGTTTAAACAATGGCCTTTGGTGAACCCAAGTGCTTTCAACTCTATTTCTGACAATATTGCTTACATTAAAAATGATACAACCTCCCTCCCTGAAATTTTGTTATTTCAAGAATGTTATATGGATGGAATTGTACAGAATGCTATAAACAAGTCTCAGCAAGAACCAATTCTTTTTTTTTTCTCTTGGGTAAACACCTAGCTATGGAATGGCTCAGTCCCTATTCACCTTCTAAAAAGTTGTCAAATTGGTTTCCCTTTCATATCCTTTTTCTGTTCCACTTTTCCTCTTGTGACCTGTTATGTTCCCACCAGCAATGTCTGACATGGCCACTTGCTCAATGTCCTTGTCAACATTTGATATGCTCAGTTTTTAAAGTTTTGGCCACTCTACTAGGTATATATGTAGTAGTGTCTCATTAAGGCTTTGATTTTCATTTCCCTAATGACCGAGGATGTGGAACATCTTTTCAGGTACTCACCATCCATGTACCTTCTTTGTTGAAGTGTCTTCAAATCTTCTATTTTTAATTAGGTCATGGTTCTCAAAGTTATGAGAGCTCTTTATATATTCCGGGCACAAGTCTTACATTTAGGTCTTCAATCTGTTTGGAGTCAACTTTTGTACATAGTGCAAGATATGGATAAAAATTCATTTTTGTATGCAAATATCCAATTATTCCACCACCATTTGTTGAGAATATTTTCCTTTCTCCACCAAATTGCCTTGGCATCTTTAACAAAAATCAGTTGATCAGGTGTGTGTAGGTCTGTTGCTGAACTCTATACTTGTCCATTGATCTATTTGGCCAACTTTATGCCTGTACCACACTGACTGTGTTGATAAACTCAATGGCTACTTCTTGCCCATTGTCTTACTTTGACCTGTGATAGCACGTGACACCATAAACCAGTCCCTCATCCTTCAAATACCCCTTCCCTTAAGTCCAGGACACCGCCCCCTCCTGGTTTCTTCCCACCTTACTGGCTGCTACGTCACATTTTCTCTGATTCTTCCTAACCTTGGAGTGTGTCCATAGGAATCAAGGTCCTCATATTCCTTCTTTCTTCTAAAGATATTCCTTCCTCTTTGATCTCATCCAGTTTCTTGGTCTTAAAATAGCATTGCCACATGGAAAACTCCCAGATCTATATCCCCCACCTGGACTTTTTTCCCTTTCACTCAGTTTGTAAATTCCACTTCCTGCTTGACTGATATTCTTCCCAAATGTAACTTGGACAGAACTGAGTTCCTGAATCTCTCCCCCAACCTGCTCCTCTCACAATCAACATCGCCATCCTTCTTGTCGCTCAATCTAAAAACACGAGGGTCATTCTTGAACCTTCTTCCACTTACACCAAAGATCCCATACATCAGAAAATCCTAGCTGGGCTTTCTGGCTCACTCCTGTAATCCCAGCTACTAGGTGGGCTGAGGTAGGAGGATTACAAGTTCAAGGCCAGCCTGGGCAACTGATACCATGCTTCAAAATAAAATACTACTTCAACAGAAGGAAAAGCCTCTTCCAGGACTCCCAGGTCCTACATGCCTTTCTTCCCTGTCCGTTATCTCCCTGTCACCCATTTACCAGAAAGGTTCCCTCCTCATTTATCAAAATTCATGACCTTTACAGTGTTTCTTCTGCATGGAGGCTCTTTTCCCTCAGGTCTCCCCTGATTTTGTCCTTGTTGGTCTTTAATCCTGCACAGGATTCCCTATGCCCTTGTCTGGCTTCATCCCAGCCCTCTAGCCTGAACTCTCACTCCCCATGCTGTGTCCTCCCCTACCTACATGCGGTGTCTGTGTAATCTCTTCCAGGACAGAGATTTTTTTGTGACTTTGTTCATTGCTGTAACTCCACAACCAAAAACAGTGCCTGGAACACTTTGTGCAAAAAGATAAATATTTGTTGGGAAAAAAAATGAAAGGAAAAAAATTACCCATTGGAATCACGATGGGAAGTGCTGTTAAAATCAGTCTTCCTGCATTCATTCTGCTCCTCCAGCACCTGCATACAGACCAGCGGCAAGTGCCATGGAAGGTGACATGCCTGCTTTCTTCCAGGTGGTGAATTTCAACTGCCAGGTACGCTCCAAGCACACGCAGACCATCCTGCTGTCAAACCGCACCAACCAGACCTGGAATCTGCGCCCCATCTTTGAGGGCGAGCACTGGGAGGGGCCCGAGTTCGTCACCCTGGAGGCCCATCAGCAGAACAAGCCCTATGAGATCACCTACCGACCCCGCACCATGAACGTGGAGAATCGCAAGCACCAGGTAGGCTGAGGTCCCCCCATCAGATCCCTGGCACAGTCGAAGGAAGGTGAGATGTTAGAAGTCAGATTTGGAGCTCAGAGACTGAGATGAGAGTCTCCAGATCATGATGGAACAGTGGGGAGTCATGCAGATTGTCAAGCTTTGGCTTCTCTTTGTGTCCCTGTTTCATTGTAGGGGATGCTCTTAGAGCCAAGGGCTCAGTTCTGAAATGAAGTCCTAAACCAAGCATTGAGCAATAAATATTTAGCTTGATTGCACAAACAGCGTTGTGATGATTGTAATAAAAATCAGAAAAAGAAAAGGAGAGTAACCACAATCTTCTACCCTATAAAAAGTGAAAATTTTTGTTCTGTCTTTGCTACCAGGACTTTTTCAGATGCAGCCTTAAGGTCATCATAGCATACCTGATCTTGTTTTCCATTTATTTTCACTTAAAGCATTTTTTTCTATTTAACTATACAGTTTTGTTATAACCATTTTAATGGATGCCTAGTTTCATTGAATGAGAATCCCATAATTTATTTAACATTTCCCTTTTGTTGAACATTTATCTCTATATTTTCATCAATATTTTAAGTGTCTTGTGTGCGCGTGCGCCTGGAGTAGGACTCCTGGTTCAAATTCATATGAACATTTTTGTAATTCTGTGAGCATATCGCCAAGCTGCTTTCCACAAGTGTTACGTTTATTTGCAGGGCCTCCATTAATCCTGTGTTCGCACCATGCCTGACAGAGCTTAATAAAGGACGCTCTGTGCCATTCTGATCCACTTCTGCTTCTCCTCAGGGCACTCTCTTCTTTCCCCTCCCTGATGGGACTGGCTGGCTGTATGCTTTGCATGGGACTTCTGACGTTCCCAAAGCTGTAGCCAATATCAACCGTGAAGTGCCATGTAAGACCCCCTACACTGAGCTCCTGCCAGTCACCAACTGGCTGAACAAGCCCCAGAGGTAAGGGAATGGAGCAAGGGGTCAGGATGGGAAGATGGAGGGACAACTTCCACCATCCAGCTTGGTCTTTCCCCTGCTCAGTGCCTGTAGAGAATGGGTGGGACCCCAGGAATCAAAGACAAAGTAGTCTGATGTGGCCAGGCACCCTGAACTCTAAACCTCTGAAGAGATTCTCCTGTTCAGTGCTGTTTCTCATAAATCTCCTAGAATAATGCCTGGCACAAAATAAATTCCCATCAAAGTTAACTGTTGCTATCATAATGATAATCACCTTTGTTATTCTTGACTGCTCTGTGTTATTACCTAAGCCACGGCCAGAGAATGAAGTCCCTTGGATCTTGGCCTGCAGTAGGAGTAGAATGGAATGCAAGGCCTAGAGGCACTCAAGGTCACCCAGCATGGTCCCCTTTTACAGAGAAGAACTAAAGACTGGAAGAAGAGGTGTAACTTGCTGGAGGTCACCTGCTTTGCATAGGCATAAATGCCCAGGTCTAAGTTTGAACCCCCAACTTGCCAATAACTAGTCATGTTACCTGAGCGTGTTGTTTTGCTTCTTTTGAGTTCTATTTCTGCTTTAGTAAAGTGGAGATGTTAGTGACATGCCCCTCCCGTAGACAGTACAAGGCGTAAATGCCTGTAACACATGACTCAGTATCTGGCACACATAATAGATAGTCAATAAATGGTGGTTACTGATACTATTGGTGACAGAATAAGACGAGAACCCTAGAACCACCTGCTCTCCATAAAACCAAGAGCAGGCATATCACCTTCCCTTGTTTCCTTTAGACAAGCAGTCTCATTCTCTCCTCTCCTCCCATGCTCTTCTGCCCCAGATTCCGGGTCATTGTGGAAATGCTGAAGCCAGAGAAGCCAGATCTCAGTGTCACTATGAAGGGCCTTGATTACATCGAGGTACTCTCTGGCTCCAAGAAGGACTACAAGCTCAACTTCTTCTCCCACAGGGAGGGGCTGTACAACGCAAAGGTATCTGTGTACTGAAGGCACCACCCTGAAACCCTGGAGGCTTGACCCTGAGGTTGACAATCCTGGTACTAGGAAATAACAGGTGTCCTCCCATAGTCACTAATCCAAGACCTTTCGAGGCCTTTCTCACATGAGCTATTTTGCCTAATTCGTTCATTTGTTTAATGAGTGTCTATTGAACATGGAGTGTACTAGGTGCTGGCAACCCAGCAATGGTCAAATACAGGCACAGTTCTGTTCTCATGGAATGCACTATCTAATGGGAGGACACAGACACTATATAAAATTGCACCATGAATGTATTGTCGCAGAATGAGATAAGTGCTTCGAGGAAAAGCATGGATCATGGGGAGAGGTCAGGGAAGAAGGTAATATTTGGGAGTTGTCCATTTATATATAGTAGTCGAAGCTATGATAGGTGTTGGAATCACCAAGAGAAGGATTTTTAAAGTGAAATGATAGACATCATCATCCAAAGTACATGTATGAAGACACAAATTGGTGTCAACATACTTTATATACAACCAGAGATATGAAAAATTGTGCTTTATACATGTAATAAGAATTGTAATGCATTCTGCTCTCATTATTTTTTTTAAAAAAATCAATTAAAAAGGATTTTAAGAGAACATATATAAAAATCCAGATTATATAATAACTAACGTCTCCAAATGATAATAAGATAAACAACCCAATGTATTAAAATGGGCAAAAGATTTGACAAAAGGAGCTATGTGAATGACCAATAAGCACATAAGGTCAACATCCTCATTCACTTGGAGAAAGAAGTTTAAATGGTGATCATATCAGCATATCAACAAGTCAGTCTCAGGAGTAAGGGGACAGCTCAGTGCAGTGACAAGTGTGAGCTTTCCAGCCAGCACTGGACAAGCTGCTCTGGCCTCTTCTAAAGCAAGCTCAAGCTAGTTAAGACCAGAGTGCTTAAAGAGAAAGGTAGGCTGGCAGGGATCCAGACAGGCTGCAGGGCAGTGCCACCTGTGCCCCTGTGCCCAGGCCAGGCTAACAATGAGCAGGAGCCCCTCTCTCTAGGACCTTCGGCTAACCCCTACTCTGCCCTGCTTCCCCCCTGTGAATGCAGGTGATCTTCAGAAATGAGTCCACCAATGAGTTCTTGTACTACGTAGTGAGTTTCAAGGTCATCCCTTCAGGCGTCATCAAAACCATCGACATGACTAGCTTGGTCCGGCAGAGTACGTCAGCCTCCATCAAGGTGGAAAACCCCTTGCCCTACTCGGTGACCTTCTCCACAGATTGCAGGGTGCCGGACATCATCCTGCCCTCCCAGTTTATCGTGCCTGCCAACTCTGAGGTACAGTCCTGGCTGCCAGGGACCCCCAAGGGCTGTCACAGAGGCTTCTGCCCATAGGGGCTCTGGGTTCATGTTCTGCATGCCCTGAGGATGGGCCAGCCCTAGCAGTGGTCAGGAAGGCAGGGGACAATCACCCTCAAGTTCCTTTCCTCTACTGCCCAAGTCCTTACTTAGCTTTGGTTTAGATAGGAAAAATGGAGTTCTGTGTTGTGACCCTCACCTCTAATATTTGTTTGTTTGCCTTGTCCAGGATAAATATTTGTATGTATTTATTTAGTGAATTACAAAAGTAGTATAGAGCTGAAGTGTGACTCAGTGGTAGAGTGCCCAGCATGATGTGTAAGGGTTTGCTCCCCAGCACTGCAAAGAAGGAGGAGGAGAGGAGGAGCTCAGTAACATGGACTATCTGTGCTGAAAAGCAAGATACATAATGACACATCAACAGTCGTACTTTTTTTTTTGCAATACCAGGGTTTGAACCCATGGCTCTGCACATGCTAGGCAAGTGCTCTACCACTGAGCTACACTCCCAGCCCAAAATAGATGGAGATAGATAGATACATACATACACACACACACACACACACATATACACACACACACACACAGACCACTGCAGGATGGAGGCCCCAGAAACCTTTAACAGGGATTGGGAGGACATAGCCTAGAATTATGACCCAGCAGGGAGACCAACTTTCATTTTGATTCTTCTTGTAAATGTATCACCCTAAACTCTTAAACTACCCAGAATTCATCAAAATCCCTTCACTCCAATTTGAGCTCTTCCTTCACGTGCAGAATCTAGGGGCCAGATTTGTCTTCTCTGCTCTCCCATTTTTATCGGGGCTTTACCTTTCCTTTGCCTTTAATGTCTCTTAAATGATCAAGTAGATTCTACTCTCTCAGATTTCTCTCAGCACCAGATTTCATCTTAGCAGGGCACTTCAGTCACTTGGCTTTGAACATTTAAAGGGCCACTAACAATAAAGCAGAGCCCGAAGTCACCCCCCCACCCCCCACCCCCACCACAGCTTAGGCTACTGTTGTCAGATCGCCCATCAAGTTTTCCAGGTAATGAGGGACACTTCAATTCAGGGGGGATTTCTGGATCCTCTGGCTCTCAGAACTGATGTTCTCTTTCTTTCCTTCCACTTCTTCTCATATAGGGCTAATTACGATACCAGTCTCATGGCTTGGCTCATAGCTTGGCCAGCCCACTCTTATTTTGCAGGTTTAGGGTTTACCTTTCCACTTAGTTTTGCTATAGATGTTGACCATGGGTTCTTCTTGTTAGCTGAGGTGGTCTTTGTGTTTCATGAGGGTCGAGGGAGTTTTTAAACCATGCTATAGCTGCTACTATCATCTTACCCAAAGCCTGGAATTGTTGTTTATGTATAGTGTAAGAAATCAAGTTCTTCTATTCTTAATCAATAAAAATCATCTCAGATTACTAAAAAAAAGTTCATCTTTTTCTCACTGCTCTGCAGGATTATTTATGAAATATATCAAAATCATATATGTATAGGTCTGTTCTAGCTTTTCTGTGATATAATAATGATCTAATTTCTGACCTTGTACCAATACCACAGTATCCTAGCTTATTTAGACTTGTAGTGAGGATTGGAATCTGATAAAGGAAACAATCACTCTAGCTTTACATTAAGACCTAATAACCTCTTTTGCTTATTTATTTGTTTGGTTGGTTGGTTGAGTTTTGGTACCAGGGATTGAACTCAGGGGCTCTTAAACACTGAGCCACATCCCCAGCCCTTTTTTATTATTATTGTTTTGACATGGGGTCTCACTAAGTTACTTAGGGCCTCACTGAGTTGCTGAGGCTGGCTTTGAACTCAGTCCTCCTGCCTCAGCCTCCTAAGTTGCTGGGATTGCTACTACATCTAGATAACCTCTTATATTTTTGATCTTCAAAATTATCTTGGCTATGTAGAAACTTATTCATCTTTCACTAGGCTTATTTTTATGTTTCATACATTTGAAACCTCAAATGCTAAGTATTCAGGCTACCCATCACCGGAGGACCAATATTCCAAAGACAGATGTTGGTAGGAAGGAAATCAGGTTTATTCAAGGCCAATGCTGAAGAAGATAAGAGGGGACAGCCTCAAAGCTTCATCTTCTGGACTCAAAGTTCTTAGGCTAGTGGGAGGAGTAGGGTAGCTAGTGAATAGCTAGTGAGACTGCAGGCCGGATGGGTTCTTCCTCTGCAAGGGCATGTTTCATTTTCTAGAACATCACAATGGATTCCCACTTCCTGCTATTAGTTACTAAGGGAAGGTGTTACAAAGGCCATCTGGATTCTTGTGAACCTAAACAAAAATTTAGCAGTTAATATCTAAGTGAGGCTTCTCTTTGGCTAAAGAACTAGGGAAAGGTAAGGAGAATGAATAGTGAAGGCCAATTTCAAGGGAGCCCCCTGTTAAATGTTATTATAAATTGTATCTTTACAAATTTCACTATTTATCACAAGCATATAGAAATACAGTTTGTATATACTGACTCAAAATCCAATCATCTTATAAATTTAACTCATTAATAATGATTTCAAGCATAGATGTTTTAAATTTTCTGTACATGTAATAATATAATCTGAAAATAATTATAATTTTATTTCTTCCTTTCTAAACCTTTCTCTTCAATTTCTTTTTCACACTTTGTAGCACTATCTAGGATGTTCAAAACAATGCTGAACAGGATGGTGATAGAGAGTATCTTTCCTCTGTTACGGATCTTGAAAGCAACTCTTTCAAAGTGTCATTGTTATTTGTTTTAGATTTTTTTATAGATACTCCTTATCAGATTAAGAATTTCCCCTTCATTCCTAGTTTTCTAGATTTTTTAATACATGAATGGATATTGAGTTTTATCAAATCCTTTTTCTGCACCAATTAAGATACCTATGTGATTGTTCTCCTTTAAATCTGATTGATTGGTTTTTCTAAAGTTAAACCACCTTTGTGTTCATGGAATAAACCCAACTTCATGCTATTATATGCTCTTTTTAATCCTGTTAGTCTCAGATTTTACCAGGCATTTTATATCTATGTTTAGGAGAGAGTCTATCATTCAGTTTCTCTTTTTTCTTCTTGCTCCTGCTGAACTTTGGTATCAGCGTTATACTTGTTTGCATGGGTATTTTTCTTTGTGTTTTCTCCAGAAAATTTTGTGGAATACTAGGGTACTTTCATCCTTGATTTTTTTGGTATAACTTACAAGGAAAACTTTATGATCCTGAAATTTCTTTAAGGAAAAAAATTTTACTATTGATTCAATTTCTTTGATGGTTACAGGACTATGGAGGTTTTCTGTGTCTTCTTGGGACTTTTTTTTAAAAGTTATATTTGTCTCTCATCTAATTTTATTGAAAAAAAATCATCTAAATTTTTGTATCATGTTCTTTTCTGTTTAACATCTACAACTTCAGTAATATTCTCTTTTACCCTATTTTTTCATTTAAATCTAATTTTTAAAAAATACCTACTCACGATAAAACAAAATTTCAATTCTACAGATGTATAGGAAATAGTAAAAGTTTGCACAATCCCATTTCTCCCACCCGTTGATAACTACCAGTGACAACTGGGTATATATCCACACAACCTCTTTTCTATACCCACTAGACATATTATTCTCCACAAAAATGAATTTAAACTCTGTATGCATGTTTGGAACTTCCTTGGTTCCACTTACAATATCACCAGCATCTTTCATTTCAATGCCTATAGCGCTACTTCATCTTTTTTATGGCAACCTGATACGCCACTGAAGTGGGAAAACTATAAATTATTTAACCAACCTCCTAATTGCTGGTACCTTTGAATTATTCTCCCTGTTTTGCTATTACGAGCAATACTCTTCGCTTCTTATTTTGTTTTGCTATGGGTAACCATGGAGGAAGAGAAAGCCAGTCAAGATAGAACACAGGAAGCTGTTCTGAGTTGACTGTACAAAGAAGGAGCCACCTGACCTCACCCTCTGGCTTATGCCATGGTCTCCATAAATGTCCTTCTCCAGAGAAGATCCAACACTTATTTTTTAGACTCAAAGATATTTCAGATATAGAAATACTAGGGCTAAAGAAAGCTAGAAGGGGTACAGAGGAGGGAGAATGAGTTAGGCAGACTCTGGCATTTGATTGCTCTTTCTCATCTTACTCCTGTTGAACTTTGGTATGAGAGTTCTGCTGGTTGGTATTGACTCAGTATTACGCTGGATTCAGGATCAGTGTGGACATTTTCATGTGAAGCACCATTTCTGCCACCAGCCTGCTGTGAGGACTTGGGCAGGTCCCTGGGTGTCAGGGAGTAGGTCAGACTTCCTGCATGACAAGAGTTTCCATCTTCTCTTCCAGGGCACGTTCTCATTCGAATTCCAGCCCCTGAAAGCTGGAGAAACCATTGGAAGACTAACTTTGCATCACTATGATCTGGGCTACTATCAATATGAGCTCAATTTGAAGGCCGTGCCAGCACCTCCTGAAAAACCTGTCCATTTCCAGACTGTTCTTGGTAGCAATCAAAGCATGTTCGTGAAGTTCACCAACTATACCCGGCTGAAAACAGAGTACTTCTGCAGGGTGAGCAGACCCTTCTCTTTCCAGAAGTCTGGCTTCAAAAATAATGGTACTTTGCTATCATAGCAACGCCCACCTTGGAGGCCTGAATCTAGGCTGGAAATTCCCAGCTTAGAAACAAATAGCACCAGGTTAGGTGCTTCCTTTACAGACTTTCTATCTTAACAAGCTGGGCTTATGGCAGGGTAGTTGATTCCTGTATCATGCTCAGGGGTCAATAAAGGGAGACAGTATCACTTGGTGGTCAGAAGTCTAGGGTGTAGACTAACAGACATGGATTTGCACCCTGACTTCACCACTTACTCATTGTATAAATCATTTACTTAAGCTCTCTAAGTCATAAATTGAGAGGACACCCCCTTAGTACATTTTTTTATTGCTGTAAGTGAATAGCTCTGGGTAATTATTTTTTAGAACTAAGATTAAACCCAGGGGTCCAGGGGTGATGCTTTACCACTGAGCTACCTCCCCAGTCCTTTTTATTTTTTATTTTGAGACAGAGTCTCAGTAGGTTGCTTAGGGCCCTGCTAAGTTGCTTAGGCTGGCCTTGAACTTGCGATCCTCCTGCCTCAGCCTCCTGATCGCTAAGATCACAGGCATGTGCCACCATGCCCAGCAAGACTGAGTAATTTCTAAATATAGGTTTATTCAGCCCATGATTCTGGGGACTGAGTGCTCCAGGTCAAGGGCCTCTTGCTGGTGAGTACTCTGCAGTCAGTCCGGAGTTGGCATCCATGGTGAGAGAAGTGTGTCTAAGGGAAAGAGTCAAATTGGCTTTTCTAACAGTCTGTTGATCCATGATTGATCTAATCTATTCATGAGGGCTGCCCTCAAGACCCATGTCCCACCTGGTCCCAAATCTTCCTATTTCTTAATGGGAATTAAATCTCAACATGAGTTTGGTGAGACATTCAAACATAGCAAACCCCAACTTCACAGGACTGCTATAAGTACTTTCAAATATGTATATAAAGCCATTTTCTTAGTGTCTACCCTTCAGTAAGGACTCCACATACATTAGCTATTATAGCAATTGGAATATAGGTCTAAAGACTGAAACTCCAAATACAGCAAAATAGACGCTTTTTCCTTGCACAAATAACAGTTCAGGCATTAACAGTATGAGACAGAAGAATGGCAGCCCCATGACAACAGGTACCTAGACTCCTTCTGTGCTGATATTCCATCTTCTGCATAGAGTTGCTTTGGTCCATATGGGCCAACGAAGCTTACCAGGACATCAACATTCTAGTCAGCAACAAGGATACAGAAGGGGAGTTACATACATAACTTCCTCTAATATTAAATTGAACAAACCTTTACAGGACCACCCCTACCAACAAGAGGAACTAGGAAAAATAGGCTTTTCTGAAAAATCAGAGGTTCTGTGGCTATTGTCAAGATATATTTGATCAAATGTATCAGTCAAGAAAAGCTAGGCTATGCTGTAATAACCCTGAGATTTCAGTGGCTTAAAAGAACAGATTTGGGTTGGGGATGTAGCTCAGTTGATAGAGTGCTTGCCTTGCATGCACAAGGCCTTGAGTTCAATCCACAGTACCACAAAAAAAGGAAGAAAAAAGAACAGAGGTTTGTTTCTTACTTATACTGACTTATACTATCATCCCATGAGTGTCTACAGGGGCTTTGGGGACCTAACTGAAGAACAACCACACTCTCAAATGTTTCCAGTTACAGAACCAGAGGGGTGAAAGACCCTGACAGGATTTGGGTGAGCAATTAAATGCTCTAGAGTGGAAGTGACACCTTTCACTTCCACTCACAGCTAATAGTCCAGAAGCAGTCCCACCCATTCACAAGGAACCAGAATGTACCATTTTCCATGTACATGGAAGGAAAGAGAAACCAGATATGGGGGAACAGCCACAATTGTTACCAGAGATGGGGACTTCTGACTCAGTGGTGATAGGAATGGAATTGAGCCGAGTGAGCACAGACAGACACACAGGCAAGGCTTTCATTGGGGATGCAGCTGAAGGGAGACAGCCATGATGGAGAGAGGGAGATCAGGCTGCTCTCCCAGCAAAGAGAGATGTAAGCTTTTATTAATTTGGGGGGTGGACTAAAGTCCAGTAATTTTCCGCTGGCCAGGGGCAAGTTCCAAAAGATGTTCCTTCTTGCACGAGTCTTGGCCCACCAAGTGGTCATGGTCAACTTGTCCTGGTACCTGCTCAGTTACTCTTGGTGCTGGCATCATCACCCTGTGCTGAAGGACTCTAGGTGCTTGAACCGCTGCAGCTGCTGAAAGCACAGTGGTGCAGTAGGGAAAAAAAAAAAAAAACATATAACAGCTCCCACGGGCGATCAAGGTATCAACATGAAGAGCTGAGCAGAATCTGACCCAAAAGTTCAGGCTGCACAGATGCTGAGCCTTTTCATCCTATTCCAGTCACCCATCAGATACCTGCAGGTCCAAGTGAAAAGTCAGTGTTTTCAACAAAAACAGCCTTCAAGTTCCTGAAAAGTAACCTAGGCAACCGTTATCATCATAACCCACACATCAGAGATGGTATCTACAGTGAAGCTACTAAGGAACTGATAACATATTGCCCAGATGTGTGACCTCCAAAATTAAAGATTTTTAAGTTGACTACGCACATTTAAAACTACAGGGTTTATTTAGGGTTTTCCTCATAACAGTTTCATCTTGTATAAACATTCTGCTTCTGTGGTTTTCTCAGGATCTCATGAAAGGCCTTTTGAGAAGAGCACAAGGGTAGAGAAGCAGCGTGCCACACTACAAAGGGTCAGAGTTTACCAGACCCCATGGGGAGGGCTGTGTAATTAGGTTTTCACTGCTGCAACCCAAAGACCTGACAAGAACAACTTAGAGGAGGAAAAGTTTATTTGGGGCTCATAATTTCAGAGGTCTCAGTCCATAGATGGCCAACACCTTTGCTCTGGGCCCAAGGTGAAGCAGGACATCATGGTGGGAGGACATGGAGAAGGAAAACAGCCCAGGACATGGTCACCAGGAACCAAAAAAAGCAACTCTGTTCATCAGGAACAAAATATGTACCCCAAAAGCAGGTTCCCAGGGACTCACCCTGTCCAGCCACACTCTACCTGCCTACAGTTACCATCCAGTTAATCTATTCAAAGAGATTAATGCACTGATTAGGTTAAGACTCTTGTAACCCAATAATTTCATCTCTGAATTGTCTTGCATTGTCTCATGTATAAGATTTGGGGACCCCTAATATCTAAACCAAAATAGTTTCATTGTCCCATCCCTTTGTCCCAAAACATCCTGACTATCTCAGTGACTGCACCACCAACATGATCTAGTGTATGTGTTAGAGCATGTCACTAAAGTCTCTTTACCTCCATCTTTTGGTAGCAAAATAGGACTAATAATGGGTATACCTACCCTGCAAAGATCTCTGCTCTATAGATTCTGAGGACACTGTTTTAGAGCCTGCCCATCGTCACACAAGCACTGTTTGTGAGTGGAAGGGTGGGGTGGACTTGAGTCCTGGGATGCTCTGTAGGATTCTCTGTGAGATGAGTGTGTTTGTTCCCCTTTCAGACAGACTGTTCAGACTTCCACACAGAGAGAGTTATCACCGCACCTCCAGGAGCCCAGGGGGGCACTGATGTCAACGTGGAAGTCTTCTTTGAGCCCAGCCACCTGGGTGAGACCAAGTGCACCCTGATGCTGACATCACTTATGGGCGGGGAATATACCATCCCCCTCTTTGGAAAGGCCCTATACCCCAAGCCCCAAGGCCCCTTCCTGATCCGAGCTGGCTACAGCATAATCATCCCCTTCAAGAATGTCTTCTTCCACACGGTGTTCTTCTCCTACTCCCTGGACAGCCCAGCCTTCCTCGTCAGGGCTCTGGATTCTGTGCGGCCCAAGAAGATCAACAACATCACAGTTTTCTTTGAAGGAAACCCATCAGGCAGCAAAATCCCCATCACCACCAAGCTCACTGTGACCTGCCCTCCCAGCGAAGGCAATGAAACTGGAATTAAATGGGTCTATTATCTGAAGGGGATCACCCCTTAGTGACAGCCAGGATTCCCTGCATCAACCAAAAGCTATCTTCTCAGCCTGAAGAGTCACACATTGTTTTAGCATAATACAAAAAAAGAGAAGAAAATAGGAACTCTGAAGAGATTGTTCTCTTTATTTAATTATAGGGGCAGTTATTTCTGTATCTTATGTTTTCCAAATATAGACATGAAATATATATTCCATATTAAACTCAATAGCCATATACTTGAAATAAGTAAATCCTTGCAATTCCCTGAATTTTGTTTCTTGGCATGTCTCACAGCTTAAACACTGTGTAATGATCTCCCTTTTAACAAGAAGACACTGTGTCACACTCATGACCTTCTCTACATAGCATTTCAAAACGTCTGGCACCAGGACACTGCAGTTCCTCCTTAAAATGTAAAGGTCCATAGATTTGACTCTATTCTGATGTGATATTTTATTCTGCTTTCACATAAAAGTCAAAGAAACAACTCTGTTCAAAGTGATGAGCAGACATCATGCAGGCAACCCAGGAATGCTCTCATTCACTTTTTCTCTTAGATTCCTCCAAATGCCACATCTGTGGCCTGCAGAAAGTTCTTGCTGGAGGTCAGGTCCTGGAGGATGGCTAACAGAGACCCAGCTCCCCACACCCTTCCCCAGCCCCGGACACAGCAGCTAGCTCGAGGGCAGTGATTCTTCACCCATCTGCACATCAAGTCGCTTAATTCTCACCCAGAATCCAATGCTCCCCAAATTCCAATTTAACTGGTCTGGGGAGACCCATGGGCATCTCTTATGTAACTTGTACTGCAGAGTTGAGTGCCAGGGCTATAGAGAAAACATGCCCCCAACCATTTGTGCTACAACTGAGTCAGGAATCCCATCCGGGGGAAGGACCACACCCAGTTAGACTGTTGAAACTGAACTTATTTTGTGTGCACATAAAGGGTAACTATCTAGGCCAGTGTCTTTCTCCAGCAATACTCTGGAAGCTCCACTTCCACCAAGCCCCAGGATACCTGCCTCAACCCAGAGACCTGGCTCTACAGCCACCTCTTCCCCAGGGCCTTGCATATGTTTTCCTGGGACCACCTACCTTCCAGTGTGCCATGTGTCGAAATAAAGATGGTTAGAGACTGGCCCTGGACCATTCTTATTACTCCAGACACACACCTTTGACTAAGGGGCCCTCTGCCTCCACCTCCTCCCCCTTCTCATTCCCTGAAGCCCACCTGCAAGAGAGGGTGGAGGTGTGAAAGCAGATGGCCACTTGGGTATGAATGCTCAAAAGAAGTGGGTCTCTAAAATGTCGCTGGACCACCACCAGCAGCACCTGGAAATTTATTAAAGATCCAAATTCTCAGTCCCCACCCCAGGCTGACTTGAATTATAAACTGAAAGGGTGCAGTCCAGCAATCTGTCTTATAATAAGCCCCCTCTGCCTGTTGGAGATGGTATTTAGTGAGTGGACACTCTAATACTTTTATTTCACCTCCCCACAAGCCTAAGCCCAGCACATAATATGTACAGCTAGTACCTATTAAGCATTTTCTAGAGTGCTTATAAACTTAGACCTATATACTTAATAAATAATTTATTGTTATAACCTCTAAATACACCACTAATAGGTCTGAAGACAAAGACCTAAATGACAGATTTTCCCAGTGGTTAAGTAAGCAAAGACTACACTAACAAATAATCTGTCTTTGCTATAGTGAAAGAAGCTTCATGACCAGCAAATACCGAGTTTGTAAAAAAAAAAAAAAAAAAAAAAAAACAGTAGTTCTCCAGTTTCTCCAGCATCTGGGCCTCGCTCTCAGAGGGTCTGATTGGATAGGGCTAGAGAATTTGCATCCTAACCAGTTCCTGATGATGCTATTCCTGCTTCTTGGAGAAGCAAACTGATCATCACAGCGCCAAAGCCCTGAGCCTCCTCACCACTTAGAATGGCCCATAGATGTGCTGCATAGTATCACCTGGAGACTTTCAGGAAGACAAGACCTCAGGCCCCACCCCAGGTCTACTGAGCTAAAAATCTGAATTTGGAGGGGGTCTTGTAGCTGAGAGCCCTAATGTAAGGTCACTTTGCCCAATCCACAGCCCTCTCTTTTCACTAGACCCCTAGAGAGTGGCCTTACCAACTCTGCTTATGGGCTAGTTTGTGAAAGCAGCCCTCCCCAGAACAGCCCTCCCACCAGTACCCATTCACCAGAGGTACTGAGGGATAATTGGCCTAGCACCGCATTCTTCAAAAGGGGCACCTTTCAACAACTTCAAATGCAATACACTAACAGTTGCTGAAACTGAAGAAAAGATGGAGGCAGTTGTGTGAACACTGCAGTCAACACTGAGGAGGCAAAGCCTGGTGACCTCCTCTGGCTTTTTTGACATGCTCCTTTGAGGCCAGAGGGCTCTCGACCACGACCCCAATCACTGGCTGCTACAGAAACTAGCTACTTCCGATGTCACTGGCTCAGTGATAAAGCTTTCTGGTTTCAATCTCCAGTACATCCAATTTTTTTTAAAATGGCAGTCTTCCTTCCAGTGGGCTAGGGGCAAAGCTCCCTCCTCACAGCCCTCAGCTGAGTACATGATACATACTTCCCTACATACTTCCCAAACCTGCGTCAGTTCTCCCCAAACCATGGAGTCCAAATCTTTCTCAGAGAGAGGAAGAAGTCCTCTCTCCCTGGAATCTAGAGCCCTACTCTGATCCCACATCAACAAGAACCCCTTCCTGGCTGACTGGAGAATCAGTGCATTTCTCATACTTCCTTTGCCTCAAAAAAAATAAAATAAAATAAAAACAGTTTTATATTGACAAAATAGCTCAACAGTGACCTGAGTAGAGCTTGGGGAAAATAAGCAATCTGATACAGCATGTAAAAGTTACATCTGACAAAGTATATATTCAGCAAAGCAGACCAGGAGGCCTCTAACTGGGAGACAATCAAAAGATGAAGGCAGGCAGGGTCAGGGTGCACTGTGCACAGAATACCTTGTAAAGGAGACCCCCTGGCACTGCTCCACAGAGCCCCTGGTAAGTGTGGCATGCTGTCTAGCCACTTCTTTTGAAGATACATGCCTAAAGTCAGAGGTGATAATATTATGACATTGGCAATGGCTGTGAGATCTCAAGAAATTAGAGAACATTTCTTAGACTTTCAACTATGCTGCCCTGAAACTCTTGCTAAAATTACAGTGCTGTTGGAAAAACTGCTTTGATTAGGGTACCACTGGATGACACCACTACCATTTTATTACAAGTTATGTAATAACTTTTACATAACTTGGTAATAGCTGTTATTAATAGTTGTTAGAGAACTGTTACAGAGTCCATAATAATGACCAGGCCCCTCACAGATGCAGATGTGTCATGGCTGTGAGATGATGGTCAGCACATGGCCAGGCATGTCAGTATCCACAAATCCAGAAGAGACTGAGCACAGGAGGGCTAGCCAAAAGCCTCAGAGAAGGGAAAGACATGTATAGAAAATGAGGATGGGTCTTGGGCTTTATACTCAATACCACTGTCAGTGTAGTATGCATACATAACCTTAATTAGTTGGCACCTCTAAGATATCAGAGAAAAGAAATCACTTCTTTCTAGGAACTTCTGACCTAGGTAGGACAAAGCATTGGTTTAGGCTTTGAATAAGAAACTGGTTTCTTAGCAACCTGACCCAGAATGTAATTTCAGAAGAGTTCCTTCTGGTTAAAAAAAATAAAGGAAAAAATCCATACCACTTCAGTTATTAAGACTCATATCACAGTATGACCCTTGGGAAATTCAGTTCACCTTTAATAAAAAGCCAAACCTAAATGCAAAGAAACAGATGAAATATTGTATGAGGTATGGGTCCAATGGGAATGAGCCCATGTTGAAGAACAAACCCAAATCATCACCACTGATTTAAATTTTTTTCATTGTTTTGCATCAACATCATCAAGTCCTAAGGACACAAACTTTGCAAGACATTAGATGTCCCCAGCAGTACTGCTGGATATCAAGGTAAGAGGAGGAGACTACCAAGCAATACATTAACTGTGGAGATGAATCTATATAGGGGGGCAGTTTTCATATTGTCGATGCACCTACTCATTCATCAGATTGTGTTGGAAAAGTTTTGACACCTGTGAAAACCCCAACAGTAAGAGAAAACACATTTTCACAGGTTTTTCTAGATATAATTTCCCCATCCATGACTTACTGAGTTTCGTATTAGCCCCCATGTTCATTTTTTATGGCCATATAATAAATTACCATCAACTTAGCAGCTTAAAACAACACAGATTTGGGGCTGGGGCTGGGGCTCAGCAGTAGAGCTGAGTGAATACCTAGCATGTTCAAGGCGCTGGGTTCGAGCCTCAACACCACATAAAAATAAATAATGTTTTTAAAAAACACACAGAGATTCCATGACTTAGGAGTCTAAATGGACTAAAACAGGTTCTCAGTTCAGGAACCCACAAAACTATAATCTAGGGACAGCTGGACCCTCATCTAAAGGCTCAGCCAGGGAAAGTTCTGGTTTCTAAGCTCCTTTAGATGTTGGCAAATTCATTTCCTTGCTTTTACATGAAAGAAGTTCCCATTTTCCCAGAAGAAAGAAATGGGGGTGGGGGAGAAAGGGAAGAAGGAAGGAAGGAAAGTAAGTTAATTAATTCCCATTTTCTTGGCAACTGATGAAAGAGGACTGCTCTCTGCAACTAGAGACCATTGTCCTTACCATCATAGGCAGTTCACAGCATGAATGTTCACTCTTTGAGGTTGGCAGGGGAACTTGTCTCCTACATCGATTTCAACCCCTATAAGGACTCACCTAATTAGGTCAGGCCCACCCAAGATTATCAACCCCTTTAACAATACCAACTGACTAGAGACCTCAATTACATCTGCAAAACCCGCTCTGCTAAAGAACATAATTATGTGAGTGATATTCATTGTATTTGCCAAGACTTGTTTGCACTTAAGGGGGGGATTATTCAGGGAATTTGATTATTTCAGGGAATTTGAATTCTGCCTATCATGGCCCCTCACTCATTGTGTTTCTGATCTATGAGTGGAAGGTAAAGCTCCATTTTCAAGATTGTCATAAAGCTTCATTGTATGTGCTTTTCACTGATTAAAGAGTACCAACATGCATCTAAAACTATTCATATTTAATACACATTGAGCTCCATGGTGATCCATGGTGTCCACTTGTATTACTTAGTATTTTCTCTCAAATCAATTCAGCTGTTGGCCAGCTGTTGCTCTGTGGTGAACAAGTTTTTGTCCCCTCTGGAAGGCTACATTAAGAAATTTTGATGCATTTCCCCTATTACTGCATCTTTAATCACATCGTGGCCACAAATAGTAGGGTGTTTGGGGGAGGTTGTTTTTTTTTTTTTTTTCTATTTGTTTTTTAACTTCATCACATCGATGCAATTTCATTTCCACCATTTAGTGTAAATGGACCTGCTCTCCAGGGGATCCATCTACACAGCTGCACTCAGCCGCTGCTGTCTGTAACCCAGCCCTCCTGGTTCCCAAAGCATGTGAAATACAGTCTTGACTCCCAGATTGTGGGAAGACAGCCGCTGACGACACCTGAGATTTAAAGTTGGGAATCAAACCTAGGGCTCCACACATGCTAGGCAAGCACTCTGCCTCTGAGCTACATTCCCAGCCCTAGGTAGGTACCCTTTTTAATTAGGAAATTATTTTAATGTCTTGGGGTGGGGAACTATTCGAACCCAAGATTTTGGGGCACAGGGAAGTCTCAAATGGAGAATTCAAGGTTTTCTTTAAGACGAATTGATTTGAGAGAAAAATTAAGTAACACAAGTGGACAGGATATGGGCAAAAAGACGATGGTGGGAAAAGCTGGTGTCTGAGAAATTGACTGGTAAGTACTGAACAAACTACTGAATTCAACATGAATTATCCTAAGTCAGACTCGTTCGGTCTCACTAAGGTCTGCAGAAACCCACTACGTGCCAAGCCCACTACGTGCGGGTAGTCAGACCTGTGCGATCTACGGTGGGAAAGCGCCTCTCAAACCACACAGGGTCCCGCGGGAGGCGTGGGCGGGTAGAGGGTGGAGCCTGAGGGGCGTGGCCAATCCACCTGCGACCCGCGCGTGGGGGCGTGGCCGGAGAGGGGCGGGTCCTCGCGGCGGAAGGCGGATGTTGCAGCGGAGTCATGTGATCCGAGTAACATGGCCGCTGCCCAGTGAACGCTGCCGGTGCCTGGCGGGAGCTAGTCGCGTGAGCAGTTAGGCGGCCCGGGTCGGGTGTGGGAAAGTGGGCAGCGCGCGGCGGCTGAGCGAGGCAGACGGGCCCAGAGTGGTTGTGGTCCATGAGCCGGTGCCGGGGGCAGCGCGGAGCCGCAGACTCCCCTGTCCCTGGTGCTGTGCCGGCAGCCACGGGCTAAGGAGTCTCGAGGCTCCGGAGCTCACCCCAAGCTTCCACTATGAATCCCGAGAAAGATTTCGCGCCGCTCACGCCCAACATCGTGCGTGCCCTCAATGACAAGCTGTACGAAAAGCGGAAGGTGGCTGCGCTGGAGATTGAAAAGTAAGAGCTATTGGGACCCCGCCCTGGCTATGCAGCCCCGGGGCAACTTCCCGCGCCTTCTCAGCCAGCGTTGCTTTCCCAGGTCTCAGGCTCAGAGCGCAGTGCTAAAGAGCTGGAGATCTGAAGTCATGTCTGGAAATCCCAACTTTGATCCTGAACGGCTGTGAGTTGGGCCAAGTTCTTTAACCTCTTGGTGCCCAAAGGGCATATGTGAGAAGGATATGACATAATATGTAGTGCCTAGCACACTGTGAGAAAGCACTACATATTATGTATGTAGTGAGAAGGATATGACATAATATGTAGTGCCTAGCACACTGCCTGGCACTTGGTGAGTCCTCACTCAGTGTGGTCTCCATCAAAACCAGCCCATCTGAGTGGCCTCTGATCTGATGGGAGAAAAGGCAGATGTTGACCAGCCTGGTTTCTTACCTAGCTTCTAAGAAGTGAAGGGGACTGCTAAGTGCCCCAGTGAAGAAATCAGGTGGAAATCTCAGAGGATTGTTTATCTTCTGTCATATCACCTTTCTCTGCAGGTGGAAGTAGGGATAATTGTTCTTTCTTGCTTCTGCAATTTTATTACATGTATGTGGAATCCTGACCTGACAATTTGCTTGTATGCCCATGTTCAAGGTGGGAAATGTTTAAGTAGAAATGTCTTCTTGTTTTTACTTTTGTATTTTTTTTCCAAGCCAAATTTTAATGACAAAATCAGGTGGGTGGCTGATTTCAGAACAGTGAAAAGAAACAGGCTGTGAAACTGGAAGAACATCAGTCTTAGAATTAGCAAAGATGGATTATAGTTTCTTCCTGTCCAGTAGGTAGCCACTGATCATGTGTAGCTATTCAAATTTAAATTATTAAAGATTAAATAAAAATTTTAAATTTATTTTTTCAATCATACTACCCATATCTGAAGTGTGCAGTAGCCACATGTAGCTATTGGCTATGGTATTGAACAGTGCAGATTAGAAAGCTCTTTCATCACTGCACAGTGCTACACTGGACAACCTCAATCTAATATGTGGTTTGACACACATTCTTTGGCCTGAGACAGATTCCTCAACTCAGTGTATCTTGACCTGGGCACTGTGACATCTTGGGACAAGTAATTGTTGGTGGTAGGCTGTCCTGTGCTTTGTGGGATTTTTAGCAGTATCTCTGTCCTTTACCCACTAGATGCCAGTAGCACTCCATCAGTTGTAACAACCAAAATGGACTTAAGCCATTGCCAAATATTCCCTGAAGGTGCAAATTTGCCTCATTTGAGAACCACTGCCTTAATTGCCTAAAGGGTTTGAATTCTGATTTAAAAAAAAAAAAAAAAAAAAGACCCTCCCATTCAACTCTACTATGCTCACTCTTGCTACTTCTCTCATCAGCTACCACTTTCTTGACTGCTTTCTTTTCTCCAGCTTTCTGTTTATCTCCTGGCTTTTCAATGCTACCAAGTCTTAATCAGAATTGCCATACTAAGTAGATGGACCCAATTATGATATATAGACATGATTCTGTGTCCATGGGCTTTGTTGACTTTTACATTGTACTGTGTGTTAGCCAGCTTTGCATTACAGAATTAAATGCCTGAAGATTTATTTTTATCTCACAGTTTTGGAGGCTTCATTCCTTGGTCATTTGGCACTCATACTTTTGGACCTGTGGTGAAGCAGCACATGACATCAGGGAGCATTTAATGGATCAGCATCATTTACCTTATGGCCAGGGCTTGATGAGGAAAAGGAGGGGCTAAATCCCACTGTTCCCTTCAAAGGAACACTTCAATGACTGGAACACTTCCTGAAGGTTCCACCACCTTCCAATAAAGCTAACCTGGAGACTGAATCTTAGTATGTGGGCCTGAGACACTTAAGATTCAAATTGTAGCACACTGGCACCCGGTTTTGTCTATCACCCACTCAGCTTTTCAGGAGTATCTGGTTTTATCCTAGCTTAAGCCATCCGTTGGGTCCCTGAACAGAGGTATCTCAGCATTATTGCTGCTTCCAGCACAACCTGTGTAAGTGCTCTCATTCCACAAGTGGTTCTTTAAGGGGTTTGTCTTTAATGGGGTTAATTTTGTATTAGACATTGCCCTCAATTTGTGGAATTCAGAGAAATTCTCTACAGGCCTAGCTGGACTGCGAACTTCTTTAAGAGCAAGGACCTGTTTTATTTATCCTCAGTGCTTAGCATGTGCCTAGTGGCATTTGATATTTGGTGTTCAAATGAATGACCAGCCACACATTTTTGGTAGAGAAATAGCACTGCAGTCTAAGGACCTTGGCACTCAGGAGTGTGGCCTGCAGACAACAGCATCAGAAGCTTGTTAGGAAAAAACTCTAGCTTCACTCCATCTAGACTTACAGAATCAGACTCCACACTTAAACAGGATCCCTAGGTGATTATTGCACATATGAAAGTTTGAGAAGCACTGTCCTCAAAGATCGGCTGTTCTTTATATAGAATATTACATATTTGAATGTATTCCTCACTTGGCCTGGTCACAGTGATCCTCTGCAAACACCCCGTAAAAGAAAAGGCAGAATATTGGCAGTTGCTTGTGTAGTGTAGACAAGTCAGCTCACATGCTGCAGAAATGAAAGTTCTTAGTCTTGTTCTTAGGTAAGTGGCCCCTCTTAAGACTTGTTTTCTTAAGAGGCTACATGGTATTGTAGTTAAGATCAGCCTGGAGCCCAACCCCTGGGGATAACCCTAAGCAAACAATTCACTTCTGCCTCAATGTCCTCCTCTGTAAAATGAGAATAATAGTATTCATATTTGATTATATCAGCTAATGCTGTAAAGTGCTTAATGCAGTACTAGGCACATTATAATTATTATGTAATAGTTTTAATCATTCATAGCATATATTATGTAATCATTTTCCATCAGTACTGCTCTTATTTCTCTTTAGTTGGCACAATAATGGCCCCCCAAAAAATGTCCTAATCCCCAAAACCTATGAATATGTGGTTTAAGATGGCAGGAGGAATTAAGATTACTAAAGAGATGACCTTAAAATATGGAGAGTATGCTGGATTACACAGGTGGACCCACTGTAACCCTAAACCTCCATCAGCATGGGAGAGGGAAACAGGAGGGTGAAAGACTCAACCAGCCATCACTAGCTTGAAGACGGAAGGGGCCACCAGCCAGGGAATACAGACAGCTTTTAGAAGCTGGCAAGAAGGTGTGTTTTCTTGCAAAGCCTGTAGAAAGTAAAGCAGCCCTACCCACACCTATTTTTAGCTCATCAAGATTCGTAAATTTGTATTCTAAACCACTAAGTTTGAGGTAATTGATCATAGTTGTGAACAGAAAACTAGTAAAACTCTACTGTCATTCTTTCTGATAAATCTGTTCTGTAACCTTCACATTATCTCAGTGCTTGTCACCTCACAGCAAGAGTTAATAGAAGGCTAAAGGCCAGGCTGCCCATCAGTATTGCCCCTGGCTTTCCCAGAGCAAGTAATAAGCCCACAGTTTCTTTGGCAGCCTGAGCCTAACAGTCAAAGTAAGTGTGATTTTTAAAGGAAAGCCCCAGGGAAAAGGATACAAATTCCAAAGGCAAAAATTGAGATTGGTTTATGATTTACAAGGAGGTGGGGTTCTCAGGCTTCCCTAGTACAGTCACAGTCTATCTCACATTGTCCCCTTCAATGGAGAGTAGGTGAGGGGAAATAAGGAAAGTTGAGAGGTGTTAAGCATGCTTTGACTTCTCTCAGAAAGCCCCACCAAAGTGCACAAATGTGCTTGTATTAGGCTGCCACAACAAAATCCCTCAGACTGGGTGGCTTCAACAGTAACAGTTTATTTCTCACAGTTCTGGAAGCTGGGAAATCCAAGATTGAGGTAGTGTTCATTCTGAGGCCCCTTCTCTTGGCCAGTAGGTGGCTGCCATCTCACATGTGCTCACACGACCACTTCTTTTTGGCAGGGAAGGAGGGCTGGCGCTGATGATTTTATAAGGATACTAATCATCTGAGATCAGAGGCCCCACCTTTATAATCTCACTTTATGTCTTTATAAACCCCCTCTCCAAATCCAGTCACATTGGGAGTTAGAGCTTCAGCATATGAATTCGGAGTTGAGGGGGCAATTCAGTCCATACAGTGATGACAGTGAAACCTAGGACCCCATGTGTATGAAGCACTGTGTGCCCCATTGTGGGGGGCAGGTGATAGAGAAGATTCCCTTTGATGGCCATTGGATACCCCTCATCTCACTTCCTCATGGCTGTCCTTTGAGCTAGGAGGTCTTGCCCCATTTAACAGATGAGAAAATAGAGACTCCTTCAGGTTTCACCTTCCTGAGGTTTCACAGCTGTATCTGGATAGAAAACCCAGGTTCATTTGTCTCAAAGGCTTCCCCACTACCATAAATGTTTTTCCCAGCCAAAAGGAGGACATAGAAGAAATTTCATACTTGGTCATCTTCATGGCAGTTTTAAGTGCCGCTCTAGATTCTCCAGAGCCTATCTGCTCAGATGACAGAGCCAATACTGCTTATGGTGTTCCAGTAAGGAGTTGTGTTTTATCATTATGACAGGCCTCCCAGAGGCTAAAAATGCAAAGGGATGGATATCCGGCTCACCTTTGGTAGTGTGATGTTGTGACCAGTATCTAATGGCAAAGGTTATGAGCCTGTTGTACACAAGGCCACACAATTTTCAGTTAAGGTTGTAGAATGGCTGCTTTGGGTTTTGTGGCCTCTCACTCTCAAGGGACATAGTCATTGATCAATCCTATGAAAAGGTTGGTAAGACCCTGGGTTGTCCTCTCATGGAGAGTCTGGCATGAGGGAGAAAGGCCAACAGGCACTCTGATTAGCATGGGTACTTGCTCTTCTGAGGGTGCCACACCAGGCACTGTGGACACAGGGCCCCCTCCTCTTGCACTCCTAGCTGGAGATGATACCCTGTGTGGTCAAGTTTCTGGTATTTCTAAGCTTTGAAGTACATCTCCAGCCATATCACCTAAATACATGCCATCTTGTCTGAACTTTGAGTCTGCAGAGATTGGTGCCCTTTGAGGAGCCCCAGGAAGAGTTAGGGGATCAGAGACTCTGAATGATGCCTTTATGCCTGCTAGAAGTTGGGGGAAGTATTCCTGAAGCTCTGGGATCAAAGTTTGAACTGTCCCATTTGACCTGGCTTTTTGGAGTCTGCCAAATCAACAGGGAAGACACTGTTACTCAGTGACTCAAGACAAGTTTTGGAGTTTATGTCAGAATTCCACTCAGCTCTGCTAGTTATCGGCAATGGAACCCTGAGCAAATTTCTTAATCTAGTGGTCAGAGGCTGGCAGCCAAGGGCTGTCCTGCCCACACACTATTTGATTTGGCCTGGATGACATTATTTTAAATTGAGAAATTTCACAGTGAAATTAGAAGCCTGGCTTCCCTTAAGCAATTGGGAGCTGTGACTGTGGGACCCATACTCCTACACAGCAGATCAGTGGGAACCAGCCCCTGCCCCATGTTGGCTAGTTTTCTAGAACCTGCCATGCCTCCCTTGGCCTCACTCATGGCTGGCCCCTATGAGCTTTCATGTTTGTGAACTCTGGTTTAACTGCTCTGGGCCTCAGATTTCTCATCTTAAAAAATGTACTTTGAAAACATCGGACTAAAAGAAGCCAGTCAGTCACAAAAGGCCACGTGTTCTATGATTCCTTTTATACCAGATTCCAGAAGAAGCAGATCTATAGAGACAGAAAGCAGATTGTAGTTGCCAAGAGCTGAGGGGGAGAGGTGGGGAAATGAGGAGTGACAGACAGCTAAGGGATTTAGGGTTTTTTGAGGGAATGGTTAAAAAAAAAAAAAAAGTCCTTAAATTGATTGTGGTGCTGGTTACACAACTTTGTGAATATACTAAAAACCACTGAATTGTACTCTTCAAAAGAGGGGGTGTATGGTATGTGAATCTATCTCAGTTTCTGAAGGTAAGAAAGTCAGTGGGCATTGATATAGGGTTAGGAAAGCACTCATTACATGGTCCTAGCTCTCATCAGCGAGATAGAGGTGGACCCCCTGCTTCACCTCTGGCTCCTGTGTCTCTGCTGGTTGCATCCGGTAGATGCTCCGTAGATTTGGTCAGCAGAGTCTCAGTCCCTCCTCAGAGGCACATGTTCACTCTTCCCCTTCCTCTATTTGGAGACTCATGAGCCAATGGAAACCAATTACTGCAATACTTAGCAAAGCAAATGGAGATGTTTCCCCAGAGTCTCTTTGGGAAATCACTGCCTGATGTCATCTGAATACATATAATCACATTGAAATATGTCACGTAGAGGCTAAGACCCATAATTGGACTTGCCAAAGCGGGGGAAGGAGGAAAGCAGCCCCAAGGCCATGCTGAACGTTTCTTAACACAGGAATAAATGTCAACTCTGGATCTTTATCTCAGAAACAAATAAATCCACATACCATAAATTCATATACCAAAAATCTTCTAAAGTGTACAATTCGGTGGTTTTTAGTATATTCACAAAGTTGTGCAGTCATCACAATCAATTTAAGGATATGTTTACCATTCCCTCAAAGGAACCCTGTACCCCTTAGCTGTCTGTCTCTCTCATTTTTTTTCATCCTCCTTGGAGCCTCTGGAAGAGCAGGTGCTCAGTCAACATTTGTTGAATGAACACAATCTTGGGTGGTTAAATAGATCACACAGTTTGTCTGCCCCATTCTGACTTGGCCCCAGTACAGTTATTTGAGCATGTGCAATGCAGAGCACCTGATGTGCATTGTCTAGTTTAATCTCTTTTTAAAAACTGTGAAGTCCTTATGATTAATAATCCTCCTTAGGAGTAAGAATATCTCCTCTGAACAAGGAGAATCAGAGGCAATGACTAAAACCTCTGCCACCTAGGACAGAGTTTGGGGCATGTGGGCATCACCAAATGAAATAAGATTGGAGTTCCATGAAATCATTAATGTAAGGTGCTTGGCACTTAGTGGGCATCCAGCAGATGGTAGCACTGATATTTGTGGGGGAGGTAGTGTAGCATAGCAGGTAAGATTTCAGACCTTAGGCTCTGAAAAACTTAGAGGTGTTTAGTGGTTGCTCAGAGCCTCTATTTGCTACTGGTCAAAGGTGTTGCTGGTTAATTGATTTGTGTATATATGTGTGTGGAGGGGTACTAGGGATTGAACCCAGGGTGCTCTACCACTGAGCTATATTGCTAGTCCTTTTTATTTTATTTATTTATTTTTAGACAGGTTCTCTCTAAGTTGCCCAGGCTGGCCTTGAACTTGCAGTCCTACTGCCTCACCTTCCTGAGTCACTGGGGTTACAGGCATGTACCACCACACCCAGCTTGGATAATTTTTTTTTTTTAGACCCACCGTCTACGAGTTCTATAACCTTGTATAGGTTTCTTAGCTTCTCTGTTCCTCAGTTTCCCGCAGCTATGAAATGGGTATGATACTACCTAATTGGATGACTTGTTTAAAATTTAAATTAGAAAGTGCATATGAAGCATCCAACACATTGCCTGGCATATGGTAAGTGTTCAGCCATGGTTACTCATTTTCTGCCTCTGCAGGAGACGGCCAGCTCTGGAGCTCCAGTTGAAAATATTTGAAATAAGCTCATCCATACGCACTGTGTGTGGAGGAGTGCTCTGAACACTGAACATCAGGGGCCATATATGGAATGAGTGACACGTCCCCTGAGGGCTTTGGTTCCCCACGAGGGAATTGCCATTGTCATTGGGTGTGTTCAGTTTGCAGCTGCAGTGGCTTCAGAAGGTATCAGGGAGAAATGGTGATACAGTTGAAAGGACATAGGGTTTGTAGATGTCAAGAGTTCAGACCCTTAGTGACTTGGAAAGGGACTTGGTTTCTCTGAGGTTGTTTCATATCTGGAACATGAAAATAGCTCTGGAAGTGAGCTGTCCTGAGGAATAACTAACCCCTGAAATATTTAGCATAGAATGAGTGCTTAGGAACTGGTCCACCCTTGTGTAGCCTGTCACTGTCCCCGTGCTGTTACAGAAGCCAAGGAATCCTGTGCAGGACTGTGACTGTGTTGCTCCGACCATGGCCCCAGGTTTTCTCTTGACTCATCACAGTCCAGATGCATCCTGCCCTGTCCCAGTTACCTTCTCTCAAGGAGATGGAGTTAGTGTGGCAGTCTTGGTGACATCACAGGTGGTGTTGAGAGCTTGCTGCTGTCCTGTATTGGGGTTCCTGTCTTCTGAGGGAATAGGTGTTTCTGCCAGATCTTGGAGCAGTTGCAAATGGAGACTCTGACCTCTAGAAGGCACCTCACCACTAGAGGCCTGCCTCAGCAACACTTTTGTGGGGAAATTGGAAGAAGCAAATTCTCTTCTTTGGTGTATAGAGTGGTAAAATATGTGACCTTTGTGTCGTGAAGGACCTCGGGGTCTCCCAGTCCTGATTTCTGGGACAGATGCAGACTTCAAAAAGAGCTCCTCCTCAGATCCCCCACTCTGCGCTCAAGCAGTGGATGAAAGAAAAGACAACACGGAGTCTTTGAAGAGTCCCTAGGCCTGGAGCTGGGGGTGCCTGTGTTAAACTTCACTGCTCTGCTTCCCCTGCAGTGCTTTTCTTCTCTGCATGGCCGCTGTGAAGCCAAGCCACAGTCTGGTGAGAAGGCAGTCTTGGAGCACCCTGCCAGGAGGGCACACATACCTCTGCCCTTGGCAGGTGCTCTTCAGGTCTCATCCCAGCCACTGGCCATAGCTGTGGTGAGCTGGGCCCTTCTTACTGTGCTTTTGGGGGGTCCCAGGAAGGTGCCCTTTGCTCCTGCTAACTTGTATGATAAGACTAGGGGCTCAGCCCTATCCAATCCTATACTGATTAACCCATTAGGATATCCCAATTCCACTAATGTGACATTGTGGGACTTTGCCCACATTTGCCTTATAGCTTGTGCCATCCATTAGTTCTGTTGGCCTTCACAGAGTCAATCTACTGTCAGGTATTTGCTGATTCCCCACCCACTGTATACATGGCACTAGACAGGAACAGGGCTAGAACAGGTACAGATAAGTGTGGAACAGTTCTCAAGGACTCTGTCGAAGTGTTGTGGAGATAGAGGAATTTAATGGGTGACATCTGCCAGCACATTCCTGGGCACAGAATGAAGGGTCAGAAGAGAAGTGCTCACTTCTTGGGGGAGTTAGGGAAAGCAGGGGGCTGCACCTGAGCTGGTCTTTGCAGGCTGAGTAGAGTAGGGAAGGGAATGGAAGTTGGTCCCAGAAGATGGGCAGATAGGAAATAAAGATGGGCCTGGCTGGAGAGTTCACCTCATCTTGTTTTAATTGCCCCCTATGTCAGCTAAGAAGAGTGGGCTTGATTCGTGGGATAGATTCTTCCTGCTTGTGCCCCAGGGAATGACCCCAAGGCAGGCCTGGTGCTCTCTGGGATGGTGATACTGATAAGAACATCTCTCATAGTTTCCCCTGTCGAAAGAACCATTGATTTTCTATATGATGTTTATTTTCCTGAAAATCAAAAATATTCTGTGCTGGCCGGACTTAGATCGTGTACGCCTATTATCCTAGCAACTCAGAAGGCTGAGGTAGGAGGATTGCAAGTTCAAGGCCAGCCTCTGCAAACTATCAAGACCCTGTCTCAAAAGTTTAAAAAGTATTGAGGATGTATCTCAGTGGGAAATGTCCCTGAGTTCCATCCCCAGTACCACAAGAAAAAAAAAATCTACCTTAAATGCAGGAATGCAAACATTAGAGACTTGGGATGCCCATGGCTATGGGGCTTGAATGAGCTGCCATTTTTGTAGTGGCCTGCGGTGCCAGAATTACCTTGATAAGGTGTGGGCAGAGGAGGCCTCAAGGCTGGTGTCCCACAGGGAGAAAGGTGCTCCTGGGCTTACAAAGGGTGCTGAGCCCAAATATCCCCACTTCCCATCTGCTGCCTTCTGGAGGCCTGTCACTCTTGTAGATGTCCCCGTGACACCAAAGCCACATTCCTTCTGCTTCCTACATCCGAGCACTCTGGGCCATTGTTGACTTCAGAGCACCCTGAGCACCATTCAGATCCACTGCCTGCTATGGCAGGAACTCCTGAAGTTCACATCCATCCCCTGCTCACCACTCTCTGTGGCTTCTCACTGCCACCAGAGTTGACATGCTAGTTCTTTGTCAAGCATTCAGGGTCCTGTGCTGCTTAAGGAACTACTTCTCCACGCCTGCCACTTACTTCTCCTCTACCTGTGGCCTCCGCTTGTACAGACCAAATGCCTATCCCTCTTGCCCCCAGCCTTGCTTCATCCTCATTCTGAATGGCCCCAGAACAAACACCTACTCATCCTTCAGAACCCTCCCAGTGCTGACCCTCGTGAGACCACACTACATTCTCTCCTGCAAATTCCAGCCACTCTCCTGGCCTGCCTCACTTCCCTGCACTCTGCTGAGCAGGTTTGCACCATAGTTCTGGAGAATTCTTCTGGGTCCTCTCTTTCCCCAGCAAGAACCCCTTAAGGGCAGGAAATGCATCTCATATGTGGCCCCAGTTGCTCTGTGAATGTTTGTAACCTGAAAGGGGAGACAGGAGAGGACTGGTTCCAGGGATGCCTGTGCTGCAGGGAGGCTGGGCTTCCTCTTAGATCTTTGCTGGTGCCTGGAGGGTGTCCTCACTCCCACTCTGGGTGCTGCTGTGACTTGTGCCACACAGAAACAGGGCCTGGCTTCCCAGGTGGGCTGTCTGGACAGGAGTGCAGGGGCGTAGCTGCCCACGGCATTGCTGTGATGTAGCCCCCTGTCCTGGATTCTTCAAGAACAAGGACACACAGGTTCTGAATTGTCGTAGAATTTAGGACACTGTTTTTTGTCAAAAACATTTAAAACTCAAGCTAGAAACAAGTTATTCCCTTTTCTCCAACTGTATTTGCAAATTCTTTGGGAAGTATAAAAGTTCAAGTTCAGTGTCTCCGGATTTAAAAAGCATTCAGCTGTTGCATTGGCCGGGAATCGAACCCGGGCCTCCCGCGTGGCAGGCGAGAATTCTACCACTGAACCACCAATGCTCCTGCTGTCAACAGCTGTGAGGCACCTCCCTTTAACTCCCTTCAACCTCCTTGAGTATATGCTGAGTCACACACAGACTGAGACCAGTCTCTGGTGCTGCCACATCAGCACAGCTGTAAGAACAGAAAGCATAGGCTTCAAAGCAAGAGAAAGCAGGAACCAGAGTGTGCGTGAAGTTGACCTGTTGTCAGGCCTCCAGACAGAAGCTAGAGCTCTAGCAAAAGCACGCTGAGATTCTGGGTGGCTCTCCCCTCTAATGGTCAGGTCTTCCCATTCCCTCCCCTTCTGTGTTGAGCCATTTTACTGCTCTCAGGTTTCACACCATCTTCCTGCTGGTGACTGGCCAAGGCTGAGGCAGCTCTGTGGGTGTCCCTCTCCAACTGGATACATAGAAATGGCTCCTGCAGCTTCTCTGGAGAGCCCAGAGGCTCTCCCTGGGCTCACTGGGTAGGAACATGTGAACCCAGATTCACAGGCGCCTTTTGGCTACTGCAGGCCTGCTATGCTTGAGGAGCCTGGCTTTTCTCACAGCATCTCTGTGTGAGGAAACTGGCCAGGAAGAGCAAAAAAGAAACACTGCACTGCATTGGCCGGGAATCGAACCCGGGCCTCCCGCGTGGCAGGCGAGAATTCTACCACTGAACCACCAATGCTCCAGCTGTTCTCTGGGACATCTGCAGAGGCCTCCTCACTGGGCTGTCTGTAACACTCAGAAGCTCTGGCAAATCACTGGCCCTCATGGGGCTGATTTGTCAAGTTTGGGTGACCAGACAGGTTTATGTGGATCCATTCTTGCCAGTCTTAAGGAGTTACCCTGCTTCTTCAGAAGTTGGGACCTGTGAACTCTAGTGTTCAGCTTCCATTCAAGGTTCTCCTTGGCTCACAGATAACCCTTAGACCCAGAAACATCAGAGCAGGAGACACCTCACAGGTTATATGTGCAACTCATTCCTGAAGCACCTCTGCTCCACCATCCAGCAGCCCAGGACCTGGCACACAGAAGGTGTTGCATATGACTTGCTGGATAAATCTTTAAACCCTTGTCCAATCTGTCTGTGAAAAGCCTTGTTGCAGGAGTGGTCACTGTCCCACAAGATAGCATACATGTGTTTGAACAGCTCTAATTTCTAGGAAGTTCCTGGCTTAGCTGGAACCACAGAAATAGATCTACCTTTTGGACAAAATTCTTTAAGGTAACTAGAAATTCTCATTTATGCAACAGGCAGGCAGTGTACGCACTGAACCTATAATGCAAAGCAACCAGAGAAGGAGTCTGAGCAGTTACTTTTTAAAGTTCCTGATGTCTGGGCTGCCCTCTGCCCTCTACTAGTTGTTCCTCACACTACCCCCACCCACCACACACACCTCCCAAGCATCTGCAGGCTTCTTAAGACAGATGCTTAAGGCTTCTCCCCAAAACCCAAAGGAAACTTCCCCTTTACCATGATGTGCAATCCATTCTCACTAACTGGATGTGCTAGACCCTCCCAGCCAGCCTGTCCTAGTGTATGTCCCTCTGCTCTTTTGTCCACTGAGGTTGATTAGCTGCCTGCCCCTCACCACCTTTGCTCACACAGTTCCTTCTGTTTCCACCTCCTTCAATATGGGCTCAAATCCCACTTCTAGGACAATTGTTCTGACCTCTTGAGCCATGGCTCCCATGTTAGCATCTGGTGTCTCATGCATGATTATCCCATGTGAGGCTTCCCACTGCAGAGGTACTGTGAGCTTCTGCTGGACACAGGCTTGGCCTTCATGTTCCTGGGACTCTGAGGACAGAGATATCAGCTCTTCTCCACATATCTTGAGAGGCATCCCCTGCTCCCCTTGCAGACACACGCTCCTACCTGCTCCTCCTCCCCATCAGCAACCCAACCCAGTTCCACACCTTAAAGGCACCATCTGTCCTTCCTTCCCTTCCCTATATTACAGAGGCTACTAATATTTTTCTGTTTAATTCTAGAAACAATCCTATGCTCTCTCTCTTGCTGCCCTGACCATATTCCAGACCCTGTTTATCCCGAGAGATGCACTGTTCTGAAAGGTCTCTTGCTATCAAACCAACCCCAGCCCATCTTCTCCAAACTGCAGCCAGTGGTAGCTAATGAAAGCCTAGGTCAAGCCTGACACACCTTAGCAAGAAAGCTGCTAGGGTTTCTCTTTTCCTTACCTGTCTCCTTCCATCCCCCCAGGCACCTCATCCTCCTCTGTCATCTTGTACGTTCTCAGCACTCCCAGCCTTTGTTCAGGCTCACTCTATGCTCGAGATGCCCCTGCTAAGGTTTGGATGTTGTGTGTCCCCGAAAAGTCCATGTATTAGGAGGAGTATAGAGAGGTGGACACTTTTAGAGGTGGGGCCTAGTGGGAGATCCCTAAGACAGTGGGGGCACTAGCCTTCCAAGCGATTAAAGGTGCTGTCCTACCACTCCTTGGTCATTCTCACCAGAGGGCAGTTCAAGGCTGAGCCTGGCTCTGCCCAGCTCTGACTTCCTCTGTGAAGATGTGATCCCTTCCTCCCAGATGTGTTCCTACTGTTGCCATTCATGAGGTGACACATCCAAAGAGGGCCTTCACTAGAACTAAGCTGATGCAGATGCCATCCCTTTGAACCTCCAGAACTGTTGGCATTTTTCTTCATAAGTAGCCTGCCTTGGTTATTTTGTTATAGCAATGAAAAACTAATAAGCCTGCCTTCCTCTCTTTAACTTCAATATACCTGTTAATGTTTTTAAAATGGGACTCAAATGGGACCTCCCTGTCAGCCCTCCTTGACACCCAAGGAGAGTTAACCCATTGCATGTTCTTGCTTCTCTGGTAGTATGCACACCACTTTGCCGCAACTACTTGTTTGTACCTGGATCTTGCCCATTAGACTGAGGCCTGATTCCCCAGCACCGTCTTTGGTGTAATGGCACTGATGCAGGGGACTTCTTGGACATATGACTATGAAGTTGAACAAGTATTCAGTCAACATGGTTGATCAACTGATAGTGCATTATATTTTTGGTCCCAAGGAGACATTGATTTGCATTCTCTCAGATTCCTGGAAGCGAGACAGTGCTGCTGTTCCTCATTCCTTTGTACTCAAAGGGAAACAGAGTAGGGAAACAGCCCACGGCAGAACTGAGAGGATATGACCTGACGGCTGACTCCCAATTCCTCTTTCTAAACAGGTCATCTCCCTTCCTCGTCCCAGCCCAGAGTCCACCACAGCAGGTAGCCTGGTCCCACCAATCCCACAGCCCCATCTCCTCTCTCTTCAGGCTGGTGCGGGAGTTCGTGGCCCAGAACAACACCGTTCAAATCAAGCATGTGATCCAGACCCTGTCTCAGGAGTTTGCCCTGTCCCAGCACCCTCACAGCCGGAAAGGGGGCCTCATTGGCCTGGCTGCCTGCTCCATCGCCCTGGGCAAGGTAGGCCTTCCCTGAGGGACATACACCAGTGATGGCCTTCCCACTGACAGAGAAGCAGACAGCTTTCTTCCCAAGACCAGCGGGACACTTCGTGCTTCAGACCAGCAAGGCCACTTTGTGACCTTGCAGCCCCACTCCTGAGAGGCTGGCTTGGGAAGGGTCTTTGAGCCCATCCCTTGCACAGAGGCTAAGCATCTCCAGACTGCAGGCATGTCAGCTGGCACCACAGCACAGGACCTGGGGCCTGTCCCTTTCTGAACTGTCTTCTCTTCCTCCTGCCCCATCACAGGACTCAGGGCTCTACCTGAAGGAGCTGATCGAGCCTGTGCTGACGTGCTTTAACGACGCAGACAGCAGGCTGCGCTACTATGCCTGCGAGGCCCTCTACAACATCGTCAAGGTGGCCCGTGGCGCTGTGCTGCCCCACTTCAACGTGCTCTTTGATGGGCTGAGTAAGGTAACCACTCCTCTGGCTGGCTGGCTGTCCTCCATCACCTGCCTTACTTACCTTCAGGGACCTTGGTACTTGGGGCCCTCTTCCCAAATGCAAGCAGAGCAGACTAGCATGTTGCGAGGGACACACTCAGTGGCCTTTAATTTTTTTTAATGGGCTTATGTTTACAGCCCTTTTCATTTTTCTATGTATTCATTTTTATTGTACTTTACTAAAGTATCGGTGTTGCACATGCAGGAGGAGAAAAGCTGGTTGAGAAGCACACCACCCCCACCTCCCTGACCCCCCACCTCCCACCCTAGCAGAAGGTGAGAAGGGGGACCCCGCCATCCAGGCTGGACTTCCCCTGCGAGGAGGCCATGATTATCTGACTCACCAGTGCTCTAGAAAGAGCTGTCCTACTGCTCTCCTGGGGGCCTCCTTCAGCCCTCCCCAGAGCCCAGAGTGACTGCAGCCCTGCTGCCCTGTGGAATGAATGCCACAGGCACTTCTCAGTACCAGCATTGCAGCCGCCCCACTCCCAGCTCCAGGAGTGAAGGCGGGGGCCGGCATTTTAAGATGGGGAAGGCTTGGGACAGCCTTCCAACCAAAAGCGACCTTGTGGGCCAGACACAGCAGGGCCCGGGAGAGGGGATCTGGTGCCCCTGTTCCTCAGCCAGGTTCTGTTTTGCTGTTCCTCCCCCTCCCTCAGATGTACTTGAAGAGAGAGATGCCCTCAGGTGTAAACTGCACCACCGCCTTGGCTGTGGCTTTGCAGTGGCTCCTTGGCTTCCATCTGACTGACCATTGCCTCTGTTTCTCTTCTATTTCTGTGCCTCATAGTTGGCTGCTGACCCAGACCCCAATGTGAAAAGTGGATCTGAGCTCCTAGACCGCCTTTTGAAGGTATCTGTACTTTGTCTCTGCTTATTAGTTTTGGAATCCATTCCTTCTATCTGTGTGTACAGCTTAGAAATTCTGTCACTGGGAGTGTTCTTTCTAAACTTAAAACATTTTTTAAATGTACTTACAGTGAAGCTTACCGTCAGTGTGCACTTCTAGGACATATGTATAGAGTCCTGTCACCCCCACAATGTAAATACAGAACTGTGACTTTCTCCTGAATGTCCCCTTGTTTTATTGCCCCCACTCAGAGCAAAGGAGTTCACATTCCACGCCACCCTTCCCAGACAACGGGGCTGGGTGTTGAATCCATTCTACAGGGAGCAGGGTTTTGCCATTCATTTATTTCTCTTGACCTTGATTCCTACTGTTAGTGTCCTGTTTTGCTGTTCTTTGCACCTTTCTTACCTAGCTCAGGCTCTATCATTTCCTTCATGGTTCCCTGACCCCTGGAGCCAGCCCAGGGCCAGTAAGGCCTTGTCTCTGGCTTTCAATAGCACATGATGCTTTGTTCCACAGGACATTGTGACTGAGAGCAACAAGTTCGACCTGGTGGGCTTCATCCCTTTGTTGCGGGAGAGGATTTACTCAAACAACCAGTATGCCCGGCAGTTCATCATCTCCTGGGTAAAGTCTGGGCCCTGGCACACTTCCTCCAGCCACAGAGAGCCTCTGGTGGAGTCACTTCAGATCTCTGTCACACAGTTGTCAGTTCCTTTGCTACAAGAAGCCTCTTTTTGATCCCTCTAATAGCCACAGGCACCTGATAATCCAATAATACTTTATCCATCTTACCCCTAAGCCCATCCTATGTGCCCCCAAAGGATATAGTTCATTCCTTGTCCTGGAAAACACCCAGACTTCTGAAGCCGTAGTGCTGCCTTCAGCTGTCACACCTGTCCAGCCTCGTCTGTCCTTCCCCATTCATTCCCTTCTTCCCAGGCATCTGAATCTTCTTGGGGTCCAACTGCCATTCCCCTGCGCATTAAACAAAAAGATCACTCTCCCGTGAACACCTAGCAGGGCCCTGACTCGCCGCCTCTGCAGGATCCCCTTACTGTTCAGGTCCCAGGGCCATGGCAAGGAGGAGAAGAGGCGCTCATCCTGGGCCAACTCTTCCTTCTCCTTCTTCCCTTGGTCAGATCCTGGTTCTGGAGTCTGTGCCAGACATTAACCTGCTTGATTACCTGCCAGAGATCCTGGATGGACTCTTCCAGATTCTGGGTGACAATGGCAAGGAGATTCGGAAAATGTGAGTGGAGGGCAGGGCAGGCAACAGCCTGCTGGACCCCTGAGGGTGCCCATGGACCCCACACCCTACTGACAGCAGCAGGAGAGCCCAAAACTTGCCCTTTTCTTCCTGTGTGTGTGCTTCCCTCACCTCCAAACAGTTTCTGTCCAACAAGGGTGGTGAACCCAGAGCAGAAACAGGCCCTGAGGCTGGGCTCTTCCAGCCCCAGCTGACACATGCTATTTTCTTCCTCCTTTTCTCACGGGTAGGTGTGAGGTTGTCCTTGGAGAATTCTTGAAAGAAATTAAGAAAAATCCTTCCAGTGTTAAGTTTGCTGAGATGGCCAACATATTGGTGATCCACTGCCAGACCACAGGTGAGTGCAAGAAGTTCCTACGGTCACCACCACCTCCTCAGAAGCCCCTTCTCTCACTTCTCAGCTTCAGTGAGCAGGTACGAAGGAGCCCTGATAAGACAGGTAACCAGTGTGACACTGGATCCCAGGAACATTGGAGTGGTAGGTCTTTATAAGGGAGAGATCCAGGTTTCTTATTGATCTAGAAGTCATGTCATTTGGTCTGGGCTGGCATGTAAGATTTGGAGACCGTCTCGCTCTCAGGCTTGGCCTCCACAGGGAGAACTGGAATACTTAGAGGTCAGGATTGTGAATCCATTAGCTTCAGTTGGGCATCAAACCTTACTTGGTAAAAAAAACAGTTGCTGGTTATTGGTCATCAAGTCAACTGGATGGTTTTTCTCCCCTCCGCCAGGCCTGATGGTGCACCTAGAGTCAGCTCAAAGTTGGCTGGAGCTGGGTGGTCTGGGATGGCCTCACTCATCTCAGGGGTTTAGCTAGCTATCAGCTGGGACAGTGGGGGCATTTGGTCAGGTTGTCTCATCCAACAGGCTAGGCCAGGTGTGTTCACATGGTCTCAGTAGGGTTCCAGGAGGGGCAGAAGTAGGCAAGGTCTCTTGAGGCCTAACTTGAACCAGTCACCCCTCCACTGCCATCAAATGCTCTTGGCCAGAGTAGCAAGGCCAGTCCAGATACAAGGGTAGGGAGATAGATGACTGTACTTCTTGCTGAGAGGAGATACAAAGTTGCATTACAGAGAGGCAGGAAAGGAAGGGGAGAGAACTCTGGCTACTTTGACAGGCTAGGCTCAGGATTGTCACTCCCCCAACCTTCTATACAGGTGGGCCTTTAGAAGGTGGGGCACATGCGTAAGGGAGTATTGGCAAGAACAGAGGCAGTGATGCCCCTACATTCCCCTGTCCTATTCTGCACTTGGGGTGGGAGGGAGCTGCCCAGCTCTTTGTGCTGACCCTTTTGGAACCCACCGATTCTCTTTTCAGATGACCTCATCCAGCTAACAGCCATGTGCTGGATGCGGGAGTTCATCCAGCTGGCCGGCCGGGTAATGCTGCCCTACTCCTCTGGGATCCTGACTGCTGTCTTGCCCTGCCTGGCCTACGACGACCGCAAAAAAAGTATCCTTCACCCTGGAGAAAAGAAATGCCGATAGCCCCAAAGGAGACTGTGAAGTGCAGGGTCCCTCTAGTGGGGAAGTAGATAGATCCCTTAGGATTCATCACATCTCCAGATAGTCCTAGCTTCTAGGGAACAAGAGATAGAGCTGCATGTGGATTAGGAAAGCCAGGCACGCAGAGTTAATGATGGCTATTTCCAGTCCTCTCCTGGTCACTTGAGATCTAGACCAGCTCTCCTGAGCACCAAGCTCACGTTGCTGCACTGCAGGTGGGGGAAATCCTGTTAGTGGGAGAGCCACCAGGGAGGAATGGTATGAGAAAAAAAGATGAGCATCTCACAAGGGCACTGGTGTAACAAGGAGAACAGGAACTTAGGTCACACTGCTGGTCTGCTCTCTGACACAGTCCTGTCACAGTCTCTGGGGAGCAGTGAGCCCCTGAATAGGAAGACCAGTGGCCTCGGGTTGAAGGAGGACTCCTGCATGTGGCTGTTCCTTACATCAGTGGACACAGGCATTAAGGAGGTGGCCAATGTGTGCAACCAGAGCCTGATGAAGCTGGTCACTCCCGAGGATGATGAGCCAGATGAGCCGAAGTCAGCAGTACAAAGGCAGACAGAACCCAACCCTGAGGACTCCCTGGCAAAGCAGGAAGGGACATCCAGTGGTGAGTGGACTGCTCCCCACCCCTCACCTTCCATGGAGCGCTCTGGAGACAACTTGCAGAGGTCCTGGGTCTTGCCTTGTGACTTCGCTTACATTTGTTAACTCATTTAACTCTGATAACAGCCCAATGAAGTAGAACTGTTACTATCTCCATTCCTCAGGCTCTGGCAGCTCGTAAGTGGTGGAAATGGAGTAGGAGCCCATGCTCTTCACCCTTACTGCCTCAAAGACCATTGCATCTTGCATTTTATCTTTTTCTGGGTTTAGCCAAAGGGAGTTGTTGATGTTTGGGAGCATGGCAGGAGTACCAGGCTACACAGTGTATTTGATTCTTGGCCATCGACAGCCAGCCGTTCAGCTGCCTCTACCACATGAGTCATTCTCCGGGAAGGAGTTTCAAGAGAACTGGTTTATTCAGTGCTTGGGAATTCTGCCCAAGTCAATGCCTTTAAAAAATACATTACTCTTGTCAGACTCTTCCGGCATTGTTTTCTTGTTTATCCATAACATAAAACCATTTTCATGCTGATTGGGGTCTGGAGTTTGACTCTAAGTGTAATCTATCACTCTGCCATCTTCGTATCTCTTGGACTCTGCCCTCACTGAGCAGTCACAGTCAATTTTTGGGTAATTTCTTCCCTTGCAGAATCAGGCAGAGAGTAAGTTGCTGTACACCCTACTCACGTCTTTAAGGTAACAAGGCCTGGAACTTGCCCCAGGAGCCAAAGAGCTACTAAAGCATTTTCTCCCATTGTCTTTCATGGGCTTCTCTTAAGCATCTGAACTTATCTTGAACATCTGAGCCGAGTGTGAGACACATATGCTGCTGGGGTTTGGCTGGTAGAATTGAGCAACATTCCTTGCTGGACCTGTCTCCAGTGTCAAGTTACAACTCTGCCACACTGTTGTGAACCAGAGCTGCAAAACAGCTGGAAGCAGAGCAATAAGCAGCTGGAGCATTGGTGGTTCAGTGGTAGAATTCTCGCCTGCCACGCGGGAGGCCCGGGTTCGATTCCCGGCCAATGCAACTTCTTTATTAACCCTTTTAAGTAGTTTTTCTAAGCATTCTTCAAACAGCTGCCTGCTCAGGAAAGCATTACCCGAAACCACGATACATTTTAGCTCTGGGTTTTACTTCCCCTTAAACAGCATTCAGCAGATGAAAAGTACACTTTATAGTAGTTACCAGGAATGGCAACAGCAAATTTGACAGCTTCTCATCCACCCTTAGCCCTGCTCAGCTCATAACTAGTCACCCATCTTTTACCAAGATGAGCAGGAGAAAGTCCCAGCAAGCCAAGAGACAGTGATGGGCAAGCTCATCCCAGCCTCTCCTACTTACCCTTTTCTGTTCTCACTCTTTGGGCCCTTCTCCACCTGGCTGCAACAGGATCCTCCTGCCTGGTCTTCCTCTTTTAGTGTTTGTCGTCCGAGCTCAGTCTGTGCTGATGCAGCCACAGCAAGTGCTCTTCAGACAAGCCCCCCACCCCACCCCCACACACACACAGGTGACTAGTTATGAGCTGAGCAGGGGTAAGGGTGAATGAGAAGCTGTCAAATTTGCCGTTGCCATTTCTGGGAACTACTATAAAATATGCTTTTCACAACCTCCAGTCTCTTCCTCCTTCCTAACCACAGGGCAACCTCTCCTTTGTGCCCCATGCTACAGCTCTCACCTGGCCCTGCCACTGGTGGTAGGGCGCAGGCCCAGCCCAGAGTCCTTTCCCTACTTCTGAGTTCTTGTAGCACTTTCTATATTCAGCCTATCATTCTTCTAACCCCCGACATTCCCTCATTGTCTCAGATGTCACAGCAAATATTCTGGAGTTCAAATAACCTGCCTGTGAGTCCTGGATCTGCTCACTACATACCTCTTCCCCTTGAGCAGCTGCTTAGCCTTTCTAAGGCTTAGGTTCCTTATTTGTTAATTAGGGTGTTAATGATAATACCTTACCATAATGTGGTTGTGAGTTTCAAACAAAATTTTTGCGTATATGGCATGTGGCAGACAGGATCAGATGCTTTAGCATTGTTGCTCCTCAGCTTGTGATAGGGTTGTGTCCCAATAAACCCATCGTGAGTTGAAGATATCATAAGTCAAAACTATATTTAATACTTCTCACTTCCCAGACATCCCAGCCTAGCCTATTTTAAACATGCTTAGAACACTTACATCAGCCTACAGTTCAGCAGAATCATCTCACACAAAGCCTATTTTATAACAACATGTTGAATGGCTCGTGTAATTTATCGAATACTTTACTGAAGGTGGAAAACAGAATGGCAGTGTGTGGGTATGCTTTCACACCATCATAAAGTTGAAACACCATTAAGTGGAACCCTGGTAAGCCAGGGACCGTCTGTGTTAGTACAGTAAGGTACTCGGCTGGGCTTTTACTCTCTTGTTTCTTATCAGCAGCATCACCCAGCTAGTAATGGGCTCATGGTGGGTTCTGAATGAAGTCTATAGAGGGTCAGGGATAGAAGTTCATATGGCAAGTGAGGAACAGGGCTGTAAATAGGATTTCCAGTGGAGGCTGTGACCTTCATGGTGTACATATAATGAAATCTATTTGCAAAACCGAGACTGGACTGGGTTTGTCAGTACCTTTTGTGGACACTGCAAGCACAGGTGGATCAGACCCCAGTGCCTGCAAGGAACTCGGGTACAGATACAAGTAATTGTGACACTGGGCACAGTCCCCAAGGACCAAGGGCTCAGGGGAGGGAGTGTCAGTGTTGCTTGGGGTGACCAGACCCAGCTTCAGAGCATTTTCAAAACAAACCTTTTCTCTCTCCTTAGCTTCTACCCGCCCCAACCCCCATTTTAAAAATTCTGATTATAACAGAAATACGTGTTACCTGCAGAGATTTTGGGAAGAACAGAGAACTCACTGTACCCTCACACAGAAATAATCACTGCCAATTTGGGGGATATTTATTTTCAGTTTTTTAAAATGCTTTTGCATATTGTTTGTGGCTTTTTACATTGCACTTTTTTTTTACAGTGTAAGACTTAGTGACTTTAGCATATTCTCAAGTTTGTACAATCATCAGTGATATCCAATTCCAAACCATTTCCATCATCCCAAAAAGAAACTCCATGCTGCCGTTCCTCATTCCCCTCTCCCAGTTCCTGACTACTCTATTTTGCTTTCTATTCCTATGGATTTACCTTCTGGACATTTCATAATAGAATCATGCAAAAGGTACCCTTTTGTATTTGGCTTCCTTCACTGAACATAACATTTTCAAGGTTAATTCGTGATGTAAATTATTTCAACAATTTGTTCTTTTTTTATGGCTGAATAATATAATCCATTGTATGGATAGATCACATTTTGTTATTTGTTCATCATTTGATGGACATTGGGATTATTTCTACTACATTTTGTGGAAGTCACAAGCAACATGTATTGTCTATCTCCTTTTTAGCCAATACTGTATAACTAGGCATCTTAATAAAATTGGTCTCTGGAATAAATATTGCAAATATTCCTTTTGTCTTTAGGATGCAATATATAATTTCCTTGTTTACTCAAATAAGTTTGCTTTCCTGTTAACCTAAAATACTTAAATCATTCCTTAAGATAGATGCCATAATTCATTTAACTAACCTATTATAAATCATTTAGCCACTTTTGATTTTATCTCAATCTTATAATCCTTGCTAAAAAGAGCATTTATGTAGCAAAATCTTACAAATATCCATAATTATTTTCTAAGGATAAATTCTTAAATTTTTAAGGCTTTTGATATATGCTGCCAAATGCCTTTCAGCTTGTTTAAGCCATTTTCCAATCCCGTCCAGCCTGACATGGGCCTCAGTGGTTCCCTGGAAGAGAAACCAGGTAGAGGAGCCCTGTGTCCTGGGACATGGAATCACATGGGAAGTTTTAGGGCAGGAGGGGAACACACAGTGGAATTCAGTAAGGGTACTGGATAGTGCGAGATCCAGCAGACAGACAGGCCTGCCCTCTCAGAGCTGGCTTTTCCACTGGGGGAAGGCACACAGTGAACAAGTTGATAGCCTGGTAAGTACATTTGACAGTGTGTATCAAGAACCCTCAGTATTTGTCCTTAGGAATTTGTCCTTAAGAAATAACTATGGATGTAGGCAATTCTTTTCTCTCTGAGAGTTTTTAAGACAGTAAATACTATAGGAAACCCCAAGCTTGGAGCGGAAGGCTATAGTATGGAGGGTGTAATTTTAAACAGGGTTGTCATGGAAGGATGTGATATTTGAGCAAAAACTGGAGGAGCCAGGGAGTGGACCATGGATGGCAGGTGTTCCAAGGGTGGGGTGTACCTGGCAGGACTGCAGAAGAGCAGAATGAATAGTCATGTACAGAGCAGAGAAGGGGCACAGTGACACCAGAGAGGAACGGGGGACCTGTTAAGCAGACCTCTGTGGCACTGAAAAAACTCTGGCTTTTACTTTGGAGCGTATGACGTCATGGTGAGGTTTTGAGCTAAGGAATGCAGGGCCAGAACCACACTTACAATGGTAAAATAACTTACCAGGAAGCCCAGGCACAAGCCATGCAGCAATGTAGACACGGGCATGGTCCTTTGCAGGGAGTAACCTTCTCAGAGGGGAAAGCTCCTCTGCTAGAGGGTTCCCCATGCAGAGTCAGAAGAAGGAGACAGGATGACTGGAGGATGGAGTCGCCATTTACTGAGGAGGGAAGAAGAGCAAGGAGCAGGTTAGTGGGAGAAGGATGTGCTGTGTTTGTGACCCCTCTTAGACAGGTGAAGGAGGCCCTGGAGCAGGCAGTCTGGTGTGCGTGGGAAGGGGCTGGGCTGCTCACCAGAATTCACAGCATAGAGGCGTGCAGAGCCGGTAGGATGCCGAAGGAGCGAGTGTGGGGAGGGCGAGGAGGGCCAGGCCTGGCTAGGGCCATACCAGCCTAGAGAATGGGGCGCTGAGGAGGAACCAGCTGAGTAGATGGGAGGACATGGCCCTGGGGCAGGAGGAAGCCAAGCGCAGATTTTCCTGGAGAAGGCAGTAATCGGCTGGCACTGGCAGATGAGGAGGGTGAGGACTCAAGGGTGTTGGGCCAGGCATGTGGAGCTTTAGTGACTGGACCGGCTTCAGTGGAGCCATGGGAGAAGAGGGTGACAAGAGTCGGGGGAGAGGAGTGGGCACAGCAAGGGCCAAAGTCCTTCAGAGGATTGACCTGCCAAGGGGGGCAGAGGAGGGAGTGAGAGCTGAGGGGAGATGGTGAGGTCAAGAGAGAATTTTTTTCTTTTCTTTCTTTCAGACAGGATCTTGCTGTGTTGCTCGGGATAGCCTTGGGCTCCTGGGCCCAAGCAGTCCTCCCGCCTCAGTTTCCTGAGTAGCTGAAACTAAGGTGCCCACCACTGCGCCCAGCTCAGGTTTTTCATTTTTTAATTGGAGAGATTAGGGCAGATATGTTAGTTTCCGGTTTCTGCTGTTACAAAATACCACAAGCTTATTTGTTCTCCCACTGTTCAGAAGGTCAGCATCCTAACATGGGTCATCCTAACAGGACTGTGTTCCTTCTGCATCCTCTTGGAAAGAGTCCATTTCTCTGCCCTTTCTAGTTTCTAAAGTCTACCTGCATTCCTGGGTTCATGGCCTCACCCTACATTGTCATTAAAACCTAAATGGAAGAGGCTGGCCGATGTACTGTGAGTGTAGGATCTGGATCTGTTGCCAGTGGTTCACCATTTACCAACCGTGTGACATTTAGCCAGTTGCTTAATCTCCATGCCTTGGTGTCCCCACTTGTGAAATGGAGATAATAATACAACTTACTGGAAGGTGATTAAAAGAACTAAAGTAGTTTGCAAATAGCCTAGAAAACTGCCTATTACATAGGAAGTTACAGTAACAGTGGTGGATAGGCCAGTTCTTATCCCACCTTGTCCAGTCCTGGTACTTCTGTCCTCCCATCCATTATCCCACCTTGATTCGTTTGAAGCACAGTTTTGACACCATTATATTTCATCTCTGTGTATGTTTCTGATGTGTGTTTCTATTGGTGGGGGGACATTTGAGGAAAAAGCAGGGCATTTTTCTAATTTCAATTATCTTACCCAAGATACTTACTAATTATAAAGAAAAAAAATGCTCCTTTTATAAAAATTGTCACAGTATCGTCATCACACCTCAGGAAATTAAAAATAAGTCCTAAATATTATCAGATATCCATTCAAGGTTCTTATTCCCTGTGGACTCCAGTTTGAGTCAGGAACTTGCTGCATACATTGCAGTTGGTTGATATGTCCCTTACAAATTACCTATTCTCCCCCTTCCTTAAAATTTGCTTTTTCAGAAACTGGATTATTTGTCCTGTAGTTTTTCCCACAGTTTTTGTCATGATCAACTGTCCCCTGTATTCCTATTCCCCATAAATTGTTAGAATCATTCATTCATGCTCAAGTTCAAAATTTCTTGGCAAAAATGCTTGGTAAGAAATTCTTGGGTCTGGGGCTCTAGCTCAATGATAGAGCACTTACCTAGCACATGTGAGGCACTGGGTTCGATCCTCAGCACCACAAAAAAAATAAAGGCGTTGTGTCCATATACAACGAAAAAATATATTTTAAAAATTATTTTAAAAAAATAAATTCTTGAACAAGACCCATAAGCAAAAGTTATCAGCATATTTAAACATATATAACCCTAAAAAGCTGCAGCTCAGGAGAAGATGTTGGCAATGCATTTCACTGTCGGGGTCAATCTCCAACACAAGAAATAGCTCCTCTAAATCATGAAAGAGAAAACACAGTGGTAGAGAAATGTGAAAGCCCAAGCCAAACCCACCTTTCCTTCATATAACAAGTGCTTCCTAGCTTTTAGGATGTGCGGGAACCATTTTAAACACCTGACAGATGTTGGCTCGTTTATTGTCATAACAAGTCCATGGTATGGGTACTGTCATTGTCCTTATTGCCCTCAGTGTGCAGGGGAAGAAGGGGAGGCAAGGTCAGGCAGCTTGCCCAGGATCACAGCTGTCTTCACGGCAGCCAGGACCCAAACCCAGGCAGAGGGGCTCAGGAGCCCTCCTCATAAGCACAGTGTCATTCTGCAGCTCTCTGAGGCAGGGATTAATACAGAAGCGCAAAGGAGATGCTCCGTGGGAGTGGGAATGAGGACTCCAAAGGGAAGCAAGGTTTCCTTCTTACTCCTCAAGTTGCCAGCATTGAAAAGATGGCTGGTATCTCAGGGTGAGGCTTTGAGGGAGTGACTGCTCCTTCCTTTCCGGAAGCTCATATGAGTTGGTAGCAGCGTGACTGAGCCTTGCCCTCAGCAGTCCCATTCAATAGGGAGACCTCGTATGGAAGGAACCATGGAGAGCTGAATGAGCAAAATGCCCAGGCAGTCCGAGTGGATCAGGGCTCGCCTCTGACATCCTGGGACTTCACCTGTGAATGTGGGTGTTTCTGTAAGACCAGGCGAGCCTGCAGGGGCTGAGAGCCCCGGCTGCTCTTTTACCTTCCCCAGGCCCTGGTCCAGCAGATCAGGCCCCTTCCACCCGTGCCACATCCCCAGAGTGCCTCTGGGCAGGTGGCAGTGTAGACCTCTTCTATTTTAAAAATAAAGGCCTCTTTACTAAAGAAGAAGAACCATGGCCCACTCCTAGAGTGGCATTGCTTAGAGCTTTGATTTGTTTGGACTTTTTAGAATGTATTTTATTTTGTGTTATTTTAAGAGGCCAAGGCTTGTCATTTCAACAATAATATAAAGATAGTTTTTCCTTATAATTGAACTGAATAAATATCAGTGAATCCATAATGTTATAAATAAATAAGTGAATGGATGAATGGTAGAGAAGGAATCTTCCTAAAAGAAGAATTACACTTAATAAAAGGAAAAGGAAAACAGAAACCACATTAGCCAATGCTACACTAGTATTTGTTATAGGCAGGCTCCACCAATTGATGCTACAATCGATTGGTGGAAGGATGTGTGAGGGAAAAGCAGGGCATTTGTCTAATTTCAATTATCTTCCCCAAGATACGTACTAATTATAAAGAAAAAAAGTGACTTCACAGGGAGAACCCCAGCAGACACTGCCTCCATCCAGTGATAAAGTCAGCCTCAACAGTAAAATAGGCCAGATAGACACCATGTGGCCCCTGATAGGCTGCACTATAGGTCCAGACTTTCCATAGCATTCTTTAGAAGAAATGACTAACTTTAGTCCACTCAGGAAACATGAGAAAAAAGCAAGCAGAGAGACATTCTGCAAATAACTGACCCATACCTCAAAGGTGTTGATGTGAGAAAAGTGGTTATATTCAAGTTAGGTGTGTTGTGGAGTCTGCTACCAAAATTCCCCAATTAGGAAAATTTATAGGATCTAGATCAGGCAGTGTAGATGGTATCAGTACCACTTTATTGATGCCTATTCTGGACATTTCCTTTAAATGGAATCATAGGGTGTGATCTTTCACTTAGAAGAGTGTTTTCCAAGTTCATCCATGTTATGACATGTATCAATAACTTCATTCCTTTTTACTATTGAGTAATACTTCATTTTATTTATCCATTCATCAGTTGATAGGCATTTGGGTTGTTTTCATTCTTTGACTATTGTAGATAATGCTGCAGTGAACATAAAGTACAAGCTTCTGTGTCTTGGAGTATATGTAGGAGTGAAATTGCTGGTTCATATGGCAAGTCTATGTTTAGCCTTTTGAGAAACTGCTAGGCTGTTTCCTGAAGTGACTGCATCATTCTCTAGCCTCTCCAGCAATGTGTAAGGATTTCTAGTTCTCCACATTCTCACCAACACTTGTTATTATTATCTTTCTTTTTTATTTTAGCAATACTAGTGAGAGTAAAGTGGTATCTCATTGTGAACTTGATTTGAATTCCCTGATGGCTAGGGATGTGAAGTATCCAAAAGTCATTTAACATCCATTGCTCTCAGGCCAGCACTCCCTTCTAAAATACTGTGTTTAGCCCTGGTTTCCCCTCCTTGTGAGTTCTCTGTTCCTAGAAGCTTACAGGTCTGGGTACTATCCCAAAGCTGTAGGGAGTGAGCAGGCTTGGGTCTTCATCACTCCAGAGCCCTGCTCCTTTTCAGGAGCCTGAATCAGTATGTGGGGCTAGAGAGGAACATCTTGAGTGTCCCTGTAACCAAGATCTAATTTCTTCAAAAGAACAAACAGCCTTTCATGTCATCTTGTTCCTCTTCCTGTCCCAGGAGGTCCAGATAGTTCCTGTGACTCCAGCTTCAGTAGCAGCATCAGTGTCTTCCCTTCAGCCTGGTAAGTGACCTGTTCCAGCCAGAAGTGTTTGTGGAAAGCAAGAGGCCTATATCTTTCCTGGGTGCGAGAGACTGTAGCGAAGACCCAAGGCAAAATGCCTAAGGCCAGTATTTTGGGGGCACCATGTCCACACAGGAGCTAGTCAGTGAGGGGAGCTGAAGGACACTGGGCCAGCCCACCCGACCCAATTCCTATGGACAGATAGTCTTCAGTGAGGAATTAGAAGCTATTTGGTGTCAATAACTGCAGATTTTAAAAGTACAGCTTATGCATATGGTGCCAGCAGTGGGACACTTGCAGGTGCCTTTTCCCAGCACCTTTTGCTTTTCCAGAAGTCGACAAGACCAATGAGCGGAAATCTTTTGGATGACAGTCTGGGAACAGGCAGATGTGGGCCCCAAGGCTACTGGTTAGCCTATAGGCCAAGAACTGTCCTCAGAGCTCCCAGAGTGCTGTCATAGCCCAGCCTTCCACAAGGGGGCAGTACAGCCAAGCAGCAAAATATCTGCCTTCTTGCCAATTCTACTTCTCCCTATAGGATATGAGATCCTCTGTAGAAGGAACTATCACTGTTTTGTCCTGATCTTGGTCTCCTGGACCTGCCCCCATCAATGTTTCTTTGGGTGGCTGGATCGGTATGCGTTTCTTCCTCTGAATGTGGTGTTGAATCTGGTCTGGGGAGTGAGTCACTCATAAAGAGAAAATAGGCACTTAACCCCAAGATCCTTTGAATTTTTCCTTCTTTTATTTTATTTTTTAATTTATTTTGATCTCTGAGGACCTGAGCATGTTTTTCAAATACACACATACTGATTATAAACTTGCACCCCCTAGGGCCTCTCCCACAGTGGACAGCAGGTTGGGAAATACTGGTCATTCACTCGATTCTAGTTGTCATGCATTTCCAGAACACCTGCCTATGCACAACCCCACAAATTCTAAGATAAAGAAAGGCCACTGGAGGTGCCCCTGAACTTGAGGCAAACAAGTAGCCAGGAAATTACCAGAAAAGGGAGCAAATGCAGATGGTGTTGGGAAGACAAGTCATGCTAAGGCATGAGAAGGCTCATGGCAGTGAACCCAGCAAGTGCTTCTGACGCCAGCCTTGTGCTATATCCTATGTTGGATCACTTTGATTTTGCTTATATTTCGATTCCAGGGTCAGCAACATTATCTCTATTTCAAGGACAGGAAGGAGTGGGAGAATAGGAGCTACAGTGTAGAGAATGGACTTTAGGTAGGGTTCAGGCGGGCATAGATGGGCTGCGGAACCACCACATTCACATGGATGTGAAGGAGCAGTGGCTTAGACTGAGAAGAGGGCAGTATTTGAAGGTGGAATTGCCAGAATTTGCTGATGGATGAAATGGAACAGACAGGAGAGTGGTGAGGGAAGAATAATTTCTAGGTGTTTAGCTTGGGCCAAACTCAGGATATCCTAGTTTACTTCCAAGTTGGGCTGGGAGAGCAGGTGTGAGTGGGGTGGTCCAGTACTCTGTTCTAGGTGGCTCTGAGCATCCCCAGGAGAGGGTGGAAAGGTGGGCTGGATTTTGGAGCTCAGGGTAGAGGTATGGGCAAAGATGTAGGAGACCCAAGAGTCCTGCAGAGGGTTTGGCTTTGGTCTTAGAGGCTGTGAGAGGCAGTGTTGTAAGTTGGAGTGACAGGTTCAGATCTAGGATTTAGAAGCTCACTCTAGCATTAGAAAAGCCTATTGTAGGCTTGTCACTTTAATCTGGGCTACACAGATTGTCACATTTTGAGGGAGTGGTGGTAAGATGTAGGGGGAGGGGAGGGAGAGGCAGAGGTGGCATAACTGATGGACTGTGAAGGTGGCATGACCCTCTGCAGCCTCGCATGGGAACCCGTGCTGCCCTCACTGGGACAAGCCCACAGGAGGCCCTCACTCCTGTGCTTAGGCAGGAACCACCTAATTGGAGCCCATTTGGGTTTATACCTGTCATTCAGGAGCCAGTGCTGAATCCTACCCCTTTAACATAAAAAAACGGACCAAGAATCAGTCATTTAGGGCCTGGGGCTGGGGCTCAGTGGCAGAGTGCTTGCCTCGAATGCATGAGGCCCTGGGTTCAATCCTCAGCACCACATAAAAATAAATAAATAAAGGTATTGTGTCCAACTACAACAAATCAATCAATCAATCAATCAATCAATCAATCAAAAAAGAATCAGTCATCTAGCACTTCTGACTCCTGTGGTGGCAGCAGAGCTCTCTGAGCCACCGGCCATGCTAGGACAAGAGCAACCCTGCTAGCTGTGAAACCAGAGCTGGGGGCTCAGGCCCACCGCCTGCTTCCCCCAGTGACACTGCCAAAGGAGACCGAGCTTGGGCAGGATGGCACCGTCCAGAGTGACACAAAACAGAATTCACACTGTCACTTCCAGGTGCGTCGCTTGCCCGAGCACCACCTGCAGTTGCCAGTTCCACTCAATTCCCGCCAGCCAAGGGCAGCAGCCAGAGTGCAGATTCCTCCAGGAGCAGAAGGCATTTCTGCCTGGCAAAAAACTGCCAGCAATGTGATGGTCCTCAGTCTTCGTGGGTTTTGGCCCTAGGAGAGTCCAATGAAGGTTGTGGACCCCTTCCTTTAAAAATGTACATCCAAAACTGAACCCTCTTTCAGGGGCTCAGGAATCTCCTTGAAGACAGTTCCTATACCCCAGATTAGAAAAGAAAAAAGGGATTCCTCACTTGGACTAAAACACAGAGAGAAATCACCAGATCAACTTGAGACCATGAGCCTCCTCCCTTGTCCTCATCTGCCCTCTCTCCTGGGATGCTGCAAAAGCCCTGGAGTCCCAAGCCTAATCACCTGGGAGAAGTAGTGGGTGATGGAGTCGCTTTTGGTCTGGGGAAACAGCCGCAGTATCTCCAGTTAGAGGATTCAGATCCTCCATCCTCCAAAGCAAGGGAAGTTCACAGAAAGTTGAAAACTGACCTCCCTGGGGAGGGTCGGAAGAGAAGAAACAAGATGAAGGAAGCGTGCTTGCTTGAAGCGAAGGCAAGGGTAGAGAGAGGAGTTGCCGCCACTGCCTTTCTGTACGCTGGGCACACTCCTCCTGGGAGAACTCGGGGTGGTGAGCCGCAGGAGTATGAGGTATAAATGAGTTGAAGTCAGTGAGAAGCAAGGAGCAGCAGCTGGCACACAAAAAAGCTAGAACCAGTTCTCTAGCACTTTCTGACTCCTGGTGGAGGGAGATCTTGTGGCAGCAACACTGTCTGAGCCATGGTAGAGAGTCTTGGCTACACTTTTATCCCCTTTGTACAAATGAGGAGACAGACCAGAGAGACTGACTTCTTGCCCAAAGCCAATCAGCTAGTTAGTGACCAAGTTGAAATGCTAGCCAGGTTTGTCTAGCTCCAAATTCCCTGCAGTTAGCTTTGTTAGTCATGGTTAGAGAGTTCCAGAAGTGTTTCAAGTTTGCCTCCCTGACTCACTTGACAGGGGCTCTTGAACAGGTGTTGCCGCATGAACAGTATTCCCTCTAGCAGCCAGGGTTTGCCAAGGGCTATTGTGTCATCAGTGACATTCAATACAGTTCTCCTGCTAGAGCTGACTGCCCTATGTGTAAGCATCCAGAAAGACCTAGAATTCCGTGCTTCTCAACTTTAAGTAGCTACTGATTGAAAAAATTACATGATGATCGTGTATTTTAAAAAGGCAACTTCGAATTCAGAAACAACTCTGTTTTTAGATTTGTCTGTTTTCTAATTTGATTAGAGATGTAACACATGTGCCATAAAAAGTGAGCCATTACAGAGATAAAGTGGTGTCTCCCAGTGAGAACCATGGGGACAGATTATTATTCATTGGTACTATCAGAAACATTATTTGGGAAGTCTGTATTTTAAGCAGCACCATGTGCTTGGAAATCGTAGTGCATATGTGTGTAAGACACTCGTTATGAGATGCTTTATGAGAAAATGCTTGGTGAAAATGGGGTTTTGCAGACACCTTGAAATAACTCAGAAGCCCCCAGGAGTGGCTTGTCTAGACTTTTTGGAACCGATGTAGAGATGTATTTTAAACCTTGCCTGAGCTCCCTTCTGTTCTTGATGGGTAAGGTTAGCCAGGGCGGAGGGCGCCACATCTGACTTCAGCTGAGCAGAGAGGAGCTGAGCACAGTACCCTGTGTTCCCCCTGAGTTTGCGCAGAGCTCAGGAGCCAGCCCCGCCCAGTGGAGCAGCTGCCTGCTCAAGGGCATTTGGGATCCTGATCCACCCTTTCCCCACTGCTGAGATCAGTCTCAGCCCAGTCACTCACCTTCTTCTCCTGACCTTCATCTTTAATTGGCCAAGGGAAGAGACCCAGGGAGGATGTCTCCAGCCACAGGAATGAGCTCTTAGTACTTAGCCTTTTGGCCTTGGCCAGTCTCTGGCCTCTGCACCCAGGTTTGCTCATCTGTGCTCTGAAGGATTGAGTTGCATCAACTATGAGGTCCCTTTTAGTTATAAAGTTCTTGTGGAGTGAGGACAACACCTGTCTCACTATCAGTCCAAAGACACCCATACCAGGGAGGTGTGCTGTGGTCGGCATTTGCTGTGGGGAAAGTCCTAGAATGTCAGTACATACAATGCTGCCAGTTCACACATGGCTCCATGAAGTCCTTCCTTTATTATGTGGCCCTGACACAATGCCACCTGAAAGAGATGCCACCATGGCTGGCCAGAAGCATCTCAGGTCTACCAGTAGTTGGAGCTCTGCCTTTCTCCCCACATGGAACCTTTGACTGCCCTTCCAGCAAGAAATTACACTGGAAAGTGTAAGATGACCTTCTTCCCCCAATACCAGGTGCTACCAGGTCTTCCCTAGCCAAAGAAGGACTGTGTGCACTGGAGCTGCTTTTATCTGTCCCTCCCTAGATATGGTTGGGGGTGACAGTGCCATGATCTCCTGAGCCTGCCACCCCTGCTAGAAGATAGTGCCATGTGGTGGGTAGGTCCACTCTGGAGTCAGACTACTCAGATTCAAATTGCTGGCACCATCATTTCTTGGCTATGTAACCTTGGCCAGGTCACCTAATGTCTGTGCTTCAGTTCCCTTATCCCCAGAGTGGAAGTAACATGACTTAGCCATAGGGCTGCAGAGAGAACAACATGGGGCTTGCAGGTAAAGTGCTGCACAGAATGTTGGTCATTACCATGCCTGTTACCAAAGCCCTTACTCCCCCCAGCTCCAAGGTTATACAACCACTGACCTGCCCGGGGGTGGGGGTGGGGGGTGGAACCTGGCCTTGTCCCCACCAGCAGCTCTAGGGCAAGTCCATTGCTAGACCTCTACAGTGCTGAACCCCCCAGGTAAATAAAACTTACAAGGCCTTCCTCCAGGGGACCAGTTCTGCTGAGATGTGGCAGTGGTCTTCCAGGAACAGGGTCTCCTGATACCTGGACACCATGTAGCAGCAACCTTCAATGGCTCCTGCTAGAAAGCCACTAGCCTTGCCTCAAGGCACAGGGTCCAGAAAGGAAAGGCTAAGAGCTAAGCCCAAGGGGACACATGGGAAGGAGCTCTGTAGGACACCAGCCCCGTAGGACACCAACCCCATTAGGGAAAGAGAGACCTGGAGATAAGACAGGGAGTGCTGGCCATAAGCAAAGGGAGAGGGGCTGACCATCAGGAACTTATCAGAGCTGATAAGGAAGTGCTGAGGAAGCCCTGGTGGGGTTGCTGTGCTGGCCAGGGTGGCGGCCACATGGCTGCAGAGCACCTGATATGTAGCTGGTCCATTCTGGGACGTATTGTGAGAAGAAAATGCCACTGGATTGCAAAGATGAGGACACCAAGAACAACCTGAAGTGTCTCATTAGTAATCTTTATGTTCATTATATTGATTGTATGTTGAAATGCTAATAATTTGGATATATTGGGTTAGTTAAAATTAGTTTCACCTGTTTCTTTTTCCTTTGATATTTATTGTTTTGTTTTTGGTACCAAGGATTAAACCCAGGGGTGCTTAACCATAGCCACATCCCCAGCGCATCCCCCTGCCCCCACTTTATTTTTATTTTTATTTTTTTGAGATAGGGCCTTTCTCTTAAGTTTTGAAGAGTTTTCTCTGAAGCTGGCTTTGAACTTGTGATCCTCCTGCCTCACCCTCCCAGGCTGCTGGGATTACAGGTGTGCCACCATGCCCAACTCCTTTTCAATTTAAAACTAGAAAATGTAGAATCCCATCTGTGGCTCACCTTGTATATCTTGGACAGTGAGCACAAGAGATCAAGTACGGGCCTGCACCTGCTGCCCTGGACCCGTCTGCACTTTGCTTTCCCTGTGTCTTGGGCTGCCACAGCATCTAGATGTTTTGATATCCTCAGATGACACTAGGAATTTCCAGCCACATGACTCCTGAGGAAATCACAGAGGCTGCTCCCCTCCTCACAGAGGCTCCATTCTGGGCTCTGTCACTATGTCACACGCCCAGATTTCCTGGCCCCCTGGGTGTGGACATGCCCATTCTCACCCCTGAAACAGGCTCTGGGGGGCCATCAGATTGTATTAAGTAGCAATTCTGCCTAGCCATTGCAGAGCTCAGAATCCTACCCTGTAGGAGTTCACATCACATGAGCTTCAGAGAGGCTGCAGGCGAATTAGGAAAGCACAGCCATCAAGTTCCCGGTGCAAATGAATAATTGAGCAGCCTGGAAATGCCACGAAAGACCATTTTGTACAGATGGGCACTGGAACTGCCTGGCCCCAGTCCCCAGGAAACGACCAGCATTGTCATGTCACTTTTGGTAAACGTGGTGCAGGGTATCAGGAGGAGGGGAGCCCCCTTGCCCCTAAGGTTTCCTGCCTGTGCTGTGCCCACCCTGAAAACCCACCCTCTGCCAGGGAGCCGTGCTTTGGGCAGAGCTAACTCTGTCTCCCAGCAGTGCTCGGCCACCTCTTGGGTGCTTCGTAGGACTTTTCTTTAAGTGGAGGCCAGCAAGGATTCAGTCCATGGGAGCCAGGGGGCTTCCTGTACCCGAATGGACACATTCTGAGAGCTCTTGTATCTCAGGTAGAGAGTCTGTCACCTCTTCCCCTACTCAAAAGAGAGCATTTCCATTTCAGAGGCAACTCAAGGCTTCTGCACCAGGCAGATCTGTGCCAGGTGCAGTTGTGGTAAGAGGACAAGCCACAGTCCCTGTACTCAATCAGGAAACCGTGTTCCCAGTGAAGGGCCTGTTGGATGTCAAGGGGTGTTATGGGGCCCTCCCTTGTACCGTCTGAACATGGGGGTTTTGCATCATCAGCAAAACATCTGACTTAATGACCTGAGGTGCCAAACAGGTCAGATCATTAACTGACCTGTCAGTCCAGAATCCAATGGGGGCCAGCTTCATGTACAAGCCAGGCTAGAACTAGAAAATGGAAGGGAAGGTGAGCCGGAGCCCAGGAGGCCAGCCTCCCTTCCCACATGTGGGTAGCAGAGCTCCAGCGAGCCATAAGCTCCATACTCCTCAGGAACAGAAGGAAGTGGAGAGAAAAAAGCAAGGCCCCTAGGAGCCCCCATCACCAAGGCAAGTGATGATGTCTTGGTCTCTGCGTGGGTCTGCCTTCTGTGTCCCAGGCAGTGGGGTAGGAGCATGTGGTCCTGACTCTGCAGGCCCAGGGGAATGCTATGACACAGGAGTATAAGACAACATGAGCTTCACTTGGTTTTCTCTCCTGGTTTTTGCCCACAGCACTGACAGGGCCCCAGTGACCCTGCACCTTGATGGGATTGTACAGGTTCTGAACTGCCACCTTAGTGACATGGCCATTGGGATGATGACCAGGATTGCTGTTCTGAAGTGGCTCTATCATCTCTACATCAAGACCCCCCGCAAGGTGAGCCCAGCCAGCCCTCCAGGAGGCAGCTCCCTACCAGGGAGTTCCTTCCAAGTCCACCTTGGTTTTCAAGAGCCTCCCCATGCTTGGGAGGGTTTGGGTCATTGCACTTCTGGAAAAACCCTGGTGAGCACAAGAGTAAAAGATGGCATGAGGAACCCTCGGTGACTTGGGTGGAGGGAGGTGGTCCCTGCAGACCCCAGGATGCTATCTGAACCAAGCTCAGTTCTGGAGCAAAGGGAGACCTCACCAGTGACCCCTTGTTTGCTCTCCAGATGTTTCGACACACAGACAGCCTCTTCCCCATCCTACTTCAGACGTTATCGGATGAGTCTGATGAGGTAAGTCACCAACACCAGCTTTCTTTTTTGATGACTTGTGGGGTCAAACAGCTATGATGTTCTTGTTTGGTTGATGTTGTGCTCTCAAATCAACACCAAAATACTCACTTAGAGGTAAAGCTGTGCTTAGTGTGCTGGGCTTTGTCAGTAAGGACGCGTCTGTAGGCCTTTCTGGAGTACTCTGGGACAGATTTCAGGGAGAAGGTGAGTTTGCATACTCTTAGGAGTTGATATGTCTTCTCTGGGAGGTGATTAATGGCAGGGACCCTGACTGTGGGGTCAGGCTCCCTGGGGGGCAAGGTCTGGCCCTGCTTTGTGCCCACATTTGAGCCATAGTTAACATCTGTGAGCCTTCGTTCCTTCTGTGTCCAGTGAGGGTAGTGACAATACCTGGTGTATGAGAAAAAAGTGACCTCTGTAAGATGCCACATGCTGAGTGTGCGCATTATTGTCAGCTGCACTCTACTTTGACTCCAGTTTTAATTGGTCCCTTAAGCCTTGCTTTGTTGGGGACACCAGGTGCTGCTGGTGTGATAGGGAAAGGCTGGCCCCAATTCCAGGCTGCAGGAGCAACCCCCTAGTCTCTGAAAGGACCAGCAAACAGAGGCTGGCCTGGGGAACAGTGTGCCCCAGGGTCCTCTGTCATCTGTAGCTCTCCAGCTGCTCAACATTACCCTACTCACCATTTTCTGCAGTGCTTGCCGTGGAGTCAGGATGGAGTAATTCTTTTCAGGGCTCCCCTCCCTCCCAGCCAAGGGGCAGGACTTGTAGCTTGACACCCATTGCACAAGCAGCGGCCCGTTCTTCCATATCAGCTCTTCAGGATGCTGGTGGTCTGAGCTGACTTTTCCCTGTCTTTCGCTCTTCTGGGTTCTAAGTTGCTGTGGGCAATAGGCAGCACCATGTCTCCATGCAGCAATAAATGCATGCATCAATAGACCTGCCCGCACTGCCCAGTAAGAATGTGGGAGTGGACAGGTTGGGGCTGGGGGTGGAAAGAAGAAGGGCATTGCTACAGATACTTGCAGTGAGGCAGCTCAGGTTTCCTTGGGCTGGTACAGGCTTGTGTGGAACTGTTATAGACTTCCATGGGGCCTGGGCAGCTGTCCTGCAGCCTGAATTTACTTTCCTGAATCTAGACCAAAGAAAGAAGCAGACAGGCAGGTATCATCCTATAGGTCCTCTGAGGTTCTCTGTATTTCCAGAAAAATCCCAAACAGATGGTCTGTGAGTGCCCCTGGCCTTTCCTGCCTGCCCACCTGACACACATCCTTTGCTCTCCCCACTGCACTGCCCCCCTGCAGCACCCGGCCCAGGTGGACACGGCCCAGTTCTGTCTGCAAACTAGGAGTGACTCACTGCAGAGCCAGGCCCTCCTTTCAGTAAGAAAAGACGAGGAGAGCTGCTGATTGGTGCTTTCCTGGGACTTCACTGGAAGCAGCTGAGTTTTCAGTCCTTTAAATTGAGTTGTTTAATCCCATCCAGATTTCTTTGCTTGAAATTGGCTTTCTTGTGCTTGTGCATTCAGAGGCGGGGAGAGAGGCTGGGGAGGTGGATGCAGCCCATTAAACTGCTCTGTTCAGGTTGCGGCAATGGAAAGTGGATTTGCTGAACTGCCAGAGCTTTGGGGCACATCTTGTGGGCCTCATGGGAGGAGGATTGAAGCTGCTCTTGGGGACAGTTGAGGAGATGCTGTGACAGGAAGGAAGAGTCTCTCTTTCCTATCTCTGGAGGACAGATTTGGGGACCTTGATAATCATTGGTGAGTCATGATTCTGCCACATCCTGGTTCTTCTCCAGAAAACTTTTCCTAAATATCCCCCAGCCTCACTGACTCTGTGGACCCATGGTGTATTTGGCAATGAGAGTACAGCCCCACAGATAAGACAAAGTCCTCTTCTCCTAGGACTTCCCTTGAAGGATATATGGAAAGTGTTCTCTGGTGGGTTTTTCCAAATGTCTTCATGCACAGCCCTTATCTCAAATTGGAGCTCCTTGAGGTTCAAGAACCATGTCAGACCCTTGTGTTGTAGTAGCTCAAGAGCCCTCACAAAAATCCTGTGGGAGTTCTGTTATTTCCATTGGACAGGTCAAAAAACTAAGGCCTAGGGCTGGAGTTGTGGCTCAATGGTAGTGCACTGGTCTAGCACATGCGAGGCCCTGGATTCCATCCTTAGCACCATATAAAAATAAATAAATAAAGGTTTTGTGTCCAACTATAACTTTAAAATAAACAAATAAATAAATAAAACTAAGGCTTGGGGCTGGGGTTATAGCTCAGTGGTAGAGCTCTTGCCTAGCACATGTGAGGCATTGAGTTCCATCCTCAGCACTACATAAAAATAAATAAAATAAAGGTATATAAAAAACAAAAACAGCCAGGCATGGTGGTGCATGCCTAAATCACAGCAGCTCAGGAGGCTGAGACAGGAGGATCACAAGTTCAAAGCCAGCCTCAACAACAGCAAGGTGCTGAGCAACTCATTGAGACCCTGTTTCTAAATATAATACCAAAAAAATGGGGCTGGGGCTGTGGCTTAGTGGTCAAGTGCCCCTGAGTTCAATCCCCTTACTCACCCACCCACCCCCCCCCAAAAAAAACCAACTAAGGCCTAGGAAGGGTAAATAACTTACACAGGAAGTTCTTGAAGCCAAGCTCAAAACCAGGTCTGTTTGACTCCAAAGCCTGTCCCCTTTGATTGCTTATGACCAGGACTAGTCATCCACTGCAGCACCAGCTGGGGAGATGGGGAACCTGGATGGAGTTGTAGCATCCCCATTTACTTTAGATTTCTCCAAGAGGTTTTCTGGCTTTTTTCTCTTGTCCTGTAAGTTCTTAAGAAAAGGTCCCAACTTGGTGAGGCAGGGTGTGTTGTGTGTGTGTGTGTGTGTGTGTGTGTGTGTGTGTGTGTATGTGAACAAAAACACTAGGCGCATTGGCACACACCGATAATCCCAGAGGCTAGGGAAGCTGAGACAGGAGGATGGTAAGTTCAAAGCCAGCCTCAGCAACAGCGATGCACTAAGCAACTCAGTGAGACCCTCTCTCTAAATAAAATACAAAATAGGGCTGGGGATGTGACTTGGCGGTTGAGTACCCCTGAGTTCAATCCCCAGCACCCAAAAAATAAAATAAAACCTCCCCCTTTAGCCCTCAAATCTTTTGTTCATTTTTCCTATTGATTATAGAAGCTGTATATTTAGGACCTTTTGTTTGTTACCTCTGTTGCAAAGATCTGTCTCTCATACGATGGCTGTGATTAGCCCACATACTCCTCACTCTGGCTGAGAGTCACTGGTCTCAGGGGATAGGATGTACCCAGGTGTTAATGATGCAAGAGCCAGGCATGGAGAAGGCAGAGTTCAGAGGCCTACCTCTGCCTCCACTGTGTTCCACAGCCCTACTGGCACATGGCCTGGCTGGCATGTCTCATCTGCCATGGTTCCTCAGTTCTGCCCAAGTGACAGCTCGGTAGGCCACACCCTTTGGCATCTTCCATTGTCTCTGCTCTCCGTTACTCAGGATAAGTGGCTGTTTCCTTAGTACCACCTGCTCCTGTAGACATTATCATTCTATCATTGTCAGAAAGAATTTGCAGGTGTCAAATTAATATTCTTGGCACTGGAATAGAAATCATCCCATTAGCTAGAGATCCAGTTTTTTAAGTGAAAACGTGACCCTGATTTCCCCAGCATGGAATTCAGGGCACATGCTCAGAGCTTCCTTTTGGACCCCAGTGATGGAGGTGCTGCTGCATCCCCTGCCCAAAAGATGCCGTTTGTCAGCTGCCTCTCATGCTAGACAGCTGCTGCCTGAGAGTGAGCACCCACAGGATGGAGTCATCTCCACATTCCCAATGGTGGGGCTGGCCTGAGAGGGCCATAGGTGACCCTTTATTCCCAAGCATAAGTGCCTCCTAACTTGCATTTAAAATTCTCAGGGTGATCACAGTCTCAAAAGAGACCTGGAAGGATATTTGTCCTCTTTGAGTGAATGTGGACACCCTGGACAGAATCTTTGCTCTGGCCCTTCCTTACCAGGGATCTTGAGTGAAAAGTTAACCTTGCTGGACCCCTGAAGTGGGAATACTGATGTCTAACCTGCCCTATAGGCTACTTACTGGTCACATAGGAAATATAAAGCACCCAGCAGATCCTGCCTGCTGTATCCACCCATCTGTCCTCACAAGTTCACCTAGGGAGTAATTGGCCTCTCACCACATCCCAGTAAGCCTCAGGTCTTTTCTGTGGGTCTCACTCACTGGTTATGAAGGTAACTCTCAGTATTTGCATTTCCACTATGATTTAGGATGATCCCTTTCTGATGGTGCTCTTTCCCCAGGTAGTAGTATAGCCTGGTGGCTGAGAACATGAGTTTGGGGCTGGCTGGTCCAGGAGTTCATTCCCGGCTCTGCCACTTAATGATAGGTTGACCTCAAGCAAGTGACCTAGCCTCTCTGAGCCTCAGTTTCCTTATCCATAATGGGAGACTACTAAAGGGCCCTCCCTCTCAGGTTGGTTGGAATAATTAGGTGAGATTATAGACATCAAACGCTCAGCCAGCAGGCATAAACTAGGGTAGGAGAGGGCTCCTGTGATGCTGGCAGTCATCTCTGTAGAGGGCTAGGAGCCACATACTGCAACCAACAAGATGGCCCCATATCTGCCCAAAGTTCAGCAGTGAAAGACAGGATAGAGGCCACTCTCTCCTGTCTTTTTTTTTTTTTTTTTTAATATTTATTTTTTAGTTCTCGGCAAAAGTAACATCTTTGTTAGTATGTGGTGCTGAGGATCGAACCCGGGCCGCACGCAATCCAGGCGAGCGCGCTGCCGCTTGAGCCACATCCCCAGCCCCTCTCTCCTGTCTTGAAAGGCCTAAGGAGCACAGTGGTGTTTGAGGGACTTGAATTTCATCTCCAGGTCTTAGAAAGCCAAGCAGGGGACAAAGTGGACATTTGGGCTAGTGCCCCTCCATGTCCTTCCCACCCTCCCCCAGAGCAGGAGCGAGGCGGCGCCAGCCTACTTCTTCGGATCCCTGTGTTCAGCATCTTCGCAGCGACTCTCCCCTGACTCACAGGGGGACAGGCTCCAGCTGGCTGCCGTGGTCCAGGGGGAGGAGGAGAAAGGGCATCATCAGCAGAGGCTGCTTCAGGGCCTCTGCAGCCATAGCCTCTTGTTCAGAAACAAAATTCAGACCAAGAAACAAGTCCCACTGGGCCCAGTTATCACTGGAAACCAGCCCCTCAGCATCTTCTCAGCATCTCAGAGCTGGGGTGTCCCTAACACTTTTAAAGAAGAGATTTCAACCCAAGTGAAGCCAGTGTCCTTGCCCCTTCCCTGAGCTTCAAAATCACTATGAAGAGAAATTGCTGATGAGGACTTATGGCTGATGAGACTGATGCAGAAGCAGCAAAAAGAATGAGAACCACCTTTCTGGAAACTCTGGAAGGCAGGATTTTGAGGGCAATGTTCACAACTAGCCATGTGAAGAACATAGGCCAACTGTCATACCCAGTATGGCACAGGACCCAGGAGGAAAAGGACAGTGGGATATAGGACTAGGGAGTGACGTAAGGGCATCTGAAAAAGGACTTTTTTTTTTCCTTATGATGCTTAAAACATCCTATGGGTACAGTGAAGGACTGCAGTCCAAGGCAGTCCACACCTTCTTGATCCTCCACCCAGTGGGGTGTCTCAGAAGTGCCCAGGGGACCCTGAGGCTGCTCAAGCTTTGGCCAAGTTCTAAGGGAAGTGAAACTGGGCATCTTGGGCCATCAGCTCTTCTCCTTGGTGCAAATCTTGGCCCTTCCAGCTGGTCTCTTCCCTGGCCTCTTGGCTCCTCACCCACAGGATGGGTGGTCAGGGGGCAATCCTGCTGCACTTGAGGCCATACTTGAGGGATGGTTTGATCTGGAGGCTGCGGCAGAGGATTTCATCTGTTCCAGTGGTCCAGGTCCCAGGAGAAATAGAGTGGAAAAACTGAAGGGGTTCTCAGCCCTCAGGAGAGGGGGCACACCAGGCCAAGCAAGATGCCTGAAGGAAACTGGTCAGGGGTCATTTAAGAGAAGCAGCTCTGGCGTCATGCTGTGATGGCCACTTGTGCTGCCACTCCAGGTGGGCAGCCCAGGGCCCTAAGCAGATCTGGGGCGAGGCTGCCTTCAGCTTTCCCTATTTCAGGGGAGGAGCAGCTCTGTCTTCCCATTGTGTCCTTCCCTTCTCATCCTTATCCTGCCCAGTCCACCTGAGTGCTCCCTCGACTTTCCTTTGGTCTCATAAGTCACCCACCTGGGCTGGGGGCTTGTCTTCCTGCTTTAAAGGAATTTATTTAGTGCCAACAGGGACTTTGACGTGAATCTCCCCGGGGGAAGCCCAGACCTGAGAGCCTGCTGGGAGGAATGGGGTAAAAGGCTCTGGTCCTCTGAGGTTCAGAGCAACCTCAGCTGCTCTTGCCCATTTCCAGAGGGAGGGCCTTCTGTTGGAAATTGGCCATCCTAGTGTCTCTCCCAAAATTGGGGGCTTCCAATTAGTTGGAGGCCCCTTCTGGCAGCACCGCTCCAGGGTTCAGGCCAGAAGCTCTCTCCCTGCAGCCAGGGCTAGGCCAGTGGCTGGACCACCGAGGGGTGGGGAGGAGGAGGAGGGAGACTTCTGGGCCCACACCATCCACTCCCTGTGGGCCCAGGCAAGTTACACGACATCTCCCCTCAGTTTTCTTCCCTGAGATGCTGGGGTTGAACTGGGTTGTCAGTGCTCCCTTCCAGCTCAGAACTTGTGTGGTCCCAGCGCCACTGCCTAGAATGCTAATGCTGCCTGCTGAAAAGTGGGTAGTCTTCCTAAGAATGGGACTTGTTTTTTCCTTCTCAGTTCCCTGCCTCAGTTTTTATTTCACTCCAATTTTCATTCCATCCACTCTTCAAAACAAACAAAAACGACCCCCTCACTACCACGTCAGTTCTGCAGATTTCTTTAAAATCAGATCACTCAGTAAGGTGAAACCTCCATCCCAAGGACTAAAGGGTGATGTGTTAGCAGCCAAGAACTTGATTCTCCTTGCAAGGAGGCTCCCCATGTGAGAAGGACCTGCCCGGACAGCCCTGGCCTCCTCCTGCCACAGCTCCAGAGACCTGCCAGGGCACTGGACCCTGTTTTCCCTCAGCTGACCCTGCAAGGAGAGAGTGCTGGGCAGGGAGAGGAGTCACCTGCCTGCAAGGCCAAGATGCTGGACACAGTCACGATCCCTAGGCCTTCCTCCTTGGATCCAGCCAGGCCCAAGCTGTCGACAGCTGCACCCCCACAGCCACTGCTAGGGGCAATGGAGGACTTGGGTCTTCTGAAATGAATCGTCAGCAGTGTTGCCAGAGAGAGGAACAGGAAGGTGACAGGCCCAGATTGTACCTGCCAAGAGGGCCTCTGCTGCTTCTCATTCTTCACACTTTTTTCTCAGTCTCCCGTCAGCCACCCCAGAGTAAAGGAGGGACTTGTAATAACTGTGGTCAGTCCCTCATAATAACTGAGGGACTCATAATAACTCATAATAACTATCAACACCCTCTTCATTAAGACATGTTTGTGTGCCAGGAGGGTTTTTATGTTTATGTCTGTCTGGATCCTTCCCAGCCTGTGCATAGTAACTGGTATGAGTGGGGTAGTAGCCGTGGACTACTGCCTGGTTCCTCGTGGAGGCAGAGGTTGGGCTTAGAAGACAACAGAAAGGGATCCTTCTTTTCCAGGGCTGGGGCTGCAGGCAGGAAAACCTAAAAGAGGAGCCTGTCAATGATGGCCTTCCCCTGGGACTGGGGGTGGGGGTTTTCACAGAGCCAGGCTCTAGAGCCAAGTTACCTGCAGGGCTGAGCATGCTACCTGGCCCTGGTCCCACCCACACAGCCCATCTGGCCTTGAACTCAGGAAGTGATATCACCTAGAGGGGCCTATCCAACAACCTGGAGCTAAAGCCCACTGTACCAGAGTCCTCTGTAGCTTTGAAAAGCCAGCTGCGTGGGTCTTACCCTGGACTTCCTGACTTGCCCCCTCAAGCCAGGCCTGGTTGCTGGGTGCTGACATTTACCAACTCCCAGGAGAATGGGGTGCACATCTCTGATTGATAGCCACAGCTGTGGATTAGCATGAGCTCTAATTTGGAAGCTAAAAGCCATACCCCCCAGCTCTCTACCCTGATGCCCAATCCCCATCACCCTAGGTGTGGTGGCCAGGCCAGGGCCCCCTGTGTTCACACACTGCTCCTGGCATCTTCAGAAATCAAAATGTCTTCCAAGATATATGTTGGTTTCTCCTCTGGCTCTGGAGATGGCCAAAGCTGAATCACCTGCGTTTCCCTGGCAGCTCCCTGTGGGCAGTTCACAAGGCACCGGGCCAGGCCAGAATGTGTGTGAGAACAGGGACTGCTAACAGTCCTAGCTGCTAACAGAGAAAGCTACCGCTTCACGCTCGCTGTATCCCAACCCTGGCTCAGCACGCTGTGTGCGCAGCCTTCCTCCATCTTCACAGCAGCCCTGGCAAGGTGGGCTCTGTGCTTTTCCCCATTTCACTTAAGAAGAAGGTGAGACCCAGAGATGTTTCAGAACTTGGTCAAGATCTCCAGTAAGCTGTTCCATTCAGAGCCTTGTTTCTTTCTCTCAGTCCCCTTCCCCTACTCCCCCACCCCCACCACATACACCTCCTCCTGCTCCTCAGGGCTGGACCACAACGCTTCTGTCTTTATGCCCAGCCCACCCTGTCCATTCAGACCCTGGTCACCCTTTATGATGGCACCTTAGGCTGTGCTCTGAGAAGACAGTCTGTCCAGCCTATAGTAGGTGCCCAGAAACATTTTATGAGAAGGTGAACAAGTAGGAGGTTGGCTGGTCAGTGAGCTGAGCCCACTCAGACTGCCCCACGTCTCTTGGGCTCTCCCCTACCACAGGAGATAGGCACCTGGTTTCCGAAGCTTTAGGGCAGCAGGAACATGCCTCCTCAGGATCTGGCTCCCCTTTGTTGGGGAAGGCAGGGTTGCTGTGAAGTCATTATGGAGCAGTTTTTCTCAGAATGCCACCCCTTTTCCAGGTCAGGGCTGGGCCTGTTGCTGCTTTCTCCAGCTTATGTTTACTGAGCCAGGGCAGGTGCCTCTGGATGTTCATTTCTTGGCTTTCCAGGGGCCCCTGTGGCCTTCCACCTGGCTTCTCTAGGCTTCCTAGAGCACTCTGGCTTGTTTCCCAAGCCCCAGGGCAGCAGGAACCATTCTGTATGTGCTTAGGGGCTGAGGAGGCCTGGTCCACTGGGCAGTACCCTCATGAAGGACATAGCAGGCTTCTGAGTGGGGGGAGGCAGAAAACCCCAAGGCTTTCTGTGAATGGTTGGCCTCGGTGCCTCTGCACTTCATATCAGCTCCACTTCACAGCCTAAGGAGCAGCCTGGCCTGACCCAGATCTCAGGCAAGGCCCTGTGACCTCGCCACAGTGGACAGAGGTATCAGATAGCCCTTGGCAGTGGCCACACCAGAGCTTCCAGGGCCTGGAGCCTAAATTTACCTTTCCCACAAGCACCACCAGCACATTCCTCCTCCTGGACCAGGACTGAATTGGGCCGAGCTTGCAGGTTTCCTCTGTGGGAGCTGGAAGGCTGAGCCAATTGACATCTAAGGCCTCATCAGCCAGTGGAGTATTGTGCAAAAGCTCCCTAAGCATGTCCTCAAGCTGGGGCATACCTTGAAGTAGGAGGCTTCTTTCTCCACCCATCCTTTGGCAGAAGTTATTCACAACCATTCATCTTTCATTTCCTGCCCCATGGGGCAGGTCAGAGTGCCTTGCCCGGGACTTGGGGACTTCAGGTCGAGGAGTCTTGGTAGGAGATAGGATGGAATTCTGAGCCTGGGGACTTAGCCTTGCAAAACTGGCCTCTAGCCTCCAGCTAGGCCCAGGATGGCAGATGTATAAGCCGCAGCACCTCTGGGTGAGGGAGGGAAGGGCAGGGAGCCTCTAGTCCCCAGTGGTTTTCCAGGGCCTGGCTGGGGCAGGCAGGTGTTGGGAGGTGGATGCCAGCTGGACCAGTGCAAAAGGGGAAAGCACTGTCCTAAAGAACTGTCCCTGATTGTTGGAATACAGGAGGGGGACAGCCTGCCACAGCCCCACCTAGATGTTGATTCCACTTATGGAAAAATTTGCCCTCTTTTGGCATAAAGTCTCAGGAACCCCCTGTCTTCTCTTTTGCTGCCTGCCCCCTGGAGAGTAAGAAGCCCCCTCCCCTGAGACTTCCCCTCAGAGCCACTGTCAGAAGCTCTCCACCCAGTTGCCCCTGACCTTGACCCCTGCAGTCCAGTGAGGAGTCTATGCTAGCCCATTGCACTCCGGAACCAGGGACCAGCTGATGGGCCATCCTTACCACCCCCCTCCCCACTCCCCACTGCCATGGAAACGGCAGGCACTCCTGCTCCTGCAGAATATTGCTTTCTTCTAACCTCCCTCCCTCCCTCTCTTTTCCCCTCTTCTTTCTCTTACACAAAAAGAAAGCGCAAGTGTTTTATATTCATTTTGCAAAAACGCTGTGTAGTGCATACTAATTGGTGCAGCTTCCTCCTGCTTTCTTTGAGCCATTCCCTATCCTCAGAGCCAGGACTCCAGGCCAGCCACGGGCAGGGGCCCAGCCAGCCTGCTCATTGGAAGACTGGATCTGTTTTTCCAGAGGCCGAAGCAGGACAGGCCACAAAGTGTCTGTAGTTCCTGGGGCCTTTTCTCCTTCCTGGAAGGGGTGCCCAGTAAACAAGGCCACCAGGATCACCTAGTGGTGATCACTCATCCCAGAGTATTCTACTTACACTTCAAGCTTTGCAAGGTCTCCAGGTGGGTGGAGCACCAAAGTCCTGTCCTGGGCAGAGAGAGACTCAAATCCAGATCCAGCCGGAAGGGTGGCTCCCCATAGTCTCTTTTGTTTTTCCCAGAACGCCTACTGTTGAGGCCTTCCTCTCACCTGGGCCTCTTCTCCTGCCCTGGGGTAGGTCTACATTTGTTTGCATCAAAGCCTCAAGGTGTGAGTCAGGTTTGTGTATCAGCTGGGAATGGGCCAGCAGCTGGACTTGATTGGTGCCAGAGCTGGATGTCAAAACTACCCCGTAGCCTCTGTGTGGCTCCCCACTGCCCACCTTAAGCTGTTCCTTGCTCTCTGTTTAGGCAGCCTCTTCCTTCCTGTCAGCTCTAGCAGCCTGAAGGAGACGGTGACACTGTTCTGATCCTGCTTTATTTAAGGGACAGGAAGGGCGCTATGTGTGCATGTGTATGTGTTGCCCCAGGCAGAGGTATGGGCTTTTGCTAGGCCCCAGGGACCAGAGAAAACCATTTGATATGTAAGCACAAGAGGAGTGGCTGGAATTACAGAAGGAACCTGTAGACAACATTTCCGGCTTTAATTGTGCAATTGAAGTATAATTTGCATTCATTTGCCATTTTGTGTTAAACTTTCTAAGATAAAAGAATTCAAAATGTAAAGGATGCAGCTTTGCTAGCTGGGCTCTCCAGTGGGGAGGGAGGATGGGCCTGGAGGCTGTGGTACAGAGGTGGTGCTTTCTCTTCCAAAGCCTCCATGTTTACACTGCACTCCTGCCCAGTTACCAACCAGGGCCACTGAGCTGCTTGGCTGTAGGACCAAAACTCCTTTGTGCCTGCTCTTTGTGCTTTGCAGTCATCCCTCAGTATCCACAGGGGACAAGTTCCAGGGTCTCCATGGACACCTAAATCCAAAGATGTTCAAATCCCTTGTATGAAGTAGCGTATTAGTTGCCTATAACCTGTATACCTTGTCCATATACTCAAAATCATCTCTAGATTACTTGTAATACCTAATACTATGTAAATGGTCACCATACTGTATTATTTAGGGAATAACTACAAGGAAAAAGTCTACTTGTTCAGTATAGACACATTTTTCCCCCCTAATATTTTCAGTCCACAGGTGGTTGGCTCCTCAGACACAGGGGCAACTGTGTCTGCTATAATCTTCAGGATGCCTTGCAAGGTCAGACCTCCATTTGCCCATATGGGGAAACTGAGATTCTCCATTACCAGCAAAAAGAAGTCCAGGCTCCTTTGTCTGGATCCTAATAAACTCATGGCAGTCTCCCCTAGCCAACCACCGGTTGGCCTGGTTTCCGCCCATACCCTGTACTCCAGCCCTATGGCTGACTCTGGAGATAGACCACAGGCTTATTTTCCTGGAATATGCCATGTTGTTCCCTGCATTCATGAGTGGCTTAGAGAATGTTTCAAATGCCTTTCTCCCTGTCCTCATTCCAAGCTCAAATGCTTCCAAAGCTCCTAGTTCCCCTCAGGCTGAGTTGCTGGCTCCCATCCATCCGTTGGCTATATGATTAGTAAATGCTTAACCCCTTTCTCTGCAGCCAGCACAGAACTGACCCACAGTAGCTGCTCAGTAGATGTTGGGAAGAGAAGGACTGGGTGATGGGGTTCACTGGTCCAGGGTCGGGAAGCTAAGTGGCGGCGTCAGGACTGGATGTTAGGACTGTCTTGGCCACAAAGCCCTGCGTAGCAGTATTAATGGGCTCAGGTTTAGGAACCAGAACTGAATTTGAAGAAGACTCACTGTTGCCTCAAGCTGATGACTCTCCAAGCCTCAGGTTCCTCGTGTGCAGTGCATCGGGTGACACAGATAACGAGTAAGAACGTTAATTCTGGCCAAGAACCAGACCTCCCTGTCTCTTGCAGCCTGGCTCCAGAGCCACTCAGGATGGACACAGTCTCACAAAGGGCAGGCCTCTCAGGTGCTGCTGGTTCTTCCCAGGCATCATTTCTGATGGAAATAAGCCCCTGCAGGACATCTCTTGTGAGTCAGTATGTCCATCATGATACTGGGGATCTTGTGAGGGTCCTAGTGGCTGGCTCACACCTTTCCCCCTTGGTGCATTTGACCACAAGTGTTTGCTGCCCAGAAACCATGTGTCTCTGTCCACCTGCACAGACCTCAAAGTGTGGTGTCAGCAAGACCCACCACTTTGGGCAGGTGGGAAGACCAAGAGTAAATTGTTTTATATGTACCATTGGATTAGGAATTAGGGTGCCAGTTTAGGGATTTGACTTGATTTTTATTTTTTTCATACCAAAGTTTTGTAGTATTTCCACACAGTTGTACAACTATCACTACTACTTAATTCCAGAACATCTTTATTGCCCCAAAAGAAACCCTGTACCCGTTAGCACTCATTCCGCAGACTTCCTTCTCCCAGCCACTGGCAACCACCAATGTACTTTCTGTCTTCTTGGATTAGCCTATTCTGGATTTTTCATATAAATGGAATCATCATGCAGTTTGTGGCCTTTTCTGTCTGGCTTCTTTCACTTAGCAAATGTTTGCAAAGTTCCTCCTTGTTATAGTATATGTCAATGCCATTCCTTTTTATGGCCAAATAATATTCTGCAGGATGGATATGCCACATTCCATTTATCCATTTATCGGTAGATGGACCTTTCAATTGTTCCACCGCCTAGCTCTTAAGGATAACATCTGCTGTGAATGTTTATATGAAATTTTCTGTGTAATTAGGTGCAGTTCTCTTGGAGTTGGTAGTACACCTGTGGCAACTCTGTTTAACTTTGGGGAGAACTCTTGGCTTGATTCTTGCCTCACTGTTTAATTTTGTGTGAGTCATTCCTCTCCCTCCCCCTTGTCCCCCTTGTCTGAGTCCCTGATCTCACTTCTCCTCCCTGACCTTTGGGGAGCAACTTGCTTGGGAAATTGGGCATCAGGGTACATGACTTCTGCCCAGCCTGCCAAGGTGCATGTTCCAAGTCTGCTCGTCTTGCCGGGCTGCACATCACTGCTGTTCTGTCTGCTTCCTTCACCCCACCCTGTTCCCTTTGTCTCTCTGAGGCTCCTTTCTCCATGGGAGCAGAGACCCTGGGCCTGGGCCTGGACACACCCAGGGTTCCCAGGCTCTCAGCCTGGGCAGAGAGGCAGCCCTCGCTCCTGCCATCTGACTTTGCTGTGTAGCAGCCACATTTTTCAGCCATCATGGGTCCATTTTCCACAGGCCCAGAGAAGAAAAATGTTCTGAGAGCAGCTAAAATCCCATATTCTGATGCTTGGAAGGGCAGGTAAGAGTTGGATCTCTTGTGAGTGCTGTCTGCTAGTGATCAGTCTAGCTGTCTGTCCACCTACCAAAGGCAGAGGGCTCAGATGCAGGAATGCAGTACAGCCCTGACGCAGAGCAGTGGTAGGGCTGCAGACATCTCCTACCCCAGCCTAGGAAGGGACACTTTTAAGGTAGCTTGTCTGAACGTTAGAAAGTCCCCAGTCCTGAGTCCATAGTCATGCCCCATGTGTGAAGGGCCCTTGACGTCTGTGTGGCCCAGTGACACCTCTTCAGTAACATGTGTTCTGTGGGTAGGGGTAGGCAGGTCTGAGGCTACTGTGTCAGCAGAACATGGCCTGGAGGGCATATCAGCCCCTTACACAGCCCAGCCGAGAAACACTGTGCATAATGCACCCTAGTAAGTCCTGCATCTCCTGGGGACCCAAGGCAAGGGCTCTTGGGAAAGGTAATCACCAGCCTCAGATTCCTCCAGAGTCCTCATTCACTGCCATCATGGTCTGTTCAGTCCGTTCCTTCATTACTTTTCTGAGTGCTTTCTTAGCCATGGTCTTGGTGGCTTTCACAATGACAGGAAGCCCAGTTGTCGTCAGGCCCTTTCTCATACGTCTTCTAGGGGCTCTCTCTGACTTCACCTCTACCACAGCAGCTCAGCTTGTAGAAGAGAGCTCACCCCTCATCTTCCACTTGTTTTCCCAGGTTGTCCTGAAGGATCTGGAGGTGTTGGCAGAAATTGCTTCCTCCCCCGCAGGCCAGACAGATGACCCAGGCCAACCCGATGGCCCTGACCTCCAGATCAACCACTCAGAGCTTCAGGTGCCCACCTCCGGCAAAACCAGCCTGCTAAATACTCCCAGTAAGTATTTCCTTGGGAATTCCAGCCTCAGAAACCCATGAAATGCTATTGCTGGGTCTCCTCCTGGACTAAATGGGCCTTTGGGCTGTCATTCTTGAGCCCCCAAGCTCTGCCGATGTGCGAGGTTTCCTACCTGTGATCCACTTCCTCCAAAGGCAGACAGACCTCACCCTGTTGCTGCCTTCTGGCTCACATTCCAGCAACACCAAGAAACCCTCGCAACCCCTTTCTCTCATTTCCCTACACCTTTGATGCTTTTGAGCCACTGACTAAGCACAAAACCATCTGAGGCAACTGAACATCTCTACCTGGGCAGGAGTCTCCCCATGCAGGAGTCCGGCCCTTGATCTTGGGTCTCGAAGGCAGAAGACTAGGCAGGCATTTTCCCTTCACAGGGAAGCTCAGAACAGCTCTTGACATGGCAGGCAGCCCAGGGAAGAGACAGGATAATCCCAACTGGCTGTTTCCTAGCCATCCTCAGAAGTGGAGGTGACCTGGGTATTCTGGTGCTCACCCTTCCTGTCCTTTCAGACAGCAGTTATCTCTTCTCTCTGTGCCACTCAGTACCCAGCTCCTCCCCACACACACAGAAGACACCTCCCTTCAGCCACACTATCTGGAAACGCCCCAGGGATACAAGATGAGAAGAAAGTACCTAGTGAATCTTGGGAGTCTGCCTTGGTGTGTCTTTGTTCTTGAGTCACTCTTGACATCCATGTATCAGGTCCTGACATCCATGCATCAGGCACCAACAGCTTCCGGAGGATTTCAGTGGCAGCTACCCTCCTGCAGCCCATCATACTGGTCCCAGACCCAGAGAATACCTGCCTTACCTAGTGCCAACTGGCCCAGCCCCGTTGGGTACAAAGACCAGGCCCAGTGCCAGAGAAGTTTAGGGTGTCATCAAGGCCCCACATGCCTCAGTGCATCCCAGGACATGCCAGGTCAGATCACAGAAGGCCAAAAACTCCTCCCTGTGACACAGAAAGCCATGGGTTCCCTGAGTGCTACAGCACAAGGCATGTAGGAGCCCAGGCTTCAAGCTGCCTGAATCTAGAAGAGGAGTGAGGATCTCCAGCAGCAGCCCAGCTTCGCTCTCCCACTTCCCCCGGATGCTGTCATTTCCTTGCTCATGAGCCTGGTTTCCTCTGGGTAGTCAGCTGCCATGGTCAGGGAAACAGCTCCCTCATGCTGACCCCAGAACCCCTGCGGGGGCTCCCACTCCCTGTCCCTCATCATAGGAATTGATGCTCAATCCTGTGTCCCAGGTCAGCCAGTGGGAGCCAACCTGGAGGCCCTGGGATAGATGGCAAGGATGCCAGAGGTCAAGTGTGAGAACACAGAGCAGGGAGTAGGGAGACGCTGGTACAGGGAGGAGAACAGGAGGCTCTTGCCTAGAGAGAGGATCGCAGCAAGGGCAGGATGGTAGTTGCTGTATCAGCCCTCAGCCTTCCCCCTCCAGGAGACAGGTACCCCACCATCTTCTCCCCTACTCAGTGTGGCAGCAGCAGAAACCTGTGTGAGGCAACGTAGCCTCAAACAAAAGCAGGACACCTGGATCTCCCAGGAGCCTCAGTGACCCGTTCCCTCATCTGTAAGGTGTGTTTTCTCTTTCTCCTGGTCACGAGACATGGGTTTCTACCAGTGGAGAAATGGTCCAAGAACCGCTAAGGCCCCTGGGCTGGGGTTGAGTGTTGAGGGCAACAGAACTGATCCTGCAGCAGTGTGGGAACAAGAGCTGAGGGGACTTTTGTAGCCAAGAGACCTGAGCCCCAGCTCCTGGCCCTACCAAGATCAGAGAGAGGGCTTCTTAGAAGCCTGAGGTAGTGGACTTGCCCTGGGCCGCCAAGGCCGTCAGACTGGCTCACATCAGCCAGGCACACACTTGGAATTCATAGAAAAACAACCAAGTATGCCAGATGGGAAGAAGTTCCATTCTGGAAAGAACACCAGGGAAGTGCTGCAGCCAAGAATGCACAGCACTCGAGCCACCAGCCCTGACCCTGTGCCCCACGTGTGGGCTTCAAGGCTGTGAGAGCCTCCAGGCAGATACACACGTGAGCCCACAGCTGGCATCAGAGATTACAAGCAGGTCCATGATTTTAAAAGGTCAGGGTCAAGCCAGTAATAAAAGAATGGAAAACTAGCATGCCCTTTCCCCTCTGTCACCTCAGCTGCCCTGGGAGGCGCACACCCGGCGCCAAGGATGTGTGGGGTGGTGTTTGGGTCAGAAAGCATGCCGGAAATGTACACTCATGCCTCTGCTGACTACTCTTACCAGAGTGCTTCTCCCACATACACAAGGTCCTTCTGTCTGTTTCCATGTGGACATGCACGTGGACAGAGGCTGCAGGGCCATCCCCTCTTCCTGTCTAAATTCTGCTTTCCTCTGACTCTCCAGGACACCGCTCTGAGAACTTACAGAATGCAGGGCTGTGTCTCATAAGGGGAAATCACCCCACCTTCCACGAAGGGACTTTCTGGAAGGCAAAGGAGGCAGGAGCCTAGCAAAGATGAAGTCAGGGCATCTGCAAGGAACCAAATGGCCTGCCTGCACACTGGTCTGTAAACTCAAATGGCACAGATCGCATGCAGTGGTAGGGAAGCAGGACCCATTACACTCCTGGGCAGCTGCTGTGTTGGCCTAAATTCACTGCAGCAGTGGTCCCCAGGGCCCTGGAGGCAGAGTCACTCCCCTGGGATTTTCCTCTTGCCTGACCTAGCATTAGCATCTCTCCCTCCAGTGCAGAGGCCCGGATCTGAGCTCTCCCACCCCACTTCCCTCATTCCTCACCAGCAAAAAGCTACCTCAAGAGTGATAGGGGGGCTGCCTGGGTGGTCAGCCCTAAGAAAAGGTAGTGGAGGGACACCATGTTTGCCTGTCTCCCAACCCTTGGTTTTCTGTGGCTCAGGCTCTTTCTCTGTCCCATCTCCTTTTAGGGGGAGTTCACAGAGACCCTATAAGGCTCTGGGGAGGTGGAATAATGACAAGGCCTGCAGGCCCACCCTGGTCGTGAGCCTGCACAGAAAGCTCAGCAGGACCAAAGAGGCATCTGGGATAAGTGTCGTCTTTGTCCTCCAGGGCCAGGACAGCCCTGCTGCCGGGGGTGCAGCTGGGCCTGGGAAGACCAAGACAGCCTCAGGATCTGTGAGCAAGGACAGCAGTAGTGTGGCAATCTGGGGCTGAAGGTCACCCCAGGACCGATGTTTGCCCTGAAACCCCAGTCTTCCATGATTGTCCTGCCTGCCATGGTGCCAGTCTTGGTCAGATAAAACCACACCCATGGCATGGCAGTGTACTGGCCTAAGGCATTTCCACCTCTAGTTTTAAAAATGGGCAAAAATTAAATGTTCTGCTTTCAGTTTCATTTCTTGTAGCCCAGGCCAGTGTTGCCAATTGTCAGTAGCATCTTCTTGTTACCAGGCAGGAATAAGTTCTGGAAGAAATTCAGAAAGTCATCTTGGGGGCATTTTCCCCCATAGCAGTAGTAACAGTAACAGCAATGGTCCCCAGTGCTGGTGTGCTCTCACTGGGACCTAGCTGTGATCCAAACACTTCACACGGGTGGCTCCTCTGGGTGAGCACCTGACTCGTCGCAACAGCACTCTTCTCATTCCCTCAGTTGAGGATTGTGACAGGTGTTGGTGCTGGTCCAGGAGCCTGGCCTGAGAGTCTGGCCTCCTAACCCCAAGCTCAGAGGAGAATGGGAAGCCCACCCTTGCCAGCTGTGGAGACTTCCACTGCCTGAGGGGAGGAGCAGTAGGGCCTGGGCCAGTGGTCTGGGGCTAGGCTGGGTGCCAGCCCATGGTCCCAGCCTGGCAGTTAACTCCTTGGGGAGTCACTCCTCTCCTCACAGCCACTTCAGGGACCTCCCCCCATCCTGGTCTTAGACTGTGCAGCACCTCATTTCCTTTTCTGCTGTCCCCTCCACTTGCTGTGGCCACAGCACATCATCTCCCAGACTTGCCATTGCTCTTCGAGCCTCAGAGGCCCTCTGCCCATACAACCTTTCAGCCCCAGCAGGCGGGGCGTGGGTGCAGGGACCTAGCTGTGTTCCAGATCTCCCACCTGTGCCCTGTGAACTCAGGCAACACCACCTCCCCAGCAGTGGGTTGCTTTAGGGCTCTGGGAACATCCACATAGACAGGGCTAGATAAGCACTCTGCGCCGAGAGGCAGCTTTGGCTTCTGCCCTGTGTGTTACGAGATCTCCCACATGCTTGGGCCAACTCCAGTGGTCCTCCCACAAAAGCTGTGTACCAACTCGCTCTTTTTTGCCTGGGTGGGTGGTAGAGTTGGCACCTGTCTCCTCCTGGCTGTGACCTCTTACACCCCTGCTTCTTAGTTGCTCCCCAGTGGTCCAGACTCTTCAGAAATGCAAATAGTCCAGCCACCCCCGCTTCCCAGAGGCTTATTTTACCAGACTCACCAGGTGATTTGGGTGCCCTACTCAAGTCACAGGTGCTCAGCACAGGTCAGCACCCTCTTTTCGGAGTCCATTAAAATGAGGGAAGGCAGACACCTCACCAGCTACGAGAGGAGGTTCCCCAGCACCACTACCCAGGAAGGTATACCCTCATGCCCTGGCTGCCAAGCCTGTGACCCAGGCCCCTTCCTGTTGATTGGTCTGAGGCTTCCCTAGCTGCCTCCTCACCCTCCATCCAGTGCTACCCTTGGCCCCAGCCCTCAATCTGTAGCAGTAGCAGCCATTTCCTGGTGGCAGACTGCTATATAGGCACTCCACTGCCCTTTAAGCTAGAAACCTCTCCCTGGCCCATTGTGTTTCCCATCTTACTCTGAGCCAAGCAGCTAGAAGACCTTGAACGTGAGTGAGGACCCCCATGCTCCTGTCCTCACTGACCTCAGCAGAGCTAGCCCACAGAGAAGAAAGTGAACACCTTCTAGATCAAGTCTCTAGAGTCCTGTTGCTGCTGCATCTTTTGTCTGTGCAGACATAGGGTTTGTACCCTGTAATTCAGCAAATGCCATGCATACCCAGGACCCCACTTGGCCTCCCTTTCTCCCAGCCACTTGATCTTTGGGGAAGCTGCCCCTTCTCTGCCCTGTCCCTCACAGTCCCATACCAGTCTCCGGGTCGTGCTGTGCTCCTTATCCCTGTGATGGCTCACAGATGAGAAAGCGGCCTCAGAGAAGGTGTCACGGCTTCTGCCACCCTGCTGGTCAGTGACAGGACCTGGATCTGGTCTGATCCCTTGAACTCCCAGGTGTTCCAAGCAGCCACTGGCCCTTCCCCTGCATTCTCAGGGCAACAGATCCTAATGCCCACTCACTGGGGCTGCCCAGGCACATGGCCCCGACCCCAGCAGGGAGGGAGGGTGGAGAATGGAGCAGGGACCTTGCTGAGCCTGAGCCGGGCGACTAATGTGTTTGCATCTGGTTCTGTTGAACTGTGGCTCGTGTTGTGTATTGAGGCCAGAGCTATTTTTATCCTGACATGTGAGGTTCCTTCACGTCATAGCCACAAAACTCTATCCAAAACATCCCAGGGAAGGTTGTTTGTGAGACGTTCTGCAGATTCTCATGTCGCCACATCAGGTTTCACTTAGCAGCATCTGCAGGGCTGGCTCCCCAGCCATCACCCCACCAGCCTGGTTGTGTATACTGAGGGCTCCCAACAGCATCTGTGTGCCCCTGGGCAGCCAGCCGGTCACGTGAACTTCCTGCCAGAGCCCAGCAGGCTCCTTGCTTGCCCACACCAGAAATTGAAGGCAGATCTGTTCAGTTGAGGGGCTGTGCACTTCTTCACAACCCCATCCTCCACAGGATCAGGGAATGGAAATCCCACTCTCCTTGGCCCCTCTCCTCCTCTGCCTGCTGGTCCCACCAGGGCAACTCACTCACTCTCCCAAGTACCTGCAAGACTGTGCTGGCACGTATGCCACCTAAGCAGAGCCTCTTAGATTCTTGGACTCGGCAAACAAAGACACGCTCTGAATTGGGAACCTGAGCCGCTGTCCCTGATCCTGAGCTCTCCCTTTCTCAAGCACGTGCAGCACCTAGCCCCGAAGGAGCACTGTGAGCCCTGTGTCTGGATGAGCAAGAGCCAGAGGTGGGCGGGAGGGGCTGGTAAAGGCACTTGAGCTCCCCCAGGAGGAGCAGGCTGCAGTGAGGCGGAAATCAGCATAGTCGAGAGGCCTAGCGTTCCTGGAATAACAGTCCTGGATAAGTTCGAGCTCTCTCCACCTCAGCTCCTCCTCCCCAGCCTGCAGCCCTGGCTGAGAAACTCTTTCTCAGGTCATCTGAAGTCAGCCAGGCCTGAAGGACCACTGAGGCCAGAGGAATGGCTGGGCAAAGGGGAACTGGGGCTGGGAGCAATCTCACAGGCCCTCACCCTGACCCTGATGAGCACTGAAATCACTTCCCTCCTTGTCCAGCCATACAGACCCCACCTCTTCCCACTGCAGAAGGACCCCCAGCCTTGTTTAGGGCCACTCCTTCTCTCCAGGCAGTGGTCTTTCCAGCAGGTGGAATCCTAGATTGCAAAAGGCCATGCAGACTACCCCCTGGGCATCACCCCTACAGCTCCCACCACACCCTGGCCTGTCAGCTGAGGCTCACTCATGGCCCTGGTCAGGGTGCGCTCAGCTGCTTGCTATTCTTAGTCTTGACAGTGGGAGCACCACAAGGGCTGAGTCTCACATGCTTCCCCAGTGGCTGCTGCTCTGGGAAAGCATGAAGGGCTTGGTGGGCCTTCCTCCGTGTGGCTGCACTGCTCCTGCTCCAGCTAAGGGCCACCGTGAGTCTAGATATTGAAAGTACATTTTTGGCCCAGAGTGGGAGCTGTGGTAAGGAGAGCAAAGATGTGTCCACAGCAGCCCAGGCCTTCTTTCCTGGCAACTGTAGCCAATCTGTCATCGGTGGGGAGAGGGGTTTACTGATCTCCTTCCCTGGGTGTAGAGTTGGGAGGTCACAGGTGACTCCCTGTCTTACTCCTTGCAACATCACAACAGAGCACCATGAATTTGTTCCAAATCTGAAGTTTCCCCACTCAGACATTTCCAGACTATCCCCCCTACCTCCAGTCCTCCATGGTGAGGATCAGGGAATGAAAGCAGTCTGCCCCGTGGAGTACTCTAAGAGAGGAGATATTTGCTAATAAAAGCAACCACTATTTATTTGGAAGGCCCCAGGCCTAGTGCATTGCATGTTTTGTCTCATTGAATAGGGGCTCTTAATTGCCAGCACTTATAAATAAGGAGACCAAGGTCATTCCTGATTCTTCCTGCTTGGGGGGGGGGGGGGCAGGCTGCAACAGGCGGGCACCTCTCCCTAGGGCCTGCCCCAGGCACCCAGCTCCTTAGGAATAGAGATTCTGGCCCCAGGTGCCCCCATCCCAGAGTTCTTTCTTTACTCCCTACATTGGTCCCTTTGTCCTTTAAAATTCTTGGGAGCCTTAAGTGGCCATAGAAATGGGGTGGGCCAGGGGGTGCACATAGAAAACCAGGAAGGGGACAGGGACACAAGAGGCGTTCACAGGTGTGCACCTGAGTGAAGCCTGCTGTTACCTGGGTTTCAGTCCAGGTAACACATGGGGCATACAGCGTGCTCTCCAGCAGCCATCAAAGTCCTTCGAATTCATCTCCTGTGCGGAGAATGGTGTGGGGCTGCCTCAACAGCTGGGCCCACAACCACCTCTTCAGGGATCAGCCCCAGCTGGGCCTAGGGTAACTCGATCTATAAGAATGTGACACATGATTCTGCAAACAGCCCCTCTGGGCCAGGGAGCAGAGACTGTTTGCCATTCCAGAATCACTCAGGACCTTCCCAGCCAGGCTGCCCCAAGCAGGGACCCAGAACAAAGCAGTCCAAACAGCAGGAAGTTATACGAAACCTTGATCTGGGCTCCCCACTCAGGACAGGCCTGTGGCACAGCTCAGGGGATTGTCTGGGAGGGGCAGTCAGATTTGGAGGTGTGGCCCCTTGTGAGAAATCCTCATAGAGTAATCCACAGCTGGGAAACACTGAACAGAAAAAGGTCTTTTCTAGTTCCCAGCTGCTTCCTTGTAAGGCAAGTGTGAGCTCAACAGCAAGACACAACTCCTGGGAGGAGTGTTTTTACTGCCACTCTCTGGCCACTGTACCTAACAGTCAGCCATAGAGAGAGGCACCTCTGTGTGACTCACCTGTAATGCTCTGGATGGTTCTGCACATGGCTCTATTGTATCTTGGGTCAATGCTTCTGGGAGCTGTTCCACAGAGACCCCACATCCGACAACCTGTGCCAATGCATGGTCACCCCTTCCCTGGTGCAGGGAGGCCACCTGAGAGAGCGATGGCTCCACATACCTTGGGCAACAAAGCATGAGCAACCAAAGAAAAAAAGACACACTGGGGGTCTGGGGTGGTGGCTCAGTGGTAGAGCACTTGCCTGGCATGTGTGAGGCACTGAGTGATTCTCAGCACCACATATAAATACATAAAATAAAGGTCCACTGACAACTAAAAAATATTTTTTTAAAAAATACACTGGACTTAACCAAAATTTAAAATTTTGTGGGAATGTGGCTCAGTAGTAGAGCCCTTGCCTAATACACACAAGGCCTTGGGTTCAGTTCCTAGCCACCAAAAAAAAAAAAAAAAAATTGTTTTTAATTTCATGTAATTCCAAAGGACTCTATCAAGAAAATTAAAAGACTGTCCCCAAAATAGGAGAAAATGTTTATAAATCATAATTGATAAGTGACTCAACTTGTATCCAGTGTATGAAGAACTTTTGAAACTCAACAGTAAAAAGACAAATAACCCAACTTAAAAATGAGCAAAGGAATTGAGTAGACATTTCTCTAGACAAGATAGTCACATGGACAATAAACACACAAACATTATTAGTTATTAGACGAATGCAAATCAAAACCACAATGAGATCCCACTTCCCAACACCAAGATGGCTGTTGGTAAGGAGAAACGACACATCTCCTGCATGGCTGATGGGTGTATAAAATAGGTCAGCTCTCAGGAAGTTAAACAGAGTGACTGTGTGACCCAGCAGTTCCATTGCTAGATATATACCCAAGAAATGAAAATATGCTCAAGCAAAAGCTTTAAAATGAATGTTTGTAGCAGCATCATAAGAGCCAAAAAGTAGAAAGAATCCAATGTCCACCAACTTATGAGTGGGCCAACAATATAGTGTGTCCATACAGTGGACTATCATTTGGCCATAAAAATGGATGAAGAACATGCTACAATAAAGGTGAACCTTAAAAATATGCTGCATGAAAGAAGCCACATACTGTAGGGTTCCATTTAAATGGGCAAAATGTCCAGAAGAGGCAAGTTTATAGAGAGAGAAAGTAGTGCTTTCCAGGACCTGGAGGAGGAGAGAACGGGAGACTGATACTGGGTACAAGGTTTTTTTGGGGAGTGATTAAAAATGTCCTGGAATTATTAGTGCAGATTAAAATACTTTGCACTGTTGGCTGTCTTTAATCTCCTGGCATGTACACCACTTATTTTTTCTCAAGTATCACTGGGAAGGGAGTTTGGGTTTTGCCTCTTTGTTTTTATTTTAATTAGGATGTATGACAGCAGGATGCATTTTGGTTCCTTATACACAGTTGCAGCACAACTTTTCATTTCTCTGTACACGATGTATGTAGCCTCACACCATATGTGCAGACATACATGGACCTAGGGTAATAATGTCCATCACATTCCATCATCTTTCCTGCCCGCATCCCCCCGCCTCTTAGTTTTGCTAGGTTTGTTGACCACTAAGATTATGTACCTGCCTTACTCCTCCATTCTCTTGTCATTGTCCTTGACTGAGCATAGTAAACCCTAAGTTTGTCTAACTTATTAGGATGATGAGTAGATATTTGCTTTTTAAAAAGTCACAGTACCTGGTAGGGCCTTACACATTAGGAAGTTGACTACAGGGCCTGGGGTTGTAGCTCAGCAGTACAGCCCTTGCCTAGCAGGTGTGAGGCACTGGGTTCGATCCTCAGCACCACATAAAAATAAATAAATAAAACAAAGGCACTGTGTCCATGTACAACTAAGAAAAAAAATTAATAAAAAGTTCACTACGTGGTTTGAGATTGGATAGAGGAGTGGAGAGTAAATGGGCACATTTTGCAGGAAGCAAAGATATATCTTATTCAAATTCCTTTGGTCCTTTCCTTTTTCTTACAATCTGTGGCCCCTTGATTGGAGATTTTCTCTCATCTTATTACACACAGACAGCCCCCCATCCACCCCCTTTGGGGCATTTGCAATTATTTGTATTGTGTATGAGACTCATCACCCTGTGAACACATTATCAGAATAAACCCTGGCTCTGTCCCTTTCTCTACAGGTACCAAAGGCTTAGAATGTTCTCCTTCCACTCCCACCATGAACTCCTACTTTTATAAGTTCATGATCAACCTTCTCCAGAGGTTCAGCAGTGAACGGAAGCTCCTGGAGGTCAGAGGCCCTTTCATCATCAGGTCAGCCCTGCCTGCCTTCTCCTCCCCACAGGGCCATGGCTTTGCATTTTGAGATGTCAAAGCAGCCACCTCTTCCCTCTCTCTCCTTCCTTTCCTGACCTTTATGTGTGTTCTTAAAAGAAACAAAGCTTTCCCTTCATGCTTTGTTGCTGGTACCACTGACAATCAGGCAGGTCATCACTGACATTTCTTTAAAAAAAAAAGAAAAGAAAACAAATTAAGTTTTTGCTTGTCAAGATGCTGTTTTCTCTTTAAGTTAAATATCTTCTCCCTCAATGCCATTGTCAATCTTTGGAAAGGAAAATAGGTGAGCCAGATGGAGCATGACACACGGCTGTGCTGGCAGCCCAGCCACCAATATGGGATTTGGCCAGATTGGTGGAGCCAGGTTCTTGAGTCATCTGATCCTAGCCCAGGACAGTCAGGGTTCCAGCCCCAGGGGCTCAGGCCTTGAGAACTGTTGTCACTAGCCAAGAACTGTCATCACTGGCTGCATGACTGGGATTCCCTTCGTCTCACATTCAACTTCAAAGACTCAGGGTCACAAGAAGTGACCCAGTGAACTTCAGGCTATTGAAAGCTAATTAGGGACACAAATTCCTCCAGGCTCTCCAACCACACCAGGTAGAGAACAGTCCAAATGTCTCTGGATGCTCTGTAGCAGTGGTTCTCAGCCCTGCATGTCAGAACACTGAAGAATCTTTAAAAAGACTCCTGGGCTTTCCTCCTGACCAAAACCCAGAACCCTGGTATGGTGGAGTTATTAAAATGTAAAATGGTCCAGGACACTTGGAGAGCAGACTACACTAATACAGTCCCAAGGGTAAGGGAGTTTGGGCAGGGCTAACAGAAGCCCAGCCTGCACAGGAAGTGCACAAGGGAGCTCATTTTGCTGTAAGCCAGACAGCAAGGGGGATGGGGACCTAGCCTTGTAGGCCATACCAAGGATTAGGGATGTCACCTAGACATCAGTGGGAAGCCAGGGAAAGGATAGAAGAGAGATGTGACCAGCTCTCTGACTTGAAAGATTGCCTTGTTGCTGGGGAGAAGGGTCTGGAGGGACCAAGATGGATGGAAACCACTTGGGAAGCTATTGTCCAAATGAGACTGTGACAACTTGTCAGGCAACAGAAAGCAGTAGGCAATGCAGTTAGGAGCATGTGTGATTGACTGGGGACTGATTGCAGGAGGGAGCAAGGGCAAAGTGTCAGGACTAACATGCAGGTCCCTGGTGTGAACCGCTGGATGGCACTGCCAGTGTCTGAGGTGGGAGCCTCAGGAGAGTACCAGTGAGCAAGGAGGGTCATGACATGTTTGAGTTTGAATTGCTTTGGGAACATCAAAAGAAAGATATTGAAGAAGCAATTTAGTGCACCTGGTTCTCCAAAGGGAGACCTAGACCCAAGGTCAAACTGGAAATTGATGACATAGTCAGCAGATATTTCCTGAATACCAACCCTGTGCAAAGTACTGTTCTAGATGGTTCTGGCTTTGTGGAGCTTTTACTTGCAGGAGTAAGAGGAGGCCAAGTGAGAAGGGAAGGAGTCTGAGACTGAGCCCTAAGAAGCTTCAGTATGTAATGGCTGGGAAAGGAGGAGAAACCAGAACCAGAAGCTGAGAGGAAGGGCCAGAAGGGCAGCAGGAAGCAGGGGAAAGAGGGGGCTGATGAGGCAGAAAGGGAAGATGAGGCCCAAAGAGCATCTTCTGGGAGCTGGCCTAGGAGCCTCCTTGGCTATGGATGAGCTGAAGGAGTGGAAGACAAGAAATGGAGGGGCCAGGAGAAACCTGATGGAGAAGTTTGCCTGCCGGGAGAAGGAGAACCTCAGGCTAGTCAGGGACCTCTTGTGGAGCTCAGGGCACCCTGGGGATGGAGCCAAAGAAATGATTCCTGAAGGGAACTAAAAGAAGAATGGTAGGACCACAGCAGGAGGAAGGGGCTTCTGATGGTCTCCACCCCACACAAAGGATGTCCCTGTCATCGCCCTTTGTTCTCTGAGCTCTTCTAAAGCAGGGATTCTCAACCTCAGCACTGTGGGCATTTGGAGCCAGGTAGTTCTTTGTGGTAGGGGCCATCCTGTGTACTGTGTGACATTTAGCAGCATCCCTGACCTCTACCCGCTGGAAGCTGGTAGCACCTGCCCCCACCCATTTGGGATGATTAAAAATGTCCAAAAGGTGGGGGTATAGCCCAATGGTAGAGTACTTGCCTAGCATGCTCAAGGCCCTAGGTTCAATCCACAGCACTATCCCCTCAAAAACTAGTCTCCAAACTTTGCCAAATATCCCCTGGGGAATAAAATCACCCTGATCAAGAACCATTGTTACAGAGAGACAGAAATGTATTCTTAACCTTCTTGGCCAAAAGAAGAAGTCCACAGTTATTCTATCCCCACATTGGACGGGGATATCATATCACTTTAGATGTGATATGAAAGATCCTGCCACCAAAAAACGGCTGTCTGTTCCCACATAAGTGACAGTTAATTTTCTGTGGTTTTCCACACTGCAGAGTGTGAGCACTCTGGATGAACGGTCCCTGTCTGGTAGACTTTCAGGGAACCAAGTAAGGGAGAGAGCCCTTTGAAGAAGTCAGGTACAGCCAGCTTCCTCTTTGGGGACAGGGCTGGTCTGGGTTTTTCCACCCATCCTGGCCTCAATATACCATCAGAAATGTGTGAGTGGGGAGCTCAGGGTGGTAACCAGCACCCCAAAACCACAAGAGCAGAGCTGCAGGTAAAATGGACATTACTGGGCATCCTCCCCACCAACTTGGGGCCCCAGGCTCCATGAAGCTTATGGCCAGGCCACTGCCATGTTCCCATTTGCAGATTCCAAGGCAGCAAGGTTTTGGGGCTGATGGGAATCCTCTTTGCAAAAGGGAAAAGGAGAGAAGCCACTGTGTTGACTGGGCTCGCTTGGAGCTGGGCTGGAAACTCCTGCACTCTGCTAATAATTCAGCAACCACCACTTTGTCCCTCTGTGGGAGATGGCAGAGTCTGGTACCTCAGGGGGCCCTGAACAGCTGCATGCCAGGACTCCCTGGGACCAAGGCCAATGGGCCCTTCCTCCTTGTTCTTCTAGGGGCTCGGTGTATCCAGCATGGCCTGTTCATGGCTCAGACCCCTCAGGGACTATGTTCAGAAGGCATCAAGACTGATCTCCAGTCCAGGCCTCACTGACACTCTAGCACAAGCACAGAGAGTCTCTTAGCCCTGGCACTTTAGCACAAAGAATCCAGTGGTCCAAGACAGGTGGAACCTTGCAGCTGAGTCCCTCACAAAGGACTGGGTCTCTCCTAGGCCTTTACCCCAGCTGTCTAGTATGCCATCCCCCAAAAGCAGCCCCCAGCAGTCAGTATGTGTTACTGCTGACAGCCACCTGCCTCACATTCCTTAGAGGGCCAGGCTGGCCCTGGGACTGCTATCTGCTAAGCCAGCATGCCTACCACTGATGACCAGCTCCTGGATTCTGTCTTGGGCACCCAGTGTGGACTCCCAGGGCACACAGTCCAGCATTGGAGGCAGAGGAAGCCTCACAGACATGAGCCCCCTGTCTCCTCTTTTTGTGGTCCTGCAGGGGCTAGGCCCTTCAGTGAGGTTGAGGCAGGTAGAGCTCTGGAGGTGTCAGCCTGAGCTGTCTTGCTTCTCCATTTCATGTCCTTTACTGCTGATGGCTTTAAAAAGAGGTATACTGACGGTACATGCCAACTGCTTCAGTGAAGCTACAGGCCTGATAAAGAATTCAGTAAATGGTTTCTCAACCCTCTCCTATAGCTGTTAGTTTGCTTCACTCACCCACCAAAATTGAACAGAGAAAGAGCAGAGTAATTTTCCAGCAAACAAGTTAGAAGCTGTTACTTGTGCAGTAATGTGTTTAGCACAGGGCCCAGGAGTGGCTGCCATCTGCAGAAGGACAAATGTCCACAGCTCTTGGAAGACCAATATCTGGGGAGGTTCTTAGCATTGAGAGAGTTGTATGATTTCCCTCAGGAACTGAGAGCATCTCCTCTCCCCACACAGCTTTCCCAGGCTATAGTTCAGTGTGGAGCCCGGGATAGGACACCCAAACCCCCTAGACCTTAGTGAGCTAGACATCCCTCTGTCCACATTGTCTCCATATTTAGCCGTCACAACAGTTTAGATGCATGTTAAAGTTGGGAAAGCCCATACCTCTGAGACCTGGAGACCTGCTCCAGTTCCAGGCCTTCCCTGGGCTGCATGCAGGTAGTTGAGGCCATGCCCAAGACTGAGGGAAGATGGGACATGTGGAGCAGAGTACTGTGAGGAGGCTGGTGCTGCACCCCCACTCCCAAGAGCCCCTCGTAGCCTGAGGAAGAAAGTGTATGGTTTCCGGAGTCAAACCCCAGTTCCTCCCTTCTATAGCCATGTGACCTATTTCCAAGGCCTTCCTGCTGTGTCCAAGAAATAGAGATGATAATGGTGGCTACCTTGTTATTTTGCAGGGGGCTTAAGTAAGATCAGTGCGGTTCCAGCCCCAGTGCTGGCAGTGTTTGATGAAGGGCGCTGTTGTCCAGCCTCTGACACACCATGGCCTCTACCTCCTTTGTGGTCTATAGGGAGAGAAAACCAGACCCACATGAGAGAGTAAGATTATTGGACCTTCTGCACTGAGAGCCAGCTCTGCTGCCCCGGGACCCAGGCACCCACCAGCACCCTTCCCAGCCCTGCTAAACCAACTCTGCCCAAAGTAGGTGTTGGTGTGCATTGCCCTCCTCCAGCCTCTTCCCACCCTCCATGCTAATGCCGGCAGAACAAGCCCAGGCCTTGTCTGCCTGTGAACCACCCCACTTATACCCAGGAGAAAAGGAGAGGAGGGAGAAAACCCAGCCTCTTTGATAAGCTGTGATATGAACTCCGGCGTAACCCAGCAGCTGTGATCTTTACAAGCCTGCTTCTGTGCGGGGAAGTAGTGAGTCTGAAGACACTCTACTCTGCCTGCCAACGCGGCCCTCTGGCCAGCGTCCCTTGGCTTCATCAACTGTGCATTCTTCCCCTCCTCTTCCTCCCTGCTGCCTTGCAAAGAGCACTTTGCCAGAGAATGCTTTCATTTTTAACAAGCACTGTGTGCTGTGAATGCGAGGGCTGCAACCCTGCTGGCCCAGTTGATGGTAGATGAGTCCCGAGCACGCTCCCAGGGAAAGGCACACTCCTAAGATGAGGCAGGCATCCGGAGAGGGTGAGCTGGGGCCCAAGTGGGAAAGAGGAGGAGGTCATGGGACTTCCTTCCTGAAACCCCAACCCAGAGGAACCCAGAGATAAGGCTTCTGGTTCATTCAGGTCCTGCTCTCTCCCCTCTGGTGCAGATAGGCATGGCAGCCTCTCCCATTCCACAAGTATTCACACAATCCCTAATACATGGTTGTACTCATACTACCCTGCCAATGTCCTGGGTTCGCATAAGAGCCCTTGTGTTGGGAAGAAGAGGACAAGGAGGAGCAGGGAGTTGCCTGGCCACTGAGGTGGGTGGCGAGCGGGACAGCCAGTAGGAACTGGTCTTGTTTGTAATTGCAGGGACTAGAAAGAAGGGCCTCAGGAGAAGCAGCCCTTTCATGCCATAATTGGGAAGTTCCACTTTGCTGGCCTTGGACCTTCTGCAGCCCATGTGGGCTAACGTCCTCCTCACACCCTGGAATCCTCCCAGGCTTTCCAGGCTCTGGAGTCCCTTTTCCTGGGGACGCCACCTTCAGCCTGTGAGTCTTTGAACGCTCCACCTCACCTGACCAGGGCATTGGCCAGCCCACCAAAAATCTATTGTGCTAATACTAATGGAAGGCAAAATGGAGTTAAGTGTCCAGACTAGGGCCTGGTTAAATCAGCCTTTCAGAAAAGCTTGCTTTGCCCCTGGGCCCCAGCTCACAAAAAGTGTCTGAGAGGTCCAGCTCTCTTCCTCTGCATTCATTGCTCAGAGTAAATTGCTATGGCAAACACACACTAACCCGAATTTGCCTGCTAGAAGAAGCCCTGATTTCTACCCAGAATGCATCTGGGTTTTTGATCTTTTATTAGTTTGCAGCCTTATTGATTGGGTCCCCAGCTAAGGAAAGGAAACAGGACATGAATGTAGCTAGAGGAATTCTTCCTAGGAATGTCTTACTTCCCTCTTGGAAGAAACCTCTCTTCCTGCCGGCTTTAATTAAGGTGTCTGCCCAGCTCCTTGTATGAATCTTCTGGAACTTTCCCCCAGCCTTGCCCCCACCCCAGACGCAAGGGCTGGGGGCTTTTGTTTCGATGCAAGGCAGCAAGGGGGAGCATGAGCAGTAGCCATTTTACAACCAGCCCTGGGCTTCCTGTCTGCTAATTGGAGGCAACACTGTGCGAATGTGAATGGCAGGAGGCTCTGAAGGCCCTGATGATATGCTAGAAGGACTTCCCAGGAGGAAAGGTCCTGCCTTCCAAGGTAAAACATGCAAGGGGTGAAATAAAGGGACCCTGACCTAGTCTGCATGGCCATTATCTCCAATCCAGAGGACTAACATCTATCACTTCGCCATGCCATCTGAGATGGGGCCCTCCTGCTCTTCATGACCAGGGAGGGCTGAGGGCCCTGGGCAGGTCGCTGGCTTTGCTGTGCCTCCTCCAAGCAGTCCCCACATCAGTGCACACACTGGCACTCCCTGTCTTTTCTTCTGGAAAATAGAAACCACATGTGATGGGCCTCGTTAGGCCAGGCTGGGATTAATTAGGTCCTCCTGGGGCCTCGTGGGAGGAGTGGAGTGCTAGCCAGAGGGAGTCCTGCACAGTGTGCTCTGGAAGCCCGGGAGCTTCAAAGGGCAGCATCCTGTGTTTCAAGCATCCATTTACTTTGAGCAGGACTGTGGGATGTTAGAGACCAAGGTGAGCGTGGCAGGGAAAGGCCATGTCCTTCAGAGTGACCCCTGTCACCACAGCCCAAGCAGCCAAGCTCCGCCTAAGCCAGCTGTTGCCCTGTTTGCAGGAGCTCCTGTGCATTGAGGGGAGGGCTTGGCTTTGGGTTGGTGGGAGAGTGCTCAATGTGGAGCCCACACACACACCATGGATACGCAGTATTGGATTCTTCGCAAAATGGATGCTGGCACCTGCTTGGCCTCTTTCCAGCCTCCCACTTAGAGCACTTACTTTGTAGTCTACACATCTAAGAGGCATCAGTCCCCCCAGCCCATAGCTCAGGCTGCTGGCAGGGCCAGGGGGGTGATTGTCAGGAGCTGAGAACTTGATAACAAATTTCTTTCTGAAGCTTGGAGTTTGTTTCCAGATGGAACCTGCAGCACTCTCTGGATATGACTGTTTATACTTTACCTAAGGATGCCAGGAAACTTGGAAAGTTTTAACATTGGTAACTCAGACAGCTTGAGGAATTAGCAAGTAGCTAAAGTGTATCATAATGTAGTCTCTTTTTAAGAAACTAGCAGCAGGTTTGGAATTGGCCTCTAGAAGTTGTTTTCCGTCCTTCTGCCTCCTTGGGATGGGGCTGCATCTGTCAGAGCCAAGAAGACAAATGGGTGTCCTGAGTTTCCAAGTGCTTGATACCTCCTTCTGGAAAGACAGCTGCAGAGAGTATCCTGTCCATCCATTGTACAGTGTATTTCTCAGGAAGCTCTTTCTTTAATTCTGGTATCATGTCAGCATAGTTTTCCCAGCGATGCCCTTAGAGACCCCCCTGTGAGGTCCTCTCTTCTCACCCCACCAGTGGTTGCTTTCAGCAGATAGTCACAGAGGTCACAGAACCCCCACACCCTGGCCCCTGACTTAAGAAAAATACAAGGGTTTCTGTCACATGCATTTGTGGAAAGCCCTCCAGACCAACTGCCCCTTCTACATACAAGGAGGGTTCCTATCTTGGAGCACTGGTGATAGTGACCTGTGGAGGGGCCTGGCTTGGGTGAACCAGAGTGCTGAATTCTACCTCAGATGGCAACCACAGTGGAAGTCACAGGGAAGGGTACTGGATAGGCCAAATGCCTCTTCATACCCAGGATGGGATGGCCCACCAAGGAGGCGCTTGGGATCTGGAGTAGGCAGTGGAACTTTCTATAGAAGTTTTCTGCTTCAGCACTCAGGAGAACGGAGGCTTTGCTCTGTGACTTTTGTCACTATTGTCACGTCTTTTGAATGCCCTGGTACCAATGGAGCATTTGCTTCCACCTCCCTCACCCTAATCTTGGGATCTATAGCAATTCTCTGTAGCCATACAGAGAACCCAGAGCTGAGGTTTCCTCTGTCAGGACCTTAATCTTGGGTGTGAGAAGGGAGCAGGACAGATATGGTGGGAAGCATCTGCTGTGAGTGCCAGCACACAAGTTCAAAGCCAGGTGCTCGTCTGTACTGGCACTGTGGGCCTCACTATGTGTCAGCTTCTCTTCACTGTGACCAGAAACCTGACAAAAACAACTGAGCCAAGAGTGGTGGCGCACGCCTATAATCCCAGTGGCTCGGGAGGCTGAGACGGGAGGATTGCAAGTTCAAAGCCAGTCTCAACAACAACAAGGCACTAAGCAACTCAGTGAGACTCTGTCTCTAAATAAAATACAAAATAGGGTTGGGGATGTGGCTCAGTGGTTGAGCGTCCCTGAGTTCAATCCCCAGTACCCAAAAAAAAAAAAAAAAACTGAGAGGAAGAAAAGTTTATTTTGTCTCATGGTTTCAGAGGTTCACATAATAAGCCACTGCATTGTCTGAGCCCAAGGCAAGGCCTCCATGTTGGCCGAAGGGCATGATGGAGGAGCATTGCTGCTTTTATGGTGGCCAAGAAGCAGAAAGAGAAAGGGGAAGAGGCTGCAGGGACACTGAACCCTCCCAGAATACACCCCCAGTGACCCACCTCTTCCAAACTAGCATGGACTGATTAGGTTACAGCTCTCATAACCTAATTGTTTCACCTCTGAACATTCTTACATTGACACCAGAGCTTCTGGGGAACACCTCATATCCAAACTATAACACCTATCCTGCTGAGAAGCAGTACCAGGGTCCACCTGCCCAGAATCCAGGCTGAAAGACCCTACAAGTTGGGCTGGGGATGTGGCTCAAGTGGTAGCGCGCTCGCCTGGCATGCGTGCGGCCCGGGTTCGATTCTCAGCACCACGTACAAACAAAGATGTTGTGTCCGCCAATAACTAAAAAAATAATAATAAATATAAAAAAAAATTCTCAAAAAAAAGACCCTACAAGTTCATGTTGTCCTTCTCAGAGAGGAACAGTGGCTATTGCCCTCTCTGAGACGAGAGCCCATGTCTCCAGGTTTCCATACTGGAGCAGGGCCCCAGATCTGGCAGCCAGGACCCTCGTTCAGAAAGAAACTGCTCTTTTGACAGTCCCCACAGAAACCTCTTCTCCCTGTTGCCCATGGCTGCCATTGGCTGCCACCCTTTCAGGCAGTAGGAATGCTGAGTGCCTCTCTTTGCTCTTCTGGTCTTCCATCAAAGCCCTGAACTCCTCCATGCTCTGGCCCATCCACTGTCCCAGCCCATTTCCGGTCTCTGTTTAGCCAGCATAATCTTGGACCTCCCTTGTAAGTTGACAGTGAGCGCTCTCTCCGTTTGACTGCTGCTTAGGAGGACAGGCCTCACCCCCTCCTTCCTCCAGAGTGATTTGTTTCCTCCTGGCTCAGCGCAGCTGCTCGTATCCTCCACGTTGTTAGCTCTCATTTTTTTCTTGTCCTCCATCAAGAGTCCTGTGAGGCATGTTTTGAGCCTGATCTTTCATTCTTGCCTTTCAGGAACTGCTTCCTCAAGGGCTAAGCTTTGTCTCTTTCTCCTCTCCCTCAGAAGGAGCACCACGGGCCCCAGGGCCTGCGGCAGGCCCGTCTGACTCCATACTGCTATCTGCGTACCCAGTCTTTCCCCTGTGAAGGAAGAGCAGTTGTCCACACTCTAGGACTCTCAGCTCTTCCTGCTGCCACCATACTCCCAGAAGTTCTGATTTGATGTCAGTGTGGTTTTGCCGTATCTCTGATAAAAGCCACCTCCTTTTCTTTTACCATTCTGCATCAGTGCTGCCAATCAGCCTTATCTCTTCTGGTCAGGGTGGGGTAACAGCCTTACCCCTCTCTGTGCCCTGAGCCTTTTATGAATAAAAAATTTAAAGAACAATGTACTGTTAGAAGTGCGCACATCCCGAGTACCCTGCAGCTCCACTAATTTCTCCTGTTAACACCCATGGAGTGAAGCTCAGACCAAGAAATGGAGCTTTCCCAGCACCAAGAGGTGTCACGTCTCCAGGTATCAGCCCCCTGCTGCTCCCCAAATAGCTCCATCTTGACTTCCAGCAATTCTGGGTTTGTTGGTTCCTGGTTTTGAACTTAACACATAAATGGAATCAATTTGTGCTCTTTGTCAAAGCCTGGCTTCTTTTGATACCCATTAGATCTCTGAGATTCCTGTGTGTTGACAGAGCAGTAGTAGTTTCCGTAGAGGATTTCACTGTGTGAAGAAGATACCAGGGTTTAGTTACCTGTTCCAGTATTGATGGACACGGGGGTTATTTTTAGTCTGGCACCATAATGCTATGATCTTTGCGTCTCTTGGTGTAAATATGTACACATTTCTGCTAGGTATATACCTAGGAATTGCAGAAATGATGAGTAGACATAAATTTGTGACTTTGGGAGATACTGCCCAGAGTGCTTGTCCCAATTTCAGTCCCATCAGCATTGTAGCAGGACTCCAGCTGCTTCTCGTCCTTGCAGATAGTTGGCACATCAGTCTTTGATTGTAGCTTTTCCGTTAGGCAGATAGTTTTAATTCACATTTTCCTGAAGATTAATGAAGTTGCACAACTTTTCATAGCTGATTTGCCTTTTGGATAGCCTCTTATGACAAACCTGTTGCCGTGGGGTTTTTCATGTTTTTCTTACTGATTTGTGTTTTGGGGGTTTGAGTTTTTTCTGGCTGCACATACTGTTCTTATCTTTTCCTACCCTGTGGCGGGCCTTCCCACTCCCACTTAATGGTGTCCTTTGTTGTTTGTTTGCTTTTGAGTCACGGTCCCACTCTGTTGCCCAGGTTGGTCACAAACTCCTGGGCTCAGGTGATCATCCAGCCTCAGCCTCCAGAGTAGCATGAGCCACCATGCCAGCAAAGGCAAGCTGTCCTTTGATTTTTTAGTGCAGTCTGAGGTCTGGTGGGTGTTTACTATGCATTCCCAGTGGTTGCACACTGAGGATGATCTGCCTAAAACCCAGAGGTGTTATTTCTTAGCTCTGGATAAGGCCTTAAAAACCACCTAATGTGTCTCTTCAAAATCACAAAGACATGGCCACCGTATCACTTGGCCATCACATCTCTGTAGGTCATATTCCAGGAGGAGGCTCTGATTGACCCAGACAGGGTCATGTGTCCCTGGTGGGAACAGCAGTGACAGGGACAGGACTCAAGTGGCAACTTTAACAGTTCCCAAACCTAGTAGGGAGCAACAGCTCTCTGAATCAAAGAGGCTGCTCTTGCCATGAGATGCTAAGCAGAAGAGGCCCCCAACATGGCTGCCTTCCCGAGCACAGTTTTCTTTCTACACACTTTTTGGGGTCTAACTCAGGGCCTTGTATACGTTAAACACACTGTAGCTTCTTTTGTGGCAGTGCTTGGGATCAAACCCAGGGCCTTGTGCATGCTAGGCAGCCAGTTGGCCACTGAGCCACACCCCCACCACCCCTGAGAACAAATCCTGCCTAAGTGCAAAATGAAGCAGTCACTACCTAGCCCTGCTCTCTGCAAGGATTAAGTGACATGACATATGGGAAATGCCTAGCGGAGAGGCTGGTGCAGGGTAACTGGGAAGTTACCACCACAATGGTGACTGCAGTAGGAGCATAAATGACAAGCTGAGAGGGGGCCTAGAGATGGATATGGTCACAGAACTGAGCTTGGCATTTTCGCTGCCTTGGCTGCCGGGAAGCAGGCATTCGGGGCTGACACACCTTCTTCTGTTTTAACAGAGACAGAGCTCTTGAGCCACTGAGTCCTTGTTAAATGGAGGCTGAACACTGGCATACTCCCATCCTCTGTACCTGCTCCCCACTTAACTAACTCTGCCCTTGGGCAGAGCTGACCAGTTCTGAGTGGTGCATGACAGAAAACCAATTATCAGTGTCACATTAAAAAAATAATAAAGGTAGTATACAGACAGAGGCAGGCATGGCCCATTAAAAACTCCCAAGTCCAAGCAAGGCTAGAGTTCACCTCCTGTCCTCACAACTGGGTCCCCCTTTCCCCACTCCACAGCTGGCTCCTCTTCCTCTTCTGACAGCCACATTCTTGCTCAGGCCACCCGCTGTGTGGCAGGATGGCTCACTCCTGTTCTCTCAACACCCCAACTCCAGGCCTATCACGGTGGCTATAGGAGGATAGAGGAGGGTGAAGTGGTACAGATGGCCCAGCGACCTTCCCAGAGACCACATGAGAGCAGACAGGGAGGACATGGCCAGTGGGTATGGGCAGCATGAGAGGAATCCCATGGTCCTCCTAGCAAATCCCTCCCATGAGGCTGCTTCCATGCTTGGCAGGATGGTCCAAGCATCTTCCCTTGTGATGTGTGGAGTTAGGGGTGGATGCAGCCCAGTACCTCCCAGCAGGACCCATTCTATGTCCCCTCTCCACATGTGTGCACCCAGATGGTAACTACGGGGCCATCACTGAAGAGAGACCAGGAGAGTTTCAGACAGATAGACAGTGGCCAAAAGGGTCCTTTGGGATCAGGTCCTTAAACACAGGAGGAAATTGAGGCTCTTTTTCCAGTAACTACTTTCCATTGCCACTTTTGCACATGGACCAACCCGGGCCTAGCCTCTACAGTCCTGAGAGGAGGCCTTTTGAGTGTGGTGGGAGCATCTTAGAGGCAGGTGGAGTGCCAGGGAGTTTGTATGAAGGAGCTCACCTAGCCAGGGGGCAGGGGGCAGATATTCCCTAGACACAGCTGTCCATTCCGTGAATGCTCTGGATGCCTGGGATGGGCTGGGCCCCACGCCAGCCAGGACACACAGAGGGACTGAGAGCAGTGGCTCCTGCTGGCACAAAGGTGGCAGTTCAGTGGGATAGGCAGACAGGTGACAAGTAAAAAAGAAACATGTGACCCAGTGTTGTGATTCCTGCCCTGAAGGAAATGCCAGTCTGGGAGTGAGGGGTGCTCAGGTTCAGGCTGTGGAAGGGGGTGCCCCACAGCTCAGTGGAGCCAGGAAGCTGTGACCTGGATCTGATGTTTTCTCAAAGCATAAAAGTGCCCTAGTTTTCCCTCTCCTCAGGCTCTGCTGAAGCTACGCCAAGAACTGGCTCTTAAAGGCTGCCTGAAATGTGGTTTGGAGCCAAAAATCTATAGAGCCAGTGCATTTGTGACCTTGTCGAAAATGCTTACCGAGGAAAAGCAAGGGGTGGGATTTGGGGTGTTGTTTGTTGTGTTTTTTTTTTTTTTTTTTTAATTTAAGAAAAAAAATAATAACATTTGGTTCCTCCACGTTCCCATGCCTACCCCCACCCCTTTCCTGCCTGGCACATTCCACACCACACAACCTGCCCTGGCCCCACAGCATTTGTGTCTTCCTCTCGAATACACCCTCCCCCACCTCCAGTCCCTCACCATCCCCCATGCATCAGCTATGAAAAATACCAAGTGGGTAAAAATAAGGAGCCCGGTGATAGCCCTGGAAATTAGGCCACAGCTGTCAGGCCGGGCAAGAGCCACGCATCTGAGAGCAGAACGCCAGGAGCAAGAGCTCAGCCCCCTCCCCTATAAGCGTGGAGAAGAGTCTCGCCCTGGCACCCAGGACAGCCCTGCTGCAGTGCTGGCCTAGAGAGCCCCAAGTGGCTATTTGTCACTGAGCAGATCTGTCCCATGTATCTGCCAGTGTCAAGCCCAGTGGCCCACCAGTGGGGACACCACAGTGGGCAGAGCTAGGTCCTGCCCTCCAGGCTTAGTTGGTAACATCGCAGTGTGTTGATGCTCTGTAGAAGCAGATGGGGTGGGGGTGAGGTGTCCAGTCCAGTAGAGGGGTCCAAGAAAGCTTCCGGAAAGAGATGGATGTCTAAGCTAAGCCATGAAAGAGCAGTAAGCACTAGCTAGGGGCAAGGAAAAGGAAGTGTTTGTGGCCCTGCTAGCCATCTGCTCAGGAGTCCAGAGGCTGGTTCCCAAGTCTGTGGGACTTGGGTATCTGGAAGGCAAGGGAGCCCAGCAGTCGGGACAGATCAGGCCCTTAGCTGCCTCACGAGCAGCTCTGTGGTACCCAGTGAGCCACTGAAGGGCCTGAGCAGGTTCACAAAACCCCACTCATGGGGTGCCCAAGTCCCTGACAGAAGCTGCTGGTGTGCAGCCATGCCAGAGCCTTGGGGGTGGCGTGGTGTGCACAAGGCATGCCTGAGGTGACTGGCTCCTAAGCTCAGTGCCCTATGGGCTCCCAGAACTTCCAATTTGTGTAAGTGAAAGAGGACCAGGGCCCACCAGGAGAGGGTCGCAGGAAAGAGGGAAGGTGAGACCACTCATTCTCTGTGATAGCTGCGGCCATGCACCCCTTGCCCTGCCATTAGCCTCGTACAACAGCAAAGGTTCCTTAAGGAGCTTGCTCAGGCAGCTCACTTAACAAGGGATCTTGTCACCACATCATTCTGGAACATTCATGCTCTTGGGACAGATAGTATAAGCAAATTATCTGACCTAACTTTAAAACCTCCTCTATGCCTCAGACGTCCCTGACCTGGACACATACTGTTGGCTCTTCGTGGGATGCTGGCTTTAGTCAGTTTACTCCCAGGGCCTGTGAATCCAGCCAGCCTTCCTCATCCACTCATTTGTCCTGAGAAGAGTCAGTTTTTCCTTCCTATGAGCTGAGCCCTTCCTTTCCTGATGGACAAAGGCCAGCCTCCCCTTTTCCTGCAGGAGACCCCCACCCACCTCTGTTGGAAGCCCTGGCCACAACAGTTGGCAGGACCTGGAGTTCCCTCCTTCCTTCCTGCCCTTGCAGCCTGAGTGACTGCCCCAGTCCGGCTCCTTCTGCTTCTCGCAGGCCCCCCAGTAGCACGGTAATTGCTTTCTCAGATCTTCAGCTGTGCACCCCGTCTGCAAGCATTTCCTGGTTTCCTGACCCTCTGCAGGAAGACCTATCTGTGTTCTTTTCTCTGGAGGGAGCACTGAGGGGGAGAGGTGATGGGGAAATGACTGGTCCTTCCAGTCTCTTCTCATTCCTGCCAGAAGTGCTTAAAATAGAAGGCAACCACCACTCTCTGCTCCCAGCACCCCACCGCCACCCACAGCCCCAACCCCTGTGGCAAGCCCCCTCAGTTTGGTGCCCCTGGCCTGGTGTGACAGGCAAGAGGAAGGCTTGTGGAACAGCTGCCGGGTGTTATCTGTCTCCGCTGCTACCGGGAGATGAGTATCTGCAGTTACAGTCTTGGAAGGTCGCACCTTTGTTTCATTCATGTGGTGTTATGAGGAGAGTCCGTGCCTCTTTTCACATGTGCACGACCCCAAATCCTTCCCAGCCAGCTGACAGTGTCCAGGCAGGAAACAGCAACCATCAAAAGATGCTCCCACAGGCCAAGCATGCAGCCAGGAGAGGAGAGGCCTGGCCGGCTGTGGGAGTGCCTGCAGCAGCTCTGAGGGGCAGCACCATCCTTCCCACAGTAGTATGACCCTGGAGGTGAAATCTCCCTGCGATGTCACCACCTATGACCGCATTCTGTAATTGCCCCCACCTGCTGTCTGTCCCTCCTGCTTACCCTTGACTTGTCCCTGTCCTACCCCTCAGAGAGGACTTCTGTACAGGCAGCCCCAAGACCCTTTGGAAGAGGACAGTTGCATGAGACAAAGGTGATATTTAAATGGCACCCGGAAGGGCAGCCTTCCAGGGTAGAGCTGTGGTCATTGAGACCCTCAGATCCCACTGTATGCAAGTGGCAGCTGCATTTGCAGTAGCCAGGCCAGAGTGTAAGGCAGTGTTTCTGCTCCAAGTGAAGCTTCATCTCCATTGATAAGACGTTCCTCATCTGGCGGTTCTATTTCAAGAGAAGGCCTCCCTGTAGTAGGCACTCCTGCCTCCGAGTGGAGCCAGGCCTTCTTTCCTACTCGTATTATGCTAATCACTCCTTGCAAACAGGCAGACTTTGTAGGAGGTTTGCCTGGTTCTAGATGAAACATACGCCTTTGAAGCAAAGAGCCACAGTAGCTAAAAATATCATTTCCCGGCTGTTGATCCTCTCATTTGTAAAATGCATGTTTCCATTGTTAAATCCGCAGCAGCCCCTCTCTGGAGAGGGAAGAGCTGCTAGAGTCCCACCGCCCTCTCAGGGCTCTCTCAAGTGGCACCACTTTCTCCAGGCCCTGCTCTGGGACTGTGCCACTGACAGTTTCCACTAAGGAGTCCAGGACAGTCTCAAACATATAGCATTCTAAATACTTTCTTTTTTATGCTTAAAAGTATTGAAAACATATAAAATAAGAATTGAAGTAATAGAAAAATATAGCATAGCTTGCGAAAGACCCTTTACCACCACCTCCTCTCCGAAAGGAGCCGCTGTGGTCGGCTTCATGAATTTCCCTCCGAAACTTTCTCTGTGCATTTGTAAACATGGGGCTTGGTTCAGTCATGGTTTTCCATAGTGGATTCTGGTCTCAGGGTTGCTGGACAGTCTGCCTTGCCTGCACCCTTTCCTGGCTTGTGGATCCTGACCTCACCTGGTCCCTGCGCTCTGCTCTCTGGGCTGGAGCACAGTGGCACAGTGGCTCAGGAGCACTCTCTCCCCTCGTGTAGATCATCACTAAGCCTGAGGGTTCCAGTGCCCCATGTTTCTCTGTGTGTGACTGCCCAGGCTGCTCAGGGGAGCAAAGGCAAAGTCCTAGGTAGAGGGCAGCCAGTCCCTGTCCTCTGCTGAGGGGTCTGGTCTGTAACCAAGTCCTGGGACTCTTCCTCTGTGGAGCCTTCCAAGGACGCTGCACGCCTGGGGCTTTTTCTCATTCTCACACGTTTAATCCCGTGAAGATTTCCTGGGCTGGCAAGGAACATGTGGACAAAAAGCCTATTTCATGCATCTTAAAATTCCCTGAAAATGACTGATCACAAAAGGAATTTTTCCGTCTTCTGGCAGGCAGTGGGGGAGGGTACAAATAAGAATACCTGAAGCCGCGAATACTTGAAAGGGTCCCCTCCGTGCCGCATTTGTCCCTGCATCCCTGCACATCTGCTGTGGCTCTGCCGTCCTCCCAGTCCTGCCAGACCCTGTGCATTTTACCAGTGTTCCAGGAGACTGCAGAGCCGCCACTCCGGGAGCTGCTCTTTGTTGCCGGTGGTAGGCATTAGTGTTTAACTAGCCCTTCTGTTTTCTGCTCTTATCTCTGTGCCCTATAAGCAGGCACTTGTAAAGAGCTGCAGAAAACCATCTCAGTTCATAAAATTTCACAAAACCTCAGACTAAAATGTGAGGACCAGAAAAGCCCCATCATTCTAGCTTCTAATCCGGTGCCTGTCGTGTTGTGTGTATGTGCTGTGTGACCAGGAAGCAGGATGGCAGGTGCCTGGCGCAGCAGCAGGCGAGCCAAGCTTCCTTCCCCAGGGAGGCTGTTGCTGTTAGAGGTGAGACCAGTTCTGAGGCCACCAAAGGAAGCCACTGCCTGCATGTGGGTGCCAGGAAGAGTCCTGGACACAACATGGGTCTTGTCTGCGAGTTGGTCTGGTTTTCTTTGTGTGTGGATGGAGGAGCAGGGCTGTGCTCAGCAGGCAGGGACAGGAGGGAAGCAGAGGGTGCAGTGGCAGGCGGAAACCGGGACAGCAGGTCCAGGGAGGTAAGGATGAGGCGGGATGAGAAGGTAGGCATCTGGGGTCTCCCCCTGCCCCAGGGCCGAGCCCAGGCTGTGTTGCTACACAGCCTCTGAAACTGCTCGCAAAATCCCCTCGTTTCCACCTAGAGTGACACTGCCGCGCCTGGAGCTCTGGCTCTGGTGAGGCAGTTTGTGGCAGCAGTTCTCAGACCTATCCCAGAAGCTAAGAACGCGGAGCACCCACACCCAGAGGTGGGGCCTCTGTGCAGTCCTGGTGTCTCCAGGAGTCCTTAGGTGATTCACAAACCCCAGATTCAGCAGTCCCTCAACTAAGGAGGGGGCTTCCTGATCCTGGAGGGTAAGTGTGCAGCTTTCTGGGTAGGTGAGGACACTAATAGGACCAGAGATGGTGACTCCGCTGCGAGGTATCACCAGAATCAAAATGACAGCCCCTGCTTGGAACCACTTCTGAGCACATTAAGTCCTAAAAGGTCGCTATGGAATGTGAGCTATCAGAGGATCCCTGTGATCAGCCAGGATCCACAGCCACCAGGAACACAATTGGGCTCATGCTGTAAGGGCAGAGGGAAAGGAGGGTGCCCCAACAAGGCCTCCGCATGGGGCTCCACTCTGACTGCAGTGGAAGGGATACCGCCTGTCTGTTTGTGGTTGTATAAACAGCAGCAGGGGGTGATCCCTTGGCCTGGAAGAAAGGGACTAGTGTGGGAATAATTGGGTGAAACAAAGGAAAATGTGAACAGAACAGTGTGGTAACAGGAAGACTGGGGCTGGGGATAATCCAGCATTCGAGAGTATGATGGCACAGCCCCTCGGCACTCCCTGGACTCTGGGCACTGTGGTTACTCACCTGCCTCCTGTCCCAGAAGGCCACCCCTGTAGTTTGAAGAGGGGAGCAGCAGAGTAACAAAGGTGCTTCTTTCTTCCCTGACCTAAGACACAATTTAACTGAGGAGCCATCATGAGGTCACACGCAGGGGTGGAGGGCCATCTCTGCCCCTGGACCTTCAAGCTGTAATTATGGGGGCCCTTGGACGGATAGAAGGAGGGATTAGCCTAGGGAGGGGAGATCTGTGACCCTCTGCAGATAGGTCACCATGTGGGACCATCTGACCTAATAGGAACATGAATTCTGAGTCGGGGACCAGAGCTCTGACCCCACTGTGTCCCTAACTGTGTGGTCTCAGACCAGTCCTAAGCTTCAGGTTCTTCTGTCCCATGAGGGGGTGGAGCACATGAGCCTGGCTGGAAGGTGGCAGGGGCATGGATGGTGGCAAGGTCTGGGGCCAGGAAGCAGCATACCAGGCTGTGGCGGCCTCTTCACAGGCAGGGCCACCTCCACAGGGGAGGCTTAGTACATCCTCAGGAGGAAATCCTGCTTAGGAGGGCCGGAGCCCAGAGGGTTTCAGAGGGAGAGAGCGATTACATCAGTGGCTCTCTAACAGTCACCAAGGAGACTCCAGGGCAGTTGGGGCTCAGGGGTGCTGTTTCCCTGGCAGTATCAGCCCTGGATTCGCAGCAACAGCTTTAACATGTCTCCCTGGGCACCAGGAGTCATTATATTAAAATCCCCCCTGCCCTGGACTTTGGAAGGCAGCTGACCTGGGACCCACACTCAGAAGCTGCCACAGTAACAGAGGTTTCTGGGAAGCTGCTGGTGGGAGGTTTTTTGTGTGTATTTGCGGTGCTGTGAGTGGAACACAGAGCCCGGTGCGTGCTAGGCAAGTACTCTACTGCTGAGCTACATCCCAGTCCCTCTGGGAACCTGCTGTTGAAGTCATGCCCATTGACTTCTCCCCCAAGTCTGAATTTAGGTCCTGGCTGTGAGTTGTGGATGCATTTTCCAGGCCCTACTTCCGTCTCATCCCCTTGGAGAAAAGCCATCACCCCAGCAGGGCAGGACTAAGTGTGAATAACAGGCCAGCGCTATCCTGGCCAGGTGGGGTCAGTGCCTGTCACTTACAGACATGGCCCCAAGGTGGAGGGTCGGGTAGGAATTGGTTTGCAGATATACCACCCGGGAGCCCTAGCGAGCTTCTGAAAGAACAGGCTCTGATAGATCAGAAGGCCCTAGTGGGCCTGGGGATGTAGCTCAGTTGTGCAGCTCTTGCCTAGAATGTACCAGGTCCTGGATTGGATACTGCATAAAGAAAGAAAGAAAGAAAGAAGGTCCCAGTAATACCGATGGAAAGTTGCCCCTAACTAGGTTAGAGTCTCAAAGTCGAGATGTGCTGAAGCTTTAGCAGCTAAGAAATGAAGTGCTGGGGCAGAGACCTGATGTGGCCCAGACAAGGCCCCCGATCTACGCTTTGGTCACTTTCCCATTAGGGCAGGGGATGCAGTAACCCCTATCCCATGTTGAAAGGATTTAACATACACAATGTATCTAATGTAGAGAACCTGCCCCACAACTGTCTCATCTGTGGGCACTGTTAGGAAGGAAGTGGTAATTCCAGCAAAGGAAATCCCTGGGCATAGAAGGCAGGAGCTGTCCTGTCCCAGACCCTGGCCATCTCAGCGCTTCTTGGAGTTGATCAGCGTGAAGACAACAGGGTTTCCTGTAGTGGCCCATTTCTTTGTTTTCATTTGTTCTGAGGGTTCAAAAGATGAAACTTAAACACAGAGAGGCCATACCAAGGGTTTTCAGCCTGGGGGACAGTGGCCCCTGCCCACACTGCCTGCTCACCAGCCTTGCCTCCCTGCTTTGTCTCTTTTTCTAGCACCAAGACCATATCTGGGCTGAGCCACAGGGTCCTCCGGCCCAGCTTTAGCACCTCCAGCACGGGGCTGTGCTCTGATTCCACAATCGGGCTGTCTTACTGCACTCAGCCGTATTCTGGAGTATCTGAATATGGGGTCGAACAAAGTCACACTCACTCAGTCAAGACACCTGCCAAGTTCCCTCCAAGGACCTCCTTGCAGCTTCTGAAAGTACATCAACCAAAACCTCACGGAATCCCCGATTATCATTTTCAGAATTCACCTGACTCCCTAGGTCCCTTTGCATACAGCTCTGCATATAAGCCAAATTCCATGACTAAGGTAACCAAGCCACCTTGTCCCTTCCTGGCCATTAATTTTCTGTTCTACAAATGATATCTCCCCACTTGCACGGGGGTCCAGCCCCTGTGGAAGATCACTTTATAAGCCAAGGATGGGCCAGGGTGAGGGGCAGTTACAGGTTTCAGAAGGGGATGATGGGCACCAGCTACCAGGAGGCAGGAAAGGGCGAGGTTTCTCCCAAGAAGGATGTTGGGGGGCCCTGTGTGCAGGTCCAGTGGGGGCAGCAGGGAACGGGCCAGGTCAAGTAATAAGAGCACATGGAAAATACAGCCCAGCAAGTCCCTGGGCCAGAGAGAAGATGAATTCTGTCCTGGAGAGGGGAGCCCTACCCATGTCACAGAGAGAGCTGCCAGCTGCCCCCCTGGGCGGTGGAAGAGGCAGAAGTCACCTCTCATGCTCTTCCCTGTTCTCAGCTTAGTCCCTAGAGCAAAGCCCAAGCCCAGAATGACCTGGCCATCTCAGTGAGGCCATCTGGCTTTCTACAGCATTCCTGCCCTGATGGGACCTTCCCTGAAAGTCTCTATATGATCCCTCCCAGGTACTGTGACATCACCACCCCCAGCCTGGCAGTAGCTGCTCTTGAACAGAGGGACAGACTGCTGAGAGGACAAAAGGCCCCTTTCTTCCTTACCTCTTCCCAATCATCCATCCCATTCCACCAACTCCCAGCAAGACGCAGAAAAACAAGCCCTCGTGTCTCCTCTTCCTCCCCCTCCACCCACCCCCGCCCCCAAGAAACTTTTAAGTGTATCAGACACATCGACTGCATTAAACACGATGAATTTTTAAGGCATGAGTTGGCAGGGTTACCATGGCTGCCTTTGCCCTGAGGGGCACACTGCCGAGGATTGATTGAAATAAATAAAACAGATTTACAATTTTCATACTTGGGAAGCAGAGAGTTGGAAGGGAAGGGAGCAAGGGGGAGGGGCAGGACACATTGAAACTCGGGGGCTTTCAGAACCTCATAGGGGAGGCCTCTCCTTCCTCTCCCACCCTAGGGTTCTGCTGACCCAAAAGCTACTTGCTCTTTAAATTCCTGAAGGAGCCCAGCTGTTGGGCCGGACATTGCAGACAGCATGCCCTCTCTGGGGGGAAGGGCTGTGGGCTTCTGCATTCTCTCCCCTCCATGTTAGGTGCACACTGGGATTGGTGGGAGACCCCCAGCATCTCCTAGAACTCCCATGCCCCCTTGGGGTTGGGCAAGGGGCGTGAACATCCACTGCTAGCCAGTATAGAAAGAAAAAGAGCCGTCCACTGGTGGGACTGGCTGAGGACAGAAGTGAAAAGAGGAAGCCCAAGCCAGAGGGAAAAGGAAAGAGGGGAGATGGAATGACATGACCAGCCCTAAGGCCACTTGCGGGTGTGGGGAAGAGTCCACACCAACCACTGGGAGCATTACCTGTCCAGTCATGTGCTAGGCCCCCTGTCCAGGGCTCACACTGGCCAGCATGGAAGCCCAGGCCTGACCCACCAAGGAGCTGAGTTTGCAGCAGGACCTGTCCAGCCTGTGGTACAGGAGAATCGGTCCTGCCTAAGTAGGAGACAGAGGTTCTAATGCCAGACAGCAGAGAAGCAGAGGCACAAAGAGCTAGATAGGGTAGCATTGGGACCCCCCAGAACCCAAATTGAGAGTTTAGAGCAGTTTGAGGAAGCAGAAGGCACCTTGCTGTATCAGGTGGAGGCTGCCAGTGCAGCCATCTAGACCCTGTTTCTCATGTGCCACTAACAAGACACCTCTCAAGGACTGGTTCCATTGATTTCCACCAGGGACAGTGGGAGAGGGTCAGGGAGAACTAAAGAGCTGGGACATGCCCTCCCTCCTGGCCACAGTTGTCCTCCTACCAGCCGAGGCTTACAGTTTTCTGTTTGTTGTGGGCCAGTTAGTGCTGAGAGGCAAGCAAGGGCTGGAGCAGAGATGGACGGTATTAATAGCAACTGGGAAAGGTTGCAGCAGGAGGTGGGCACTCCCAGCTCAGCACTGCCAGCTCCGCTCAGGAGACTTGAGTCGAGTCTCTCCCCCACAGGCCAGCTGTTCTGTGCTCTGCTAGGGGATTTCTTAGTGTGGTGACATTGTTTGGGACAGTAGAGAATGTCAAATGTCCAGGGGAAGATGATCACTCACCTCCGTTTCCCCTTAAACTCGGGTCCCTCTGGTGCCCTTCCCACACCTTGCTCTGTAATAGCCTGGGGTTGGCTTGCCAGAGGAGTAGGCCGTGCCCAGCACCCTGCAGGCCCACACTGTCTGGCCAGCTGGCACCCAGGCATTCCTGAGCTTAAGCCTCTCCCGTCCGCCCAGGCTGAACGCTCACCCAGCATCCCTGCCATGGGTCAGAGGCCTCATCTGCTTCTGCCTCTTGTCATTCCCTAAAAAAAAGCCAGGCCTGAGGAAGGAGGGAGTGCAGGAGGGAGTAGGCAGCAGCAGGCACTGCCCAATGTGTGGAATGGCTTCCTCCCCGGCCACCCTCAGGTCCTCGTGCAGTGTTGTAGCAATCGCAGTGTAGGCAGGGGTGGTGGGGTGTCAGCATACCTTTATTGGGTGACAAAGCCAGAGGAGTCACAAATGGGAGTCAGCATGAGTGTCACGAGCAAATGGCCAAGGGACCAGGGAATGGTTTGCTGACAGTGTGGATGGGGGAGGCCATGTTTGATCTTGGCGGTTTTGCTCATCCTGTTCTCGGAGCAGAGGAGTAGGGTCATGGGAAAAAGTCTCCCCTGAAGCCACATGGCAAAGTTGAGATTCCCCAGGCAAAGCCTGGTGGAATTCTTACCCTTCAAGGGTCCTGTGAACTTGGGCCTCTTCCCTTTAGGGCCCTCGTTGCAGTTTGGGGCCTCTGCTCCTTGCAGATAGTGCTGTGGAGGAGGCCCTTCCCAGCTTCCCCCGCTGTGGGCTCCAGTTATCCCCGGCACCTATACCTTCACACCCTGCCTGCCCTGCTTCCAGGCACCCAGGGTGGTTCCATAGTGAAAGGACCTGTCCACAATCCTCCCACTACCATATGGACTCCTTCATGCTCTACACAGGCCCCCTGGATGACCCCTCAGCCTCAGGAGCCAAATGGCCAAGAGAAGCCCTTGGCTACAGAAGCAGCCCTTGCTCCCATGGAGAGTAGTGTCCACGTGGTAGCTCTTCTGATCTGTGCAGAGCCCCAGAAGTTGAGGGTTAAAGCCACCAGGAGGTCTTATCCTCCAGACCAAGGTTTGACTTATGCTGAGTTGGCCTGTCAGGTCCCTGGAGGAGAAGCAGCATGTGGCCCCTTTCCTACAACCTGGGACGGAACAGAGAAGAGCAGTCCTCTGCTGATTTACAGCCATGTGGCTACAGGGTGACTGTCTAGTCTAGGGCCATCCGGAGGCATGAGGCCCCACAAGGCCAAAGAGTACTTGGCAAAACAGCTTTTGTCGTGGGCTGGTGCCAAGGCAAGCAGCAGTCCAGGCCTGGAGCTTGGTGCATGGTGATACTTACCAGTGTCAGTGGTTGAAGACAGTATAGAGGATCACAGCAGTTGGCAGGTGATCTTCCAGTGACTTCCAGGCAGACACTGTCTCAGAGTGCTGCCCCTGTCCCAGTAACGTCCAGGCCTTGGTGTTCTGAGACTGCCCCAAAGAAAGACATTTCTATGAGCAAGACAGAACTGTCTCAGCTGGTAAGGGAAAGCGACGACCCTTCTCCTGGGTCCTAGAGAGTTCAGGGTGGGCACGTAGCTCCCCTGAGAACTCCTGGTATGTGGCAGAGGAAGCAAAGAGAAGCTTCTGCTCCCAGCTTGAAACCACACCTGGAAGGAGGGGAACAACGGTCCAGGCTACAGCAGGCGGCCCAAAGGGAGAGGCAGCGCCATGACCATTGGGGCTCCAGTCTTTGTGCAAGAGCCACGGCGCCCCCGGCGCAGCCCGGACAAAGGCCCGCGATTCCACTACCAAGTAGGGAGCCCTTCCTGATGGTTGTGCCTCCTCCCTCCTGGCCACGGCTGTCCTCCTCCCCCCACCATCAGGCTGCACACCAGAGGTCTCTTACCAACTTAGCACATATGTATGTGCATCCTGTCTACCTCCAAGATGGCACAAGAGGTGCCCTGTGTCCTCATTCGGGTTCCCTCCCACCCCACCTCTCTGCCTTGTCCCCAAGCACTTTCCAGGCCATTGTCTCATGATGAATAGCACTTTAATGTGGGTATGAAAAAATATGGGCAAATGTATAATACTTGCAAGCTGTGTTCCATTATTGACGCTATGCTTGAGAGCCAGGCAGGCTGCTCAAGCCGGGCTGGGGCTCAACAGAGAAGTGATGACGCAGCAGCCCTGCGAGGCAGCCATCTGCCAGGCCTCTACCCAGCAGGGATGGGCACCAGAGAAACAGAGTGTTGAAGAGAAACTTGGGCTCTGAAGCTGACTCTTCCAGCTCTGAATCTCCATTCCCCCTCCCCTGGTTAGCTGTGTGAGTGATGGTGTGGGTCCTTTCTGAACCTCAGACTCTTCTTCAGAGGGGTATTAATCCTGTAACCTCTGTGCCTGCCCAGGTTGTGTGAGGAGTCAGCAAGAAGCCACAGGAGGGTAAAAATGGGAGTTCATAACCCACTTGAATCAAATGTATGAAATATGATATGTCAAGAGTTTGTAATGTTTTAAACAACCAATAATAAAAATTTAAAAAAAAAGAAGCCACGGGAGGGGCTTAGAAGCCAGGGCCAGGCACGTGGAAACTGAGGCTGCCTGTGCAGATCTCAACATGGATTGTGGTTGCAATGAAAAGTGGACCCCCCTTCTTCCTTCCCCACTTCTTGATCCCAGAGTAGATACTGGCATCCTGCTGTGACCTCAGAGCTCTCCAAGACAGGGTCCAGCTGAAGGATCCAGACTCAGCCTCCCCTCCACCTCCCCTCTGCCCTGGGCACCCAGGACAGGGCCGTGTACCTGGTGATGACCCAGAACAGGATAGGAGCTGCTGTTCCCGGCCATCTCTGCCTGGCTGGATCCCGGGAGGTTCACATGGCACATGTCATCTATTCAAGGTGCCCTGACTTAGCTAAAACCGTCACTATTATTCCTCTCCTTGAGGTTTTGTGACCTGCAGCCTGGGAGATTCCGTGTCCCCAAACCAAGAATGTCTTGGGGTGAAGCAAGTTTGGCCCCCATCTCTGCTCTCTTCCCCTTGCCACAGCCACAGGACTGGCACTGCCAGAAACATAGCCCTGGGAGCCACTGACCCCCGAGGAGCCCTTCCTGGTTCTGCCCAGCACCCTCCTGGGGCCAGGGTAGAGCATGTCCAGAGCATGCTGGAGGGCTCCCCAACACTGTGCGCTCTGGTGCCTGTTCCTAGCTCTCCCTCCACCTCTGCAGTCTTGTCTCCAGCAAGAGACTCCTGACAAAGAGGTGCTGATTTGAGTGTGGATAGCGTGCCCCAAAGGGCCACATGTTAAAGACTTGATCCTCAGAGTGGTGCTGCTGGGAGTTGCTATGAGCCTTCAGGAGGTAGGGCCTTATGGGAGGGTCTTAGGTCACTGGGGACATGAACTTGAAGGGGATTATGAGACTTCTGTCCTCAGTGCCTCTGCTTTCTGCCTTCTCATGTAAGTGGTCTGCTCCACTATGTGCTCCCACCATGATGTGCCCCCCTCACCAGAGGCCCTGGCCTGGTGGGCATGAGGGCGAAAGTGTGAAATCAGGGCAGTGTGCAGGAACTTGACTGAGGTGAGCAGAGAGAACGTGCTGGAATGGAGTCTAGCATGAAGACTTTAAGCAAGATAAGCAAGGTCCCTTTGTTCAGTGACACCTAACAGTGACGATGGAGTGGCTGTTGGACGCCAGGCCTTCTTGGTGTGAGGCTCACGTGGGTCACAGACAAGGCCCTGCCTTTGCAACTCATATTCTAGTGAGTGAGACAGGAACCCAGCAAACAAGGACACCAACATGACATAGTGACTGACACTCTGAAAGACATTGTCCCATTCTTAGAAGGGGCTGGTGGGAGGATAGGGCACATCAGAGTGGCCTCACCAGGACTCAGGGTGGAGCTGAGACCTTGGTCACAGTAGGGAGCCAGCCATGGGCCAGGCCATGGCAGAGCCTTTTGGCACAGCAGGCAAAGTGAGACCCAGAACAGTAGAAAAGCCCGAGAGGCTGGGACATCCCCAGTGAAGGACAGGACGAGCTGGGCTCTGTGTTAGATCTAGGAGGAATCCCCTGATGAGGCTAGAGCAAGGGCTGGTCTTGCATTCCATAGGATGGCCCCAGCTGGTGTGGGGAGGGTGAGAGAAATAGCAGAAGAGAGACCCAGCAAGACGGGGCTGGCACTTGCCCTGGTGCGATGGTAGCTAAGATGGGACCAGGAGGCCGAGGCAGGAGGTGCTCTGAAGGTGAGGCTCCTGGACCTAATGACCTGATGGCAGGGCCGAGTGATGGAGGAGGGCTCCTTGGGTTGGGCTTGAGCAACTGAGTGAGCAGTGATGTCGTTACTGAGACCGGAAGGGAGTCTCCAGGGACACCAAGAATGGGGTCGTGGTCCTACGAAGTTTGAAATGCCTTGTAGATGGCCGAGCAGGGCCATCCACCTGACAAGTGCTGTCCCACCCAGAGCTCAGCAGGGCTGGGGCCAGGGCAGCCCTGATCGCAGGCAACTCCGAACATATCCAGAATGCCATCAGGACCACTGGGAGATGCAGACCAGAGACGAGCAGAGGGACACCCCAGCCTCAGAGGAAGAGGCACGGTCAGTCAGGCAAGAGGAAAACCAGGAGAGGGTAGTGTCACCAGCAACAAAAGAAAAGTGTCTCCAGAAAACATCCCTAATCTGTAACATGTCCCTTCCCCTAGGTTCTCTGGGACACCAGGAGACCTTGGCACCCGCCTCTCCTCACCAATCCTCTTGTCCCTCCTCTCCTCAGAAACTCACGACTCATCCTCACATGAGAGGCCACCCCTGCCCTCCAGCTGCTGCAGGTCCCTGCTGGGCTGGGCCAGCCTGAGGTTCCTGGAGAGCGCTGCCTGGCAGCAGCTCAGCTGCTAGCCTCTGTCATGGAGACGGTAGCAGCTGCAGGCGACGGGCGTTTGCAACCATTTGTCAGAACACTCCCCTTCCACCCCGGCCTGCCCTTCTGGAACATTTCTGTCCCACAGCCTTGGAGACAGGACTCATCTAGGGGTGGGAGCATGAAGAGGGGACAGGAAGTACTGTCCCAAGTCGTAAGGAAGGAGGCCGGCTGTCACCTCCACACTGGGGGCCCTGGCCCCTGTGTGCCCATGCTGAACACTGGCATCTCACATGACATGTCTGACCACTAAGTATTTCCCCCACTTTACAGGCAAGCATTGCCCCACTTAGAAGTTGACGACATTGCTGCGCAGAGACATTGAGATCACACAGCTGGCGGCTGGAGCCATCAGGCTCCAAAGCCTGTACCCACCCCCTAGTGCTAGGAGAGCCACCCAGGCCAGTGTGTGAGTCAGAGATGAAGTGGCCCCTTGTCCATTTGTCCACTTCCCCCCACCCCCACACCACCCAGCTCCTCTGTGCCTCGGCCTTGGTTGGGTTTCTCTCATGGTCTCTTGCCCAAGCCTGTGGCTTCCAGCTGGGGCTAGGCTGCTGACGGCCTGCCCACTGTTTGCTCTTCGTGCTTTGTCCTCTCCATTACCAAATGCTCGGGGACTTTTCCCGGTTTGGGGGTGGGGCTGAATTTTCTCCAGCCTGGTCCCAAAGCCATGGCTGGTATTCAAAGGGAACAGGAAACCAGTTCCTGATAATGCTCCCAGAGTTCCAGATGAGTTGACTGCCTGGGAGGAAGTGGACATGTTTCAGGCATGTTGCCTCAAAATGTGGTTCTTGTTCAGCACGCAGGACCCTGAGGCCTTAACCCCTTGTCTGGTGTCTGGTGTCTGGTGTGTGGTGTTGCTATCCTGGGGCAGTGACTAGGAGTCAGGCAGATGATGATAGCACCAGATGGGAGACTGTGAGGGCAAGGTGCCATGGGCCATCAGCCCACACCAACAAAAACACCATGCCACCCACCCACCCCTCTCCAGCCCTTTCCCAGTCCTGCCCCGCCTTCACCCAACTGGGAAGCTATTGCCCAGGTAACCTTGAAGTGCTCTTCCCTCAAGGCTGGGCCTCTGGGAGCACGTGGCCCGATGAACAGGTCCACAGGCTTCCTCTGAGTCTGTCCTCAAGACCCCCTTGTCCACTGTTGACATCCCCTTGCCTCGGGACCTGGAAAACCTGCTTTGCTTCACTCCCTGGGTTCTTCTTTGATAGCATGGAGGCTGTTTTCCACCAAGCCTGGTCCCACCCCCAGGACTCAGAGAAGAAACATGGCCTGTGGCACCAGTGGAGCCAGGGCTGGTCCCCCTCATGCTGCCACCTTGGCAAAGCCACTTCACTTCCCTGTTCCAGGTTCTTCATCTGTACCCTGAAGATAAAGCTGTCATAAGGGCCCATTCAGCCCACAGGTCCTGCCAAGCCCCTGCATCTGCAGCTGTCCCCCCAGCAGAGGATGCAGCATGAGCAGCACAGACCCCTGACCTCAGAGGCTTTTGTGAGGGGACAGTAACAGTGACCCATGTGGGAAGAAGTTCTCAGATGAAGATGAGATCTGTCCAGGCAGAAAAGGAGGCTTAGGGTGTAGCTCAGTGGTAGAGCACTCGCCTAGCATGTGCAAGGTGCTGGGCTCAATCCCCAGCACTGCAAAAACAAGAATAAGAATGATAGCAGCCATGGTAGCTCACGCCTATGATCCCAGAGACTCAGGAGGCTGAAGCAAGAGGATCACAAGTTCAAAGCCTGGGCAACCTAGTGAAACTGTCTCACAATTTTAAAAAGGCTGGGAATGTGGCTAAGTGGTAGTAGCACCCCTAGGAGGAGGCTCCCCAGGTCGAGGCCCAGAGGCATCCAGGGTGACCTAAGCATAAGTGCCGCTCTCCCTGTTTTCCAGGCAGCTCTGTCTCCTGTTGAACGCAGAAAACATCTTCCACTCAATGGCGGACATCCTACTCCGGGAGGAGGATCTCAAGTTCGCCTCTACCATGGTGCACACCCTCAACACCATCCTGCTCACCTCCACCGAACTCTTCCAGCTAAGAAATCAGCTCAAGGACCTGAAGACTCTGGTACTCCACGCCCATGGGCTCTGACCCCTGGTTTAGGCCATGTGCAAACAGGCACCCAGTGTCCCCTCAGCCTGGCCCAAGAGGAAACAGAGATGAAGTCAAGGTCTTCCCTGGTCCAGGGTAGAATGTGGAGGGTAAACAGCCAGCCATGGAGTGAGTCACACACTGCTGAGGTTTCTGCCCGCAGAAGGCTCCATGCCCTGTGCAAGGTCCATGTGCCCTGCCTGACCCACCAGCAGCCCTGTCTTCTCTACTCACTGACCCCACTCCACCTGGTACCACAGCTCTCCTGGCTCAGGGCCCACCTGCTGGGCAAGGCCACCTCTTAAGTCAGGCTTCTGGATCAGAGACCTGCAGGGGAACTAGGGCTTAATTGTTCTCCCCCTTCTCCTTGCCCTGGCCCCTCTCCCAAAGCTGGACACATTCTGTCTCATAAAAGACCTTTACAGGGTGTCATGTTGCTGCCTGCACAGTCCTTTGGTTGGGGACACCCAAGGGCTGGTCAGAGAAAAGAGGGAGGTACTTGTGCAAGACAGGGAGAGACAGCCATCAGGCCCCTCTTATCCCAGCTGAGGGAGGGAGTAGGCTGCAGAGGCCACCAGGGGCTGGCACCATCCTTGATGCAGGAGCTCCAGGGGTTTATTCCCCAATCTGGGCTTTGGTCACCTCCCCTCTGCTTCTATGCCCAGCTCAGTCCATGTGGATCCTGCCTTTACCCGCCTCCCAGGAGTCGCAAGGACATTTAAGCCCATATCTGAGGGCGTCTGGGGCCACGGAGCTCAGAATGATCCAGGCCACAGCCCTGCCTTCCTCCTGTGGTTCCTTCCATACATTTACAGAGGGCTTAAGAATTTTTCTTAGCGGTAGGGACTCCTCCAAGTGTGGGCTTCTGGGCTGGTGTCCAATGAAGGCCAAACATACAAGGTGGGCTGCCAGAGGGGAGGAAATGGCATTGGTGTCAGAGAGGAGGACCCAGCCAGCATCTCCTAGCCCCAGGGGAAACTTCTTGGCCCACACCACCCAGCCTCCCAGACTCCAGGACCACAGAGTTCTGGGGAGGACAATGACTGTTATTTTGCCAGGCGCAGAAACGCCAGCACAAAGGGTAGGCTCGCTAGGACCAGGCCCTCATGCCACCACGTGGCTCTGTGGGGCTGGGAGGTAATGACAGGGTCTGAGGAGGAGCTGTCAGCGTTTCCTTTGTGACAGCTTGTTCCCAGCTGGGCTGCCAAACAGCTAGGGTACTGAGTTGGCACCCTGGCTGTTCCCAAGGGCCCCCAGTTCTCAGGCCCTTCCAGGTCCTTCTCTCTGCAGGTCCACCTGGAGTGGAAGGGCAGGGCCTCCTAACTGCTGCAGCTCTCTCCCCAGGAGAGCCAGAACCTCTTCTGCTGCCTGTACCGCTCCTGGTGCCACAACCCAGTCACCACGGTGTCCCTCTGCTTCCTTACCCAGAACTACCGGCACGCCTATGACCTCATCCAGAAGTTGTATCCTTTCTCACACTTCCGTTTGGAACCGGCTGAGAGATAGGAGGGGGCCTGCCATACTCCTGCCTCACCCTCCCCTCTGACTCCAGGGCCACCCCACCAGGGGCACCGTGAGGGGCGTGTTGGAGAATGCTGTTTGCAGTGAACGGCCATCTCAGAGCCGCCTTCACATCACAGTTTGCACCATTTTTGTGCAGGCTGAGAGGATGGGCAAGGCCTGGGAGTAAGACCACACTGGGCTGCTGCAGGAGAGCCTAGGTGGGGTCTTCAGGTTGAGCTCTGCTGTTGGGACCTTCCAAGGCCACAGAGACAGGGCCTGGGAAGCTCTGCGGATGACCCAGTGAGAGAAAACAGGCTAGACAGGAAGCTTCAAGAGGGGGAGCCCGCGCACACCTCAGTACCTACCTTACTGAAGACCTCCATGGCCGTGGCCAGATTTTCTTTAATGCTGAAAAGCAAACTAACCTCTAGTATGAGCCTGAGGTGACCGTGGATCAGAGCTTTATTTAGGAGGCAAAAGTGGCCACCTTCCTCATGGGCCAGGAACTAGGGGAGGAAGGAGGGACGTGAGGTGCTTCAGCAGAAGTCAGATGTGGCTGTGACTGGCTTCCTTCAGGGTGTCTTCTCTCCTTCCACAACCTGAACTTGCTCCTCTTGGCCACTTGTGTGACCTAGAGACAGGGAAGCCACTGCCCAGCTTCACTGCTTGCTACAGCCCTGACATTGGCCTGTGGTGGGCTGTCCTCTCAGAAACATGGGCCTTTCCTGCCCAGCCCTCCCTCTGCAGACTGCAGGACCATGATAAAGAGCCTCTCCAGACCCAGTACCACTCCTGGTGCCTCAACCCAGTCACAGGGGCAAAGAGAAGAGAGCTGCCAGAGGGGAACCCGAGCACCCACACAGGAGGAACAGACAGGCAAAGAGGAGAATAGAAGTGTCCTTTGCATGCCAGATTATGGCTAGCAAGAGCCAGGCTCTGCCCAGGAAACCAGGGCCAAGTGGGAGGGATGTATGGAGCTCTGAGCTGGGGCTCAAGCCCCTGCAGTCCAGCCTCTGCCGGCTCTCGGGAAGGTATGGCCAGCCTGGCCCAACTCTACAGCTATGCTGGCCCACTGGGGAGACTTTTCCTTGACTGTCCACCCAGTGGGGACCTGGAGGTCACAGTGGACTTCCTCACCGAGGTGGACAAACTGGTGCAGCTGATTGAGTGTCCCATCTTCACATGTAAGGCTCCTCACTCTGTCACTTTCGCTAGCTGGCCTGGAGTAGGTGGGGTGGAGGGGTGGAGCCAAGCCCAGAGACAGACTCTTGGCTAAGTCTGCACAGGGAGGATCATCCCAGGGATGCTTCTGGAATGTCAAGAATGTAAGGCTGGGGATGACCAGGCTGAAAGGCCAGCTGGAGCAGGACTGGGGCACATGGAATTAGAATTTGGTCCTGCCTCTCTTCAAGGTGGGTCTCTTGGGCATGGTCCAGTGCTTACACAAACCCACCTGAAGGTTAATATCAGGCCGTGACCCAAGGCTGTCCCCAGCCACCCATCCCTAGCATGCTGCCCTCCGCCCTGCATTTCTGTAGTTGTGGGGTACCCAGGCAACCCTGCCAGTTTTCCTCTTTGCCCAGGAGCCATGCCCTCCTCTCTGAAAGAAGAGATGGCTGTAGTAGGAGCCAACGGGCAGGAGCTGCCTGCCGAGTAACACCCCAGCTAGATGTGCTAAAGTGGCAGCGGGCGGGGTAAGCACAGCTCTTGGCACCTCAACACAGGCATTGCCTACTCCCCGAAGCAGGCCACACTCTGAGTGACACACATGTGGTAGAGAAGCCAAGGGCAGCCCTGCCAGTGGCCACCTTCCAGGCCAGGCTGCCTGGGCCCCCAGCACTCTGGCAGCACCTCTGGTCCACCCAGCCTAAGCCATCAGCCCTCATTCTGGAGCCCAAAGCAACTGCAGGGCTGAGGCTCAGGGCTTCCTCTTTTCCATTCAGAGAGCCAGCTTCTCAAAGCAGCAGGTTCAGTGACCCAGGTCCTAGAACAAGAAGGAGACCTGTTGTCAGCAGAGTGCCCTGCAGCTGTGTCCCAAGGGGGCCCTGGCCTGACTTCTCACTTCCTGAGGGTTCCTTGTGGCAGGCCTGTACCTGAGGTCAGGTCCAGGCTAACCCTGGAGAAGCCACCAGCTCCCGCTCCTCAGCCAAGGACCTCTGTGGGCAAGGCATTGACAGCAGAGACGCAAGCCTGGCTTTGACCCGCACCCATCCCAGCTGAGTGGCCTGGACCCTGCTGGTGGGTGGCTGGCTCTGACACAAGGCAGTCCCAGTTTCCCCAACTCCCAATGGAGGAAATGACTCAAAACTGTCCCTTGCTTCTCTAAAGCCATGTGGATAGTAAACAGGTTTCCTCTGTTGATCACCAGTCAACGCAGAGGACTTCTATGACTCTGACAGGTGTGGGAATTCCTCCCCACCAGCAAGCAAGCAACATGAAGCAGACACCAGCCAGACATCCGACCAATCCAATTCAGTTCTGAAACTGCCTGAAGACAGCATCAGATCTCAGATTCCCAAAACTGCTCCCCTTCACTTCAGATGCCAGTCACAAGCCCCAGGTTGCTTTCATTGTGCTCTGACCAACTGGCTACAGTGCAGCCTTGGGTTCGGTTAATTTGTTGGAGCATCTCACAGAACTTGGGGAAACATGTTTGCCAGTTACTCCTAAAGGGTATTCCAAGAGACACAGATGAGGAGCCACGTGAGGTGAGGTGTAGGAAGGCCGTGCCACCCTGCAGATACTTTTGTACATCCCACTATCCAGAAGCTCTTGGAACCCAGTCCTTTGGGATTTTATGGAGGTTTCATCACTTAGGCATGCTTGATTAAATCACTGGCTGCTAGTGATCGGCTCAACCCTTAGTCCTCTCCACTCCTGCCTTTCAGGTGATCAGCCCCATCCTAAAACTACCAAGGGCCTGTCTGCCATCAGGTGCCTCATTAGCATTCAGAAGGAAGTGTGTGCCAGGACACTGGGATGAATACCAAATGTGTATTTCACAATATCAGTAGACCAGGCCTAGGGACAATTGTCAGGTCACCATTTGTGACTTCTTCCTGGAAGGACTGTGGGAGGCCTCTCCCCTACTTCCTGGCTCCAAGGACTGGCTGTTTAGTCTCCCAGCATCCCACCAGCCTGCTGCTGGGTAGGCATGGCCACTCCAAAAAGGTGTGGCTTGTCCACAGAGGGTGCCTGAGATGGAGCCCAGAGACACAGAAAGGAGAAGCCAGGGATCCTCCTGCACAGGCTCAGAGGAGAGCAGTAAAGGCCTGCTTCCAGGCCAGTCTTCCCTTTGGGCCATAGAGAAGCTGGAACTGCCTTGGAATGCAGCAGGCCACCGGTGGACACCCCAGGTCAGAATGGGTGCTGGGCAGGGACCTCTGGGAGGTCGTAGCAGCCTGTTTCTGAGTTAGATATCCAGAAGCACCTCCCAGATACTGCAGGCTTGGCATGTGCCTTGCTACACACAAAAGCTTTTTCCCATCCTGCCCTCCCTTAAAGCTGTCCTAATCCACTGTCTTTCTTTCCAGCTCGCCCTATTTATAGCTCACGTGCTGGCACGTGCAGAACTGACTGGGGAATCTGTTACTCTGCAAGCCCCCAACCTCTTATCCAGGGAGACAGCTGAGCACAGGGACGGGGGGGAACAAGTAGCAGGTTTGGGGGTCCTCAGACCAAGGGGAATGCTGAAAAGATGAGACCGGCAGGTGGACAGGTAGGAAGAGAAATGAAATCATAGAAATGGCTAAGGCACTTCCGGAGGAGGGGGCAGGCCTGGCTGGCTGGGGAGGAGCCCCTGTCTAGATCTAAGCCACAACCGCTCAGCCAGCCCCTGCAGGTTGAGTCCATAGTACCCAGGGTGGCCCTCTCCCAGCCAGGCTGGGCAGGGGATCTGGGCTGCATGTATTTCATTTTCACAGTAGCTCCGGGATCTCTCACCTCTGACCCCTGGCCTCTGCCCTCTTCCCTGCCACAGATCTGCGCCTGCAGCTGCTGGACGTGAAGAACAACCCATACCTGATCAAGGCTCTATACGGCCTGCTCATGCTGCTGCCCCAGAGCAGTGCCTTCCAGTTGCTTTCTCATCGGCTCCAGTGTGTGCCCAACCCTGAGCTGCTGCAGAGCGAGTGAGTGCTGGGCCAGGGGCACTGCCCTCAGCATCCATGATCACTCCGGGGTGGGGGGGGGGAGGTACACAAGGTACCGCCTAGTCTCCCTGCCTCAACACCCACCCCTTTGTCCCTATGGCCCCATCCACCCACAGCCACTTGCCCTTAGCCCTTAGGTCCTGTAGAGCCCCAGGCTGGGGGTTTCTGGCACTATTCACAAGGTAAACAAGCAGCAGGGTCTTCTCCATGCGGGGGTGGGGGCACTTAGTGAGACCAGGACTCAGTCTAGGAACTGAGAGTCACCGAGTAGAGGCCCCTGGAGAGGAGCTCCAGGGTAGGGGAATGAGACAGATAGTGCAGATGGCAATCAGACCAGGAAGCCAGAGAGAGCCCAGTGGTGGGCACCCCCCTGGCCTCAGACAGTCATGCCAACCCATCTGCAACACAGACTCAGACCTGGGACACAGAGACCCCAGCATCACTGGGACCTTCCCGGCAACATACCTGGTGGGACGGGAAGCGAGGATGCACCCATGGCTACCCTGCTGGGGTCAAGCCTGCAGGAAGAGTAGGTCTCTGAGAGGCCCAGAATGGCATCCTCTGGGCAGGGGGGTCCACGCTCCCACCCTGAACCCACTGCTGGCCCTGGCCACAGAGCCTCTTGGGCTGTGTCTATATTTGGTAACCCTTGGAGGCTTTGCCTCATCCACAGGCATTTGGCATCCGAGATGGAAAATTTCACTTGTCAGGTCACCATGGAAACAAGCAGAGCCACTGAGAAGATTTACGCTGACTGGAGCGCACCCAGCTTGCATCAGATGCCCTGTGTGTCTAGAATCCCCCTTGGCTGTGCAAGCCACTCGGCAGACCCGGCGCCTTGCTCCAGCAAAAGACTTTGGGCATTTGCCCTTGGGGTGGACGTAGGCAGCCTTGGGGTGGACCTGCCAGATTCAGACCCTGACCAAAGTCTTTATGCCCTTAGGACCACTGGGCTTAGTTTCCTGCCACCTTGCCCCAGAGCCTGGCCTCCGCAGAAGCCACGTGGTTGACACCTGATAGGTCTCCCAGATGAGGCCCAAAGCCTGCCTTCCTGCCCCTTTCTCCATACAGCAGCTTTCTAGGTGACAGGCTAGGCCTTCTGCTGCTGCCATCTCGTAGCTCAGGGTACTACCCAGGTAATCCCCAAGAGCCAACATTCAGTGTTCTGAGTGTCCCAGGGGAACAGGGAGGCAGAGGTGGGGTTGGGTTTGCATGTAGATCCCCCCGGCCAGAGCACCTCCAGCGCAGGGACTTGAAGAGAGGCCCAGAAGCCACACAGCACTTCGCCAGCCTGGCCTCTGCATTGCCTTTTTAATGTCCTGTAGGTGTTAGGGGCTCCCTAGAAGGCACCTAGGAGGGGAAGGAATAGCATGAAGGAAGGAAGAAGGAGGGAGAGCTCCTTCCTGTGACCACGGGTTTCCCCTGGGGGAATCTGCCTTCCTGGTGGCCCCTGGGCCAGGCTATAAGCCCTGCACTATCCACAGCCACTCCAAGAGCTCTACACGCTGCCTCTTGTCTTGGGAGGAGAGTGAAGGCTCTCAGTGCTCAGACCCTTCCCCATTCTCCCCAATCCAGGTAGAACAAGTTTGCAGAGGGAAGCTGGAAAAAAAATGAGTAGTTCTTCAAACTCTCCTATGGTCTGAGTCAAGAAAGTCTTGAGCAAAGGGGTTGAATTCTCTGATTCTGCGAGTCAGTAGATGACACAGTCCTCAACTAGGATCCCGTCTGAGCTCTGGCATAGAATGTGTCTCTGTGGCCTCAGACAAGCCCCATACCCTTTTTGGAATACTGGTTTCTTCATAAGTAAATGAACATTTGTAATAAATAGGTATGTGGTTGGGAAGAGGGTTCTTCCCAGCCTTTCAGACCTTAAATTCCCAGCCATTCTTTGAAAGGGCCTGAGAAGGACCATCCAAAAGGCTGAGAAAGGAGGATTGCAAGTTGAAGGCCAGCCTCAGCAACTCAGTGAAGCCCTAAGCAACTTAGGAAGACCCTGTCACAAAGTAAAAAAATAAAAAAGGCCTAGGAAGGTAGTTCAGTGGTAAAGCACCCCGGGTTCAATCCCCAGCACCAAAGGGTGTGGGGACAGACTGGGAAAAGAGAACATAGTCACAGGCAGTGGATGAGGAAGAGGCCTCAGAGAGAGCTGGGGGAGAGGGTTGCAGGGTTGGGCACAAAAGAACAGCTCACACTCTGGAAAGGGGGCTAAGGACAGACCCAGCCCAGGGTGGGGCGGGCAGCTGGCAGGCAGTGTGGAGCTGCCCAACAGGCCTGTGCTGGGAACAGCTGAGGAAGTTTCTCTGCTCCTCACCCACCCATGCATTTTGCCCCCACCCCCTCCAGGCTTCCAGGCCACTCTCAGGGGTCCTCAGTGAGGCAAGAGGGAACCCCTGAAAGCTGGTGACAGGTACATGGGTAGTGACAGGAGAAAGGGCCAGCTCTGGGTTCTGGAATCCTGGCTCTGCGATGCTGTCAGTGTCCCCATCACCCAGTACCTGCAGGTGGTTGGAAACGGAACATGTAGGGCCTGAGCAGTGGTCATGCCCATAACAGGCAAGGAGAAAAGCCTTGCCCTCCATGTTCAGAGGTCCTAGGCAGTGTCCTCCACTCCCAAGGAGACACACCCTACTCTGCTCTCAAGACCTCAGGCCAGGAAAGGTCCACCTATCACTTGCCAAAGTCTCAGATGGCAAGGTGCAGCCCACTCCTCCCAGCCCCTACCCCTCCCTGTCTCTTCGGTGCTCATCATCCTGAGGTTTGCCTTCCATTGCCAGCGTCTCATTAAGAAGCCCTCATCACCGGGTGCAGTGGCACACACCTGTAATCCTAGCTGCCCAAGAGGCTGAGACAAGAGGATCACAAGTTCAAAGTCAGCCTCAGCACTCACAAGGTGCTAAGCAACTCAGCGAGACCCTGTCTCTAAATAAAATACAAAATTGGGCTGGGGATGTGCCTCAGTGGTCAAGTGCCCCTAGAGATGTGGCTCAGTGTTCAATCCCCAGTACCCCCAAAAAAAAGAACCCTTCATTTCAGTCCCTGCCCTGGACCTTGGGCCTTGGGTTTGCTGGGGATATTGTTGGGAGCAGCATGCAGATCCCTGCCCACCCCCATCAGATGATCCCTGTGGCCTCGTTCTCCAGGTCTGCACACCTTTCCCTGACCCAGCCTAAGTGGGTTAGGGAGCAGCTGGACACATCCTGGATTTAGAGCTTCAGTGTCCCTCAGCCTCCTCAGAAGCCCACGTTGCTGCTCTCTTGGGGCAGTGGCACCTTGGCCACAGGGTACTGTGCCAGGAAGATCCCTCCCTATTCCCAGGAAAGGCACAGGCAGCAGCAGTATGCACAGTCAGGCCACCTAGAGTGAACCCCAGCCTGGCTGCTTCAGATCTATATTGAGTCCTGACCCAGGAAGCAAGGGTTTGATACCATCCAAAGATATACCTTCTGTGGTATATCTTTCACAGAAGGGTGGGAGGAAACAGTTGTAAGGCAGGGCATGGGAGGCCATCTCCAGCTCCAGACAGTATCTCAGCTATGGGAAGTGGTCCCCTGCCCACATCCTGGTGAGCTTCAGATGCCATCAGACTCTGGCCATTGGTTTCCTGTGCTGAGCCAAGCTCATTGGTGAGGGTGTGTTGGGTGGAGCTCCATTGCAATTCCTCCAAAATGGACTGAACAGCCAGTGTGCGCAGCCTTGGACTGCTAGCCTGGCCAGCCTCACCCCAGAGGTACAGAGTTGTAGACACAGCAGCCACCCCTCAGAGCTGGGTGGGATCTGGGCACCAAGCTAAGCTGCTAGTTGTCCTGTCTGGAGAAATTCTTATCACCCCAGTGGCTCCTATGGCAATTCCCACTTACAGATGAGGAGACACTGGCATGCCCAGTTAACCAGAAAGTGGTCATATTGAGTGGGTCCAGGCCTCTCACTCCTGCTCGCAGCGGCTGCCTGTACACACACACACACACACACAGACACACACACACACACCTCTATATTGGGGTCTCATCATGAACTCAGGACCCAGAAACTTTCTGCTTAGCTGTGCAGCCCACAGTCTTTATGAGACTTTTAGCCAAGGCCACCAGATCACAGGGCGCCATAGATCTACTTCTGCAAGCCAGTGAGGCCAAAGGAGGCAGCAGCAGAACATTTCACGAGTCACTGCTGGAGGGATGGTTAGGAATGAGACAGGTCCAAAGGGATTCGGTCCCCACCTGTAAGCTAAGCACCAGGCTTGAGCAGGGCAGCGGGGCTACTTACCACACTGTATAATCAGGGAGCGCTGTGTACACTATATATATGCAGCCCACAACCCATGCTGCTGTACAGAACAACAGGAGGGTGGTAGCAACAGCCATCAGCATATCTAGTGGTGAGACCAGCTCTCCTTCCTCAGGGACAAGGAGTAATTGCAGGCCTCAAGGCCCAAAAACTCAAAAACAAATGTCCTGCCAAGTGAGGGCCCATCAGAGACTTCAGTGATCCCAGTTGTCCCCAGCCCTCGCCTTGCCCTAGAGAAAGGGCCAGGCTGTCCTCCCCCTTCTCCCCAGACCCTGTTCCAGGCCCCAGCTGGCTTCCTGGCTGGCTGCTAGCCCTGGCTTTCACCCCAAAGGGAGCCACTCATAAACAGGAAATGCTTCCCCATGTGATGCCTGCTCTGGGCGCCATTGCCAACCCACAGCCTGGGAGTGATATCCAAGTTCCCACCAACTGCAGAGGGGGGTGTGCCTGGGGCTCCCCAGCTTTGGGGGACTGGCTGTTAGAGAGGGGTTACTGGGCAGGGGGCAGACAGACTCCCAGGGGCTGAGCCCCACCAGCCTGCAGCTCTGCCCATTCTCACTGCCTACCACCAGGAGCCCCCATGTATTGCAGATGCTGATTCAGCTCTCCACTCCTTCTCCTCAGAGACAGTCTGAAGGCAGCCCCCAAGTCCCAGAAATGCGACTCGCCAAGCATCGACTACGCAGAGCTACTGCAGCACTTTGAGAAGGTCCAAAACCAGCATCTGGAAGTGAGGCACCAGCGGAATGGGCGTGGGGACCACCTGGACCGGAGAGTTGTCCTCTGACACACCTGGCATGGAGAAGAGCCCAACCAACCCAGGGGCCCATGAAGCACTCAGGGTCTTCAGGATACCCTCCTAAGGAGCCTGAGGACCTGCCTTAGGAGCAGGGCCGGGCCTGACCACCAGCCCAAGGCAGGGAGGGGGTGAGGCTGCAGCACCCCAGCTCCTCTCAGTGCTGTCAGCCGCACGCTGGCTTCAGACAGCTGGCTTCCCACCAGGGTAGAGCCACAGCTTCAGAGACCACCCATCCTCTGGAATCCGACTCGGAACTTCTAATACCCCCTTGTGAAAAGAGCTTGACCTCAGCCCCGAGAGCTTTGGTCTCATGTGCCTGTGTATACATACATGAACGTGTGTGTACGTATGCATGTGCACACAGGGGTCAGCACAAAGGTCTCTACTGAATGATGTGCACCCTCCCCACTTCCGCCCCAATAAAGATATGACAGAAACCTTAACTCGAACCTGTCTACTCCTTCCCTGCTGACACTTGTGCCCCACCTGTTACTGCAGCTGCCCCAGGCCCTCATCTGTCCAGAAGATCTGGTCTCTTGCTGGCCCCAGAGTGTGTTGTCTGTACCCCCAGGACTGGGCCTGCACACTCACCTGACCTGAGTTATGTCCTTGGAGCCCAGCTCTCCACTTCTAGGACCCACACCTTTCTGGCCTGCCCTAGAACCCTGAACCCTGCCTTTCTTCATATCCTGATCTGACTTCCATTCTGAGTCCCTTGGGCAATGGAACGTGTCCCCATCAGGCCCAAGGGAGCTGAGCCTCAGGGTTTTCTGGATGAAGGGGACTCTGCTGAACATTCTGCAGATCACTGGGGAATGGGAGGAAAGGCCAGAGCACTCGGGGAAAGAGGGACAGGTGCTCCAACAATTAGTTTGGCTGAAAGAACTTCTCCACTTCTGTAGGCCAGGGTTCACCTGTCCCCAGGCTTTGGGAAGCCTTGGCTTGGCCTGACCAGCTCCCAAGTGGCTCCTGGAATAGGGGCTTATGCCTGCTCTTCCAGAACCCCAGCCTAGGATACCCCATGAGTGTTTACTTGCCTGGAGTCTCTAGGAAGACAGACTGTACTTGCTGCTACTTATGGCCCACGTACAAATATATGCCTCCCTATGCACTACCCAGGCATCAGGGATTTCCCACCAGTGAGGAAGGAGGTTGTCCCAGGGCCAGGAGACAGATAATCGCCACCCGCAAAGTCCTGGCCTTGGGCACCCCACCTGGGTGGCATCGATACCGCTTGAAAAAGAAGCCCAATAACTGGAGGGTCTGTCCCAGGAGTGAACCACCCCAAGGCGGGGTGGGGGGCACCGGTGACTCCCTGCGCCCGAGGTGCCGAGTATCCATCTGGCGGGAGGTAACCAGGGACTCCATCCCGCCATGGTGTTCTTTGAAGACCAAGACCAAAGGCGAAAAGGTGTGGTCTGGGGGCCAAGAACCAACCGCCCATCCACAGCCTTGGGGAGCTGGGCGGGCCCCGCCCCAGAGCCGCCCCGACCCGCGGTGGCGCCCGCGCCCGCCGGCCCCGCTCGCCCGACCAGTCTGGCAGCGCCGGGGCTCGGATTTCAAAGCCCTGGTTTCTGGCCGTGAATGGGCCTGCGCCCGCCCGGCCTTTCCCACAGCCCCCTCCCGCGCGCCCGCCCTCCCCACGGTCCTCCCCTCCGCCGCGCCCACGTGACGCCCGAGCCTCGGCGGCTCGGATTACCGCCGCCGCTCCAGTCCCCGCGCCGAGGCTGCGCCGCGAGCTGCCCGCGCCGCGCCCCCAGCGCCGCCCGCCTGCCCCGCCGCGACATGGCCCGCGCCGCCCGCCGGCTGCCCGCGACCCCAGAGCGCGGCGCGGCCGGCCGCTGAGCGCGGCCAGGAGGCGGAGGCCCCGCGCGGCCTTGGAGCTAGCGCCCGCCGCGGCCCGGCCCCCTCCCCTGCGCGGCTCCCCGAGCCCCTGCGCACCCCGCCGCCGCGGCCCGCCCGGCCCGAGCATGGAGACCGCGGAGAAGGAGTGCGGCGCCCTGGGCGGGCTCTTCCAGGCCATCGTCAACGACATGAAGGTAATCGGGACACGGCGGGGCCGGCCACCCGGGTGGGCGCGCGGGTGCGGGTTCCCTCTGGGGACGCGTGGCGGCGGGCAGCCGTGCCCTGCTGTGACCGTGCGCGGTGGGGTCTGTGTCCTTGTCTGAGAGTGCCCTGCCTGCATCTGCCTTGCGCCCGGGTCTCCAGGTGCCTTTCTGCGGGAGTGTGGGTGCTCAAGTATTGGGGGATCCGTGCAGCGCCCCGGGTCTCCCTGAGCCGTCGCGACCCGAGCCTGCGCACACGCGGGCTCTCTGTGCCTCAGACCCCCAACCATTAATGGGGTTTAGCTAGAGGACTGACTCTTTGGCCCTTTAACCAGTCCAGGGTCTTGCCGGCCTCCGCCCCCTTCCAGCACAATGCCCCCCCATCCCGATGGCCCCGGAGCCCAGACAATGCTGTCACAGCCCAAGCAGGAAAAATAATAAAGCAAAGAACCCTTAACTCCTTCCCCGCCAGAGGCCCGACCCTGCTACTGCCGCCCCAGCCCCGCCCCCCATCAGCAACCCCAGCCAGCTCCAGGACTCCAGGTCTCCCAGCTGAATGTCCCTGCATCCCAAGGATAGGCCTTTATCATCACTTTGGGAGGAGGAGGGGAGAAGATTGGGGTTGGTGGAGCAACCCCAAGGGAACGCTTTTCCTACCCCACTACCACTCAGCGCCACCCCCCCACTCCCCATGATTACCCAAGGTCAGGCTGGAGCAGGCCACTAATTCTTGCCCAGCCCACCAAGTGGGGAAACTGAGGCCTGGCAATGGCTCAAGGTCATTAACCCTGCCCCTGATCTCCGCCTTCATTGTTTATCTGGGATTGGGTAGGAGGGATCCTGTCCCGGAAAGAGGCCAAAGTATAATAGGACTGGCCCAGACTGAGTAGGCAGAGGGCCCAGCTCCAGTGACAGGGTGGGCCAAGAAACAGCGTTCCTGCCCTTCTCCTCTGTCCCCATGGTCTAGGATGAAGAGACAGGATTGCAGGCAGGAGGAAGAACCTGGCTCCCCACAGGCGCTCCGGAGGGCCCCTTCACAGCCCCACACACACTGGCCTAGTACACAACACAAAGTCCTACCAGGCCCCAGCTTGGGGAATGGTGGGGACACCACAAACCACATGCAACCTACCCAAGAGTTCCAGGCAGGCGCTTTGGGAAGTAGAGGGTGATAGGCAGGCAAAAGGTTGGGACTCCTTTCCTGTGCTGCCAGGGAAACAGCCCCAGCAGCTGCCAGATCTCTGTCCCCTAGGATGGGGACTGAAGCCACTCTGGCCTGGGACTGCGCAATTAGCAGCATGTCCATGTCTCCCCCCGCCTCCCCCACCCCCGGCCACCATAGTGCTTTCCCCCTGGGACCTCCATCCCTGGCAGCTCCACCTGTGGGCCCCTCTGCTAGCCCTCAGCAGCCTCCACCCACCCTGCAGACATCAGAGCCCTGGCACGAAGGCCCTTTCCTGGGACTGGGCAGCCTAGACCACTTCCCCTGGCCGCTCCTGGGGCTGGTTGAGGGTGGGAGCTGCCTGCACCTCCTCCCACTGGCAGCCACACAGCAAACACTGCAGCAAGCAGCAGCTTTAGCCCAGAGGAGAGGAGCAGGACTGTGGCCCTCCCTCTTGGCCAATTGCAAGGAAGTTGGAGATGACACCAAAGGTAATGGGCCCAGATCGCAGCAAGAGGTTCAGACTGGCTGGTGGCAGGATTTGCAAATATGTGGAGTCAAAAGGGAGAGGTTTCACCAACTGTGGTGACACCATGAAAAGGTTTGCCCCTAGCCATGACACATGAATGTGTTCAAGGACCCTGGCCAGGGACAGAGGAGGGGGCTGGGCCATCTAGAGTCTGATAACTAGATTTGGGGGGCAGCTTCTGACTGACTCCAAGCCTACTGACTTGCTGGGTCTGGGAGAAATCTTGCCCCTTGGAGCTGCCCCCCAGTGAGCCCACAGCAGATCTCCCTCAAACCACTAGGAGGCTGGACCCGTGGCTAAAGGCAATAACAGGGAGCCTAGAGAGCTGGAGGAAGGTCTGAGCTCAGGGGCGGGAGAGTCCTCAGGAGCTTGCCCTGCCTTCCCTGTCTCACACAGCTCAGGCCACAAGCCCACTGAATCCAGAGAGGGGCAAGAACTTGTTTGGGGTGTTAGGCCCAGGGACAGCATCCTTAGAGAGCAAATGGGGCCACCACCTCACATTGGTCTGTTCAGATAATGGGGTCATAATCATTGCCTCCCCATCCAGAGTAGAGTGTCATCCGGACACACAGACCCTGGGCAGGTGGGAGGGCTCTCCTAGCAGAGACAGGGCTTATGTGCTCCTGGCCAACAGTGATAGCCCTTGCTAGCTGCCCAGACCCTTTCCAAGCAGTCCCTTCCGTGAGTACCTCTTGGAGTCTACACACTGACCCCAGGGAGGGTCAAGTCCCTCTCTTGATTTTACTGGTGGGCAAACAGACTCAGATTGCCCCAAGGTCACCCGGAAAACCTCTGGGGCTGAAGCCTAGGTTGCTTCCTCTCATGCAGCCACAGCCGTCTGCTCGTCAGTCTCATCCTGTCCCCTTGGGCACCTCACCCCCTCACTCTGGAGCAGCCCAGATGACTGGGACAGAGCTGGGGGTTTCCCCCATCCTTTCAGTCCCTGGAGCTCAGGTGCTCACGTCCCTGCACCCCTGAAGCAGGATCCCTCTACCCTGACATGCAGTCATTCGCCGGTCAGACATGGGAGCAGACTCTGATGCCACACCCTGTGGCTTTGGAAAAATCACTTCACCTTGTTTCCTCATCCCTAAAAGGGGAAATAGTAGGATTCTTCTCACAGGGCTGCTGTGGAGACCGACGCACACTTTGCAAGTGCCAGCCAGGCCCTGCATAGAACACAGTGCAGTTACTGTGACCAGGGAAGATAAACCAGGGTCTCAGAACCTGACAGGCAGGGCCTAGGCCAGGTAAATCCTGGGGCACTGGCCACTCGGGCCCTTCCTCCTAGTTTCTGGGCTCATTCGGGAACCATGAGTGGGGGAGGGGAGAGAATGCTAAGCCCTTGAGGACTGAAGCACCTGGGTCCATCTGCTGAGGAGAAACTAGGCCTGCCTCCCCCATGCCCTGTCCTGTCCCCCTCCCCTGGGACAGCCCTCTCTCTGAGACTACCCATGGACTGCTGAGAGAGCTGAGAAGGTGTTCAGGGAGGAGGGGGGCAGAACAGCTGGCTGTGGACCACCTGCACCCCAGCAGGGAGGTCTTCAAGGATATCCAGGCTGGGTGGGGTGACGGTGGTAGGAAGGTATGCCTTTCAAAAGACCCCAAGGCATGGGTCAGCTCCTCGGGACTGCTAGGGACAACCTCCCAGGCTCCTTTTCCCTGAGCCGTATGGGGACAGCCAACCCACGTCCCCGTCTCTTGTCCCAGCCTCAGTATACTTCGTAAATATTTGCTTTCCCTGGACACTGGTTTGGCTGGGCTGGGAAGGAAGGGGTTTCTGAGGTTCCCTGATGCCGCCCTGTGGGTACTTCTGGCCTGGGGAGGCCAGCTAGAACCTGTCCTGGGGCTTCAGCCAAGGAGAGCCTTCTCCGAGGGCCTTGGGGAACTGGGGTCTCTGTTTCCCCTCCTTTCCTAGGGCAAAGCCTGAACCCCCAGTGCTTATTATCATGGAGGAGAAAGACCTTTGGAGCTGGGGCTTTGCTCACCCAGGGCTGTCCTTCAAAAAGCAAGGCCTCCACAGGGCCCTGAAGCCAAGGCTGAGCTTTCTCAAGGCCTGCAGCCATGGGGAGAGCACATTAGCCAGAAAAGCCCCTTAATCAGACTGGACAAGTCGGTCGCCAGGAGCTCGACCTCCCTACTGGGAAACCCCCTCCCAACATGGAGCCATGGGCCAGGCAGGGATAAAGGCCACACTGTTTCCCCTGGAGGGGAGGGGAGCGGGGGGTGGAAAAAGGTGGCTCTGTTGGCCGCACAAGGCCCCATTCAGCCTGGGGCCTGGTTGTCCCGGGCAGACTGTCCAGGCCCTGCAGCAGCCACAGGCTCCTCAGAAGCCCAGGAGCCACTACTGCTGGCCTAGTGTGTCCTGCCAGCAGCAGCTCCCAGGGCCTCGCTATACCTGGAAGGCCTTGACCCTGCCAGCCTCCCCACCCCACACTGCCTCAGCCCTAAGCCAGGCGGCAGGTCAGGGCCCACCATCCCAGGCCCAGGGAACATGGGTCCCTATTTGGACTCAGCTTAGATCCCTGCCAGGCCCCTGAGGAGCCCAGAGGAGACAGGACCTGCCATCTACTGCCTCCACCTCCATGGATGGAGAGTGGGAACCGCAGAGTTGCCAACTCTACACAGCAGGAACAGACTCCCGTCAGGTGGGAAGGAAGAGCCAAGGCACTGGTTCGCAGAGGCAAGCCCCTCTCATGCCTGCTGCCCTGTCCTCAGCCCTGTCTCCTCCCAGAGGGCGGGAGCCTGCTCTCCTCAGGGGCAAAGCCGCTCTCAAGAAAGTGACAAGTCTGGGTAACATATGGGGGATCCAGACCAGGCTGAGCCCTACAGCCCCCTCCCACAGGGTCTCACATCCTCTCCCACCTCTCTCACAGAGCTCCTACCCCATCTGGGAGGACTTCAACTCCAAGGCCACGAAGCTGCATTCCCAGCTGAGGTGAGGCTGCCTGGGGTGCTCTAACTAGGGAGGGATGGACAGAAGACCCCCGCTGACCTTCCACCTCACTGTCCGTCTCCCCAGGACCACCGTGCTGGCTGCTGTGGCCTTCCTAGACGCCTTCCAGAAAGTGGCCGACATGGCCACCAACACTCGAGGTGGGAAGGATCATGGCTGGAGGTCAGGGATGCCCCAGGGTGGGCTTGGGGTGGGAAAGCCCGAAGGAAATGACACAAGGCCCGGAGCTGAGGTTTTGCTCCCTCATGGAATGGGCTGGTTGTGGAGAGACTGAGCCCCTTGCCACAAGAGGCACAAGCAAGAGTGGGTGAGTGGCGGCAGGGATGTTCCAGGGGATCCCTTCTTGCTGTGGGCAGCTCAGTTGACCCCTCTGCCAGCCATTCGCCCTTCTGCACAGAGCGTCTCTGGCTTCTCGCCTACTCCCAGCGCCCTTCTGTGCGTTTACGGGCACGTGAGCACTCCCTGGGGTCCTGGTCTAGAGCAAGCACCTCGGCTCCTGTTCCTTTCAGCACTGAGAACACAGGCCGGGCGTGTGCCCTCCTCTGTCACTTCACTCCACACCTGGACGGGCTCCCCGGGGGCTGGAGAATTTCACTGACTCCTCCTTGGGCTGTCTTTGGCACTGGCCTCCCTCAGCTCCATGAGAGGGGAGGCCCCTGGCCTGGCCAGCAGAGTACCTGCAGCTGCCAGAGGCTGGGATGGCCGGCAGGCGGGACCGGGGTCCTGACCTGAGGAGGAGCTGGGTCAACGCCCAGCACCGGCTCCCTACCCCAGCTCCCAGGATCAGAGCGCGAGGGCGGGGCGCAGGCAGCGGGCCTGGCCTTCGCGGGCCGGCGCGCCCCCTTGTGGCCCCAGGCCGGCATTGCAAAGACCCAAGTGGGCCCCTTCCCACGCCGCGCTTGTCTCGCCAGGGGCCACACGGGACATCGGCTCGGCGCTCACACGCATGTGCATGCGCCACCGCAGCATAGAGACCAAGCTGCGACAGTTCACCAAGTGAGTGGGCGCGGCGGGCGGGCTAAGGCGTTTGGTCCGCGGGAGACCCTGCTCCCTGTGATCCTGACCCCCAGCTCCCACCCACAGTGCGCTGCTGGAAAGCCTGATCAACCCACTGCAGGAGCGCATCGAGGACTGGAAGAAGTCGGCCAACCAACTGGACAAGGACCATGCGAAAGGTGGGGTGGGGCTTTGTGGGGACGCCCACACCCTCTCCGCAGGGATCCCTATTATAGCCTCCCGTCTCACCCTGCCTCCGCAGAGTACAAACGAGCCCGGCACGAGATCAAGAAGAAGTCGTCAGACACGCTGAAGCTGCAGAAGAAAGCGCGAAAAGGTAGGGCCTAGAGTCAGCTGCCGAGGCCCAGCCCCTAGGTCCCACTCCATAGCCCCACTGCCCTATGGGGCACCCCAGGGCGTCATCCTGGCCAGAGGGGTCCTATCCCTGACACAGGACCCTCCAACCTGTCGGGTGGGACAGAGGGAGCTGCCCTGTGCACCAGACAGGCCCAGGCCCTCCCTCTTGGGAGACAGTAAGAGGCCCCACAGGCCCAGGCCCCCACCCCACCCCAGGAGTGGCTCTGTCCATCCGGCTGTCTTTCACACATTCTTTCTTTCTCTGTCTCTCCTCTTCCTCCTCCCACATCCTTCCTGTAGAGCTACTTGGTAAGTCAAATGTCCGTCCCTCCAGCTGCTCCTCCCGTCCTTGTCGCATTTGTCTGTCTCCCCCAGCTCAGGGCCATTGGAAGGAACCTCTTCAGGTCAAGGAGGAGCGAGGAAGGCGGTCGGTCCACCGAGGGAGGGGCCTGGGGCACAGTCCCCCTGGGGCCCTGGGGCCCCTGGCCAGGGATGAGTCCGGGGCCACTGCTGGGTCAGTCTGCCAGGCCAGGAGGGGTTGGCTGGTGGGGCGGGGTGGGGGGCATAGGCCCTGGCTGCCCCGCCCCCACCAGGCCAGCCCTGTTCTTACCTGTTGCCTCCCTGCTTCCTGTCTCAACATCTCCTCCACATCATCCTCTCGCCTCTCTCTGTCTCTCTTGCTGCTTTTTGTGTCACCGCCGCTGTCCTTGTGTATTGTTTTCTGATCTGAGTGGGGGCCCACCCTGAGACACCCCTCTCCCTGCTCCCCAGGCCCAGCCCCTAGGTCTCCTGATCCTGGTACCTTGGGTGGCTTGGCCTACAGCTGAGCCCCCTACCAGGGTCTACTTTGTCCTGCTCTACACCACCTGCCTGTATCCTGTGTGGTGATGGGGTGCCATCCCCAGGCAGTGAGGGGATCCCATGCAGTGAAGGCCCCCACTGGCCTCCATATGGTCAGCCCTGCCTACCTGGGTCCTGGGTGGCTTTGCAGCTTTGGTGTCTTTCCTGTGCGTGTGTATCTGCCTGTCCTCTCTGCCTGCTCTGGGGGGACCATCCCTTCCACAAACCCCACAGTCTGCCCTCCCCACTCCCCTTGTAGTGCCCAGCTCCACGGCCAGGGATGCCACCCCAGGGGCCTAAGCCATGGGTGCAGCAAACCAGGCCAGCGTCCCCAGCGCGGCCTCTCCTCCCAACCCCTCCAGGGAAAGGAGACCTGCAGCCCCAGCTGGATAGTGCCCTGCAAGACGTCAATGACATGTACCTCCTGCTGGAGGAGACAGAGAAGCAAGCAGTACGCCGGGCCCTGATTGAGGAGCGAGGCCGCTTCTGCACCTTCATCACTTTCCTGCAGCCCGTGGTGGTGGGTCTCATGGTGTCTCAGAAGCCGGTGGGGTGCATGGGGTGGGTGGGTGGGACCCAGGGTGGACTTGTTGAGCTCCTAGATCACTTCTAAGTGATCCCTGGCAGAATACATTTAGAGCCACATGCTCCTGGACCAGAAGCAGGTCTCGTGGCTCTTCGTGTCCTGATTTGGTCTGGACAGATGGTCATGTCAGCCACCCAGACTGTGCTGGCCCAGCCTCCACCAGTCCCAAACGGACTGGTTAGCAGGGAAGGGTGAGACAGGAGAGGCCGAAAAGGCCTGTTTCTCCAGGGTGGGCTGGAGGGCGGTGGGACCATCAGGTCTTATCACTGCGTCCTCAGAACGGCGAGCTGACCATGCTGGGGGAGATCACCCACCTGCAGGGCATCATTGACGACCTGGTGGTGTTGACTGCAGAACCCCACAAGCTGCCTCCCGCCAGTGAGCAGGTGCGGTGAGCCCTGGGGCCCAGGGACAGGGACAGGGAGGAAACGGCCCTGCCCTCCATTGGAGACAGTTGAGAAAAGGAGACAGCATTTGGGGAAGGCATCTGGGAAAAGACCAGAGAACTTCCAGCAGCCACCAGGGGACATCCACTAGCACCTGCCCAGGTGATATGCTTAGGTCCCAAGTGGGGGGGTCTCAGACTAAGAGCAGGTGGGGGAAAATTCTCAGATCCCTGGAGCTTGGCCCTTTCCAACCTGCTGATGCTTGGCTGTCATCCACACAGAGAACGCCAGTCACCTCCCCTAGACCAAGGCATATGTGTCTACCCTGTCCCCCCACTGCTCCCACTGCCTTCCCCAGGCACATCCTGTGTGCCTAACACTCTGCTAAACACCCTCTACAGGTTGTTTCCTTAGCGCTCTTGATGGTGCTGTAAGACAGGAACAGTGGCCCCAATTCATGGAGAAAGCTGAGACTCGGGTCCAACCATGATTTGCACCTCTGTTATCCTGGGCAATCTAGCCTGGTTCCTCTGCCAGTTCTTGGGAGCACCTGCTTCTCCCATGTCCCCACCCAGACCTGGCTGGGCTCAGAGTCCCAAATCTGTGCTGTGTAAGCTGAAGGGGTGCAGAGAGAGCTGAATGTTCCCATATCTCTCTGCTTCCCACCCCAGTAAGAATCGTGCATTGGGAGAAAGCTGGGGGATGGGAGAGTTAGCTTCTTGGGGTCTTCTCCTAAAGCATGGTTCACAGCTGGGAAGAGAGTGGAAGGCTTCTGGCCCCGCCAGCTCTTTGAGGAGCACCAGAAAAATGACGAGTCTCTCTGTAGGTTAGGGTCTGCCTCCAGTGACCCCCATGTATGTCCCTGCCCAGGTGATCAAGGACCTGAAGGGCTCAGACTACAGTTGGTCTTACCAGACCCCGCCATCATCACCCAGCAGCTCCAGCTCCCGGAAATCCAGCATGTGCAGGTTGGTGGGGTGGGACTCATGGATGTACCCCAGGAAGGAATGTGGAAACTCCCCCCAAGCTCCATCAAGAACTGCTTCAGAGGCTGGAGAGGTGGCTTGGTGATAGAGCATGTCCCTGGCAGGTGTGAGGCCCTGGGTTCAGTCCCCAGAATTGTGGAGTGGTGGGGTGGCCAGGGAGATGCTTCAGAGCCTCAGAATTCATATGACCTCTGCGTCATCCAAGGGATTTTCAGGTGTAGAGGAAAAACATGCCCAGTTGTCCCAGGACTGCTGCCCCAGGCGTTTGTTGGCAGGGAGGGGCAGTAGCTTCGTTTATAGGGCGTTGACTATGTGCCAGGTGCCAAGCATTTTCTTCATTGAATCCTAACACCACTGTGTCAGGCCTGGTCTTGTCTTCGTTTCATAGAAGGGGAAACTGAGGCACAGGGTCTTAGCATTTAACCACTCACTGGACTCTGCCAGGCCTAGGACAGTGTGGGGTGGAAGTAAGAATCTGTGATCAGGGAACGGGGCAGGGCTTTCTGAGAACATATGCTGAGAACACAAAGTAAAGAACGGTCCAGCCTGACTGGTTCCTAAAGCTGGTGCCCAGGCAGCTGCCAATGGATCAAGCTCTGACCCAGGTTGGGCCCTGGGGTCTCACAGCCAGGGAGAGGTCAAGAATCTCACTCAACACCAGGTTGGCTCAGCATCAGGGGCCCTTCCCTGGGCTGGCACTGGGGCCAGATCTAGAGGAGACATTTATGATTGAAGTGTCCTGGGTGGGGAGCGCACTGAGCACAGAGATGATTATTGGGAGAGACCCCTCTGTCTGGGCACCCGGGGCTTGAGAGAAGCCAGGCCCAGTGATCAGCTGCTCCTTCCAGCTGCTGGAGCTTCTTTAGACTCTGGGTGGGCATCTGTCCAAAGAGGGTACAGACGGCAGGGGAGACCAGGAGCGGGGTGGGGGTGCTTCAAGGTCATGCTCAGGAGCAGGGCAGCCTTCCTTGCCAGGAGCACTGCTGGGGGTTCAGTGGCTGTGCAGAGGGCATGAGCCATGGCCGGCTGGGCACCCTCCGGCAGAGAGGTGATGAGACGATGGGAGGCTTAAGACCCTCCCTGGAGGGCAGCCTCACGTGCTGTCCAGACACGCCACCTCATGCAAGATGGCCCTGCGTGACTGGATGGCAACATCAGGCCTTGAGAAGGCAGCTTAGAAACAGGCAGCCTGGTCTGTCTCTGATTGTTCGATGCTTTGTGACTCAGTTTCCCCATCATTAACCTGAGGACAACTGTTCTAATGGCAGAAGGGGAGGCATATTGCTCACCTCGCCCTTGGCATGCCCTGACTGTGGCTGCCAACACTGAGGAGCTCCAGGGGCAAGGGCCCGGTCCCCCCTGCTCCAGCCCTGCCCTGCCTGCCACCTCACCCCGGAACCCAGCTCCTCCATAGTACCTGGGTCTCAGGACCTCAGAGTCTGACATTATCTTTTCCTTCCTTTACCTTCATCTCTCTCCCCCTCATCTGTCACCCCCTCACACTCCCCCGCCTCCCTGTCTGGCTGCTGTGCCGTCCTCCTTCACTCCCTCAGTGCCCCCAGCAGCAGTAGCAGTGCCAAGGGTGGCGGAGCCCCATGGTCTGGGGGTGCCCAAACATACTCACCCAGTTCCACCTGTCGCTACCGCAGCCTGGCGCAGCCAGCCACCGCCACCACCCGCCTCTCCAGCGTCTCCTCCCACGACTCTGGCTTCATCTCCCAGGACGCCACCTACTCCAAGCCCCCCTCGCCCATGCCTTCAGACATCACCAGCCAGGTGAGGGGCACCAGAGGACCCCCCCGGGTGGGGCACGGCCGCCTCGGGTAGGCTCAGGCCTGACTACACGTGGGGCCACTGTAGCCATTGGGAATTATCCCAGGGCCTTCATTCTGTTCCATGTTTATATTATCAATTTTCATCTCTTGGCTTTAAAACTCACTATATCATTATGTTTTAGATAAGTCTCTTGTAAACAGCATATGCCTAGATTTTCTTGTTTTATCCAGTCTGACAACATCTCTTTTTCTTTTTTCTTTTCCTTTTCTCTCTTTTTTTTTTTTTTTTCCTGTGCTGCTGGGGATCGAACCCAGGGCCTCGCACATGCCAGGCAATCACTCTACCACTGAGCTGCACCCCCAGCCTCAGCCATCATCTTTTTTATCCCCACTTTCATTCTCTCCTACTGGGACTCCAGTTAATGTATGTCACACCTTGTCATTCTTTCTGTGTCTCTTAATTCATGTATTTCACCTGGTGTGATGGTGCACACCCTGTCCCAGCAACTCAGGAGGCTGAGGCAGGAGGATCACAAGTTCAAGGCTAGCCTCAGCAACTTAGGGAGACCCTATCTCAAAATAAAGCATAAAGAGGACTAGGGCTGTAGCTCAGTGTTAAAGTGCCCCTGGGCTCAATCCCCAGTACCAAAAAAAATTCCCATATTTCATTTCTTTGTTGTTTGTACTACAATCTGGATAATTTCTTCAGGTCCATTTTCCAATCTGTTTTTCCTCTAATGTACTGTCAAGGCCAGCCTCAGCAACTTAGCTTATTTATACCAGCATGGACTCATGAATATTCTCTGGGTTATAATTCATTACTACTGGAGCCACATATAGTGGCCCATGCCCTTTAATGCCAGCAACTCTGGAGGCTGAGGCTGGAGGATTATAATCTCCAGGCCAGCCTCAGCAACTTAGCAAGCCCTGTCTCAAAAATAAAAAGGACTGGGGATGTGGCTCAGTGGTGAAGTGCCCCTGGGTTCAATCCCTGGTACCAAAAAATAATAATAAGCCATTACCACTGAGTCTTTTAGGAACTTTTTTACTGATGTATTCCATACATGCAAAGAATCAAATATATCCTAAAGGTACAGTTCAGTAAATCTGTACTAACAGAACACCCATATGACCAGCATCAAGAGCAAGACAGCGTGACCATCAGCCAAAGGTTTCCACTCTCGCCCAAGGACAGCCACTGTCCTCTCTAGCTTTTGCCTTTTTTATAATATACATGAGTCATTGGTCTGGGGATGTAGCCCAGTGGTAGAGCACTTGACTAGCATGAGTGAGGCCCTGGATCTGATCCCCAGCACCACGGATGGGTGGATGGATGGATGGATACATAGATGGATGATTGATGGATGGGCAGAGAATCATACATTTTGTATCCGTTAGAGGACAAAGATCCTTTTGCTCAGTGCTTATTTCACCAGATTCATCTGTCTTCTATGAGACCTGTATCATTCCCATCTCTGTAGAACATTTCATCACATGAATATGTAATCAGCCATTCTATATTTGAAGGACCTTTGGATATTTTCTAGTGATTTGGCTGTGGCGCAGCTAAAAGTGCTGCTATGAACCTTCTAGTTGGTGTGCGGTTCCGTGGGGGTGCTGAGCTAGGAGTGCACTTACTGTGTCACGATGTACGCACATGTTCGAATCTGACAGGTGCTACTGAATGGTTTTCCAAAGTGATTGTACAGATTTACACCCCTGATAGCAAGATTATGGAAGTTCATTGCTACACCACATCCTCAGCAGCCCTTAGTATTTTGTATCTTGTTTATTTTAACCATTCTGTCAGGTGTACAATATTAGTTAGTACCTGGTGTTTGTCATTTGCATGACCCTAATGATAATGAGGTAGGACACCTTCTTCCTTCTTTCAAAGTGCATTTGATTATCTTCTTTTGGGAAAGACTTGTTCAAATCTTTTCCCCATTCTTCTCCTAGGTTGTTTGTGTTTTTCTCTTTAATTTATAGAACTTTTTATATATTGTAGATACAAGTCCTTCATCAGATATCTTTTCTCATTTTATGGGTATGTTTTTTTTTTTACCCTTTCCATGGGGTCTTTTAATAACCAGAAATTTTTAAGTTTAATGTAGTCCAGTTTTTCCATTTTAAAAAATTGTTAGTGCCTTTTGTGTCCTGCTTGAGATATTCTCTCACACTCCCACTCACAAAGATGTTTTCCTCCAAAAATTTTTTTGTTTTTACCTTTTTCATTTAGATGCACAACTTACCTGGAATTTTTCGTTTGTGTGCATGCACTTGTGTGCGCGCACGCGCCTGTGTGTGTGTTATGAAGCGGAGATCCTTTTTTCCATGTGGGCATCTAATTGACCTAGGACAATCTATTGAAAAGACCATCTGTCTAAGCCCATTTGAGGTTCTGTAACAAAATAACCATAAGTTGACATAATACCATAAACAACAGAAATTTGTCAGAGTTCCAGAGGCTGTGAAATCCAGGATTGAGGCAGCAGCAGACCCAGTGTCTGGTGAGGGCCCACTTCCTGGCTCACAGAAGGCCCTTCTGGCTGTCTCTTTACATGGTGGAAGGGTCCAACGAGCTCCATCAGGCTTCATTTATGATGACACTAGTCCCATTTGCTCAGACTCTACCCTCATGGTCTGATACCTTCCCAAAACCTCACCTTTTCTTCATTCTTTTTTTTTTTTTTTTTAAACTACCAGGGATTGGACCCAGGGGTGCTTTACCACTGAGCCACATCCCCAGCCATTTTTACTTTTCATTTTGAGACAGGGTCTCACTGAGTTGCTGAGGGCCTCACTGAGTTGCTGAGGGCCTCACTGAGTTGCTGAGGCTGGCCTTGAACATGTGATCCTCCTGCCTCATTCTCCCAGGTCTCTGGGATTGCAAGCCTGCGCCACCAGGCCTACCTCAAAGACCTCACCCCTTGATGCCATCTCCATAGGGTCAGGATCTTAACATATGAATTTTGAGGGAACACAAACCTCCGAACCACGCAGCCTCATTTCCCTACTGTGCTTCATGTTGTGAATCAGGTGTCTGTGTGGGGCTCTCTCTTGGCCTTGTGTTCTGTGCAACGGGTGACTTGTCTGTCCCTTGGGCCAACTGGTTGTCTGTTCCTTGGGCCAGTACCACCCCATCTTAATTATCGTAACTTTGTGGAAGATCTTGATATCTGATAATGAAAGTCCTCTGTCTTCATTTCTCTTCACAGTCTCCTCATCTGTTTTTGATCCTTTGCATTTTCTTATAAATTTCAAGATCAGCTTATCAGTTTCTACCAAAAACATGAAACCAAAACCAAACACCAACATTCCTGGGATTTTGACTGGGGTTGTGTCTTTCCTTGTATTTGGGATTTAAGTTTCCTCAATAGCGTTTTCTAATTTTTATGTAAAGATCTTGCATATCTATCACTGAATATTTTTTCTAGGTATTTGATTTCTGTTAGTATTATTATATATTACATTTTTGTTTGTTAGCTGTTGGTATTTAGAAATACAATAGGTTTTTTTCCTAACCTTGTATCTAATAAACTTGTCCATTTATTTATTTTTTTATATTTTTTATTGATTTTATTTTTAAATACATGACAGCGGAATGCATTACAATTCTTATTGTAATTTTTCATATCTCGGTAGATAAAGTATGTTCACAACAATTCATGTCTTCATACATGTATTTTGGATAACGATGTCCATCACATTCCACCATCATCGCTAACCCCTTGTCCCCTCCCTTCCCCTCCCACCTGATGTTCCATGCAACTGGTGATTTGTCTGTTCCTTGGGCCCTATCTAAAGTTTGTCTATTTCTCCTATGCTACCTTCCCGACTATGAGTCAGTCACCTTATATCAGAGAAAACATTCGCCATTCGTTTTTTTGGGATTGGCTAACTTCACTTAGCATTATCTTCTCCAACTCCATTCATCCATTTACCTGCAAATGCCATAATTTTATTCTCTTTTATTGCTGAGTAATATTCCATTGTGTATATATGCCACATTTTTTAATCCATTCATCTATTGAAGGGCATCTAGATTGGTTCCACAGTTTAGTTATTGTGAATTGTGCTGCTATAAACATTGATGTGGCTGTGTGCCTGTAGAATGCTGTTTTTAAGTCCTTTGGGTATAGTCCAAGGAGAGGGATAGCTGGGTCAAATGGTGGTTCCGTTCCCAGATTCCAAGGAATCTCCGTACTGCTTTCCATGTTGGCTGTACCAATTTGTAGTCCTACCAGCAATGTATGAGTGTACCTTTTCCCCACATCCTCGCCAACATTTATTGTTGTTTGTCTTCATAATAGCTGCCATTCTGACTGGAGTGAGATGGTATCTTAGAGATGATGAACATTTTTTCATATATTTGTTGATTGATTGTATATCCTCTTCTGAGAAGTGTCTGTTCAGGTCCCTGGCCCTTTATTGATTGTGTTATTTGGGTTTTTGGTGTTTAGCTTTTTGAGTTCTTTATTTACCCTAGAGATTAGTGCTATATTTCTATTGCTAAGAAGAAACCTCTCTCTCTCTCTCTCTCTCTCTCTCTCTATCTATCTATCTATCTATCTCTCTATCTATCTCTCTATCTCTATCTCTATTTATTTATTTTGGTAGTAAAGATTGAACCCAGGGCATTTAACCACTAAGCCACACTCCTAGCCCTCTTAATATTTTATTTTGAGACAGGACCTCACTAAGTTGCTGAGGCTGGCTTTGAACTTGCCATCCTCCTGCCTCAGCCTTCCAAGTCACTGGGATTACAGGCATGTGCCACTGCGGCTGGCCAGTAAACTTGTGTAAATTGCTTATTGATTCCAACAATTTATAGATTCTGATATAGATTCTTTGTTATCATGTCATTGCAAACCATGATCATCTTATTTCTTCCTTATTTTCCTTTTCTTGTTTTATTGCACTGGCTAAGACTTCCAGTGCTGATAGTGGGTATCCTTGTCTTTCTCCCAACCTTAGAGGGAAAAATATCAATATTTTTGTGGATATTCTCTATCAGATTAGGTTTCTTTCTATTCTTCATTGTCATTTTTTTCACCAATGGGTGTTGAATTTTTTCAGTGACTCTGCCAAATACTTCTGCATTGAGTCTTTTATTTAATATATTTAATAGTCATTGCTGAAAGTCTGAGTGTGTTACTTCCTCTGAGTCCCCCCTTTTGGTTGCTTTGTTCTCTTTTGTTTTAGTGACCTTGGCTCATCAGAGTCTTTAGGAAACCTGGGGATCTAAACTGAGGTTGATGTGGGGATTGTGGCAGGGATGGGGGTCCCTCCCAGCTGCCCGGGCTTGGTTTGCTCATCTTGAGTTTTGCTTGTCACGAGCACTTCACTTGGCTTCACCTTTCTTCCCTCTCCGTGTCCATCCTGGGTGGGCAGTGCCAAAGTCAGCATCTGAGGGTCCTGTTTCTACCCCTTGTTTCACTTTCCTTTAGGGAGAGCCTCAGGGGTGCCTCTTCTATTCTAATGCCCACAAGCACTTCCCATTCATGCTCTAGGTCCCCTCCTGCCTGCTAGGGCAGGAGTTACTTTCCCTCTAGCACAGCCATCCCCCTCCCCGCTTCAGAGCAGGTCCTCTGTCTTCCAAGGCTCCTCCCACTTCTGGCAGCTCCTGGCCCAATCTCCTTTGTTGGATTGTCCTTCTCTTTCCAATCACTAAATGTCTGCACCCCTGAGGGCGTGGTCCCAGCCTCTGGGCCTCTAACTATGCTCCCTGCTTGGATGGCCACCTCCTGCCCTGAGACAGCTGGATGTGTGACTCCAGCCCTGACTCTGAATCCAGGCTTGTACATACACTTGCCAACATTGCATCTGGGTTTCGAGACCGAATGGGCACCCGGCTTAGCGTGTGTAGGATGACACTTTGGATTCCATATGCCCCTTGCTCTGCTCGCATCCCCTGAGAGAACCGTGTAAGGCAGCAGGTCCTCTGGTGAATCCTCAAGGAGTGGGTTCTTGGGCTGGGCTGTTGGTAGCTCAGTCCCCGTGGTGTGTGCCTGGGCCACCACCTTCTGCTGCAGGTGCTCTTGGTGGCCGTGACCCTAGAGGGACATGGGGTGAGGTGCTGAATCAAACCGCCCCTGCATGTGGCGCTGTAATCAGAACTGTTCTCTCCTCTTGCTCTGCCTCCCGCCCTGTCTGCTGCCGGCCCCTGTCTGCAACCACCCACTCGCTGCATGGCAGAAGTCCTCCAGCTCCGCGTCCTCCGAAGCCTCGGAAACATGCCAGTCTGTTAGCGAGTGCAGCTCCCCCACCTCGGTCAGTGCCCCCAGCCCCGTCCCAGGAAAATCACCAGCTGTTCAAGCTGTGCCCTCCCAATATGGGGTCAGCACCCCAGAGAGGCCCAGGTTCAGCCAGAGGACCCCTCAGCCACTCCCTACACAGCCACATCTCTCTCTTCTGGGACTCCCTGCTCTGCCCCTGGGGCTTGTGGGACAGCAGCCATACCCACCCTCCAGGCTCTGGCCTGAGCCATTGCACTGAAGGCCCCTCACAGACCTGGACACCCTGAGCCTCAACCCCAGTGAAGGGCCCCATTGGCTCTGGGCAGCAAGGCCAAGAGTCCCCCTGACCTGCCTGCCACACCCTGCAGGACTGGACCAAGGCTGGCCCCCACGAGCAGCCCTCAGGCGCCACGCTGCAGCGGAGGAAGGACCGAGTGGAGCTTCTCCGAGACAATGAGCCAGGCCCCGCTAGTGGAGGCACCCTGGGCCCCAGTGGAGAAGAGGTGCCACGCCCTCGGATGTCCCCTGCCACCATCGCAGCCAAGGTAGGCGGGCAGCTCCCCAGGCGGCCTAGCCAGGACCCCCTGAACTCCCAGCTCAATGCCAGGAGGCCCAGCAAGGGGTCTCCAGGGCCAGCTTCAGCCGCCTAGTGGGGCTGCCTGGAGTCCAGGCAGAGGGTAGAAAGGAAGAGAGACTTCAGTTTGCAATTTTACCTCCCCCAGCATGGCGAGGAGGTGTCCCCTGCGGCCAGCGACCTGGCCATGGTGCTGACCCGCGGCCTGAGCCTGGAGCACCAGAAGAGCAGCAGGGATTCGCTGCAGTACTCGAGCGGCTACAGCACGCAGACCACCACGCCCTCGTGCTCCGAGGACACCATCCCCTCCCAAGGTGGGTCTGCAGGAGGCCATCCCCAGCCGAAAGTGTGTGGGAGGCCTTCACAGCCTGTGGCCCCACCCCACAGGGACAGCTGGGACTGGGCCGCACACGAGGGCCCCGTTCTTCCCTCTCCATGTCCATCCTGGGTGGGCTGGGGCTCAGGGGACACCTGGACCCTAGGCTCACTGCATCTTGTGTCCCCAGGCTCCGACTATGACTGCTACTCTGTGAATGGGGACGCGGACAGCGAGGGCCCCCCTGAGTTTGACAAGTCGTCCACCATCCCGCGCAACAGCAACATCGCCCAGAACTACCGCCGCCTGATCCAGACCAAGCGCCCAGCCTCCACCGCGGGGCTGCCCACCGCCGGGCTGCCCACAGCCACGGGCCTGCCCTCCGGCGCCCCACCCGGCGTGGCCACCATCCGCCGCACACCCTCCACCAAGCCCACTGTACGCCGTGCCCTGTCTAGTGCCGGCCCCATCCCCATCCGGCCACCCATCGTCCCTGTGAAGACACCCACGGTACCCGACTCTCCTGGCTACGTGGGACCCACGCGGGCAGGCAGCGAGGAGTGTGTCTTCTACACGGATGAGGCCGCCTCGCCCCTGGCACCGGACCTCGCCAAGGCCTCCCCGAAGAGGCTCAGCCTGCCCAACACAGCCTGGGGCAGCCCGTCGCCGGAGGTGGCCAGCTACTCCACAGCGGGGGCCGGGCTGGCGGCTGAGGATGACGAGGAGCAGCAGCTGGCCGCCAACCGGCACAGCCTGGTGGAGAAGCTTGGGGAGCTGGTGGCAGGTGCCCACGCCCTGGGCGAGGGCCAGTTCCCCTTCCCCACCGGCCTGTCTGCCACCCCAGCAGAGGAGACGCCTACCCCACCCCCTGCTGCCACCAGCGACCCCCCAGCCGAAGACATGCTGGTGGCCATTCGACGCGGGGTCCGGCTCCGCAGGACCGTCACCAATGACAGGTCTGCGCCCCGCATCTTATGATGGCGCCACCCTCCCCACCCTGTCTGGCCCCAGCACAAGCAGGTGGCCTGGTCTGTGAGCAGCAGCCACTCAGCACAGGCACAGTCAGGAGAAAGAACAGCGCCAGGGACCAAGCAAAGCCACTTTATGGAAGAGACACCCAGGCTGGACCACAGCGTTTAACGGGATGTGACTTCTTTAACAAACCTCGCAGGACAGGTGGAGCCTGCAGGCCTCGAACTGGTTTTGGAGCCTGTTTTCTACTTCCCTTGCCCACTCTGTCCCTCCTCTCAGGCCCTGCCTTTTCCAAACCCTCAGAGCCCAGCCTGCCTCGTGCCAACCCTGGCCCACCTGGCCTGGGGTCCAGAGCTGCTCCCCAGAGTCACGGTGCCCTGGCTCAGTCTTGAATGCCAGCCCTTCCTGTCCCTTCATGAGCCCCTACACCCCTCCCCTCTACCTCTGCCTCTTCCAGGTCCCTCTCCACCTGAGTGGCAGGGTGGCTGTGGAGGGGCCAGTGTCCAATCAGCTGGGGTATCTTAATTTGTGGCTAGAATTAGGGGAGCAGGTTGGAGTTTGGAGACCAGGCCAACCCATGGGGACGGGAGTCCAAGTGGAGTCACGGGGAGGAAGGACATGGAGTGGGCCTGCATGTGGAAGGCGCAGGGGACCCTCCCACCTCCTCTCCCATGTGAGGGGTGGCAGGAAGGGGACTCACTAGGGCAGCAGGAAAAGGAAGGCAGAGGTCCAGGGGGTTGCCTGGCCAGCCACACAGGAGTTGCCTCAGATATCCCGTTCTCATCTGGCACACCAAGACTTTTAACTAGTGGCACTTTGGGGGTCACAGTTGCAGCCTCCTTTGGGGTCGGGGGCTGGAGCAGTAGACGGTATGGAGGGTTATTTTATAAATATAATAAATTGGAGCTGACCCCAGACAAGGACTGTGTGGGGGGCGAGCTGGTGGTACAGGGTGTGTGTCTTCGAGTGCCTGAGAGTGGGAGGTCACAGGGTGGCCTGATAGGCCTATGGCAGGAGAAGGGCAGAATCAAACTCCCCTGAAGCGGGGGGAAACTGTTCTCTCCAGTATCTCCAGTGTAGCCAAAATTAGGCTGGAGAGGGCAGGGCCAGGGTGTCTCTGGGCCTGTCTGCTGGGGTTTGAGGGAGCTGCAGCCCTGGGGTGGGGGAGCAGGAGCAGGTGATGGGCTGTGACTCTGTTGCCAGCAGAGATGCCCAGGATGGCCCTGTGTAGGCCTGGGCCTGGGCTGGCAGCAGGGCTGGGCAGAGGAATGGGGCACCCTCCTCTGTGAGGCCAAGTCTGAGCGGGTAAAAGCACGTGAGCCTAGGGCGAGTGGAGGGAATCAGGGTGGACTGTGGGTGGTAAAGAGAGCAGCAGAGCCCCAAGGGGGCATCTCGCTGGGCGTCAGGAGAGCACTTTGCCTTGGTGTGGAGGGAATGGTGTTGGGGCCGGTCCAGGCTTGAGCTCCTGGGAGTTCTTGGGCCGTGAACTGGGATCTCCGCAGGGTTGACCCAGTGTGAGTGAGTCCTGCTGGGCTCCCTGGGGACTGCTGGAGAAGGGTCCCTGCAGGTCCCTAGATCTGAGAACTGCCTGGCGGAGCCCATGGCCCACCGAGCTCCCGGCCGTGGGAACCCAGAGAGCAGGTGATGAGTTTGGGGTCCCTGGGGTGGAGTTTCTGCTGCACCTTCCCCGCTCAGGGCTGCGTCGGGTTTGCCCAGGTGACCTGATGGGGTGGGAAGCAGCATGTGTGAGGGGACAGTGAGGAGCAGCGGGAGGGCAGGCATGGCCTCTGCGCCAGGAGTGTGGCTGGTCACAGGGGTCCCTGGAGGAAGAGCTCACCGCCTCCTGGGGGCTCCACAGGCCCTGATGGGCAGTGGGGGCTGGGGCTTCCCAGGAGAAGGTGGGGGGCACTGCCTCCCCTCCCCTGAGCCCCCAGGGCTGTACATACTCCGTCCCCTCGTCTGTTCCCTGACCACCCCCTGCTTCCCTCGTCATTTAGTGACCACCTCATAGCGCCCCCCCCCCTTCCGGGATCCGAGCCAACAATCCTGCGTCATAAACTTTGGTTTGTGGGGGGGGGCTTCTTTACATTTGTTTATTTTTCATTTTGTACAGAGAACTGTTCTTTTCAAAAGCGTCTTTTGACTGCAGTAACTTTTCTGGTGCTGTTAACTTGTTCCTTTTTTTAATTTATTTTCCCTCCCCAAGGCCCCCCCACCCCTTTCCTCTTCACCCTTCCCCACACACACACCCCTCGCCACCCCTTCATCCCCCCTGAACCATCTCGTTCCTTTTCTTTCCGTTGGCTTTTGGATAAATCCTCCTCTCCTCCTGCCCCCTCCACTCCATCCGCCCCTTGATTTAAATAGTCACTGCTACAAGTAACAAATGCACTGTGAGGATCCAGTATTAATAAAGTCGTACTGTAATTAACACCCCTGCCTCTGCCTGGATTCCCTGGGCTGCAGCTGCTCACCTGCCTTCCCCTCCTGCAGCCTGACCTTGGTCACCCCAGGCCCCAGGGGCTGCGAGCCACGTGGGTCTCCCTGAGGCAGGGGCAGGAATGGCTGAGGCTCGAACCTGGCCTGGGATCTTGGAGGTGCCTCACTCTGCCCCTGCTGGGAGCAGCCCAAGGGAAGGAAAAATGAAAGATGGCCAGGGTCACTGCCAAGGGACCCAAACGCCCCGGCAGACACTCCTCAGGGCCACCAAGGCGCCACAGGCTAGGAAAGGGCTGAAAGGAACTCTGTCCTCCTCGGTCCCCGGGTATGGCTTCGCCCACTCCAGATGCAGCCCTCTGCCGCAGCCTGGTCGGCCCAGCCCTCCTCCGCCTCCTGCACTAGGCCGGCCCCCAGCCCCTCAGGCTCACTCTCCCAGATGAAAGCAAAACCCAACAAAACCAAACAAAATGGGCATTTAATAGAAAAAAAAGAATCTGGAAGAGCATCCACTGTGGCAAGATGTGGCATGTGGCTCTGCCCTTGGACAGCCCTCCCCATCAGTCCAGCTGGAAAGCCTCCGTGAGTCCCAGAGTCCCACGTGGGCCCGTCCCTGCCCAGGGATGCGCTGGCTGCTGTGGCCCCAGGAGACTGCAGCACCACCTGCAGGCAGGGGAGGCCACGAGGGTGGCACCAGGTCTCCCTGACCCCCACGGCTCCAAGTGAGAGCAAGTAAGGTATGAAAGGTGGGAAGCTGAGCCCAACGGTGGCACAGAATCCCCCGGAGGGAAGAACACCTTCCCCAAGGGCCTCTCTCAAGGCGGGGTCTCCCCCTCCACACAGCAAAGTCTTGGGCCTAGTCCAGCTCCCAGGAGTCCTCAGGTGTCCCCACCCAGGGCCAGCACACAGGCCGATCAGGGCAAGGGGTCCTCGCCCTGTGCCCTGACCTGGGGTCCAGTGCTTGAGCCAGGGGAGTGGGACACGGAGGTGGGGGTCTGCTGGGGAGGGGGGTACAGCTGGGCGGCCTCACACTGCAAGGCATGGGGCTGAGGACTTGGCACCTCGCACTCCTGCCATTTCAGGATGGAGCTGTGTTTACCTGTAAGGGACAGAAAAGGAAAAGAGGGAAATTGCAGGACACATCAAGACCTCCCTCCCCTCAAGCTAAGGGCCCATCTGGGTTTCCAAAAGTGAACTATCACTCGGAGCAGAGGGCATGCCCGGGAGCGTGCCAACTCTTCCTGCTGACCCAGACGCAGATGCTAGGCCTCTCGTCCCTCAGGCCCACGCACAGGGAGCTCCTTACAGCAAGAGCAGTACAGCAGCTCCATGACCCGGAAGCAGTTGTCCATCAGGGCTTTGGGCCGCACCAGCTTCAGGCTCCGACCCGGCACATTCAGGAGGGACAACACCTCTTCCACCTTGGGGCTGATCTCGACATCCTGGAGGGAGGAACCGGTCAGAACCATGACAGACGACGGGGAAACAATGCACGAGAGAACCGTGGGGGCTACCTGACTTGGTGCCACCCCAAATCACGAAAGGCAGGCAAGACTTTCTGGGACCAGGAACCTGTGCGTAATGTCTCACCTTCTTCCCGCAAGTACATAGAGGGTCCTAGCTCTCACCTCTATACAAGCACAACACAGAGGCTCCCGTTTCTCCATCATGGGAAAAATGAACACAGGGCCCAGGCCAGGACAGGGAGCAAGGAAGCCGCTGTTCTAGACCATGCATGGCTGCCCGCCCACAAGCTGGGAAAGCTGCCCTCCATCAACTGCAAGAACAAGAGAAAGCCCTCACGGGAGACATGGAGGTGAAAGTCCAAACTCAGCTTGCCTTCATGAGGCTTAACAAAAGGGAACACGCGGGCAACATCATGGGTAGCCGAAGTCCCTGAAGAGGGACCACAGCCATGGTGGAGGCATCCAGGAAAATGTGGGGCCTGAGCTGGGGGCAGCAGCAGCCCCCACAAAAACTCTGAACTGCATTATGTCTCCCAGCACCCCATATCCCAGTCCTTCCCTCAGGATCTGTGACTGTGACCCTATTTCTAAATGGGGATGTAATTGAGGATCTGGAAGAAGGACATCATCCCAGATTTGGGGAGGGCTCCTCTAGATCCAGTGACAGGTGTCTGACCACATGGCAGAGGCCACCGAAGACTGAGACAGAGGTTGGGTAATGTGGCTGGAAGCAAGAGAAGACCCTCCTAGAGCCTTCAGAGGGAGTGTCGCCCTGCCGACCCCTTGACCTGGGACTTCTGGCCTCCAGAACTATGAAGGAATAAATTTCTGTTTTAAGGCATTCGTTTTGTACTAATTTGTTACAGCAGTCCTGGAAAACTGATACACAGAGGTGGAGCGAGAATGAATCTGGGGAGAACCCAGCCACCTAGTAGATGTATCCCCTTGCCCTGGTTCACAGTCCCGGGAGCCACTGGGCCATCTAGAGAAGCTCAAAGTTGAGGACAGCTGGACAGATGTCACCTTCCTAAAGCCTCTTATAGGAAAAGAGTGTCCAGAAGGTCTTCAAAAAGCTACACCTAGAGACACAAGTTGACTCCCAGGTGTAAACCCCAAAGAATTGAAAACAAGGACTCAGACCCATACTTGTATACCCATGTTCACAGGAGCATTATTCATAAGAGCCATAAGGTGGAAACAGCCCAAGACAGATGGAGGCACAGATATAATATCTGCACAAAATGGGATATCATTCAGCCATGAAAAGGAAGGGTCTGCTATGACATGGATGGACTTTGAAAACATTATGCAGCCAGCTGCGGTGACACACGCCTGTAGTCCCAGCAATTTGGGAGGCTGAGGCAGAAGGATCTGAAGTTCAAAGCCAGTCTCAGCAACTTAGGGAGGCCCTCAGCAAATTAGTGAGACCCTGTCTCAAAATTTGAAAAAAAAAAAAAATTAAAATGGGCTGGGAATGTGGCTTAGTGGTAAAGTGCCCCCAGATTCAATCCCAGTACTGGGTGCAGGGAGAAAGTAGGACAGAAACAATGCAGAGCTGGGCGGGTAGGCCACGCCTGTAATCCCAGCAGCTTCAGAAGCTGAGGCAGGAGGATTGTGAGTTCAAAGCCAACCTCAGCAATTTAGCGACGCACTAAGCAACTCAGTGAGACCCTGTCTCTAAATAAAATATGAAAAAGGGCTGGGGGTGTGGCTCAGCGGTTGAGTGCTCCTGAGTTCAATCCCCAGGTTCAAAAAAAACAATGTAGAACCCAGACTCCAGGTACCTCCAAGTAGAGAAGGAGGTAGAATAGAATCAGCTTTACAGCCAAATAGATATAATTTCAGGTTCCTCCCAATCCCTCTCCTTTCCAAGTGATGAATCTAAAGCCCAGAGGTGAACAACCTGTTCAAGGCTGTTGGTGGCCCACCCCCAGATGAGATCTCCTACATTACAGGACCACTGGGAGTTTTAAATCTAAGAAAATCTGAAAGGTGGTTTTTCCCAAGTTAAGTCCATCTTAAAGGCAAGGTCCTAGCCGACCAGCAGAGTTGGAGAAAAGAGAGACTGAAATCTGGCTGCAGGGATGGGTGGATTTTAATCAGGAGAGGCCAAGGAAGGTGGGCGGGGCTGAGGGTCCATCAGCCTCCAATCAGAAATGCTTCCCAGAAAAAATGAGGGCAGGAGGGGTCTCTTCCCCAGGTCAGCTCATCTTGCCCGAGGACACCCATCTGGCCCATGGGCACAAAACAGCCACCAAGGAAATCGCTGGACCTCCTGACCTCCTTCCAGCCCTGTCCCAGGACCGGTTCCAGGCAGCTGCAAAAACAATGGCTGGTCCCTAGCCCTTTCATCATCGGAAGCTCACAGTTGGTGTGGGATGTTCTGGCCCTGGACGGGGCCTCCTGGGCAGGGGAGACCAGGCAGCTGGCTGAGCGGGGTGGCAGGTGCGTCCTTAGGGGCAGGTGTGCTCTGGGGCCTGAGGAGGGCTGGGGGAGGGATCCCAGGCACACGCACGGCCTGTGTGGCTCCATGATGATCCCTGGCCTCCCTCTTTCAGATGGCTCACGCCTTATAGAGGACATCCCCCTGAGGCCTCAACCCTGCCGGGCAAGAAGGAGTCTCTTTTTTTTTTAAATTAATTTTCTTAATTAACTCAAATCGTGGCCCATTAGGACTCCCGTTCTGCGTCGCACAGTTCTGTGGGTTGACAAATGCATGATGTCACACACCCACCATCAGTGAATTACCCAGAACAGTTTCTTCACCCTAAAAATCTCCTGCACTCCACCTTTTCTTCCTTCCTACACTCCCAAAAAAGCCTCATTTCTCAGACTCGGAGATAGAGAATCCCAGGGCCTGTCCGGGATCCACAGCAAGAGAAGCAGGGCCTGGAACAGGGTCTCCACACCTCTTCCTTCCTCCAACTTCTTTTCCTGTATGCCTCCCCCATCCCTCCCACACGCCACCCCTCAATGTGCCAGAACTGTCCCCTGGCTCCACAGCCCTTGACCCCACCTCTCGGACACACAGGCTCACACACGCAGGCCCAGCTCACCGGGAGGCCCTGCTTGATGTTGAGCAGCAGCGTCTGAACCTCCTGCATGTACTTCCAGGACGGGTGGCCCTCGAGCAGCACGTCCTGTACCGACTCGGTGGCACTGAGACTCACCAAGACCCACAGATACCGCTGCTCCTGCTCGCTCACCCGCGCCTTCTGCTGCAGGGACAGGAGAAAACTCTGGAACCCCCCAGTGTGGGCTGCTCCACTGCGACCCTCCTCCAAGGACTTGTCCCTCTGCATGAAACTGACCCCAGGGGTCTACAATGGACATCGGGCAACCACGGCCTGGGTCAAGGGTGGGCTCACTTGAGGGACTGATGAAAGGCCCCTGGACAACAGCAGGACCTGCCAAGACCAAAGTGCCTCTCAGGCTGGGGTCCACAGGGGATCGCAGGAGGTGGGGGTCTCCGCAGCCCAGGAAGGGATCCTCACCAGCCTGGTGATGTTGGCGATCCTGAGCACCCCCTCGTAAGGCACGCCGATCCTGTAGTTGATGGGGAAGTAGTGTTTCTGGAGAGGGACGAACCAGGAGGTCAGAGGCAGAAACTGCACAGACAGGCTGCCCCAGCCCAGGTGCGTGCCAGTGCAGGGGAGGCCTGCACCAGAGAGCCCCCTGCCGTCACAGGAGTCCTCTGAAGAGGACACATCCCTGCTCCCAACAGCACTAAAACCAGCTCACTTTCCTCTGAGACACAGGGAGGGTAAAACTAAATACATAGTTCAAGCAGAAGTTTTGGGCCCGGTGTAAGGACCTCCTACTTCAAGAAAGACATGTATTTGGGGGGTGAGAGGGATGTTCTACAACTTGCTGTGGTGGTGGTCGCCCAACTCTGTGAACACGCTAAAAACCAAGGGAGTTAAATCCTCTAAATGAATGAATGGTAGGGCACATCAACATTGCCTTCATAAGCTCTTTTTAAAAACAGAGTGGGCATCTCCACTCCCCAAAAAGAACCAAACATCCCAATTGGCAGGTCTTTGTCTCCCATGCTAATAAGTGCCAACCCCCTCCCGGATTCCATTCCTGAGTCCCAGGGGAAATGCCCTGTGGAGAGGGGAAATCAAAGGTCAGGAGGGGGGAAGCCCTGGGAGATGGCGGGAGGGGGCCGGTAAAGACCCCAGACACGTTGGTTGTGTGTTAGAAAAGGGAGCCATGGCAACTCTGGGGCTGACTCAGGTCCTAGGAGGGTCCCTGACTATCCAGAGCCCTGTGCCAGGTGCGCCATGGGGCTGGGGACAGCGGTGCTGGTGGTGCCCATGTGGTTACCATGTACTGAAGCCGGTTCCTGTACTGCAGCTTGTCCCGCAGGAAGCCTGTGACGGTGCACTCCTTATTCTGGGTCAAGGGCCACACCTCCAAACCCTCATTCCCCAAGGCCACACCAAGGAGGATCCCAAGATCTGTGGACCACAGCCAACAAGAGCACGTCAGCGCCAGGTACCACGTCCACACTGTCCCCAGGGTCCAGATGTGCACGACTCTCATCCAAGAGGTGGTGGTGCCAGGTGCACAGACCCTGTCACCTGAGGAGGACTTCCCACCCAGAACCCGCATGGTTTCCCTGGGTCTGGACCTCAGAAGAGCAAGGACAGGTAGGTGCAAGCTGTCCAGAAGGTGATCCACATCCACCCCACCCCTGGCCAGCAGACCCCCCAGGAGGCACTTAATCAAGGCCAGTCCCCAACTCCTGCCCCATGGGGTAAGCCTAAACTTCCTTAGAGGGCAACCTCAGCCCCTTGTGTAGGGGTGACACGTTTTCCAAGCCCATTGCTGGATTTCCATTCAGATGTGGATTCCAGTTCCAACTCTAAAAATCACGTGACCCAAGCTACTTCTTCCCCTCCTCTATCTGACCTTGGCATCCCTCTTCATTAAATGTACCAGTGGTCTCTGGCGTCTTCCATTTTGGTGACGCGGGGATCTCACTCAGGCTGTTAGCTGCAATGATTTAACAACATTACCAGCCTTTACCACTGGGGGGCACTGCGACCTCAAAAATAGCCTTTGTGATTTCTACCTAACTGAACAGACCCAATACCTGAGAGAATTTGTAATAAATAGGAGGGTAATTAGAGCAAAAAGAACAAAACATAAAAGGACAAGATGTATCCAAAAGTTCAACCTCACAAATAAAATAAATAAACAATTAGATTACGGTGACACACACCTGTAATGCCAGTGGCCTGGGAGGCTAAGGCAATAAGACTATAAGTTTGAGGCCAGCCTTGATAAATTAACCAGACCCTGTCTCAAATAATAAATACATAAGGGCTGGGGGTGTAGCTCAGTAGGTAAGTCTGAAGCCTTGGGTTGGTTCCCAGCATCACACAAAAAAAAAAAAAAAAAAAAAAGAAAGAAAAGAAAAGAAAAAAGAAAAAAAAGAAAGAAAGAAAAAGAAATGAAACAAAAAGATTTCTGTGTATTGGTTTTCTTTTAGTAATACTTGTTGCTGCCAAAGTAATGAAGAAGATGCTCTCATCCTGAAAGCAATTTGGCAAATGTTATTATTAATGAATTCAATAAAGTCCACACCCTTTGACCCACTAAACTCAAAAATCAGAAGAACTAAAACAAGATAAAGAGACATAGTCCAAAAAGATTTATGGACTGCAGTATTATTTTATAATAGTGAAAATCTGTAAACGACCAAGACATTCCACCATAATGAATGTTTCCAGTAAAAATCACATTGTTAAGGAATTATTATGATGTGTGATGAGAAAAATAAGATATGGATGGTGATGTTTTTGAAAAACATGACCCAACACTATCTGCATTCCCAGCAGGTCTTGAATTTTATTTATACGTGTGTTTACAATTGTTTACATATCCAAATCTCTATGGGAGATTTTTGTGTTCTATATATTTTGTAGAACATTTTGCATGTTCTACAATCCATATCTATTATTATTAGAGTCAGACGCAAAAATTTCTCCCTCTCCTCCTGCCCCTCCCATGAAGACAGCCAGGCTGAGTCATCACTTCCCTGACCCACCTGTTATGAGTAGGAAGTACTGATTGGACTTTCCCCACTCACTTACTTCCTGGTACTTGGAAGACTTTTGTCCTTACATCCCCACTGGCCTGGGCCACTCTACCTGTTGGATCACTTCTCCCTCCTCCCTTTCCAGTCCCACCCTGCTGGGTCCTGCTCCAGGACTTGGCTCCTGTTGGACCCTTCACCAAGGGCACCTTCCCTCGGCTTGGCTCCTCACGCCTGCTCATGGTCCGTGCTACACAGGGGCTGCAGTTGCCTGTCCTTCCCCTCCACGAAAAGTTGCCAGTGTGAAGTAATCCAACCAGCGCGCTTGCTCTCTTCCATCTTCCTGACATGGTATTGGGCCAAAGCAACAGATAAATACAAACCTAGCCAGTGTTCGTGCCTTGAGATAGCAGCTTGCTTTGTGTCTTGTCTCTAAGTCCTAAAAGCCTCTCAGCCTTGCACTGACCCCTGAAGGTCAAGATCTTGTGTCCCAGCTTTTGCTCCTGCTCTGCCTTGCTCTAGGGATCCCCTCACACTGCAGTTCTCTTTAAAAGTCTCCCTGGGCTTCTTCCCCCACCCTAGGGTCTGCCCTGCCTATACCAGCCCCACCAGCCTCTGACTCCAGCACCACCTGCCTGATTCACTCACTCCCTGACCACAGCACTTCACCCTTGGTATGTGAATCACCAGTGCTGTGGTCTCATTGACTGAGTGCTTTATGCCTGAGTTTGGGGATTGGCCTCCTGCAGTGGAAATGGGAGGGTGCATCTGAATCCCCTGGGGAGCCAGCCAAGGCAAGGAGAGCTCAGCACCCTCCGCCCCAATGCAGCAGGCCTGGGGTGGGGCCAGAAAATTTGCCCTTGTAACCAGCCCTCAGGTGAGGCTTCGGCCTTTGATCTGGGCATGCACCTTAAGAACCATGGACCTAGAGCAACAGGTGCAGGGTGGTGGCCCAAGGACCACATCTAGCCCACAGGGATTGCCCGTCAAAATCTGAATTGCCACCTTTCCTTTAAAAAACAGTGTTTCTGCAGGGTAGAGTGGCACACTCCTGTAATCCCAGTCACTCAGGAGGCTGAGGCAAGAGGATTGCAAGTTTGAGGCCAGCCTGGAAAACTTAGTGAGACCCTGTTCCAAAATAAGAATAAAAAAGGCTGGACGTGTGACTCAGTGGTAGAGCACCCTGGGTTAAATCCCAGTACCGCAATAAGAAAGAAAGTAGTGTTTCTAGCCTGACATAGTGGCATCCACCTGAGATCCCAGCAGCTCAGGAGGCTGTAGCAAGAGGATCTCAAGTTCAAGGCCAGTCTGGGCAACTTAGAGAGGTCCTAAGCAACTTAGGGAGACCCTATCTCAAAATTAAAAAAAAAAAAAAAAGTGCGAGGGATGTGGCTCAGTGGCTAAGCGTCCCTGGGCTCAAATCCCAGTACCAAAATAGTGTTTCCGTCTACACTGTTTCTTCTTTCCCATGTGGCTGTCACTATGGGGAGTCCACTCCATTCCCAGGTCCTGCCCTGGAGCCTTCTGGCTCTGCTAACAGTGGCCTCAAAGCAGGGACTGGGTCTCAGAGGGCCACAGCAGCTCAGCCTGGGACAGCCGGGCACATGGGCTGCCCTGGAAACCTCCCCCTGGACCTGCCTCCCTGCAGTCTGGGCAGCTTCTCCTTAGTCTTCAGGGGGCCCCAGTTCTCATTTTAAATTTATTTTCTGTTGCCTCCACCCAGAGAAACAGGGAACCAAGCAGGGTTGGCACAGCCAAAACCTCAGACCAATTGTCACCCGCACACCTTGTACCCCAGGAACCACACAGCCAGGGCAGCCCTGACCCTGGTCAGGAGGCCCTTCTGCCTCCTCCTCCCCCAGAGGTCAGGACCAGGGAGATAAGCAGAAGCTGAAGGAGATGGGTAGAAGGAGCTTTCTCCTGGTTCCCTGGCCTGGGAGGTGGCAGGGGAGTAGGGGTCCCTGACCCAATCCGAGCCTAGGCAATGGGTTGAGTAGCATTCCCCCAAAAATTCATATTCACCTGGAACCTCAGAATGTAACCTTATTTGGAAACAGCATCTTTAGCGAGGCGGTTAAGTGAAGGATCCCAAGGTGAACTCCTCCTGGATTTGGGGAAGGCCCCTGGTGTCCTGGTCAGAAGGAGAGGACACGGACACACACAGAGGGAAAGTCCACGCGCAGACAGAGATGAACTGGAGTGAAGCTGCCACAGAGAGGGAGCCCCAGGGGCCCCCAGAAGCCAGAAGAGGCGGGAAGGCTCCTCCCTGAGTCCTCAGAGGTAGCAGGGCCCTGCTGACATCCTCACTTCGGATTCTGGTCTCCAGAATTGTGAGAGAGTAATACTTGCTGCTACCCAGTTTGTGGTCATATATCACAGCTGCCCAGCATCCTAGCATCCCAGCCCCTCCACTGGGCAGCCGCTCCCCCTGCCCCTGCCTCTGCCGTCCCCCGTCGTCACCACCCACCAGCCCCCACCACGCCTGAGATCTGCCTCCTGGGCCTGCTCCCCTCCACCTGGCTTCCCATTCCCACCTCCACCCCAGGACCTGACAGTCGCTACCTGCTGCCCATAAGGTTGCAACAGTGACCCCAGATTCCTCAAAAGCAGGGGACTCCAACCGTGACCCCCTCTGCCACCTTCCAAGGCTCCTTGTGGTCTGGTGAAGTGGGTGCTCTTCACCTGGCTTTCAAGACCAACGCCACCTAGGCCCAAACCAGCTTTACGGCCCAGACTCTCCAGCCCCTCCACTGAGCTACTTACTGCCTGGAACTCGGTCCTCACCACCCCGTCTGCCTTGTGGATGTCACCCAGCCTTCAAGACCACCTCAAGTGGCACCTCACCAAGCAGCTTCCTCTGCTCCTCAGGTCCTGGAAGCTTCCCTAACACGGGGCCTGGCTGGGTCCTTCACCCATTCTGAACGTCCCGACGCTTTCCAGTGTTCCTCCGCAAGGGCCAGGGTACACCCAGCTCTTCTCTGAACCCCTGTGGGCTCCAGCCCCTGTCCCCATTTATTTGGCACACAGTCCCTGGCCACCTAACTCTGAACTGGGTGACAGAGGCTGAGGGGCACAAAGCAAATGACGTCCTGTTGTCATGGAAGTCACTCTCCAGTGGGCTCGTGGGCGTCACCAGAGAAATGTGCCGAATCAGAGTGAGTGACGCTGAGCCTAGGGTCTGGAGGGCTCCGTCTGGCCTCCACCCACAGGCCTGAGCGTCCTCCCGGCCCTTTCTTTTCTTCTGTCCTCATTTCAACTTATTTTTTCTTTTTACCAACCGCACCGTTATCAGCCTGCCTTTAAATCTTGGTGTTATAGAGTGAGGGGCAGAGGAGAGCAAGCTGCCTTCTCCAGGTGCTGGACACACAAGTCCCATGTGTCTTGGGTCTCTGGTCCCCACCCCACCCCTGCTGGCCACACCCAGGGAGGACAGCAATCCTCTCTCCACACCCTCTGCCCCTGCCATGTTCCCTAGCACCCATGAGTCAGTCCATAGAGATGCTGCCACCCACCCCAGTGCCTGCCCCATCGTCTAGCCACTCATTGGGCCACCCAGTGCCCACCCTACCTGGGACTCCTGCCCTGCTTGCCTGCCTGAGCCTGGGGTCAGCGACAGGCAGGGTGGCTGTGGAGTCCCTGAGACTACCTGCAGCTAAGCTGGGAAGCATCTCCACTTCTCCCCAGCAGAGATGTGCTGGTTGCCGTGGCTGTAGCTGAGCCCTCTCTGGGTCAAGGCCTCCCGGAGTGGGTCCCTGGGTACTCACAGCGCAGCCAGGTGAATCCCCGGGGCATGGTGGTGCACTGGCTTCCCCAAGAGCAGAGGTGCTGTCCCCAGCGGTGTGTCCACAGGAGCCTGAGCAGGGCCTACATGACCACGTGTCAGAAAAGGTGGCCACCGAGTCAGGAAAGGGCTGTCCCCAAAGGAGGTGCCAGGCAGCAGGGATCAGGCAGGTGCTCCTGGGGCAGCAGCCACCCTATCTGCCTGGCAGTGGGGAGGACAGCTGGGGGGCGGTGGCTGCTAGTCCCATGGCAGCCCAGGAGCTGGTATGAGATAGCAGTCTCCCTCGGGGTCTTCCTTCCTGAAGAGGAGGAGGAGAGGAGGAGGAGGAGGAGGAGGAGGGGGAGGAGAGTCCCCAGCAGGCCCCTTGGAATCTGGGGCTGGGTGGCGCTTTCTGGCGCTTTCTCTGATTCCTCCGACTGCAGCTGCTCAGTGTGAGATCCGGCTCTGGAAAAAGAAGGAGGAGAGAAAGTGATTATGTAAGAGCAGGGCTGCCACTCAGCCACAGGCAGGCACAGAAGACCCACCGCGAGTGCAGCACCGGCCCACGCCGCCGGGACTCCCGGGTCGCACACAGGAACTGACTTCAGGACTCCCGAGCAGTGGCCCCAGCCCAGGAGTGAGTTACAATGACACCAGCTGGCAGCCTTGGGCAGAAACAAAAGCAGACCTCAGAATGCATGGGCAGTGTGGGCCGGCACCCAGGAGAGGGGGCTGCCCAGAGGAGGAGGTGAGACTCCTGGTGAAGCTGGGGGTGACCCGGCTGCAGGGGAGGCTGAAGAACACATGGCTCAATCACCCTCCTCACCTTCTGACCTAGCCCCTCCTATATCACTCCCATCTCCTCCCCCTGCCCGGCAAAATTCGATTATCCAGTTGAATCTGAATGTCAGATAAGCAAATACTTTTCCCAGTCTGATTGTGTCATGCATAATTTTTTTTAGCATAAGTATGTCCCAAATATTGCCTGGGACATACTTGTGTTAAAAAGTATTCATTGTTAGCCGGGTGTGGTGGCTCACACCTGTGATCCCAGAAACTCCCGGAGGATGGAGCAGGAGAATTGCCAAATTTGAAGCCAGCCTCAGCAACTTAGGGAGGCTGTAAGCAACTTAGCAAGACTTTGTCTCAAAATAAAAATAATAAAAAGGGCTGGGGATGTGACTTAGTAGTTAAGCGCCCTTGGGTTCAATCCCTGGTACCAAAAAAAAACCCCCCCCACACAAAAAAAAAGTATTCACTATCTATCAGCAATTGCAAATTCAAATTAACTGGAAGTCATATATATGTGTGTGGTGTGTGTGTAACTAGATTTGGCATCCCTATGATAACACCAGAGCCCTAGAGCTCTCTTCTTGAGAACTCACTGTGTGTGTGCTAGATTTTGAGGACATTTTTCATCAAATCTTCAACACAACTTAATGAAACCATAAGATCTTATGTTACCAATGAGGAAATTGAGGTCCAGAAAGGTTAGGGCATTTCCCCAAGGCCACACAGCCTGTAAAAAGTGACAGGAATTCAAACCTGGCCCACTGGTAGTCATTCTCAGAACTCAACACCCACAGCGTTCTCATAGAGACCTGTCCGTCCCTCACTGGGCTCTGTAAGACATGGTCTGGGTCTCCATGGTGTAGATGAGGCTGAGGTGCCCAGTAGCTGGGCTGGCTCTGCAATTCAGTCTCTGAGCAGGTTCTATTCCATCCCCATGTTCTTCCCTGTTCCCCCTCTGGTCAGGGGAAAGGGCCACAGGGTGAGGGCTTGGGGGGGAAAGATGGTATGATTCAGGGTCTTCTCCACTGTGGCATCTACAGCATGGACCAGAAATGCTGGCCTTGGGTTGGGGCTGGGGCTCAGTAGGAAGCCCTGGCCTAGCAAGCACCAGGCCCTGGGGTTGATCCCCAGCCCTGAAGAAACAAACCAAAGAAAACAAAGAGCCAGCCCTTGCCCTTGTGGCTGCCCAACTGGGAGGACGGTCCTTTTGTAGAGCACGGACCCTCCACCCATCTGTCCCCTCCACCTCACCCTGGCGATTCCCTGCTATCACAGTGTCCCTGCCAACTAGACTTTCAGTTGACATTTTTCCAAGTTTATGGAGGTATGACTTACATCTGTAAAATTTGCCTTTTTTTAGTGTATGAGTCTGAGAGAGAGAGAGACAGAGAACGAGAGCGCGCGCACAGTGCCAGGGACTGAACCCAGGGTCTCACACATTCTAGGCAAGCGCCCTATGCTGAGCTACACCCCCCAGCCCTTTTTCTTTTTTATTTTGAGACAGGGCCTCACTAAGTTGCCCAGTCCAGCCTTACACTTTCAATCCTCCTGCCTCGGCCTCCTGTGTAGCTGGGATTACAGGCCTGCACCACACACCCGGCTAAGAGCTTATAACCACCACAGTCACAAAGTAGAAAACCCTTCCGTCCCTGCAGAAGCCCCTCTGACTGCCCTGCAGGGAGCCCTCCCACCCCAGCACTGGGCAGGGACCCATTTGTTTCCTGAAGGCACTTTTCCCACAGGATGTCACACAGTTACAGTTCTGGGGTGTCACCTTCTGCATGTCACTTCTCTCTTGTGGCATGCTGCACTTGGGGTTCTCTATGTTTTTGTCGTTGTTTTTTGGTACCAGGGATTGAGCCCAAGGGCACTTAACCACTAAGCCACATCCCTAGCCCTTTATGTTTTTTATTGGGAGAAGGGTCTTGCTGAGTTGCTTAGGGCCTCACTAAGTTGCCGAGACTGGCTTTGAATTTGCGATCCTCCTGCCTCAGCCTCCCAAGACACTGGGATTATACAGGTGTGTGCCACCGTGCCTGGCTGCCATGTTGTTACCCGCATTAGAAATCCTCTTTTGGGGGGCTGGGGTGGTGGCTGTGCTTGCCTAACATATGTGAGGCACTGGGTTCAATTCTCAGCACTACATATAAATTAAAAAAATAAAGATCCATTGACAACTAAAAAATATTTTTATAAAAGGAGTCTGGGGTTGTAGCTCAGTGGTAGAGCGCTTGCCTAGCACAGGTGAGGCACTGAGTTCGATTCCAGCACCACGTGAAAAAAAAATAAATGAATAAAATAAAGTTATAAAAATGTATATATTTTAAAATACATATATTTTAAAAAAAGAGAAATCTCCTTTTTCCTTGCTGAGAAGTTTGTACATTGTGTAGCTGGATCACTGTTTGCTTCCCCTCCATGGAAGGGCATCTGGGTTATTCCCAGTTTTGGTGACAGGGAATAAGAGCCTCCGCATGCAGGTTTCTGTGTGGATGGCCACGTCTGTCTCTCTTAGGTCTACCTGTCATTTCAAGTCGTGCACCACGGCCCTTCAGAACACCTGCAATCCGAGTGCCACTCAGAGGCCTGGGCCGCTCATCACCTCTGAGCACCCCTCAGCTGTGCCCAGGACGGTGGGTCCCAGAGCCCAGACCTCCCCACACCCAGGCACACACCACTATCAGGATCTTTGCCCTGTCCTTGTCCCACAAACTCTTTGGGCAGACTCCCCACTCAGAAAGGCTCCAACGTGGAACCCTGCCTGCATCCTGGCTGAGAAATCAAGCAAATGAGAAATGGAGCCATGGTCAGCTTCATGGCACAGCTGTATCAAGTCCTGAGTCTGAGCATCATCTGTGGTCCCACCACTGTGCCCCCGGACATGGAGGGGACAAGTGGGAGAGCCCAATGAGGCCACCAAGTAGGAGTTACAAATGACAGAAGCCAGACCCAAGCTGAGGGGCACAGTGGGAACCTAGGCCGCTGGGAGAGGCTGGAGCAGGTATGGCCCAATGGCTTCAGGGCTCCTCTCTGGCAAATGAGGCCTAACCAAGGGCCTGGGAGCTTGACTGTGGCCTTCCCCACACTTGGGAGGGCCCAAGCCTGCCCTTTGTCTCTCTGTCTCTTTCTTTTTCTTACTCTCTCTCCCTGTGTCCCTCCTTCCGTGTCTGTCTGTATGTCTCTCTCTCTCTCTCTCTTTGGGGTGGGGAGGGGAGTGGGTGAGGAGTTTGGAAACACTGCGGCCTCTCCTACCCCACCCCACTCTACCCCTGGGGCCTGTAGCATCATTCAGAAGCTCATGCAGGGAAAAGTTGTGCTAGAAAGTAAATGAGGACATAGTATTCTTCATAGTTCAGCCATGACGAGCATTTTCAAAGTTGCAGAAGCAAGTACAGAGTGAATATTCATTTCACCCACTTATGACTTAAGGACGCTGGGAGGGCCAGGGTCAGAGAGAGGGAAGGTATGTGGGGAAGGAAGGGTGACAAGAACTAAATCTTCCATGGCAGAAAGTCAACAGATAAGGGCTCAGATGAAGAAGCAGTGGCGAAAGACTGCTTTCTAGAAGAAGGATAGATGATTGATAGATGATGATGATAAATGATAGATAGATAGATAGATAGATAGATAGATAGATAGATAGATATTTTTAAAAGTTCCCTGTGTCTGGAAGCAGAAAGAGGCCTGCTGTTGTTTATAATCACACTGAACTATTTTATTCTTTTGCTTGGGGGGATTTTTTTTGTCTGTTTTTATTTGTTTGATTGGTACTGAGGCTTGAACCTAGAGGTGCTTTATCACTGAGCTGATCCCCAGTCCTTTATTTATTTATTACTTTTTAATTTTATTTTGAGACAGGATCTCACTAAGTTGCTTAGGGACTTGCTCAATTGCTGAGGCTGGCCTCAAACTTATGATCCTTCTGCTTCAGCCTCCTGAGTCACTAGGGCTACAGGCATGAGCCACTGGGTCCAGCTATTTCTTCTTTAATTCAGGTGCAGATATAACTTGGATTTTAAATTTTTTTTCAACTAAATTTAAAACAGTGGATTTCTGTGCTGGACCTGTGTTGCGACGTCCAACCAGGTTGGGCCGCAAGGACCTGTTCACCTTGGGACATCATTGCCCCTTCTTTCCATAGCCACCTGCTTTGGTTCTTCTGTCCCCTGCCTGAGAACCAAGACCACCCCTAGAGAGGGAGCAATGGAACCCCATTTGGAGTTGCGAGTTTAACTCTAAAGCCTGATCCCCAACCCAGAAGAGAAGAGGACACACAGCCAGTGAGAGACCCCAAGTACCCATTCTATCGGTTGTGGGACACATCACTCCAAAATAAAGAGGCAGAAAACCATCTTTTTTTTTTTTTTTTTTTTCTTTCATGAACTGTAGGTTGGCCGGAACTTAGCTGACCCAGGCTGGGCTCTGCTAGTCCAGGCTGGACTTGGGCTCTGCCCACAACTAATCTATTACACCCACCCAGAACATTCTTCTCTCAAAGAGGCCAGCCCTGGCCTAAGAGTCCTAGGGGACAGAGTATTGAGTCACTTGCCCAGTCTGACTATTTTCCTCTAAGAAGGTCAGGGCCAAAAGGGCCTCCGAGTCATTCCAAACAGCCCCACGTTCTAGAGATGAGCAAATGGAGATCTGGTGGGGGTGGGAGCTGGCCCCAGGGCACAGGGCCTCCAAGTCTCCCCATCTATCTCCTTCAATGAACCAAACCATGCCCCCATTAGAATGTGGGAGGCACAGGAAGTCACCACAAGGAGTGAGTCACAGATGTTCTAGACAGGAGGGAAGGCAGGAAAATAGGACTGAGTTCAGGCCTCAGGAAAAGGGAAACAAAAACAGACATAGGGACCATTAATTCCAGTTAATTTCATTAGCCCAGGGTCCCTTATGTCTTTTGTTCCTTTCTTTTGTTTAAAGATGGAATTTGCATGCCATAATTAATTTCATTAGTTAATTTCATATTTCTGAGTAATATTTTAAGCACCACCCCTGTTCTACCAGTGGAAATAAGATTTCAATTCTGGGGCATAAGATTTAGCACAAGACCTACTCCCAACCACACATAAGATGTCAGTCGCACTCTGAGAAGTGGCCTGGGTCAGACTCTGGCTCCTATTCAGTTCAAGTCCAATCTACAAACAAATTTCTATGCCTCCATGTGACTTACTTTGACCAATGGGATAGATACTTGTGCAGAGTTTGACTCCTCTTTCCACGGGGAAGGCTTTGCATTGTGTAAATAATCCAGGTAGCCCCCTAAAGGAGACCTTACTGAGGCCCCAGACATTTGAGTGAGGCCATCTTAGACCAGCTGGCCACAGCCAAGTCAGCCCAGAGTCAGCCAACCCACAGAATTGTGAGAAATAAACCACTATTATTTTAAGCCACTAAGTTGGGGGCTGGTTTTTTATGCAGCAAACATTGACTGATACAGCATGAAGGTGCATCATCTCTGCAGAATGTTCGGTAAAAGGCCTGATCCATCTCAACCCAAAGCATCTTGTGGGAGTTCAGAGGCTTGTCTTCTTAGAATGAAGCTCAGTTCTAGGTCAGGAGGCCTTTGGGGACAAAGGTATCCTGAAATTGTCCTAACACACAGTTCAGAATCTTCTGTAGGAGATGAACTTTCTAGAATTTAGGACTAATCAAGACTTCTTATTTGCTCTGGCATTTTTTATTTTTTTGCAACTTGTTTTTATGGAAATTATCAAACAAACCCAACAAGATAGACTAGTATAATGGACGTCCATATAGCCATGACACAGCTTCCAAAATTATCAATACCTGTTATTTCAGTTTTATCTACATCCCTATTTTTTTTTTCCTGGACTATTTTAAAGCACTCACCAGTATGTAAGGATTTTAAGAATTTTAAATAAATATAGACACAATGTAATTATTGTGCCCCACCAAATTAATAACTACTTAGTATAATTCAATACAAAATCCATATTCAATTTTCTCTATTTTTTTAAATGTCTTTTTTTAGTTCCTTTGTTTGAATCAAGAGCCCACAGGGTGGTCCATACAGTGCACTGAACAGATGTGTCCCTTATGTCTTTTATTCCTTTCTTTTGTTTAACGATAGAATATGCATGCCATAAGACTCACCACTTTAAAGTGTTCAATTCAATATTTTTGCTTTTTTTTGTGTGTGCACTCATATAGTGCAACAATCACACTTATATAATTCCAGAACATTTTCATCATTCCCAAAATAAAAAAGTCATCAGTAATTGCTCCCCATTCCCCTCCCCCAAGCCCCTGGCAACCACTAATATTCTTTCTGTGTCATTGGATATTCCTGCTCTAGACATTTCACATAAATGAAATTGCACACTATGTGGACCTTGTTAACTAGCTTCTTCCACTTAGCATAATGATGTCAGAGTTCCTTCATCAGTAGCGGGCTATGGACTAAAAGATTGTGTCCCTCCAAATTTCATATGCCGAAGCCCATCATCTAAAGAGGTGTTACCTGGAAATGGAAATTTGGGGAGGAAGTTAGGGTTTTGACTACAACTCATCACACACTGTGTAGTGTGGTATTTTCCACTTAGGGCATCATATTAGCACTCAAAGAGTTTCAGATTTTAGTTGGGTACAGTGGCACAAGCCTGTAATCCCAGCAACTCAGGAGACTGAGGCAGGAGGATTGCCAAATTTGAGGCCAGACTTAGCAACTTGTGAGACTGTGAGCAATTTAATAAGACCCTATCTCAAAATAAAAACTAAAAAGGCCTGGGGTTGTAGCTCAGTGGTAAAGCACCTGTGGGTTTAATCACCAGTACCAAAAAAAAAAAAAAAATGGTTTCAGATTTCAAAACATTTTGGATTTGGAATTTTCCAATTAGGGATGCTCAACCTGTACTCCATTTCTTTTTTATTGCCAAATAATACTCCATTGTATAAATATACACATTTTCTTTTACATTCATCAGTTGGTGGACATTGGGTTGTTTCTGCTTTTTGACTATTATGGAAAATACTGCTGAGAATATTCATGTATAGGCTTTTGTGTGGACATGTCTTCATGTCTTCTCTTGGGTATAGTAGTTCCCTCATATCCTCAGGGGATATGATCCAGGATCCCCAGAAGATGTCTCACACTGTTCCTGCCACCAAGCCCTATATACACTGTCTTTCCCCCATATATCTTTATTTTATTTTTATGTGGCACTGAGGATCGAACCCCGTGCCTCACGCATGGTAGGTGAGCACTCTACCTCTGAGCCACAACCCCAGCCCTACAGTAGATCTTAACACCCTCGTCATAGTATTTTTTGGGTGGGGGGAGGGCACCAGGGATTGAACTCAGGCACACTCAACCACTGAGCCACATCCCCAGGCCTATTTTGTATTCTATTTAGAGACAGGGTCTCATTAAGTTGCTTAGCACCTCGCTTCTATTGAGGCTGGCTTTGAACTGTGATTCTCCTGCCCCAGCCCCGAGAGTTGCTGGGATTACAGGTGTGCACCACCCAGGCCTGCTTCTCTTTTCTTATTAAGTAGAGATTTTCACCTTTTCACTAAAAGGAAGCACTTTACAGTCTCTCTTCAGCCTATTCAAGTAGCCAGGATCATTACTCTTGTGTTTGGGGACCTTAGTAGGTGAAATAAGGGTCATTTAAACACAGGCCCTGCCAGACCACAATAGTCAATCTGATCATCAAGATACTACTAATTAATGCAGGGGCAGGTGGTGTATAAAGTGTGGGAACACCAGACAAAGGGATGACTGACATCTCAGGTGGGATGGAGCAGGATGACGGGAGGTTTTGTCATGCTACCCAGTTTAGCATGCAATTTAAAACTTACAAATTATTTACCTCTGGAATTTTCGATTTAATTTTTTTGGACCAAGGTTGACCACAGGTAACTAAAACTACAAGAAGGAAAATTGCAGATAAAGGGAACGACTCTATACCTAGAAATGGAATTGTTAGGTCATCTGCTAACTGTTTAAATTTTTGAGGAGCTGCCAGCCTGCTTTTCAAAGTTCTTTTTATTTTTTATTTTGAGACAAGGTCTTGCTAAATTGCTGACTCTGACCTTGAACTTGTGACCCTCCTGCCTGAGACTCTGGAGCAGCTGGGATTACAGACATCTGGCATGGTAACTAGTCTGGCGACACTTTTTTCCCCCTCTTAACTTTGAGGTCCAATTTATCTTTCTTTTTTTCTTTTTTAGATTGTTTGTGCTTCTGGTGTCATATCTAAGAAATCATTGCCTAATCCAAAGTAATGAAGATTTACATCTTTGTTTTATTTTAAGAGTTTTACAGGTTTATCTCTTACATTTAGTCTTTGATCCATTTTGAGCTAATTTTTACATACGGTGTGATAAAAGATTTCAACCTCACTCATGAATTTGTCTATTCAGTTGTCCCAACAGCATTTTTTTTCAAAGACTGTAAGTTCCCCCATTGAAAGTTCCTTGCTCTCTTGTTAAAATCAGTTGACCATAAGCACAAGGATTTATTTCTAAACTCTCATCTCCACCCCTTGATCTATATGTCTATTCTTATGACAGTAACACACTGTCTTGATTTCTATAACTTTGTAGCAGGTTTTGAACTCCTAAGACCTTATAAGCCCATAACAATTGACTTCTTCTTTTTTCCTCCCGTGCATGTGTTGAAGAAACTGGATCACTTTTCCCACGTTCTGAATTTGGCTGAATGCATCCTTGGAATGTCACTTTTTTTTTTTTTTTTTTTTTTTTTTTAATACTGGAGATTGGGCTGGGGATGTGGCTCAAGCGGTAGCATGCTCGCCTGGCATGTGTGCGGCCCCGGTTCGATCCTCAGCACCACAAAGATGTTGTGTCCGCTGAAAACTAAAAAATAAATATTAAAATTCTCTCTCTCTCTCTTAAAAAAAAATACTGGAGATTGGACCCATTTACCACTGAGCAACATTCCCAGCCCTTTCTATTTTTTATTTTGAGACAGGGACTCACTGAGTTGCTCAGGCTGGCCTCGAACTTTCTATCTTTCTGCCTCAGCCTCCTGAGTGGCTGGGATTACAGGTGTGTGCCACCACACCTGCCTCTCTCAAGGTTTTAAAATCTCTATTTTGGGGGGCTGGGGTTATGACTCAGCGGTAGAGCATTCGTCTTGCATGTGCAAGGCCCTAGGTTCGATCCTTAGCACCACATAAAAATAAATAAATAAAATTATTTTTAAAAAGTTCATTGGTAAAAAAAAATCTCTATTTTTAATACTTAGATTAAGAGGCATCTTTGGACTCAAGCATAATTTTTATAGGTGTTGTACTCCCTCTGGTCACAGCAAGAGGTACATAGAGTCTGCTTGGCCCCCTTATTGAATCAATGTCTCTTTTTCTCTTATCTTATCCATTATAAATTTCCCACAATTTTTTATCTATCATCAGACACTAATGATTAAAACCTTGACCCAGAATTTCATTAGATGGTAACTCCTGATTCTATCTTTCCATCTACATTTATTACCGTGATTCTTCTAGAAAGTAGAACTTTCCCTCCTTGTCTATTTTCTTATCTTCAAGTTTAGCCTGCACACACACACACAAAAAAAAAAAAAAAAAAAAATACCAGGACAAAGCTTGATTCATTCCCTCTTCCAGTTTTCAGAATGAGTTGTTCCCTCCAGAGATAATGATTTTTTAGCATCATTTAAAAACTTTTTACAGCTTGTTAATCGTCTCGTGAAAAATCCACCTAACCACCACAGATGAATCACTGCAGAAGCCGGGCATGGTGGTGCAGCCTGTGATCCCAGCAACTCAGGAGGCTGAGGTGGGAGGATCATAAGTTCACAGCCGGCTTCAGAACCCAGTGAGACCCTGTCTCAAAATTATTAAGAAGTAAATAAAAAATTAAAAGGGCTGTAGCTGTAGCTCAGTGATAGAGCATCCCTGGGTTCAATTCCAGCACTAGGGGGAAAAAATCACTGCTGAAAATGTACTTCTCTTTGCCTGCATCAGCATGGGTCTTTGCAGTCCCACTGACTCTTGGTTCCATTTGGATGTTCCATTCACTGTTTTCTTAAAGTCTTCTTCTCACAGGCCATGACTTGTGAATCTATGTGTGGGTTCATCTTCCCTTCCATAATCTAAGGAATCATAAATCCTGCCAAAGTGAGTTGTCTTGCAACACCCAAATAGGTTCTGAATCCAAATGCACAGATAACATCAGCCTGGTCTCGTACCTGTTGGCTAGTTTTCCCCAAATTTCTGCCTTAGGTAATGTTGTCTTCCCAGAGTGAAGGATTTGTTTGATCCCAGAGTGAAGGTGGTTATGTTGATGGATCATGAACTTTCTGGTCTGGATAGAAACTGTGTTGTTCACGCATTGTTCCTTCATTAATTGTTTGTTTATATATATTTCAATCTATTGAAGTTATTTTTAAGTCAGGCTTTTCAAGTTCAAGGTAGAATGGATGCACAGTAAAGCTCACCCTCTGAGCACACGGTTGGACACATTTCAACAAACAATACACCAATACCCGCTTCAAGGTATAAAACATCTCCGACACCCCCAGAAGTTCCCTTGTGCCCCTCTGCAGCCAGTCCCCTTCTTCACTTCCCACTGCCCCTAGCGTTTGACTTTTTCCAGAATAGTATATAAATGTAAGTATATAGCATGTTGCCATTCATCTATTGATGGACGACATTAGCGCTGCTCCTAGGTTTTTTATGAATGAAGCTGCCACATACATTTGCATACAGGTTGCTATGGTTTGGATATGATTTGAGTTTCGGTGCTGGCTCATGTGTCGGAAGCTTGGTCCTCGGTGTGGCAAAACTGGGAGATGGTGGAACCTTTAAGTAGTGGAGCCTAGTGAAGGTAACTAGGTCACGGGGGTGCTACCCTTGGAAGTTTATGCAGTCCTCATGGGGTCCCACTTTGGTCCCTGGAGAGAGGATTGTTGGAAAAGAGTGAGAGGGACCCCTCCCTGCTCTCTGGCATCCTCTACTGCCATGTGACTTCTCCCTTCCTCACATGCGTGCGCCTGCTCTCATTATGCCATCTACAGTGAGGTCCCCCCCAGAGCCCAGCAGACACTAGCACCAGGCCCTTGAACCTGGTGTATTTGAGTGAAATAACCTGTGTCTTTATACATAACCCAGCCTCAGGGATTTTGTTATAATAATGGAAAATGGGCTAATACACAGGTCTGGGAACATTTGGTTTTATTTTTCTTGGGTAAATACCTAAGAGTGAGTTATTAGGTAAGATAGCTAGAGATGATAAGAAATTTCCAAGCTATTTTCTAAAGTGTCTACTCTTTTTTTTTGATATTCAAATTATTTAGTAGGCTAATGAGAACTCCTTCTGGCAGGTTTCTGCCCTATTGGCATGACTCCAGTAGTTTTCAACAGTTTCTTTTCTTTGGGGCCTTACAGGAGTTTCCAGTCTCATCTTATATATTTTCTGTCTCAGACTTGGAATTGGATACTCTTTCAAGGACCATTTCTAGAGATAAATGGTACTTAGATACTGCAGCCTGGGCACCTGGGTGCTCATTACTACAGGGCTGCCATTATTTATAGGCCTTTCAGGTGGAAAGACATAGGAATTTATATTATTTTTTATTTTTTGAGCTAGGGATTGAACCAAGGAACCTCTCCACTGAACTACATCCCCAGTCCTTTTTATTTTTATTCTGTGACAGGGTCTCACAATTGCTTTCAACTTGTAATCCTCCTGCCTCCGTCTCCCAAATAGCTGGATTACAGTGTGTACCATTGTGCCCAGTGGAAATTCAATTTTTAAATAAAGATAAAAATATATAATTAATTCATAGATAAATCATTTAGCATTATAAAGTTTTTAACTTCTTCAACTCGTTATTGGCATTTTTTGTAGTGAAAATCTTGCTTCCTAGTGACACAAGATAACTATGTTTTATCTATCTATCTATCTCTATCATCTATCTGAAAATAGTAGCACCAATAAAACAGTCTATGTAATTTAAGATTTCTCTGTGATTCTTTTATCTTAGGATCTATTCCACTAGAAATGTACAGTCAGAAAGACCATGTGTTTCAATTTATTTTTTATTTTTAGGGATTTAAATATATTTGTGGTTTCAGTTACATAAAACAATTACATCATTACAAAGTGACAAATACAGGGCTGGGGATGTGGCTCAAGTGGTAGCGCGCTCGCCTGGCATGCGTGTGGCCCGGGTTCGATCCTCAGCACCACATACAAACAAAAATGTTGTGTCTGCCGATAACTAAAAAATAAATAATAAAATTCAAAAAAAAAAAAAATAAAGTGACAAATACCAATGGTCTATCAGAAAGGTCTAGCCTCCCAATCTCTCCTTTGCTCCACTTCACCCTTTCCTGACAGATTACCATTTTGGTCAGCTTTTGGCTTGACCTTGCATTACTTATGTTTTAAAATAAAAGCATAATTTTCCTATTTCCTCTATTTTTGCTCCCCAAAGGGAACATACTACACATATTCTTTTGCACCTTACTTTTAAGAAAACTATTTAAAGATATGGGCTGGGGTTGTAGCTCAGTGGCAGTGTGCTTGCCTATCATTGTAAGGCACTGGGTTCAATTCTCAGCACCACATATAAATAAATAAAATACATGTCCATTGACAACTAGAAAATTTTTTGTAAATAAATAAATCAGATACAGAAGACATAGAGCAAATGTACAGTGGAACATTATAAGACAATCATATCTTCTATCTACGACCCAATTGAAAAACAGAATCTGGCCAACTACCCCAGAAGTTCACCGTGTGCCCCGTCCCAATCCCAGCCACCCCTAGAAGTAATCACCACCATCCTGACAATGATCCCACCCTCCCTTTTGGGTTTCTGGGTGATTTTGTTAACCAACTGCACTGCCGGGACATTTAGTTTAGTTTTTTGGCTGTATTCATTTAAAACATTGATGACTCTTTTAGTTTGAGGTGTTCCCCTCCATTCCATTCTTCCCCTTACAATTCTTCTGTTGAAGAAAGTGGAGAGATTTCACATGTAGAATATGTTTACTTCAGCCACAGCTTTAGGGTCCTTCATAAGCAAACTACAGTTCAGGAGCTGGGGCTGTAGCTCAGTGGTAGAGCACTTGCCTCTCACGTGTGAGGCACTGGGTTTGATCTTCAGCACCACATAAAAATAAAGCTATTATATCCATCTACAACTTAAAAAGTTAAAAAAAAAAAAAAAAACTACAGTGCAATGTAAAGGTCAAAGCAAAACTAGAGACTTTTCCAACCAGAAACCGCCAACTAACTTCCACCTAGACACTTTTCCAATCAGACGCCCCAATTAACCTCTAACTAGATTCTTTTCACTCTAACCCGTCAAATGCAGCTTCTTTGGCTTCCGAGTTCAGCCTATAAAATCTGGCTGTCCACCTGCTCCAGTGAAGCTCTCTGAACCTCTTCTGGTTCTGATTCAGAAATCACAGTTTGCTCAAATCAACTCGGTTAAATCTACATTGCCTAAAGCTTTTCTTTTAACAAGCATCCCCAGTCTAGGCTTTCCTGAGGATAAAATCATGGTGCAGGTCTCGTTGTTCTTGTTTCCGCTTTACTTCTGCCTGCAGGGGTGGGATCAGATTCAAGCTAAAGATGGGATGCTGCTCCCCAGGAAGTGCTCGGTATCTGGTTTCACTCTTTGGTGATGTTGGTAGCTACTGATGCTGCATGCTTAGCACCATAAATCATCAAGGGTGACTAAATGTGATATTCTGACTCATGATTTCTGATAAGATCTTTTCCCAAGAGACAAGAGGAGGCAGATCAACAGCTTTGCCAAGACGTGTGATATGAATGAAATATTGTGCTTTCCTTCTTCAGCTGGTCTTCTCTGAGATCAGATAGGATCCAGGCAGTCATGATTTGTTTCAAATGTCTGCTTCCCAAACCAGGATCAACTGAGTTCTAGACAGGCTCAGCCTTTACCCAAGTGACCCAAAGTCACCTGCATGATCTTTATCATGATCTTTATCACTGCTGGGTTCAAGGACCAGAAAAAGTTAAGGAAATGTTTAAAACATATGAGCACCAGGCTGACTATTTTTTCTAGAGCAGTAATTCTCAACTCAGGATGATTCTGTCCTCTAAGGAACATTAGACAATTGGACACTTTGGATTCAAAACTAGGAGGGAGGGTGCTACTGGCATCTAGGGGTAGAGGCTAAGGATGCTACCAAATATCCTACAATGCACAAGACAACCCCCGCAACCAAAAAATTTTCTAGCCCCAAATGACAATAGTGCTTAATTGAGAAACCAAGTCCTAGAGAATCAAGAAAAGTTGAAAAAGAACCAAAAAGTAACTTCCTTCCTCTGAGATTGAATGTTATGTAATGCAAGGTCCAGGTACCATGGAACAAGGTCCAACATTGACCATGGAAATTAACACACACTTAGAGAAAATTGTCTAAACGCTTACTCCACATGGAACCCAAGGGTGACACCAGCCACAGGTGCTAAAAGAACATTGTTGTCTGGGGACACATCTGAGGGGTCCCCAGACCCAGTGGCAGTGCTATGCTGAACATGGTCCCTATGGTTTATCCCTACGGTTTGCCCTAACTAAGCATCTACTATGTGTAGACACTGTGCTGGGATTTCCTGATTCCAAATAGAGGCACATAGGCCAGGAGGCAGGAAATTCCCTGTTGGGTTGTTGGATTTTCTTTTCTTTTTTTTCTTTTTTTTTTTTTTTGTGATACCTAGGATTGAACCCAGGGTCTTGCCCATGCTAAGCAAGCACTCAAACACTGAGCTACAGCCTCAGGATTCCAGTTCTCAAAGCTCCCAGGGAGCTAGCTCCCTCTGGCTGGAAGCAGAGCCAATTTAAAGCAACCCACAGTTTAGTGCACAGATCAAACACTTTTTTTTAATCAAACATTTTTAACATGAATGTGCAGTATGAATGAAGAGCCAGAAATATTTATTGCATTGCTGTTGATACTTGAAACAAAACAACAACAAAACCCCTGGAAACAACCTAACTGCCAGACCACGGGAAAGCAGGTGGTAAATCAGAGCTTATGAAGCGCTGACCATGTGCCAGCTGCTCTGTATACTGTGTGGCTTTTTATCCCTGTAGCAATTGTGAGTTTTAATCCTCCCTGTCTTTTAGAAGAGCCAGACTCAGAGGAGACAGGGAACAGAGTCCTTTCAATCAATGCTGTGGAAACTAGTGGACATCCTTATACAGAAGAGTAAAATCAAAATAAGTGTAATCCTCACCTCACACCATGTACAAAAAGTAACTCGCGTGGATTATAGACTTTATTGTAAAACCTCAAACTGTAAAACTTCTAGAAGAAAACCTAGGGAAAAAATCTTGGTGACTTTGAGTTGGGCAAAATTTCCTAGATGTGACAACCAAAGCACAAACCATTTAAAAAGGGAGTGGGGAGGGGCAGAGATTGCAGCACAATTCACAAGAGCCTAACTGTGGAACCAGCCTAGGTGTCCATCAATGGATGAATGGATAATGAATGTGGTGTATTCACCTAATGGAGCTTTATTCAGCCACTAAGTTGAATAAAATTAGGCTACTTGCATGAAAATTGATGCAACTTGAAAACATAATGTTAAGTGAAATAAGCTAAACTCAGAAGGTCAAGGGTCAGATGTTTTCTCTCATATGTGGAATTTCAGAAGAAAAGAAAAGAAAGGTGGCAGAGGGTCTCATGAAAATGGAGATCAGTAGAGTAGAGGAAAGGGACCAGGGGGAAGGAGAAGGGAGAGAAAGGGGGATACCAGGGAGCAATATTGACCAAATTATAATGTCATATTGTTGCATGGATGACTATGCAATAACAAATCCCACCATTATGTAAAATTATAATGCACCAATAAAAATATGGAAAAGGAGGGGGGAGAACAACAGGCACTATTTAGAATAAACTTAAGTGGTTATCAGAGTCTTCATTTCTATGGCTATCGTCTATTTATGGTAAGTAATTTGAATACTCCATTTATGGTAGTGGTCTAAAGTCTTCTTTGAAAATAAATGTGGTTCAGTTTCTAAAATATGAATTATCCTAAGGAAACATATATTGGTAATATTCAGACTCTGAGACTGGACTACCTGGCTCTACCTTGCCTCAGATTCATTCCTCATCTGTACAAACTTCTGACCCCCAAAGGGCTACATAAGGATTCCCTTGGTTTCCCTATACAGAGAGCTAAGAACATGAGCATTTACCTTCAGTAAACGCTATCTCAGTATTTACTATTGTTAGTGTTGTTCACTGCTATTAACAGTAAAGATGGATTTTGGGAAACTCAAGCTTTTAAACAATTTTTAAAATTTTTTATAGTTATAGATGGATGGAATGCCTTTATTTTATTTGTTTATTTTTATGTGATGCTGAGGATCAAACCTAGGAGCACTTGCTAGGCAAGTGCTCCACCACGGAGCTACAGCCCCAGACCTCAAGCTTTTTAAAATTTATTCATTCTTTTATTTACTACGGTTTTTGTATTATCAGTAGGAGTCTCTAAGGAAAATACTTGATTGAGGAAAAAAGAAAGGAGAGAGAGGGGTGTGGAGAGGGAGAGGGGAGGAAGAAGCCCAGTATGGGACTAATTGAGGGGACCCTTGATGCTCTGAACAGCTCCTGCTTCAGGGAAGCTGCTCATGCCCTTCTGAAGGCCCCCAACTTCTAACCTCTGACCTCCAACATCTGACCTGTGACAAGGGGACTCAGAATGGAAGAGGAGAGGCTGGAGGATGCGCACTGGTGCTGTTCTCTGAAAAAGGGGACAGTAGTGAGGGGACTCCAGCAGGTCCTTGTGTCCCAAGGTTTCATGGGTACACAAGGATAAAAAGAAAAAAAAAAACTAAGCAAAAAGGACCAAGTCTCCTGCTGGAGGGTCTTGAGCTCAACAGCTCCGTGGAGAGACCTCTGCAGAGGGGTTATCCTCCCTGTGCATCAAAAAAAAAAAAAAAAAAAAATATCAACAAAATAATAGAGCCCAAAAGGATGAAACTCTGATATGTTGTCCAGAGAATATATATGAGTATAAATATTCTGGAAGACCATTGAGCAATTCTAATAAAGTTAAACCTGCGCCTACTCTATGACTCAGCAATTGCACTCCTAGAAAAATATAGGTATCCACATAAGGAATGAACAAGCATATGTATTGCTGCTATCTTCATATTATCAGCAATATCTAGTTCACAAAATAGAAAACAATCTGACTATCCATCCATAGAAGACCAGATATGAAAACTGATATAGCCATACTGGGGACTACTATTCATCAACAAAAGGGAAAGAACTATTGATCCATGCAACAGCACCAACAATGCTCAAAATGTATTTTAAGGAAAAAAAGTCAGACACAAAAGGTACATACTTCCATTTATTTGAGTGCAAGAACAGGTTTAAAAAATTAGCTATGATGATAGAAATCAACCATGGTTGTTCAGGGTGGGTGGTGGTGGTGGAAATGTCTGGAAAAGGGCATGAGAGAACTTTCTGGGGAATTAGAAAGGTTCCATCTCTTGCTTGGAATGTTGGTCACATGGGTATACACAATAGTCAAAAGCTATCTACCCTGGATTAAATAGTGCCCCTCTCCAAGTTCACATCCATTTGGAATCTCAGAACATGAGATTATTGGAATCAGAGTCTTATTTGGAAACAGGGTCTTTGAGGTATAATAAATGAAACAATATCATTTTGGGTTGAGGTAAGTCCTAATCCCATGACTGGTGTTTTTCTTTTTTTAAAATGGGGACGGTAACAGTATTTCTTTTATATATATATATATTTAGTTTTCGGCAGAAACAATATCTTTGTTTGTATATGGTGCTGAGGATTGAACCTGGGCCACACGCATGCCAGGCGAGTGCTCTACCGCTTGAGCCACATCCCCAGTGCTCTTATAAGAAGAGAAAATAGAGTCACATAGGAGACTGCCACATGGGAAACTACCACGTGACAATTGAGACAGAGATTGAATGATTTCTCTACAAGTCAAGAAGTGTCCCTAGAAGCTGGGAGGAGACAGAGAAAGATCTTCCGGTGGCACCTGCCCAGAGATCACAACGCTGCCAGCATTTTGATTTATCTCTTGCCTCTAGACCTCTGAGAACCCAGTTCTGTTGTAATAAAGCATCAAGTTTGTGGTACTTTGTTATAGTAACCCTGGGACACTAACATCCCACCACGTTGAACATTAAAGATCCATGCATTTTAAGTGAACTCTACTCTAAATTTATTTTTTTTTTTCCGAAGGTCTCTATGGAAACAGCAAGCTGATGATAAAGGAGGTGACCTGGCTCATACTTCACCCAATTATACAGAACACCTGAGGAACACAGCCCAGGGCAGATCAGTGTTCTCAGAGTATGGGCGAACCTGGGCACTACCCAGCCAGACCCCTCCCAGTGGCTCCCCCTTCACGCTCATTCACCATGCAAAACTGTCTCCTCTGCCCACAGCAAAAATATCCTCTGATCCTCTGGCAAGCAAGCACCACATGGTCCATGGGCAGCACTACCCAAGAGATTGACTGTGGAGGTTCTATTAAAAGGTGAACTGGGGGCTGGGGGATACAGCTCAGTTGGTAGAGTGCTTGCCTCTCATGCACAAGGCCCTGGGTTCAATCCCCAGCACCACAAAAAAAAAAAAAAAAAAAAAAAAGAAAACCTGTAAACTAACCTACTTTTGAGGAAGGTCAATTACCCACAATTAAAGACTGTAGAAAAGCCAGGAAGCCAGGTTAGGAGCCAAGAGCATTGGCCCCACTATTCCCTGATGAGACCCGCTTCCTTGCTGGTCTGTCATCTGAAATGCCAACCTGCAGGAATCTTCAGTTCCATTCCTTTGCTTTCTGCAGTCTAGGGAATTTTTTTAAAATGTCTTTATTTTGCATCATGGTACAAGCCCCTGACCTTGAGAACTGGCCCACCACCTAAGCACACCCTACAGATGTGTGCACAAGGATCAGGGTCAACTAAGGTCCAGAAAAGACACTGAATGCAGAGACCACCTGGCCCAATCCTACTGGATGCTCGGTTCCCCACAGAGGCTTCACCACATGCCTAGGAATTTTCTGCGCATTAACTCACTAAAGGTAGAAACTGTTATTATCTTCTCTTTCTGACAGGAAATTGAAGACCAGGGGGGGTGAGGTGCCTTGTCCAAAGTCACACAAGAAGTACGGTGCTGAGCAAGAATTTCAGCCCAGCCAGTCTGGCCCACTGCCTTAACCACTGGGCTACCCTGGTGAGTGGACATCACATCCTCCATTGGCCGAGAGCCCAAAGGCTTTTCTTTGTTTCTGACCTAGTCCCTTGTAACTTTTTTTCCCTTGACTGTTCTTGAGAAACATAAGGCAATGAGTCACGAGTTCGGTTTTAGGATAGCCCAGAGACTCTAAAATCCTCCTGGGACATCCTCCAAAACATTCCATAAACAAAACTGAGTGTGACAGGATGAAGCTTCCGTGGTTATGTTTGGGGGGTTTTAATAGGTTTTGTTTTGAAATGAAAGTTAATAAAACAAGAGAAGGAATTGGAAAAGACAGATCAGAACCATACAGTTTTCCCCAACTGAGTGGAAAACCTCAGCTCCTACAGCCCTTTATACCAGGAAGGACTGTGAACTGGGATTACTGGGAGTAATTACTGGTTCCTTACTTTGGGAAAGGAGATGTAAGCCTTTAGGTCCCAACCCTGCTCATGTCCACAGACCCTGCCCAGAGGAGTCCACAGTAGCTATTGGTTCTGTCAAAGAATATTCTCCAGTTAAGTGGCACAGAACAATGGAAAACCTAAGGGAGTGGTTGTAGTTTAGTGGTTGAGCGCTTGCCTCGCGTGCGTGAGGCATTGGATTCGATCCTCAGCACTACATAAAGTAAATTAAAAAACAAAGATTTGGGCTGGGGTTATAGCTCAGCAGTAGAGCACTTACCTAGTATGTGTAAGGCCCTGGGTTCATTTCTCAGCACCACATTAAAAATTAATTAATTAAATAAAGGTCCATCAACAACTAAAAATATTTTTTTAAAAAAAGAGAACCAAAGGGAATTTATTAAGAATAGTTCAATATTAGGAGATTTCTTGTTATAACATAACATAATAATAGACCCTAGGAGATCTGCAAATGCTGACTAAACATTTGATGAAATTCAACATCCTTTTCTGATAAAAATCTTTATTAGAGTGGAAATTGATGAGTGATTCCTTAACACAAAGAAATATATCATAAAGTCCAGCACTTTATTGGAATAACTAGGAGCATTCCTACAAACGACAGAAACATTATGAGTGTATTGTTCCATTGTACAGGCAGCACTAGCCAATGCATTCAGAAATTAGAGATATAAAAATTCCTTAGGAGGAAGTAAAATTATTTTCATTTTCGATGATATGATCATCACCACAGAACATCCAAGACAATCAACTAAGAAAGTACCATGAACAATATGCAGTTAGAAAAACTCCACTTACAATTGGTTCAAATACCTACGAAAACCTTATCAGGAAATATGCAAGATATATACTTACAAAGATAATACTGAAAGACACACAAGATATAACAAATGGAAAGACATTCTATGTTCTTGGATAGGAATATTGAACATCAGAAATATGTACATTCTCTGAATTTAATGTATAAGTGTAAAGCAATCCCAATACATTTTATAAAAGAAGATAATTAAATGGCCAATACACAAAATGCAAAAGGTGCTCAACCTCATCAGTCATTAGAGAAGTGAAAACTAAAAACCACAATTAATTACTAAACACACACTGAAATGAACAAAATTTAAAAGACAAATCCAAGCGTTGGAAGAATGTAGGATAACTGGAGCACCCAGACATTTCTTGGAAAGAGGGTGTTGCACATCTCTTGGGAAAACAGTTTGGCAGTATTTCTGAAGTTGAACATATTCATAGCCCATGGCCCAGCCATTCTGCTGTAAGCATAGAGATGTGTGTGTCTGTCACTGAACATCATGTGTTACAACGTTCATGGCAATGCTCCAATGAGAGCCAACAACTGGGAACAACAAAATCAGAATGAATAGATAAACCTGGCACGAGCTGGGCCATGGAGATGCACCCCTGTGATCTCAGTTACTCCAGAGGCTGAGGCAGGAGGATCACATGTTCAAGGCCAGCTTCAGCAATTTAGCAAGACCCTGTCTCAAAATAAATAAATAAATAGGGCTGAGGATGTCTCTCAGTGGTACAGCACCCCTGGGTTCAATCCCTAGTAACAACTCCCCCCTCAAAAAAATAAAAACAAAAGATGAGCCAAAAAATCCAGATACCAAAAAAGTGTATAAAGTTTTGTTGTTTAAACACATCAAAACCAGTCTACGGGCATAAGAAATGAGGGTATTGGGCTGGGGCTGGGGCTCAGTGGTACAGTGCTTGCCTCACAAGAGTGAAGCTCTGGGTTTGATCCTCAGCATCACATAAAAATAAAATAAATAAAATAAAGGTATTAAAAAATAAATCAGGGTATTGATTGCCTCTTGGGAGTGTGGGATAGTGATGTCTGGAGGTCATAGCAGGGCCTACACTTTGGTAATGCTCTATTTTCAAGCGTGAGTAATAGTTACAAGGAGGGTGTGTTCACTTCATGGTAACCCATCAAGCTATCCATTTATAATTTCTTCTCTTTTCTGTATGTGCGGGATACTTGAATTTTTATTAAAGCCATCCCAATAAAAACCACCTGTGTGTGTGTGTGTGTGTGTGTGTGTGTGTGTGTAATTAGATTTTTAACACTCAAATGAAAAATAAGAAAGCAAGAGGAACTTCAAATAGCTCAAAATAAGGGGAAATGCCCTTCTAAATATTAAAATATATTTTAAAATATTTAAACCTTAGTATTCAAAACAGTGGGAACGTGAATGAACAGGAAGAGAGAAGCAAAAGGAAGGGGGAGCAAGGTGTGAAACAGATCTAGATATATGTGGAGAAAAGAGCTTATGCTAAATAAATAGCTTGTGACAAAATAACTTCTCAGTTTAACAGAGAAAAGAGGGCCATCTGGAAAAAATATGGGAGGGGTGAATCAATTCCACCCAGAGTGCACCAAATGGATAAAAATTTGAATGTAAAATGACAGAAGAAAACACAGGACACATTCTGTTACCTCCGAGTGAGGAGGCTTTTGTACCCATGTTTCAATGCTCCAAAGTCATGAGCAGAAAGCGTGACTCGACTGCATAAAAATAAAAATCTATACGCTTCTCTCCCAAATCGACAAAACAAAAGAGAAATACTCAACTACACGCAATCCCATCCAAGGCAAAATGCTCATCCCTCATACGTAAACGACTCCCAGAAATAAAATAGAAAAAGTCAACGATCCAATTTTGGATTGGAGAAGGATACAAGGCTATAAATTTAAATAGGCTATAAATTTTTAACTTTTCATAACACGTTTAAATTAAGACTGCATTGAAGCCGGGCGCAGAGACAGGTGCTTGTAACCTCAACTACTAGAGAGGCTGAGGCAGGAATTTTTTTTTAAATTAAAAGGGCTGGGGATGTAACTCAGTGGTAGAGCACCCCAGGATTCAATCCTCAGTACTGAAACAAACAACTACTATGAGTCACTGTTTTTCACTTATCAGATTGGTAAAAATTCAGTGATCTGACAATTTCGTGCGTTTAGTGATAAAGTAGGAAAATAGTAATTTCTCATCCAAAAGCTTGATGCAGGTGCAAATTGGCACTAACTTCATGGAGAGGAAATTAACAGTTTATCTCAAAATCACCAATGCAGATACCTAGCAATCTCACTTCTGGGAATCCATCCTGCATATAAAGTACGCACCTGCAAAATGCCACATTACAAGGTTATTCATCTTGCAGCGTCTGTGATAACATATTGAAACAACCTGAATGTTCACCACACAATGGCGTTACAGTAAGTGAAACAAGCAAGGCTCAGAACAGTGTGCATTCTATTTTGTAAACTGTGTTGAGCAGAGGTAGCAAAGCACTTTATGTATGGTTGTATTTGCATAACAAGAGTCTGTGTTAGAATAATTCACACTAAAATGTAAAAGACTGGCAGCTCAGAACTCTCTCAGAGATGGTACCTCTTTAAAAGAAGATGATACTGGTTAAACCAAATGAACCTACAATTTGATGGACTTTTATCAGGGTAATAAATTTGGAAAATGCATAGATCACAAGTCAAGAGATTTGCGGGGGCGGGGGGTTTCACAAGAGCTGTAGAAGAGGGGACTCCTCAGCTTCTCAGCTTTATCAAGGATCAGCTTTAATTAGATTAGACACAATAAGCTAAAACCAGTTACCTGGGGAGGCACTGGACAGTTCTGGGATATGCATGGGAAGAAAACTTCTCATTATAGTTCTTTATTACATGATGTTATACCACATGAATATATTATCTAATCAAACTACTGAACAGTAAAAGAGAGGAGTTTCAGTTCGTAGGCTCCTAAGCTTTGATCAAAACCTGTAACACCTACCCCAGCTCCTGTTCCAACAAAGCCTATCATTTGCCATCAGGTAAACATTCATGAGCAGTTTTATTACCCGTAATAGCTCACTGACATTTGCCAGAAACAACTTACATCAATATTGCTACTGCAAGCCATGGTGAGATAGAAAGCTCTTAGGCAACTCACTTACCCTCCCATGAGCTTCTATTTTCTCTTATGCAGAGCAAAGGTAAGAACAGAATGATGTTGGAGAATTGCTGGGAAATTCAGGTATGAGAGTGCTTCAGAGACCAGTGCAAAACCTGCTCTGCCTCCAACCATTGCAGCAGCCACATCTCAGCTGAAATGGATGTCAGTGCAGATTGTGGCCGCCAAGTTTTGTAAACCTCAGTGTGCTTTAGGAGGCCCAGAGAGGTCCCCAGTCTTTGCTCTTAGAGATGCGCTTCAGCGGGGTTCAGATCCAGCAATTTGCTTTTCTATTAAGCATCTCCCAGGTGATGCTGCTGTGGCTGGTTTACTAGTTCTCTGGTCCAGACTAGGGCTTTTCAGATGATGTGAACGCAAATCACCTAGCATCTTGTTATGTTTTCACTGTGAAGGTTCTGGTTTAGCAGACTCCCTTTACAGATGAGGAAACTGTGCCTTGAAAAGATGGAACAACTCGCCCAAGGACACTTGGGCCGTAAGGGCAGAGACAGGGTGAAGCCCCATGCAGGTGGCCACCATCCCTCAGGAACACCTGTCTCCCCTCTCCAGATCTGTGCTACAATCCCACAAGGGCCAGTAAGCAAGGCCACACCTCTGGACAATGGCCTGTCAATTTACTACATCAGACAAAGCCCTCCATGCTGAACTTAGTTCAAATCACCAGACTCTTTTCCTTTGTTTTGTTTTGTTGCAGTCCTGGCAATAGAGCCCAGGAGTGTTTAACCACTGAGCCCCCTCTTTAGCCCTTTTTATTTTTTATTTTTTTTGTTTTGAGATAGGGTCTCACTAAGTCACTGAGGCTGGCCTCAAACTTGCCATCCTCCTGCCTCAGCCTTCCGAGTAGCTGGGCTTACAGGTGTGCACCTCCACTCCCAATTTGGATTGTTCTTTTTAAAAATGCAATTTTGGTAAAATGGTTCCTCTAGCTGAGTCACCTTCCCTTCCAGGGACTCACACGTTTGATAGGCCCTTCTGTGAGAGCCCCAGGAAGACATGTAGAATTGTTTAACCTGGGTAGCCTGATTATGGCCATGTGGGGGAGGGGCCTTGGCCTCTGGACTCACCAGCAGGCCCCCAACTCCCCAACCCTCAGTCCTTGGTGTCTTCAGACTGTGACTGGTTTGTGAACCTCCTCTGCCATGAACTTGCTATGTCACTAGAAGAAATCAGTTTTGGAGATTCTCAGAGCTGGAAGGAGGAACCCTAGGAGATCAGCTGGCTCTGTGATCACAGAACCTCAATTTCTAGGCCACGGAACACAGGACCCCTGTCTCTGGCTGGCTTCCCCAGAGGCCAGGGGTGAGACATGGAGCGGCTCCCCATGATTTACAGAGGGAGGTCCTCAGTGAAAGAACCAGGAAAGCGGGTCAGGTAGGGCTATTTTTAAAATGTTTTGATTTACTTATTTTGCAGTGCTGAGGAGGGAATCCAGGGCCTCCCGCATGCTCAGCAAGAGCTCTTCCACCGAGCTCCACGGCCAGCCTCAGAGGGTACCACCTGAGGCAAGGATGGGGTGGGGTGGGGGCAGGCACAGAGTGGGGTAACCTCCCATCAGAGAGGGGCCAGCAGCCCTTTGCAGCTAGATGGAGGCAACACTCTGAGGAGCTTTTGCAGACGCCAATCCTTCCTTGCGGTTCTGAGAGCTTCTCAAATGTGCTTATTCACAAGAGGCCCCAAAAATCAAAAGGAGAAAAGGAGAGAGAAGACTACAAGCATTTTTCCATTTCCAGAAGACTCCTGGAATCCGCACTTGGAATAACCCCTGACGCCCCCGCCCTGTGACTTCCCGGCAGGCTGTGAAGGCCCCCCCCCCAGTTCCACCCGCTGTCCCTGCACTGACCCAGTCCCCCTCAAGGACTTTGCCCTTTGCCTTCCCTCGGCCTAGACTCTTCCACCCAGGTTTGCCCAGCTGGCTCCTCTTGTCAGATCAAACATCCCCTCCACGGAGATCCCTCCACGGGCATCCCAGGCCATTCCCCAGGGCCACATGCTGGGCCGCACTTTCTGCACTGGCCACAACCAGTGGCCCCCTAGGTGTTGTGCATCTCCCAGCTAGAATGGCCTCCAGGGGACACAACCTGGTTCTGGTCTAATCACCAGGTCCCTAGGGCCTGGCTCTGGCTGGGCACTGAGCAGTCTGTGCCACCCAGGAATTGGTACCTCAGTGAATGAATTAGACACTAGGACCAGCACAGGAGAACCAGGCTGGCTAATCCCCAGGCATCCTCAGCAACCAGAAGGAACTGGAACTGGCCACGGGGAGAAAGGAGAGCGCCCCCAAGAGACTGCTTGGCTGCCGAGTCCCTCTCCCCTCCAGCTCCTTGTCTCAGTGCCCACCCCACAACCTGGAGGCAGGCTTGGCACCAACAGGGGGATGCTCACCTCCTGGAAGTATGTGACCCTCTCCTGATGTCCAGGGGCTCCCCGTTTCCAATCCAAGTTCCAGATCTAAACTTTTCTGTCCCCCAGGTCCCTGAAAGTGCCACAGTGCTGACATCAGCCTTGCAGGGCTGCTGGGAACACCAGCATTGGGGCAACCAGGCTCAGACTCGCCCCACTGCAAACTGCCACCAGGGCAGGGGAAATTTCCACTTTGGGTGCCCATTCCCTCCCTGCTGCTGCAGGGGCTGGTGGCTCCTCCGGTTCCAGGACAGTCTCCACCTCAGCTGCACAGCCTCTGGTCACCTGGGAGATCCCCAGTGTTACCCAACAGCTCCCAGGAGCCAGGCTCGACACCTGCTTGCTCATAAACCCACATCTCTCTCCAGGGATCACCATCTCTGTCTTACAAAGGAGGAAGCAAGGCTGAGGGATTAGGTCACTGGCCCGAAGACACAGAGCTAGTGAGCAGCGGCATCTGGGTTTTAACTCTGCCCTCTGAGGGTTCAGTTCATTTATTAGGTGACTCGTCACTCTTGGCTCGTTTCCGGCAGCAGTCCTAGAAGGAGGGCACTGTGACTTCCATTTTTTCTGAGAATGGAAGTGTAATTGCAACAAGGTCCACTGGGTGCCCCTGGCCTCACGCAGGCTCTTCCCTCTCTATTGAGGACCCTTCATGAGGTGAAGGGTGTGCCACTAGTTGGTGGTCCCTGGCACCAGCTTTGTTTCCCAGATATGGAGACCAAGTCTCCATCAGATGTAAGGACTATGTACCAGACCCACAATGAGCCCCAGGTGCCTCCCTCGGCAAAAGTACATGACAGTGAAGGCCACCCCACAGGGTACATGCTGTGGGGACTGGCTGCCTGCCCTTCCGAGTTGGCCTGAGCTCACCTGGGGTGGCTCACCTAGAACCTGGCAGGCAGGGCCTGTGAGTGTGTTGTTCTTAGTTCTTCCCACCCTCCACCTTTGCCTCATCCCTCCCTCTTCCAGGATGATTGGGCCCCAAGCCCAGACTTGTCAGAAAACCAGCCCTAGGATGTGCTGGAGGCACTCACCCCACATCCTGATATGAAGGGGTGGTTTAAGATTTGAAAAATACTCCTGAAATCCCGATTTGGGATTGCAAATCTGAGGCCAGACTCTGAAATTCATCTAGACCTGTCTCAAAATAACAAAATAAGAAAGATTTGGTTATGTCGCTAAGTGGTAAAGAGCACTTGGTTCAATCCCCAGTATGGGGAGGCGAAGGGGATGGGAATCAATCATAATCTGTAAAAAAGAAAAATCACATGATCATATTAGTAGATGAAGAAAATGTCTGACAAAATCCAACATCTATTCCTGATTAAAACTCTCAGTGGGGGACTGGGGATGTACGTCAGTAGTAGGGCACTTGCCCAGCATGTATAAGGCCCCCTGGGTTTTGCCAAAAAAAAAAAGAAAAAAAAAAAGCCTTCAGTCAATTACTAATAGAAAGGAACTTCCTCAACCCGAAAGAGGGCATCTTTGAAAAAGTAGCAGCTAAACGGTGAAAGACTAAATGCTTTCGCTCCAAGGCTGCGGGGAGACAGGGATGTCTGCACTTATTTCCACTCGGACACTGGAGATTCCAGCCCCTGCACTCAGCAAGAAAAACAGAGGCTTGCAGAGAAGCTGTCTTCGCTCTCAGATGAGAGGTTCATCTCTGTGGAAAGTCCAGAGGATGCATAAAACTATAAAGCTAAAAAAAATACATGAGTACAGCAAGGTTGCTGTTCAGAAAACCAACATACAAAAATCAGCTGTATTTTTATAATCTAGCACCAAAATCTGGAAACCAACTAAATGTCTAGCAGCAGATGAATGATTGATTATGATAACCTCAAACTGAGCAGATTGAACACTTCTGTGCAGACTTAGGCAGGTCTACTTCACCTTGGCATTGTTTTCTTTGAATTGCATATGAACTGGGGCGTCTAGAATAGGCCAATTCATAAAGACAGAAAGTACAATAAAGTTACCAGGGATGGGGTGAGACCGGAATGGAAAGAGTTTAATGGGTAGAGTTTCTGTTTGGGAGGATGAAAAAGTTCTGGAAATAGATAGTAGTGATGGTGACACATAAAGAATATGCTAGCAGGGACAATATATACACTTAAAAATGGCTAGGGGGTAAATTCTACATTATGTATATTTTACCACAATAAAGACGTTTTTAAAGAACCCCAAATAAATCACACATAAGTGGAGACTTGCATTTCAGAGGGGAGGCTGCTGCACATTGAACCCGGGGCCTTGTGCATGCTAAATACCTGCATTTGTTCCTCTCACTCTCCTAAGGGGTCTCTGTTTGCAATGAGGCTCAAACAGCCTTTCTTCCCTTAGAGAGCCCGTCCTCCATGGAACCAGAATCCCCACAGGGTCATATCCCCATCTCTGCAGCCACCCTCCATGATAACAGCAGACTGGCCTTAATTTCTTGGCACCTGCTATATTTGAGAAGCAGAATATCCTTCCCCCTCCCTCACCAGCAGCAGAACTCACACAAAGGTGTGTGCACATGCATGCACACATACACACACATACACTCTGGCTCTCTCACTTTGGCCTGAGCCCCTGGAGGCTGTCAGCCTCTTATTTCTCCTGCTGTGCCACTTCTCTAAGGCAACAGCCCCTTCTCTGTGGCCCCCTATCCTTGGCCTCCCTCCTCTTTTAACCTGTCCAGAGGGTCCTGCGCCTCCACTCTGAATCTCCAGCCAGACTGGAAGCTCACTAACTATCCTGACTTTGCTTGGCTCCCTCTGCCTCCCGCCCTTTTTGAGTCAGGCCTAGCAGCAAGTGGATCAGCTGCCAGGGACTCGGGCTGATCCAGTCACTTTTTCACTGATTCAGGAATGTTCCTAGTGGAGAACAATGAAGAAATGGAATTGTTGGTGAACAGAGCGGCTTTTGTTTTAGATTTTTTTGGCATGCAGGGGGTCTGTCCAAGAGTTTGGCCTCATATATGTTGACTTTGGGTTCTTCCATGGATGTTGGCAGGGTCATCCCTGCCCCTCCCAGCCCTGGCTCTCTTATTCTGGCTCCTGGTCAGGTTTGCTCGGCTACATCTTCCAAAGAAATGGAACCAATCATTCATTCAATTTCACATCTCCCTCCCTTGCTGGAGGGAGCCCCAGTAAATTCCAGGCATTTAGATCAGAGTCTCATTGTATTAAATAATTAATGCGGGAATGCGTTATCAGTATTGGTAGTTTTCAAAGGAGTGAGAGGCAGCCTCTGGTCCCCAAGTAGCTTGGGGAGTCATCAGCCTCCCTGCAGGCCCAGCCCTCCTCCTTCCTCTGGCTCAGGCCTTGCCCTGGCTATACCCAGCCCCCATCCCACCTGCCTTCTAAGACATTTTTTAAGTGGGTTGTGAAGTCTCCACATCAGAGTTCAATGCTATTCTACATGCTTCTTTTTTTTTTTTTTTTTTTTTTTATAGCAGAGCCTCTCTTGTGTGCCCAGGGTTTGACACACAAAGATGGAAAGCTTCAAGCCAGCTGGCATGGTGGGGAGGCCAGGTCACAGTGAGCAGCCAAGGGGAGAGAGCCACACCCACTGACCTGAGCCTGCACTGGAGGGCAAGGAGGTGAGGGGCCCTGCCTACCCCTTCTAACAAATGATAAGAAGTGAGGTCTCACCTCCATCCTTCTGCAGGAATCTGTGAGAAGATGGAGAAATCCAAAACTAGTTTTCCCAGGGGGTGGTGGAGGGTGAGTTCCTCACTCTAGGACTCAGCCTGGGAAAAACGGTTGTTCCAGAAGCATTTGTCAGTACAGCTGGGGGCCTGCAGGCCAGCTGTGGGACCCAGCCCTCGCCAGCTGGGAAGCCGAGGCTGTGGGCAGCCGGGTTTCACCACTCTCAGCCTCCTTGCCCCTCAGCCTGCCCACACCAGCCTCCCTCTAGAGACCAGTGACAGCCTCTTCCCTCCATTCCTTGTCACAGGACTCTGGTGTCGCTTCTTCCAGAGACTCCTCACATTTACACTTCCTGCCAGCCTCCTGCTATGGCTCCAGAGCGCCCAGGCATCTTTCTCTCTCCCCCCACCACCCTGCTCTCTTTTTAATCTCAATGGTAGTGCACCACATATGCTTAGAGTAAACTGATTATTCAATAGTATCCCTTAAAATTCATATCCATCTGGAGCCTTGGAATGTGACCTCACTTGAAAAGTCTTTGCAGATGTCATTAGTTAAGGTGAGGCCATACTGGATTAGGGTGGACTCTAAATCCAATGACCAATGTCCTTATAAGAGGAAAAACATACAGAGAAAAGGGCACATGATGGCAGAGACAGAGATGGAGAGGTGCCCTGAGAGCCCAGGGATGGGAAGGAATGGCCCAGGATGGCAGGAGCTCCCAGAGGCAGGCAAGGGAGGATCCTCCCTGTAGCCTTCAGAGGAGCATGATCCTTCTGACACCTTGATTTCAGACTTCTAGCTTCCAAAATTGTGAGAGAGAAAATCTCTGCTGTTCAGAGCCACCCACAGCAGCGCTGGGAAGTGAACAGAACGCTGTTCCCACCTTGCTCTTCTCACCTCAGCTATCTTGAAAGCTGCGGCTTTGCCTCATTATTTTCTACCAGCTGCTGAGCTCTTCATCCTGTGCAGGGAGCCTTGTGAACATTTAGCACTTGCCATCTTTACTTTGTGCAGTCTGTGCTCCGTGACTGTCCTGGCTTTCCTGGTTTGGGCCTCCTTGGGTTCCTAGATAGAAGCATAATCCCTGGGTCGGGGAATAGGAGGTCCATTGGGTTCACTTAAATGTTTGAAGGCTGTTGAAAAGGAGCCCAGCACGGTTTGTGCTCTTACAAGCAATGTAGAAGCATTGCTTTCATGGGATGGCTTGTTTGTTTCTCATTGGCTTTATTTATGTTTTTCATGTTCCAAGTAAGTGTAAGTACATTGTCACAAGTGAAATGATACATGGGTGTCTCCTGCACAATACTTTTCTGTTAGAGTCTGTAAACAAGTCAGGATGGCGCCTGGCAAAATGCCAGAGGGAGTGGTTTTTGAAGTAACTCCACCGAGCCATTAAGTGTGGAGATTCCTTATTGGTTGACTGATGTATCTAGTCTATGCTAATTAAGATAAGCTGTGTGGAATGTATAAATACCACTCCTGTCCTACAATAAACAGCTCCCACTCCTGCTGTATCCATCTACACAAGCTGCTCGTCACCCCCCCCCCCCCCCCCGGGTTATCTTGCCCAGCCAGGCACTTTTCTTAATATAAGTAATACCCAGATTTGTGTCTCTTGTCTCTCCTCTTCTGTCCTGGCCTCTCCTTTACAGTACCACTGGGGTCACCAGCTGTCCTTCTATACCTCCCCTGCTCTCTTTCATGTATATGTGTGTGTGTGTGTGTGTGTGTGTGTGTGAGAGAGAGAGAGAGAGAGAGAGAGAGAGAGAGAAAGAGAGACTGGAATTTGAGCCCAGGGCTGCTTTACCACAGCTACATCCCCAGCCCTTTTTATTTTATTTTTTTATTTTGAGATAGAGTCTTGCTAAGTTGTTGAAGGTCTCTCTAAGTTGTTAAGGCTGGCCTTGAACTTGTGATCCCCCTGCCTCAGCCTCCTGAGTTGCTGGGATTGCAGGCATGCGCCACCATGCCCAGGTGTAGCTTTCTCTTTGCTCATGATAACACATGTGTGCTAACACATAAAGGGAAAGTTGGCATGCTTGTTCCAGTAAAATTGAATCACCAGATCCTGCCCCCACACTTCACAGTCAGTCCTGGGCATATTTGTAAGTCAGGACCATATAGACAAACATGCAGAGACTGGGGTTAGAGTGGGCGTACTAGGTTGTAGTTCCATCTCTCTGCTTCACATAAGCTCAAAACTGTGTCCCCTGTCCCTGTGGGCCATTAAAACCTAGATCTCAGCTGGGTGCTGTGATACATGCCTGTAATCCCAGTGACTCAGGAGGCTGAGGCAAGAGGATCACAAGTTCAAAGACAGCCTCAGCCCTGAGAAATTTAGCAAGACCCTTTCTCAAAATAAAAAATAAAAAGGGCTGAAGATGTGGCTCAGTGGTTGAATGGCCCCTGGGTCCAATCCCGGGTACAAAAAAAAAAAAAAAATCTTGGGCTGGGGTTGTGGCTCAGAGGTAGAGTGCTCACCTAGCATGCTTGAGGCACTGGGTTCAATACTCAGCACCACATAAATGTAAAATAAAGATAAAACAAAACAAAACCCTAGATCTCTGGGTTATCCAGGCAGGCAAAGGGACCTCAAGGTAGAACCATGGCCCCCTAGTCCAGCCATTCTGGTTCTTGATTTCTTTTATGCTTCTGGCCCTGGGACTTCTCTTATTTCCATGCAGCAAGTTAGCTGTGTGTGTATGTGTTCCCTCACACGATCATCTCAATAGACCCAGAAAAAGCATGTGACAAAATACAGCACCCCTTCATGTTCAAACCACTAGAAAAACTAGGGATAACAGGAACATATCACAACATCATTAAGGCTATCTACACTACGTCTCAGGCCAATGTCATTCTAAATGGAGAAAAGTTGAAGGCAAACCTAAAAACTGGAACAAAACAGGGATGCCCTCTTTCACCATTTCTATTTAACATAGTTCTTTAAACACTAGCCAGAGCAATTAGAAAAGAAACTAAAGGGATACACATAGGAAAAGAAGAACTCAAATTAGCGTTATTTGCTGATGATATGATTCTATACCTAGAAGACGCAAAAAGTTCCACCAGAAAACTTCTAGTATGAATAAATGAATTCAGCAATGTAGCAGGATATAAAATCAACACCCAAAAATCAAATGTACTTCTGTATATAAGTGACAAATCCTCAGAAAGAGAAACAAGGAAAACTACCCCATTTACAATAGCCTCAAAAAATAAAATACTTGGGAATCAACTTAATGAAAGAGGTGGAAGATCTAGATAATGAAAACTACAGAATCCTAAAGAAGGAAATCAAAGAAGACCTTAGAAGATGGAAAAATCTACCTTGCTCCTGGATAGGCAGAATTAATATTGTAAAAATGACCACACTACCACAAGCACTAGACAGATTTAATGCAATTCTGATCAAAATTAGAAATAGAAATAGAAATAGAAAAAGCAGTCATGAATAAGACACACACACACACACACACACACACACACACACATATATATATGAAACTGTATCCTAAATTTCTAAGGTGGCTTTGGAGTTTTTCTACCCAAATTATCCAATCTTCCATCTTCTGAAAAGGAATATCCCTTACATTGCTTTTTCCTTGTACTGACTCTTGGCCCTAATTATTTCATGTGCTCTTATTTCTGCAATTGAACTAGAACTCTGGGGTCATTCATAGGGCACAGCCCCACTGTGGACACAAAAGAGAGGTGGTTACTGGAAACTAGAAGAATGAGAGGAAAACAGCCTGGGCTCCCTGTCAGGAGCCATGTAGATGTGGCCACCTCATTTCACCTCATTTGGAGCTCAAAAAAGGTCATTAGGGCTGGGGATGTGGCTCAGTGGTAGAGCACTTGCCTAGCATGTGCAAGGCCCTGGGTCCAATTCCCAGAACCACAAAAAGAAAAGAGAGAGAGAGAGAGAAACCTCGACTGTGATGTTGGCAATTGTCCATAGGATGGAGCTGGGACTGCTTTGGCTGGAATAAAACAACTACAGGGGCAAACGGTAATAAGATTAATAGCAGGACTGGGGTTGTGGCTCAGTGGTAGAGTGCTTGCCTAGCATGCATGAGGCACTGGGTTCGATCCCCAGCACCTCATAAATAAACAAAATAAAGGTATTATGTCCATCTACAACTAAAAAAATTTTTAAAAAAAGAATAACAGCAAAGCTAACGTTAATGACTGTACATAACTAATATTAATGACTGTATGTCATTCGATCCCCCCCAACATGCGTATATACCAGTTCTAGGAATTCTCACCCCCATTTTGAAGATGAGAAAACCAAGGCTAAAAATGTTAGGTGACTTGCCCCAAGTCACACAGCAGCAGGTGGGCAAGCAAGTATTAAATCTAAGTTTCTCTAACCATGAAGCTCTTGCTGTTGACTACATTAGAGTGACAATCTGAAGGCAAGAGAAAAGGGTCACATTCCCCCAATCTGGCAATTTCTGCAGCTAAAAAGCCATATTGTGGCTCATGGTAGTGAGTTTGCCAAGCTTAATTGATCCCCAGCACCACAAAAATTAAAAAAAAAAAAAAAAACTGATTGTGAGGCCACAGGAGGAGGCGTGGCCTAGGGGAAGCCCTGAGGATGGGGGGTGACCTAAGCATCCAAGTTCGGCATCTGAACACAGAGACTGTGAGTCTGACCTTGAGCTGGTCAGGGCTGGGCCCCTCTGGCTGGAGCCCAGAGCCATTGGGCCTAGAGAAGAGCTATTCCACTTCACCACGGAGGGCTTTTCCTTCTTTATTTCCCGAGAGGCAGAGTCTGTGGCCTTTGCCCATTGGACTCCCCCAGTCCTCCTGATCGGGCTCATGCTGGTGCTGGGAGCTCAGTTTCCTCATCCTGTCAGCTGGGCAGCCAGTTGGTCAGGGCAGCCTTGGCTCTGCTGGCCATGAGAAGGCTCCTCACGGGTGAGGGAACACGGCCTCTAATCCCCACACCCCGCCCCACCTGGGGCTGTCGATGTGAGGTGCATGGGGGACAACTGGCATCTGTCTACCAAGGAACCAGCTCCTGAGGGGGGAAAACACAGAAGACAGGAGAATAGAGGGGAGGAACACTGAAGTAATACAGGATGATTCCAGAAGCTTCTGGACACAGTAGGATACCCTGTCCTCCTTTCCCTGCATCCCCTACTTCTCCTGCACCCTTCCTCTTTTTTGGAGGAGGTGCTGGGATGAAACCCAGGACCTCATGCCTACTGGCCCAGCTGTCTACCACTGAGCCACACCCTGAGCCCCAGCATTCCTCCTCTCTCCCAGTATCCTCCAGTTCTCCCAGCATTCCTCATCTCTCTCATTTTCCCTTTATCTTTGCCAGAATCTCCTCATTACTTCCAAAGGCTTTTTCCCAAGTCGGAGTCAAAAAGCAATCACCAACAGATTTTTACATTAACCAGTTACACTTCATTTTGTCAAGTGTAATGCATGACGGACTGTAAAATACAGCATTATTTTATGTGCCACTGAGAAAGACAAGGTAAACTGCTAAATAAATTATGATGCTATCAATCCGATTCAGAGAAGATATCAAAATGTGCAAGAGCAGGGTGCTTTAAAATTGGTAGAATATGGTCACACTAAGAGACCTGATGTGGATTTTGGGTCTTGCCTAAGGGTTACAAAAGGTTTCCACGTGCAGCATCTTGCTCTGTTAATGGCCCAGACTCTGGTGGATTCCTTTCTCTGCCCTGGTGGAAATCACAGGTTAGTTGGTGATCTTAAAGAAAGATTCAGAGAACCCCTACAGAGCAGTTCCAGACAGTCTCTATGGTGTGGATTATAAATGTGCTAGGTGTTCAGAGAAGGGATGGATTGAGGTTGGCCAAAGCGATCAAACAAGGCTTCATGGCAGGAAGAAGGGTAGGAATCTGTGCTGGGGCAGGGAGGGAAGGCAAGGATGGAGAATGGGGACAAGAGAAGACACTGGGGAGGGAGAAGTGTGGATAAAGTGAACAAGGAATAAAGATGAAGCCCACATGCCAGATGTTTGGAACAACAAAGAGAAGGTTCAGTTTGTTTGGAACAAAAAAGCTGTGTTCAGGAATTACAGGAATCTATGAGACAGGCAGGGCAAGGCCACAAACATCCTTGAAAGCCAGGCAGTTTATTTATTTTAATTAGGTATATATAACAGCACAATCTTCTTTCTTTCTTTTTTCTTTTCTTTTTCTTTTTTTTTTTTTTTTTTTTTTTTTTTTTTTTTTTGATACTGGGGATTAAACCCAGGAGGCTTTAACACTGGGTTACATCCCCAGACTTTTTTTTTTTTTTTAAGACAGGGTCTTACTAAATTACTTAGGGCTCCCAGTCTCTGAGACTGGCCTCAAACTTCCAATTCTCCTACCTCAGCCTCCTGAGTCTCTAGGATTACAGGTAAACTCCACAGCACCCAGCTGCCTGGCAGTTCTTGATGTGGCAGGAAGCAGGGAGCTAGTGCAGGTTCTTGAGTAGGAACTTGATCTGATAAACACTAATTTAGGGAACACTGATGTCCAAGAAGAGCTGGAGGCTAAGACATCACCTCTCCCTCCAAGATCTGCGACCAAAGAAGGTGATCTCCAAGGGGTCTCTAATGGAGGTTCACAAGTCTACAAAGGGCCTGGGGCAGTTCTATAAGGCAGTTCTAACCATGCTGAGATGAAGAAGGGTCCTGACCCTTTTAAGGACTTTTCCTTCAAGGTCTGGGCCACCCACTCTGGAAAAGGACAGCTGTATAAAGAACCATCTCCCTGACTCTGTAAAATGGGCATCACTTAACAGATGCAGGGGCTGAAACACTGCTTACATCTGTTTGATAGCCCCTTCTTTCAGGTTTGGTCCTACTTGGCCATTTGTAACAAAAATCGTAAAACTGCCTAAACCCTGTCAGGGGGTAACTCCACTTTAGGAGGTGGGCCACTAGGAAGTAATCAAGTCCAAAATGGCCCAAAACATTGCCACTTGGGAATGTAAGAGTCAAAGAACTACCCAAGAACCCCACAAGGGTGAAGGGATTCTGCTCACCAGGAAGGGTCAGTATCAAGCACTCAGCTGAGCTGTTTTATTCATTTAGAAACATGTTGAACTGGGGAGCAGCACCCCAACTGCATATGTGTCTGTATGTTGGGTGCTGCCGAAAGCAGTGTGTGGCACAAGCACAGGTTTGGCTTCAGAGCCCCACTTTCCTCATCTGAAATACGGGAATGAAATCTGCAGTCATTAGCCCTGGGCCTGGCCATGGTAGCTATAATTACTAGGTGCATGCCACACACAGACAATAATAGCCCACGCTCACTGCACCTGGACACAAATATTTTTGGCAAGGCCGGGTGATAGATGGACAGAGCCACCTAATGACAGCAGGGGCCACTGGCTCCAGTGTCTGGAGTGGAGACAGGAAATGGTACACCAGCGAGCCCAGTGCCATGTCTGGGAGAGCCACTTCCGGTGGGAAGAAGACCCAGGTGGGGAAAGCTGAGTGAGCCCCGATCTGCCACTCAGATGTTGGGGTGCAGCAACTTCCTTCCTCTCCTGACCGCAATCCCCTCTGGGCCTCTGGGAACAACTGGCCATGCCACTTCCCCAGGCAGTCTTGATATCAGGTGAATAAATTCTGCTATGGCCTAAATATTTGTACCCACCCGCCATTCCTCTGTTGAAATCCTAACCCACTAGGAGATGGTGTTAGGAAGCAGGGCGTTTTGGTGGTGATTAGGTCATGAGGGAGGAGCCCTCATGGATGGGATTCATGTCCTTGTAAAAGAAACCCAGAGAGCTCCCTCATCCCTTGTGCTATGTGAGCTTACAGAAGAAAGTCAGCTGTCTAGGAGGTGGGCCCTCCCCAGATACCAGATCTGCTGGAGGCTTGATCTTGCTCTTCTGGCCTTCATAACAATACATTTCTGTAATTCATTAACGCCCCCAGTCAATAGTATTTGGGTATGGCAGCTCGAACAGACTAAGACAAATCCAACTCCTATGGTCAGTCAGGCAAAGTTAGCCTCTCACCCAGAAGAACATCCAAGGTAACCAGAGAGGAAGCCAGGTACAGTGGTGCACACCTGTAATCCCAGCGACTCAGGGGGCTGAGGCAGGAGGATCGTGGGCTCAAAGCCAGCCTCAGCAACAGGGAGGCACTAAGCAACTCAGTTAGACCCTATCTCTAAATAAAATACAAAATAGGGCAGGGGATGTGGCTCAGTGGTTGAGGGTCCCTGAGTTAAAAAAAAAAAAAAATAGAAAGAAAGAAACCAGAGAGGAAACAAAAGGAAGGAATTAAAATGCAGCCAACTGTCAGGAGGGATTCCAGAGCCTGGAGTCCTTATTCTAATATGAATCTGCCCCTACCTGGATGAGCAGCCTCCTCCCATTCTTCCTCACCTCCACCCGTTTGCCTTGGCAAGAATCCCTTCCCTCCAGAGCTTGCTTTCTCTGCCTTGGCGGCATCCACCCCACACCCAGCTCTTGGCAGGACCAGCCCGTTCTGCCCAAGCTCCTGGAGAGTCCTCCCAGAGAGGGTCCTTTGGCCCATGATCCTCCCATGGGAACTATCATGGACTCATGCCGGGCAGAGTTCTTGTGAGAAGTAGATATGATAGTTGGTGACACCCACTGCAACAAATGTCAGCTTGGAAGAGCAACACTTCATTTTGTTCTCTGTCCCTTCTCCTTTGCCCAGCTCATAATAAATGCTCGTGATGCTTGTTGAATGAACAAGAAACAAGAATATAAGCTGAGTGCATTCACACAGTCTCCAGGAGGACCCACAAGAACCTGGCATCAGTGAATGTCTTTAGATAGATGTCAGTGGCGGCCTAGGGAACCGGCTATGCAGAGGAGGCTACTTTTCACTATAAGCCAAACTATGTTTTGAACGTTTTTTTACTGTGTTCATATATTATTATTTGAAATTAAAAACACAATGCCATTTACATTATCACCCTCAATTATTATATATTTAAATATAAATCTAGCAGGATACCTACAGTATCTAAGGAAAAACTATGCAACACAGGTTCAATGCAATTCCAATCAAAATCCCAGAAACTTATCTTTTGGATATCTGCAAACAAACTGATTCTGAGGTTTATGTGGAGGGTCAAAAGACCCAAAGAGCCAACACAACACTGAAGAAGAATAAAGTTGGAAGACTGGTGTTACCTGACTATAAGACTTCCTATCAGCTATAGCAATCAAGACAGTGAAGTTTCAGTGAAAGGACAAATAGATCAATGGAACACAGGGAGCCCAGAAATGGACCCAAATACAGCCGACTGAACTTTGACAAAGACAATTCAATGTAGAAAGGACAGTCTTTTTAATAAATAGTATGCTCAAACCACTGGACATCCACATGTAAAAAATTAAGCTAGACAGAGACCTTACACAAAAATTAATTCAAAATGGATCTTAGAGGATGTGAGGGTGATCTGGTTGCGAGATCTGTCACCCCATTGATTGCCAGTGTTGATTCGGCTGACCTGGCTGGCTAGGCAGGTGTGCCCTTTCTCCCTCACGTATGTCCCTCTCAAAGCTGCAAGTTCAGTCAAACTGGACGACCTTCTCTGATAGAGGAGGACCATGTGCTCCCCTGCTAGAACCTCCAAACAAGCTCTCAACATGGACCTTAGAGGCTGGGATTGTAGTATTTGCTAGAGCATTTGCCTAGCATTCCTGAGGCCCTGGGTTTAATTCCCAGCACTGCAAAAATTAAAAATTAAAAATAAAAAAGTCTTAGACCTAAATGTAAAACTATAAAATTTCCAGAAGATCATAGAGGAGAAAGTCCAGGTGATCTTGGACTTTCATATTAACAATGAGGGAAATTTTGTGCTAAGTGGAACTCCAGATGCTCAATTTTTATGAGGTTTTAGATACACTAAGGGCATAATCCATAAAAGAAAATTTAGGTTAGACTTTATTAAAATTAAAAAGTTCTTCTCTGAAAGACATTGCTGAGGAAATGAAGAGAAAATATTTGAAACAGATACATCAATAAAGTACTTGTATCTAAGATATACAGAGAACTCTTGAACTCAACAATAAGAAAACAAACCCCAATTAAAACAGACAACAGAGATGAACAGACACACCTCACCAGAAACATTGGGAGATGCTCATCAGACATCATTAGGGAAATGCAAATTAAAATTACACTGAGCTACCATGAAGCACCTCTTAGAATAGCTAAAGTCCAAAAACTGTTGCTAATAAGTGCTGGAAGGATGGCAGGACAGGGGAGCTCTCATTCTCTGCTGCGAGAATGGGCACTAGTAGAGACACTTTGAAAAAGCTTGTCAGTTTCCTGTACACTCTTCCCACACAACCCAGCAGTCTTGTTCCTAAGTACTTACCAGATGAAGCTGAAAACTTATGTCCACACAAAAGCTTACTCATGAATGTTTATAGCAACTTTATTCATAATCACCCCAAAGTAGAAGTCAGTTAGCAATGTTGGTCTGTAGTCCCAGCTACTTGGGGATGCTGGGATAGAGGAGCACTTGTGCCCAGAAGCATTTGAGCCCAGGAGCTTGAGGCCAGTGCAGGCAACATAGTGAGACCCCCATCTCAAAAACAGAAAACAAAAACAAAACAAAAAACAACAACAAAAAAATACTAGCAGCAACCAGTAACTAGATGAAGGGATAAATAAACTGTGATACAGCCATACAATGGAACATTACTCAACAATAAAAAGAAATAGGCTATTGAACCACTAAAAGACATATAGGAACATATATCTAAATGAAAGAAACCCATCTGAAAAGGCCACCTACTGTGTGAGTTCTGCTATGTGACATTCTGGAAAAGGCAAAACTAGGGAGACAGATAAAAGATCAGTGGTTGCAGGCGTGAGGAGGGCTGAACAGCTGGGACACAGGGGAGCCATAGGGCAGAGGAACAGTTCTGTGTGATACCTATCACTATACATTTATCAAAATCCATAGAACTGTACAACAGGAAAAGTGAAGCCCCAGCGGAAACTAAGGACTTTAAATTATTTAGATCATATTATGTGTTACTATTAGACCAAAGGTATGAGGACACAAATGCAACATGTGACGACACAAATGCAACATGTGACGACACAAATGCAACATGTGACGACGACACAAATGCAACATGTGACGACACAAATGCAACATGTGACGACACAAATGCAACATGTTAACAATGAGGGAGATTTTGTGCTGGGGTTGGGGCAGCTAAATGGAACTCTAGATGCTCAATTTTTCTGTAAATCTAATACTGTGCAATTGATTTTTTTAAATTTTAAATGTATTTTTGCAGCACTGGGGATGGAGACCTGGGCCTTGTACATACCCTATTGCTGAGCTGCAACCCAAGCCTTGATTATTTCTTAAAGAAGTTTTTCTATTATTTTTTAGTTTTTGGTGGACACATCATCTTTTTTTTTTTAATTTTATTTTTATGAGGTGCTGAGGATTGAACCCAGTGCCCCGTGCATGCCAGGCGAGCATGCTACTGCTTGAGCACATCCCTAGCCCTAAAGAAATTCTTAAAAAAGAGTTTTAAACATTAGCTGTTCAGCAAATGTTAGCAGGCAGATGGCTCAGGGTTCAAGTCCTCATGTGCCTAACATCCTCCTCCAGGGTGATACCCATGCTTTACGAGTCCAGGTTAAGGATTCCAGAGCTCTCACTGTAATTAGAGAATCAAAGCTCATTCGGCCTGCATGATTTCTACGGACAGAGAGGAGTGGCTCTCCTGTTCCCTCAGAAAGTGACACGGGGTGGACCAGGGAAGGGAGTGGGGATGAGGACAACCAGGTGGCCTTCTCTCCAGATAAGAAGCCCATGAAAGAAGTCTTCCTGCCTGTGGGAAGACAGTGGAAAGTACCTGGCCCTGGCCCAACCTCAGCTGGTCCAGCTGGCCTGCTGGCCTCTGCATCACCAGCGTCACTGAGGTCTGGGACATCCCCCCCAAGGAGATCATGGAGAGGGTTATGAAGCCTGCATCCCAGCACAGAAGTGGGAAGGAGCCTGGAGAGTAGGGGCTACCAAAGGACCACTACTGTGCCCCAGTGTGCCCCTTCCCACTGTGGGATCTGGGGGGAGTCCCTAAGAGACTTTTCTATCTATAAAATAGCACTACCAGAGCCCCCATCCAGGATGGGGATGCACAGGAGGAGTAGAAGAGAAAGCTTATATAAATGTGGCACCAGCAAGCTGTGAGGGACACTAATGTTACCATCATCAGACCCAGCAACTGATACAAGCCTCAAGGGGCAGAATGAGGTGAAGGAAAACTCTGGGGTCCTGAGCATGGCTTAACCTCCCAGAGCCTCTGTTTCCTCATCTGCAATGTGGACATAACAACAGCACTTCCTTAACTGGGCTCTGTGTGATCCCACAAGAGAGTGCTTGTCCAGGGCCCACGCTTCCAGGCACAGGTCAAGGATAGTTCCCCTGCACCTTAGCACCAAGCAACTGTCACCCAAGCTAACTGATGACATTCTAGATTAACTGCTGTCACTGCCGGGGCTTCCTTCACTGCAGCTATAAACATGGTAATAGTTCTGTCTCAGATTGGAGGCCAGAGGAGGCCACCATATCGTCCCCATTAGTGATGGCATTTACTGCCTGTTGGGCGCTAAGCTGGAGCTGGATCGACTGGGTCATGTGGACAAAGTCTTGGCATCCAGAGAGCTGGGTTAGAAAACACACAATTATCAAAAAGTCCAAATGAACTCAAAACCATAGGAAAGACTTGGAGTTCTGGGAGAAGTTTTTAAGGAGGGTCCCACTTAATGGAAGTAGAAGGGAGGCAATGAGTGACATGGCCTGGCTTCCAGTCAAGGCCGGTGGTATGCTCAGATCCTGGAGAACGAAACAAGTTGGGCCTGACTCTCAGAGGAGCAAGGCTGAGGTATGACATGTGATGCCAGCCAGAGGTGGGGCAGTGATGAGTCACTGGTCAGGGAGGCGTGGAAGCTAGAGCTGCACCTGGGAGAGTGTTGGTCCCTGGGCATGCACTGCCAGGAACAGGGGCGGAGCAGTCATCTTGGGGGAGTTGAGCAGGGAGACTTCTGCCCAGCATAGAGGGCTCCAGTGAGACTGCTTGGGTTTATCCCACCCACCACAAACTAGCTGTCCTTGGGCAGACACTTCAGTCCCAGCCTTGGCTCCTGGGTGTGAACAGCACCTGCTGTACACAGGTGAGGACTGAATCCAGCCTGTTCAGCATTTAACACAGTGAGTGGCCCAGTGTGAGTATGGGTGGCAGCAATTGTCATCACTGTTATGAGGAGAGGGCTGGGAGCAATTCTTCCTCCTCCCATCTGCCCCCTCCCTCTGAGCTGGGTCCCAACTTCACACACACCAGGACTGATCACATCAGAAAGGCACAGAGCCTGGGAAACCCCTGGTTCCACCCCTGCCTCAAACAGGAGTCTTCTCTGCATCTCGCCCAGCCTCTTCTTACATGCCTCCACTGAGAGAGGACTCACACTCTACGAGGCAGCCAGCTCCACATTCAGACAGCTCTGAAAAGTTCACTAGGCTGAGCCAAAATCTGCACCCTGTAAGCTGCCCCTTAGTGGAAGCAAGTTTCCTGCCAGGGACTTTCCAATGTCTGCAATCCACCCATCCCACAAATGCCAGGGATCTCCTGAGCTGGGCCCCTGCCACTGCTCCAGCAAGCCTCCCCTGAACCTCAGCCTCTCCCAGATGGAGCAATTCCTTCCACAGGGACACAGACACCCCTCCAACACCCAGGCCTGTTGCTGTCTCTTCAGCAATACCTGCTTGGGGGCAGAAAGCTTTGGATTTCCACAGCCCTCCTGCTAATAATAGTTCACAAGCAAGGCCTCACACAAGCCCCACAGAATCCCTGGGAGACATCTCTTTATTGTGGTTTTTAAAAAAAACCCACATAACATAAAATCTATCACATTAAACATTTTTCTGTGGCATTGAGAACATTCATACTGTTGTGCAATCATCACCACCATCATCTCCAGAACTATTTCATCTTGCAAAACAAACTCATACCCATTCTCCCCTCCTTCCACCATTCCACTTTCTATTTCTATGAATTTGATCACTCTGAGAAACTTAGGTAAGTGAGATCATGCAGTATTTGTCTTTTTGTGCCTGGTTCATTTCACTTAGCAGAATATCCTCAAGGTACATTCAGGTTGTAGCCTGTGACAGGATTTCCTTCCTTTTAAAGACTGAATTAAACTCTATCATATGGAGTTTGACTTGCACATTCTTCTGTGGATGATGAGTTGCTTCTACTTTTTGGCTATTTATGAATAATGAACATACATGTACAAATGTCTCATTTTCCTGGGACCTTGCTTTTAGTTCTTTTCAGTACACACCCAGAAGTGGGGCTGCTGCTGGATCATGTGGGGATTCTCTTTTTAATTTTTTGAGGAACAGCCGTGCTGCGTTCCTCAGGGCCTACAACTGATTTGCATTCACAATAGTGTGTGAGTTTCCAATTTCTCCATGTTCTCACCAACACTGATTTTCTGGTTTTGCTTTTGTTTGGATAGTAGCCATCCTGATAGATGCAAGGTAGTTTAGAAGATACCATTTTTATCCCCATTTTATGGCAGAGGACAGGGGACTAGTGAAGATTGGTGACTTGCCAAAGGTCCCATGGGCAGCAGATGGCAGGGCTGGGATTCAAGCTCAGGCCTGCCTATGACCTCCAACATTGAGCTTCTTGCAGGTCCCGGCCAAGGAGGAGCCAGTGATGCTGAAGGAGACTACCCCTGTGAGATGTAAGACTTCCCCCAGACCCTGTGTTCCCCCAACCTAGGCAACCCTGGAACCAGCACTTCAGGCCAGGCTTCCCTCTTGGACAGGCAGCTGCCAGATAGATCTTGGAGCATTGGTGAGAAAGCAAGGGGGCAACACGGATTTTAGAATCTGGTGGAGCCACTGAGGCCACCTAAGCAATGAGACACCTAGAGGTAGACCTGGCACACTCCATCCTGATCCACATCTCAACACTGTCATTTTCCATTTGCATGACCATGGGCAAACTAGGAGACTTCCCTGGACCTCAATCTCTTCATCTATGAAATGGGGGGGGGAGAATAAATGGAAGCTTGCAGGGAGTTGTATGTAAGCATTAAGTGAGTACTTGTCATACTGTACCAGGTTGAAGGGTGGACAGCAAACAGTGCCTGCCACCGCAGCCTTCTCCCATACCATCCATCCCTACCCCACACTGCTATCCACTCTGCCCTCCCCCTGGAGGGGTTAGCGGAGCCTTGAGATTAAGAAGTCAGCCTCTCAGGCGACTCCTTTAAGGAGTAACATATTTGAGGGCATTTGTTTTGGTTTTTGTTTGGTTTGCTACTAGAGATTGAATCTAGGGTTGCTTTATCACCAAGCTATATCCCCAGTCTTTTTAAAATTATGAGACAGGGTCTTGCTTAGTTGCTGAGGCTGGTCTTGAAATTGCAATCCTCCTGTTTTAGCTTCCAGAGTTGCTGAGATTATAGGCATGCCCACCATGCCCAGCCACTGTTCTGTTCTTCTTAGAAAAACAAATAAACAAAATAATAGTAATTCCTTTGGTGAAATTAATATAGGAACACAAATATATTTGCTGCCATATTATTTGTAATAATGATAACTTTGGCAGCACCTTGAATGTTCTCAAGAGGGACTCATTGATAAGCCTTACTTATTAATGGGATTATTAAGTTGTTAAAAAGAATGATGGAGATTTACACTTATTGGTATTCCATGACATACTGTTTTTTTTTTCCATGACATACTGTTGAGTAGGGAAATAAACAAATTAGAAAAGTCATACATAGATGACCCTATGTGTGTTTATATAGACAGACTCCTACTCCAGGGATGGCTTCCTGATCAGTAGCAGTAGCAAGCATCACCTAACAACCTGTTAGAAACAGATTTTGGGGCCCCACCCCAGTTCTTCAGAACCAGAACCTGTATTTCAACTCCCCAGTGATGATTCATGTACGCATTATACTTTAGAAGATGATAAAGTGGGGTGCTGTCTGGATAGTTGCCCCGTCAAATATCATTAGAAGTCGAGGACCTCTGCTGGGAAAGCAAGGATTTTTTTCTTATTCTCTTCTGAATTATTGGTATTTTTTATAATATTCACATAATAAAAACAATAAAGCTACAAAAATGCTTGCAAAGATATGAGACTAAAAACTCTAGAACTCCTAGAAGAAAGCAGGAGGAAAAGCTTCATGATTTTGGACATGGCCATTATTTCTCAGTATGACCCCAAAAACTCAGGCAGCAAAAGCAAAGGTCGATAAATGAGACTACATCAAAATATAAGTCTGTGCGGACAGGACGTGATCAACAGAATGAAAAGGTGACCTATAGGTAGGAGCAAATGCTTGCAAATTAGATAATGATAAGGAATTATCATTATCTAATATATAATAATTATGATTATCTAATATAGAACATTATATAGAACTCCTACAACTAAATAACCAAAAATCAAATAACCCAATAAAAACATGGCAAAGGACTTGAATAGACACTTTGCCAAAGATGATATACAAATGGATAACAAGTGTATGAAAATATTGTTGGTCATCAGGGAAACAACAACAAAAAAAAACCTCAATAAGATACCTCTTTGCACTCATATCAACAAGAACAGCAACTACTACTATTGTTACTAGAAAATAAGAAGACTTGATCAGGATGTAGAGTCATACGAATCATTGTGCATTGTATAGTGGTTCCTCAAAAAAATAAATAAATAAAAATAGAATTACCATGTGATCCAGCTAATTTACTTTGGGGTATATATTGAAAATAATTGAAAGCAGAGACTCAACATGATACCTGTACACTCACCTTATAAACATATTATTCACAATAGCCAAGAGATGGAAGCAACATAAGTGTTGACAGATGAATGGATAAGCAAAATATAATGTGTATATATAAGATGAAGTGTCATTCAACCTTAAAAAGTAAGGAGATCCTGACACATGATACAACATGAAGGAACATTGAAGATGCTCTACTAATTGAAATAAGACAGTCTCAAAATTATTGAGTGGGGTGCAGTGTACCCTCCTATAATCCCAGCTACTGAGGTGGGCTGCTGCAGGAGGATCCTAAGTTCCAGACTAATCATAATAATCTAGCAAGAGCCTGTCTCAAAATAAAATAAAAAGGGGTGGGGATACAGCTCAGTCGTAGAGCCCCCTGGGATTGATCCCAGTACTGTGGGGGGGGGGGGAAATGCTGTGATTTTGCTTACACAGTGAATCTAGAGCAGACAAAAATCATATAGATAGAAAGTAGATAACCAACAATAAAAATTAAAAAAAAAAGAAAGTAGAAAGATATTTACCAGGGGCCAGAGAGAGGAGAAAGGGGATTATTTAGTGGATATAGAGTTACAGTTTTGCAAGACCTGTTGCACAACAGTACACATGTACTTAACACAACTGAACTCAAATAATATTAAAATGGTAAGAAATGCTTGCAAAGAGATTTTAATGACATAAGAAAATTGGAAGATAAAGCAGGAAACACCAGTTCTTAGTCTGAAAGTGGACTTTCTCGTGCTGCCAGAGACAATGGGAAGCCCAGAAAGCTTTGAAACAGGGGCCTGATCTTTCCTAACAGTTGCCAGAGCTGGGTGTGTTTGGCACATACCTATAAACCCAGGAGGCCGAGGTAGGAGGACCACAATTTGAGGCCAGTCTAGGCAACTTAGCAAGATCCTATCTCAAAGTTTAAAAAGAAAAGTTGGGGTGTAGTTAATGGAATAGTGAATGCCTAGTAAGCTCACGTGTGAGCCCCTGGGTTCAGGGTTGGGGAGGAGCCAAGGCCAGGTCATATCATCCTCAATTCAAAGTCCTCTCTGGCTTCTCTTACTAAGATGAAAATCAAAATCCTAACCATGGCCTCCAGGACCTGGTATGTTCTTGCTCTGCCCTGACCACTTATCTACCATTCTCCTCTTTTTATCACTGCTTGGTTTCAGTCTCTCCAAACTTCAGCCTAAAAATTCTGGGAGGTCCACATCTTCTTGTCTTTTTAAATTCATCATCTAAACCTTTCTAACTGTAGCCAAGACTCAACACATACACATCTCTGGTCTGAAGAGGCTCAAGGGGCAGACTGGCTGGTCCTCCAGGCAGGGTCAGTGACCTTCCAGGCTGCCATGCATGGACACAGCTCTCCCTGCAGTCCCTGGGAAACTCAGGAGGTAGTTCTCAGGCCAACCTCAGCGCAGGTCTCAGAAGAAAGACACCACTCCACAATTGTGGGACATGATTCTCAAACACAAGCACAGAGGACAACCACAGCCTAGAACCCCCTTGGGACTGTCCCAGACCTGGAGATCATAGTTCTCCAATCTCCATGGAGTCTCTTTTAGGCTCAAAGGGACAGACTGCCTATTTCAGACAAGTGGTCTCTTCCTCCCAAGTCTGAGTCAGGGCAGCTACAGGACAGTATTGTACTAGGATCAGGGGCAGAGGATGGGAGTGGGGACAGCCTAATTGTCCTGAGCCCTAATCTGAGACTGTAGAAGAAATCCACATTCTCTGGTGGTGGTGACTGGGATCAGAGCCCCAGAAACCAGGGCCCCAAGTCCCCAGCTAGGCTTCCCTGCACTAGGCCTAACCTGAAGATTCCATTCTTGGCACTTAATTTTTCTGGGTGCCACCAAAGTCTCTGAGATGGAATAGAAGGCTGGGGGCATTCCAGACACCCAATATCATGCCCCTCTGAAATTGCCAGCACAGAATTTCAAATCTGCTTAAACCCTTAAGTCATTGAGATCAAGTTTAAATTCCCACTTGACCTTCCAGGCTCTTCACAGCTTGGTCCCAACTGACCATCTGATCTTATGCCAATGCCCCCTTTCCCTATACCCAGCTAACTCTGCAGTCCCCAGAGCTTCCCATCCCTCTCCAAATTCCACTTGGCTTTGGCACTTACTTTTCCCCTTCCTCTCAGTCCCTGCCTCACAGGCTACTCTTTGTCCTTCAGCTTAAGCCGTTTCCTGAGTGCCCAGACTGAAGTGATCATTGTCCCTGCTTTCTCAACACTATTTCAAGAGCAGGGAGGCTCTCTTATGCAGTTGTCACCTGGTTTCCAGCGCCCAGCCAGCCAGTCAGATTAATGTTTATTTACAGAGATAATGAACACATTACTTTTCTGTATATCTTTATGTTTAATTTGGCTACATTTTGCAAAGGTCTTGGACAGAACCTTAATCTTTCATAATAATGGGCCCCTAAGTGCCAGATGTTTACCTGTGCTGTCTCATGTAATACTATGGCACAAGTTTTCAGATTTCCATTTCAAGGATGAGGACACAAAGGTTCAGAGGGGGCCAATGACAGCCCACAGGTGGGGAGTGGTATTGTTAGGATTGGAATCCAGTCTCACTGGATCCAGAGCCTGAGTTCATTGTGCTGTGTGGCATTTGTGGCACCCAGAAACCTACCATAGTGGCAGCTGGGAGAGGAATAGACGGTGCACCCACAGACTTCCTGGGAATTCTTATTCTGTCCAAGCCTGAGTTGTAAGAAAGGTGGCTGAGAGCCAGGAAGGGTGGCATCCTCATCTCATAGCAGGAGTAGCTGAGAGCCTAGGATCCTTTGAAGGAGGAGGCCTGACTCTAATGCCCAGCCCCCCATCCTAGGGACACATGGCATTATAATCAAAAAGTTCTCTCACCGGATGCAGTGGCTCACACCTGTAATCCCCACCGCTTGGAAGGCTGAGATAGGAGGATCACGAATTCAAAGCCAGGCTTAGCAAAAGCAAGGCGCTAAGCAACTCTGTGAGACCCTGTCTCTAAATAAAATACAAAATAGGGGATGTGGCTCAGTGGTCAAGTACCCCCGAGTTCATTCCCTGGTACCAAATACATACACACACACACACACACAAACACACACACACACACACACACACACACACACACACACACATACATACACACACATATCTAAAGAGTGAGGAAACTTTTCATTCCAGGTACAATGGGGCTGAAGAAGAAGATGACTTGACTTTCTCCTGCCTAGCTTATAAAATGGCTCAGGGAGAGCTCCAGCTTGGAAGCACCCTCTGGAGTGCTTCCTGAGTAGCAGACATTATGCTTCACATACACTGTCTCTGTCTTCTGACATCCCTAAGAAGTTTTATAATCTGTACTTTACATATGAACTGAGACGCAATGAAGTTACTAGGTGAGAGTTCTCAGTCAGCCAACTACTGTATACAAACCAAGCTCTTAACAACTATACTAGACTGCTTCCATTCACCTTCCTTAAAAATCCCCAGAGAACACAAGTTCCCCACCAACCTCATCATGCCACCAGGGTCCTGGAAATTAGTAAATGAGTCCTATAATTCTTCTGAGTGAGCTGACCCCAATATACAAAATGTTTTTGCCCTTTGTCTCAAGTATTCATCCTGGATGGAGAATAAACTGCAGGAAGTGGGGTGGCGGGGGAAACCTCAGCAAAACTAAAAAGACCCAAAAAAGTTATTTTCACAGAGGTGTCCATAAAAGATGAATTATTAATTACAAAAACACCTGGAAGCAATCCACCTTCTTCATCAAGAGGCAAAGGCATCCTAGGATGGGTTGTTATTGTGGCAAATACCACATGGACCTTAAGTGTCATAGTTTCTGTGCATTTAAAACAAGTTCAAAGTGTAAAAGCAGAACACTTTGTTTTAATTTCAGAAACACTGTCTGGGGCTAGAGTTGTGGCTCAGTGGTGCAGCACTTGCCTGGCATGTGTGAGACCCTGCGCCACATATAAATAAATAAATAAAATAAAAGATCCATTGACAACAACAAAAAAATAATTAAAAAAAGAAACACTGAACGAGGAAGGCTTACTAATGCTATTTTTCCTTTCTTTTAAAGAATTTTACATCAATTAACTTTTGATAAGGTAATTCATGCAAGTGATAATTCATGCACATGATACATTAAGAGTCTAAAGATCCAAAACAATAAATACATAGTGGAGTAGCCCCCAGGAACCCAGAACAACCTTTTCGGAATGTGGGTTTGAAGACTGATAAAACTCAGAAGGGGTAACTTGTTTTATGGATTTGTGTATCTGCTTTTTCCTGCAAGGCTGTGAAGGCAAACGTTAAAAAACAAAACCCAGAGCAGACAATTCACACCATTTCTGAGATGTATTCTGGAGTTTCTTGGCTGGGACTGTTTTTGTCAATTCTAGTTCATGTTCCTCTTGCTGTGATGGGTGAAGAAGCAGCAGCAGCTAAATAATGAGGTTTAGCCAGTCATAAATAACAGAGAGAGCAATCCTATGAAAAAAACAAAACAACAACTCTGCTTCTTACCTGCTTGAGTGCCAGGCTGTGGTCTTCTAAGGCTTGCTTTCAGCTTTAAGGGGTTCTAAGTCCTGGAGCAGATGCCTAGGGACTGTGGGCAGTGGGCACCAGATGGGGAAAGCTGTGGCTGCCCCCAGCCCACAAACTAGGCTTCCCATCTGATGAGAAGGGCTGGGAATGCAAGCCACTGCAGCTCCAACTTCACTCTGGAAGTTGGAACTGGAGCCAAGCAAGGGTGGGGCAGGGCCACATGGCCCCAGCCTGCCTTGAAGTGCAGTGTAAGAGACTCAAACACAGAGGATCAGTCAGGGAACAGTTCTGACCAAGGGCAAGTATGGTGTGAGTCCCTAGAAATCAAACCATGACTTTCAGGCAGGTTGGAGTGTTTTAAGAGATCCCCTCCAGAACATGGGGATCTTGACAAAAAACTTATCCTTCTCAGTGACTCAGAAGGTTGAAGCAGGAGGCTTGCAAGTTCAAGACCAGCCTCAGCAATGTAGGCCCTAAGCAACTTAGCAAGACTCTGTCTAAAATAAAAAAAAATGAAAAGGGCTGGGGATGTAGCTCAGTCATTAAGAACCCTGGGTTCAATCCTCAGTACCAAAAACAAGAAAAACAAAACCAAAAAACCCCAAAACCTCATCACAAAACTGAATACAGCTGGTGATGCTGTAGTCACTGAAGCTTGTGCATATAGGGACATTAGTTCTAGAAAAGGCCTTTCTCTGATGCATAATACCACTGCTGAAGACAGAAAAATGACCAAGTCTACCAGTCTTCAGATAGGGACCTGAGTTTAGGGAGGTGGAAAATTCCACAGCTGGTTACTGAGTCTAACCCCAAAGCCTCAGACCCAGCCCTGTGGTTACTCCTGGAAAAAGAAGAGCCTCTCCCTCAGTCTATCTGCAAAGACATGGAAGTCTTGTTTTACCTGGATCACAGTGACTGGTCTGAGGGTGGCCCTCTCTAGCAGAGTGCTGTGGGTCTTCAGGGACAGCACCATAACCTTTCCAGAGTAGTTTTCAAAGCAAGTTCCCTGATTTTACTAGACTGTATTTGGAGTAGTTGGGGGTGGCCACCTCCCTCCCCTCAAGGCATCCTTCAGCTCTCCCACCACCGGACATCACAATGGATGCTGTTGTTCAAAGAAGTGATCTACCGAGGAGGGGAGTTTGCGGTGCTTCCCAGAATGTGAGCACAGAACCCTTCATTAAGGACCCCTTGTTAACATCTAGGATTCCACTGCATCTAGTCTGTGAGGGCTGGCCTGGATATGAGAGCAGGGCTTATTCTAAATGGGAATTGATTTGGCAGTTAAAGAAATGCTTCCTTAGTTGAACTGGAGAAAGCTGGATTCCCTGAACTTGCAATGTGCCCACACTGGAATGTACACAGCTACTGCCCCACCTCCACTCCCTATGAGTGGCTACCCTGGCTACACCCTCTGCAAGGCCATGCTGAGGAGCTCTGCTGAGGCTTGATTCACAGGCAGTCCCTGGGAGGCAGAGGGGGCAAAGATGATGGGGACACAGTCACAGGCCCTCAGTGGGGACCCTTGGCTTAGAAGGATGCCCTCCTTTCCAAGTGACCCTATAAAACCAAAGGGTTCACAATGGAGGTGGCTTGGGGTCTTCCAGGGCCACGGCTCTTCAGACCCTGGATGCTCAGCACATCCCTGTTACCACAGCCATAGGTCAGTCAGTCCTGCTTTTATCGTTTTATAGCCAGGAAACCCAGATGGAGCTTAGAGGTAGTGAATCACAAGTCATCTGATGCCGTGTCCAATGTTTTCGCCATAGACTTCTTTCCTGCTTGGCCTTTGACAGATGGAGCCTTGCTTCTGATGGCTTTGTGTGGCAAAGTTGCCTTTCTTCAGTTACATCATATCCTTAAAGGAGGCCCCCAGCATGTCTAACAGCTTTGGGGCCCAATAACCCAGTTATTAATACCTGTCTTGACTATCATGTCACTAGCTTACACACACACACACACACGTTCATGGCCTGAAAGATGGCAACTCCCCAATCAACCTCATCAAAAGCAACATTTTTTTTTTTTCCTTACAGTACTAGGGATTGAACCCAGGGCTGCACTACCATGGAGCTGCATCCCCAACCCCATTTTTTTTGGACACAGGGTCTTGCTAAATTGTTCAGGCTAGGCTCCAACTTGAGATCCTACTCACCTCAACCTTCAGAGTAGCTGCAGAGACTCTCCTTTCATTAAGGAGAGATTTTGTTTGCAGTCAGAGAAGTGGGAGAGTTCTGTCAGGTGAGTCTTTGAAGACCAGGTTCTGGCAGGTAAGAGGCCAGAACTGATGTAGGCTTGCTTCTGACTGGGTATGACAGAGCAGCTGGATTCAGGGGTGGGCAAGGTACAGTGATGCTGAACACAGTCCTTCAGCTATTTCCAGAGCCCTCTCCCTGTCTCTTTTTCATAACTGCAAGTTCTAAATTAAATTTTCTTTGGTAACATTTTTTTTTTTTGTTTTGAGTAAGCAGCAATATTCCCTCCTTCCCTATCATAGCTAGTGATTTCCAGATCTGATCATTTATATCAGATTGAGATATATTCAGCCCAGGCATTACGAGACTCTTGAGTCTATTCTGACATAGAGACAATTCTAATGTCCAGCAAAGGTCACTAGAAGTTACCATTTTCTGTCCTAAAACCCTTGGCTGCCCACCCCCTTTTTTGGGGTACTGGCAATTGAATCCAGGATCTCATGCATAAGTGCTCTACCTCTTAACTATAACTTCAATCCTTTTGTTTCAAGACAGGGTCTCACCAATTTGTTTAGGCTGCCTTGAACATGTGATCCTCCTGCCTCAGTAGGCCAAGTTGCTAGGATTACAGGTGTGAACCACTGTACCTGGCACCACCTCCTCATTTTTTAGACTTGCAAACTTCCAAGTTTTCCCAATAGTCTCTAGGTTGTGCATTTGTTTTGAGGAAATGGAGCATGGGTGTTAGGCTATTCTGAAGGGCAGACTGCCAAATTATCAACACTCTCCTCCAACCTCTGGAGGACGTAGAAGCAGATTTAGGAGAAAGGGCAGAGTAGGTGCTAAGTAAACACATTCTTCTAGGGGCTGGGAGTATCCTGATGGTGGCTTTCTAAGCTTCTCATGAAAAAGATCTTGCTTTTATTGATTCAGACTGGTGATAGGGATGCTTCCAACACTATGATCTATACCTGATTTCAGTTCACTCAAACATCACATGAGCCCTACAAAGTTGAGCTTTCAGGTCACCAAAACAACCACAGCCAAGCAGGTGTTTAATGAGTCTCTACCATGTTCCCCAAAGTGAGCCATCTATTTCCCCCACATTCTTTTTTTGGGTAGGCTTTGATTTTTGCAGGAGTTCTGAGCTCTGAATATAGCCAGCCCTTGAAAATTAATTTTAAGAGTGCAATAAACTTAAAATATGCACACATATTTCATGTGCCAATGAGAAAGTGGATGACTCATGCAAACACATAGCATTTCTACTTTGAATAGAGAACAGAATTTAGGAGCCGGGCATGGTAGTGTACCCCTAAACCCAGAGACTAGGGAGGCTGAGGCAGGAGGAATGCAAGTTCAAAGCAGACTCAGTAACTCTGTGAGACCCTGTTTCCAAAAAGAAAAACAGAATTTAGGTTGGTCACAGTGTCAATGCCTTGTAATCTCAGTTACTTGGGAGGCTGAGGCATGAGAATGACAAATTCAAGGCCAGCCTGAGTAACATTGAGATTCTGCTTCAAAAATAAAATAATAAAAAGGGGGTCTGGGCACACAAATACAGTTATACTATGTAAAGGATCCATAATCATACATTAGAGAAAAGATAGTCTCTTCAACAAGTGGTGTTGGGAAAACTGGAAATCTGTGTGTAGCAAAATGAAATTAGACCCCTCTCACTCTGCCCAAATCTCAACTCAAAGTGGATCAAGGACCTAGCCATTAGAGCAGAAACCCTGCACCTACTAGCAGAAAAAGTAGGCTCAAATCTCCATCATGGTGCCTTAGGAAACAAATTCTTCAACAAGATTCCTAAAGTGCAAGAGGTAAAATCAAGAATCAATAAATGGGATGGTATCAAACTAAAAAGCTTCTTCATAGCAAAGGAAACAATCAAGAATGTGATGAGAGTCTACAGAATGGGAGAATATTTTTGCCACCTGCACATCAGATAGAGCATTAATCTCCAGGAAATACAAAAGAACTCAAAAACGAAACACCAAAAACAAACATCACATGAGCCCTACAAAGTTGGGCTTTCAGGTCTCCAAAACCACCACAGCCAAGCAGGTGTTTAATGAGTCCCTATCATGTTCCAATCAATAAATGGAACTACCCAATCAATAAATGGAACCACCCAATCAATAAATGGGCAAAGGAACTGGACACTTCACAGAAGAAGAAATATGACCTGTCAACAAATATGATGAAAAAGTATTCAACATCATTAGTAATTAGATACATGAAAATTAAAACTACACTGAGATATTTCATCTCACTCCAGTCTGAATGGCAATTATCAAGAATACAAGTAACAATGTTAGCAAGATGTGGGGGAAAAGATATACTCATACATTGCTGGTGGGATTGCAAATTGGCAACCACTCTGGAAAGCAGTATGGAGATTCCTCAGAAAACCTAGGATGGGGGGCTGAGGTTGTGGATCAGTCTTAGAGCACTCACCTAGCATGTAGGAGGTGCTGAGTTCGAGCCTCAGCACCACATAGAAATAAAAATAAAAATAAAGGTATTGTGTCCAACTACAACTTAAAAAAGAAAAAGAGAACTTAGAATAAAACCACCATTTGACCCAGTTATTCCACTCCTTGGAATATACCCAAAGGACTTAAAAATCAGCATACTACAATGACACAGCCACATCAATGTTTATAGAAGCTTAATTCACAACAGCTAAGCTAAGGAATCAACCTAGGTGCACTTCAACAGATGAATGGATAAAGAAAATGTGGTTTGTATATACAATGTAATATTACTCAGCCATAAAGAATGAAGTTATGGCATTTGCCAATAAATGGATGGAAATGGAGACTCAAGGTTAAGTGAAATAAGCCAATCCTCAAAAACCAAAGGCTGAATGTTCTGATAAGTAGATGCTGACTCACAATAGGCAACCCCCACTCATTGCCCTAAGGGGGTTGGGGGTCATCAGATTGGAGCCAGGAATGAGAATGGGAGACATTAGAATGAATTGGACACAACTTTCCTGTGTTCACATATGAATACAAATTCTTCAACAAGACTCCTAAAGTGCAAGAGGTGACCAGTGTATGTATACATACATGTACAACCATAAGAATGGGAAGTTATACTCTATGTATGTGTGATATGCCTACTGTCATGTATAACTAAAAAGAATAAAAGGGACAGTCGGGGGCTGTACCTCATTGGTAGCATTTGCATAGTATGTACAAAACCCTGGTTTCAATCCTCAGTAACTTTCTCTCACACACACACAAATTTAGGAACTGAAGAGATTTGAAAGCCATTGAAGAATGACTCAGCATTTCAGGTTCCCCTCTGAAGAGCTCCAGAAAAGCTGCAGTCATGAAAGCCACCCATATCCTGGCGTCTAGCACTCCCCCTGTGAGATAGGGAACCCTGAGCGCCTTTCCCAGTCCCAACAGCTGTTTTGCCAGCAATACATTTACACAAACCAAGAAAAGCAACATTCCAGACACAGTCCAACTTGAACCCCCCTCCCCAAAAGGAATGCTATTCTTGGCCAGAGATTTTCCGAAGGAAACAACATCTGCACAACCTCTGGCCCCAGAGGTCTGGGGAAAGCTGCTGAAAAGTTTATGGTCCTCTTAGATCCAAGTCACAGGGGCTTAACAGAAGAGCAGGATGGGAACAAACCCAATAACCAAGTGCAGATTGGACAGTTTTGACAATACTCCTCCTTTCCAAATTCCCCAGCAGTCTCTGATTTATGCAAGGCTGCAGACAGCTCTGTTTACCTGGTTGTTGTTCAACCAAACCCAATTAGCCACTTAGGTCCCCTTAACAACTAGAGATGGGACTTGCGATTCAGCCTCATATAATTGCTAAATATTTGTCAGACACCTTTTATAGGATGTGAGGTAGTAGCTATGAACAAGGCAAAATTCCTCATCTCAGCAAATTCAAGCCTGAACACTTGCACTGGCACTCCAGAAATTCTGCTTGCCCAAGCCCTTCCTGTGGCAGAGAACAAGCAAACTGATGAGCAGATTACAGAGGAAGTTCAGAGGGAAAAATTCCTGATTTTATATATGTACCTAGGGCCAGGGTTGTGGCTCAGTGTAGAGCACTTGCCTAGCATGTGTGAGGCACTGGGTTCGATCCCTGGAACCACATAGAAATAAATAAGAGTATGTACTTATCACATAACTTTCCTAGCTTTATATTTGTATACATGACCAAGGTAACCCCACATCATGTATGACCACAAGAGTGGGAACCTAAATGTCATACTTTATTTATATTCATATATAAATATGCATTCTACTGTCATGTATTATTAAAAATGAAAAATAAAAATATTTTTAAAATAGAGTATGCACCTATGAAACCCGAGTTAGGAGGGTTAGAACAAGGAGCCACTGCTCATCTATCTATGCTGTGTATTTGACTGACAGAATGGATTTATGGCCATAGGAAAAAATAAGTCCTGGAATAATGCTTCCTAAATGTAATTCAGAAGTATATCTCCTATGCAATCTATACATTAAGGGAAAAAAAGATGGATTAGGAATCTTCTCTACATTGGACTGCTCAAAGGCCACGTATAATCACCTCCTTCTGGATTCTTACCAAATGCCATTTGTAGATGACAGAAAAGTTGCTCGATTTATGTAAACAATGTTTTACTTCATGACATTCCGAAAGCAAGTGAGCTCAGGTTTCTTCGGGTTCAATGCTCAGGATTGCCTGAAAGATTAGGGCTTCCCACACAGGCAGGCGGAGGAATTTCCAACTGGGGGACTGGAACATTTCTGAAACTGGGCCACTTCTGGCTGATGGGCTCTCAGTGATCCTTCCTTTTATTCCCAAGGCCCTCTGAAATCTACTCAAGATGTGCACTGTAGACACCCCACCCCATGTGCTTTAGGGTGCAACACACACTGACAGGTCCCAAGGGAAGGCTAGTATTGGGATCATCTATTTTCGTTGACCCTTCATAGTAGTCAAGGACTTTCTCAAGAAGTGAAGGAAGCTTTGTTTAATGAGACTGCCCAGATGGAAGCCATGCTAAATCCAATCATTCTAAGACTTCAAGAGTACAAGGGAGCTTAGACTGGGAAAAGACATCAACCACCACTCTCAGTATCCAATGGGAACAGTGGGTAGACATCCACCTGCATAGCAAAGAATCAGGAAAACTAAAAGAAATCACAGGGGAGCCTGTGTTAGGAGGCCACAGGTTATCAGAAATCCAGATAGAAACCTGAAAGGAAGGAGTGGGCTCAGTTTTTGCTCTAATTCACACTCAAATCTCCCACCTGAATTCTCATTCATAGAAAAAGAAACACAGATGCCAGCCACCTTAAAAACTAGGTTTGCATTTCTGGGCAGGTTCCAAGTGACAGAATTTAGGAGTCATATTGAATCCAACCTGGCCCCACCTTAACTTATCTTCCTCCCTCCCACAAATAACATTGTACAAAACTGTATTTACAGGAAAACAAGTTAAAAATTAAGGGTGTGTACAAAAGTAGAAGAGAGCCAAATATCAATGCAGAGATGGTTTCAGGAATAGAGCATCGGGTTGGGACAATGTATCATGTGCTGGGCAGGGAGAAGTGAGTGAATCTGTGCCAATTTTAGGGGGAACCAGTCATTCCAAGGGAAGAGTTGAGGGGAGAGAGCTACTGGCTTTAATATTACAGCCTTAAATATCCAGTCACCTTTCTCCTGCCATATAGCAGAAGACGGGTGGTAATGATGGTGGTAAGGGTCAAAAATAGTGTCTCTGGTAAGCCCACAGGTACAGCAAGGGCTCAGAAGGCATAACGGGTCCGGATATCCTCAAGCTTCTTGGACACCTCAGGTGGGGTTCGGTCCAGTTCTTCAGAGACATTCTTTTGCTTATTGGGCTCCATGGAGTTGAACTGCTCACAGAGGTCTCCATCAATCACATTCTGAGACATGCAAGAATAAGAGAAAGAAAAAGGTTTGATACTCAAAGAAAAAGGCATATGCTAAAGCAGCAGCTGCAGAGAGAACTTTTTCTTCTCCCTGAGATACCTGAGTAGCTGGAATTCAGACTGAAAAAACCCAGTACAGCTACTTCTCTGGCTATGGCCTGCCCTGTGAGAAGAGGGCTCAGAATATCACTAACCATGAATCCCTATCATTGCCTCCTCTATCAATCCACTCACTCACTTCTCCACTCAGGACTACTCTTTTAAGAAGCAGAAGCCCAGAGAAAAGACCAGGTGAATAGGCTGAGAAACCTACCTTAACAGGGAAATAATAGGAACGAAAGCTAAGGTGGTCCCGCCCACAAAGCGGGGGATGCTCAGACCTCAGGTGCATTTCCACGTGTTGGAAGAAGTCATGGTCCTGGTGGAAGAAACAAAGAATCTGTCACTGATTAAAAAAAAAATGATTTCAACTGCTAGTCTATAGTTTCCACAAGCACAATGAACAAATGAGCCACTGATTTTTACCATCTGAACAGACAGTGAACATCTCACCACTCTTCTGATGGTCACAGGTTTTTCCGTTATAACAAGAGAGCTAAAGTCCAAAATAGACCTCATTGTATTTGTAATACAAGAGAGACTGTCATTTGCTAACAGTGGCCTGTGAGGTCAGATTCCTGGCTAGAATGACTTGAACCAAATTTAGCCAATTCCATAAGACAATGAGTCCCCCAAAGGACAACATTCCATCATTTCTAGTCTGTAGAAGTCCATTTCTGGGGCTTTAGCCTGAGAATAACCTATACCCAAATCAGAATTAGTATTATATAAATTAAATGATTTTGCTCAGGGGGTAAAAATTCAGGATTCCTATTCTCCCAGGCACTTGTAACTGTAACCTTATAATTACAAATAAAGATACATAAATGGACTTTCCCTCTTAGGCAGATTCAACACTAGAAAGGCCAAGGCCAAAACCATGTGGGGGAATCTCACCTCATGGGATGTGAATGGGACAAGGATGCCAATTCCACCTGATAAGGTGGTATAGACAAGTGATTCTGAACCTCCAGGGATCAACGTAGTCTTCTGTAATGACAGCACTGTCTCCCCAACATGGTAGTTCATGATCACCTCTGCCTGCAAGTCAAAAACAAACTAGTAACTATATGTGCTCTCTGGAGCCTGTTCTGGCTTCCTGTGGGCAAGCAGTGCCTCCAGGAACATTTAACCACCTTTTTCTGGGACAGAACTAGGGATTACACCCAGGGATGCCCTACTACTAAGCAAAATCACCAGCCCTTTCCATTTTAAAATTCTGAAACAGGGTCTTGCTAAGTTGTTTAAACCTGCAATCCTTAGTTGGCCTTAAACTTGCAATCTTCCTGCCTTAGCCTCCCAGAGTTAGTTGAGATTCCAGTTATGCCACTCTACCTAGCACATTTCATTATCTTTTAAAATTGAAAAATTGCCAAATGCAATGGCACCTGCCTGTAATATCAGTGACTTGGAGGCTAAAGCAGGAGGATCAAAGTTCGAGACCAGCCTCAGCAACTTAGTGAGACCCTGTCTCAAAATTAAAAAAAAAAAAGAAGAAAGTTTAAAAATATAATTCAGTGGCTAAGCACCCCTGGTTTAGTTGCCAGTACCAAAACTAGTTAATTAATTTAATCCAAAAATTACTGAAATCTAAAAACACTTTTTTACATTCCTTCATTATTTTAAACCTTGGTGCCTCAAAACATACTGAGGTTAGATAATTTCTCGTAAACAATTATCATATACAAACCTTTTGGTTAAATTATTAAGTTTACAATTAAAAAAAAGAAGGGGCTAGGGTTGTGGCTCAGCAGTAGAGCACTCACTTTGCATGTGTAAGACCCTGGGTTCGATTCTCAGCACCACAAAAAAAATAAATAAGTGAAATAAAAGTATTGTGTCCAACTACAACTAAAAAAAAAAAAAAAAAAGAAAGAAAGAAAACCACATAAAAATTACAAACAACAGCTATCACTAGGTTGTTCTCTAAAACAGATCTGTCTTCAAAAAGTCCAGAGATCTCTATTAAAGTATATGCCTATAGAAGATGAGCAAAGTTCAAGACCCAGAGAAGAGGTGGCTAATACTGGGAATGAACCTTATGTCCATATTTTTCAAGGACCTCACTGTTCTCCAAATAGATTTTTACTGATTGACAGAATGTCTCAGAAAAATTCCTATTTTAAACTCATAAAGAACATTCAAGAGAACATTCAGCAGTCAGGTGCATTGTGGATAATCCGATCAAGACTCTTTCTTCAGTGAGGGCAAGAGGGAAGGTGGTGAACTTATCTTTCACTTGGGCCCTTTGTGCAATCTTACCTTTTGTGAGGCCCCGTTGAGCAAGCCCCGGTCCCACAGGGCTTTGTTTCCTGTGGGATCCTCATCCACTTCATCATTGGTGTTAGGTGGGAGCCTCACCTATAAGGAAGTAACACAAATCATAGGGATGGGACCTGTACCTGCTCCCCTGGATCAAAAAGCAATATGCTTGCCTGGGTCCTTTTAAGCAAGAAACTACCTAGGAAAACTATCTAGACAGATGCCGGAGCCCAAATATCCTGCTCTGGCGAGCTGTGTTTGAGGTGTGAGAAATCCAAGAGAACCAAGCTTTAAGCAAGGTTCAGCACAAAAAGAACAAAACTAGACCACAGATTACAAACAAAAGAAGTCAGGCCTGGGCAAGCTAAGATTCTACCAAAAGGTAAAAATAAATATTATCCATTAGTTCAAACAAAACCTATCAATATTATATTACATTCTATGGAAAGGAAGGAAGTGACCATGGGGTTTGGAGTGGATGTCAAAAGACTGGTAAGAAGATCAGAAAGATTTTTGTTTTTAGAATTAGCTTTAGCAGGACCGAATCTTATACCCATGTTTACTTCCCGTATTAGAGATCATAATCCTGGCTCTTTGGCTATGTCAACACCACAAACCAAACTTAACTTTCCTATACATCACAGTAACCAAAGTAAATAACAACTCACCACACAAATGTTACCAAACTTGTCTGCTCCAGCCACAGTGTCATAGTCTAGGAGGCTAGCTGTAGTGACCCACCGGGGGTAGGTGTCATCAGCAAAAATGATGAGCTGGTTCTCATTACGCTTGTAGCGAACCCAGATGAAACTTTCTTGGACATCAGACACAATTACTCTATGTCCAATAGTCTGGATTCCAGATATATAATTGGCAATATGCTGGGGGGAAAAAAAAACAAGATCAGAAATGAATTCTGGTATTCAAACCTACAGAAAATTGAGGCTGGGGTTGTGGCTCAGAGATAGAATGCTTGCCTAGCTATGTAAGAGGCACTGGGTTCAATCCTCAGCACCACATAAAAGTATATTGTGTCCACCTATAATTAAAAAATAAATATTTTTAAAAAATATTTTTTTAGTTGTTGATGGATCTTTATTTTATTTGCTTGTTTATATGCGGTGCTGGGAATCGAACGCAGTGCCTCACATGTATGAGGCAAGCACTCTATTGCTGAGCCACAACTCCAGCCCAAAAAATATTTAAAAAAAAAAAAAAGAACCTACAGAAAAATCCAGCTTTCTCTGACTAGAACATACATAGGGTATGCAGAAAAGTACACATCAAAAGAATAGCAGACAGCAATAAATGCCTAGAAGGTAGGGAGAAGAATGAGGTTTTTTTAAAAAAATATTTTTTAGTTGTAGATGGACACAATACCTTTGTTTTATTTATTTTTTATGTGGTACTGAGGATCAAACTTAGTGCCTTACACACATGCTAGGCAGGCGCTCTACCACTGAGCCACAACCCCAGCCCAATAATAGTGAAAATACATGTCTAAATTCCTTATAAGAAATAAGAATAAAAAGCTGGTTCTTGGTTTGAATGAGATCATCTACTTCTGCCCTTCTCAAGACTTAAGAAGTCTAATTCTGAGGGTGGAATAGGGGAATAATATGGTTCTAATAAAGTCACGACTTCAAGAATCAGTGTCCATTACCCCAACAATGCTCCCTCTTGCCTCATAGCTAGGTCCTAGCCTCCACACCAGAATATTTACCTTATTCTCACATTTTCGGAGTAACTTCTTTTTCCCCAGGTCGTAGACTCGCAAAAGCTTCCCCACACCAATCAACACCCTCCCTTGAAATGGAGCAATGGCAGCAGGGACTTCTTCCACTGGAGTCTTTTGAGAGAAAAAAACAGGTCATACACCTGTCAGAACACACACCCCTTCAACTCAGAACTGCCTGCTTCTATGGGCACCTGTCAGGAAAATAGACAGCAAGTGACTCTATGTATCTTTGCTCATGAGAGAAATAAACCATATATGCAGGAGTCTCCATGAAACAGCATCTTTGGGTAAATAGATCCTATATAATGCATTTCACCTAGCAAGTGGCTCAATGCCACAAATGTGAAGTCTGGTGCCTGATGAGTGCTGTCCTCAGCCTATGCTAGGTTTAACTGCCACCATGAAATTTAACAGTTAAGTTTCAACATCTGAGAAGTGACTGAGGTTTATGGAGGGATGGAAAAAGAATGCTAGTGAAAAGTGACAGTTATGAGAGACAGACAGTAAGTTTAACACAAAGAATGGTCTGTGAAGTGATTAACTCCAAGAAGACACTCCTCATGGTAGGACTGAGGGAGTAATTTATCATTTATATTTTAAGACATGTCTATACAGTTCAGAGGCATTAACTATATTTATACTGTTATGCAACTATCACCACATCATCTCCAGATTTTTTATCCTCCCAAACAGAAACTCTGTTTTTATTAAATGGTAACTTCCCAGAATATTAATTGTTTAAAACTGCTAAATTTTGGTCACGAACTGCTGCTTGCTGAGTGAGACAGTAAACAAGGAGGTGATTCAGTGTGCATCTATCTTCCCACTGTGGGTGGTTAGCACCCAGGCTTCTTCTTGGATCTAGGCACTGGTGTATCACTAAAGCACGACCTCAGCATTATCTCTGTGCTGCCGAGATGGATTAGAATCAATGAGCTGATCCCCAAAAGATCTGACTCATAAGTTCAGCAAAAGTGGAGAATCTAAGAGTCAGGGAATCACTGGCTGATTCGTACCTTGTGCAAAAACTCCAGTTTTTCCCCATTGTTCACAAGCTTGTAAGTATAGACAAAACCTCCTGCCACAGATCGAGGGTTGAGTATCAGGTCCTTAGCCACACCCACCAGCACATACCAGTCTTCACCAGTGTTGGAGAACCTACACACAGCCACACTACAAAAACAAAAAGAAAGATGCAAGAGTCAGGCATTAGTCAAAACCCAAAGAATTCTGGTACCTGCCTAACAAATCCTGAACTGTCCTAAGCTCCTTACCTAAAAGCTGCCTCATTCTGTTCCAGCTGGACAAGATCCAGGGTGTTTCCCTGAATAGGATTCATCACCCGGATCACAGAAGCCCATTGCCCATTGCCAGCCTTGGGAGCTCCAAAAATGGATTCAGGGAGGTTTTCATTGAGGAATGCTGCTGCCATTTCTGCAGCTAGCTCCCGTTCATCCTCTCCTGCTGCTTCCACCATTTCCTAAATCCAAAAAGAAAAGAGTCAGTGTGTTCAGAGGTGAGAAGTGGGTAAGCAGCAAGAACATTAGAGGGGAAGCTTAACACATAAAATAGCAAAGACTGTTGTTATCTAAAATCTGGATTTCCCAAAGGAAAGATTCAAGGGAAAGATGCACTGATGAGAGGACGTACAAAGATCACTACCTGGATCACTACCACCAAGTTAAATTTGAGAAGAAAATGCCAAAAGAATATACCAGTTGTAGCAAATATTAGTGGTCTGAGAAATGTGAAAATGAAAACCTCCATTTTTATATCTAGATTACTTCATATCCCTTGCTAAGACTATTAATCTCCTCTCTTTCAGGCTGGATCCAGTTCTACATGGTTATGATTATTTGGTTTTTGCTAGGAAATGGTTTCTGGAAAGAGCTGGTATTGTGGGGAAATCTGAAAGCTGTTTCCTCTGGGTTCAAATCCAGGAAACATTTAACACAACCTATTTTGGAAGTTCAAGGACTGAAGAACTCTTCCTTAGTGGAAGTGGAATCCTGAATAACCCAGGTTAGTATTTTAATACTCAGCCACAAGAAGTACCCAGGCACGCCTTTAAACTGAACCACAGAAGTCAGACACATCACCTCTGCCATCTGCTGCTTTCTCTGAGCTTTTGTAGCCTCAGTATAGGCATTGTGGTCTGTCTCAATAATGATAAGGTTGTTGCTCTCAGGGTGGATGACAAATTTCCTGGGTGTGTACTGAAGTGGAAAGGCTACTTGATTGAAGACAGCACCAAGTTTCTCCAATGCCAAAATCCTAAGATGAAAAGCAAAGGATTAACAGGTCATTCACTCAGGACCTAGAAACTGATGCTGAAATGGACCATGATCAGTGATAGTAAACACAAACCCCTGAAGCTTTAATGTTGCCATTACACAATTCAAAAAGACAGTAAGCTAGAAGATTCCACATAGTGAATAAGGAAATCCAGAAGGGCCATCCCCTTCAGCAATTTTACACTGATTTTGGTATCTAACATTGAAACACGTTATGATCATCAAAGATATTTATCACTCCAGTGATAATGTGATAGTGAAAGGCAGAATCTCTTCTTTTACTGACAAATCCAGAAATAAGGAGCACTAAAATTCTAAATTTGTTGTAAAGCACTGCAATTACCTAACGTGGTATTAGGCTGATCATGTTTTTTTTTTTCCCCCTGAAATTTTTTAATTGTAGATGGACGCAATACCTTTATTATATTTATTTTTATGTGGTGCTGAGGATTGAACCCAGGGCCTCACACATGCTATGCGAGTGCTCTACCGTTGAGCCACAACCCCAGCTCCTATTTATTTATTTTTGTGTGGTGCTGAGGTTTGAACCCAGTGCTTCACATGTGCTAGGCAAGCGCTCTATCACTGAGCTATAATCCCAGCCCACTGATCATGTTTTTAAAAATAGATGGTACTATTCTGAATGAAAATCACCATAGCTTTAAGAAACTCATAGACAATCCAAGAGATAGCAAGTAAGGGAATACAAACTTCTGTCCAACAGGACATAGAAACACAAATCCAAGCCAAACTATGTGTAAAAACAAGGAGAACGTAGGCACTCTTAAAAAATAGTGACTAGATTTCTAATGATGTACCTTTAGTCACAGTTTAAATATTTTCTGCATTAAAACATAAAAACCTACAAAGGATAAAATAGAAGATTATAGTAGATATGAAATGCCAAATAAAATTCTAGAAGTTGAAAAGAGGTTCAGAGTTAAACTACAAATTGACTGAGCCCTCAAACCTGAGAAAGGTTTAAGAATTAGAAAGACAATGATCTCAGAAGATCTTAGACAATATGGCACAGGGAGTAGTTTTCTAAAATGTCAAGTGAGGGGTGGGGATGTAGCTCAAGCGGTAGCGTGCTCGCCTGGCATGTGTGCGGCCCGGGTTCGATCCTCAGCACCACATACAAACAAAGAGGCTGTGTCCGCCAAAAACTGAAAAATAAATGTTAAAATTCTCTCTCTCTTTAAAAAAAAAAAATTTAAAAAAAAGTCAAGTGAATATAACCTTTGATCCAGTAACTCCACTTCTAAGAATGATATAACACTCTAGCAATAAAACAATATGGAAGTCATATAATATTTACATTGATTTCCAAGATGTACTATAAAATGAGAAAAACATGGTGTGAATAGTGGATGTAGTAAGCTCTCTACGAAAACAAAAGAAAAAAAGAAAACATACACATATTCATTAGGATATGCTTAAAACTCCGGTATGAAGACAACATACAAGAACCAGTAATTCAGTTGTCTGAGAGGAGAGGACTAACTAACGACATGCTTGGAAAGAAGACATCCATTTTTCAAATCATGAAGCTGGGGACAGTGGCACATGCCAGTAACTCCAGCTGAGGCTGAGGCAGAAGGATCACATGTTAAAGGCCAGCCTGGGTAACTAAGTTAAGATTCAGTCTCAATATAAAATTGAAGGGGCTGGCGATGGAGCTCAGTGATAGAACACTTGCCGAGCATGTGTTAGGCTCTGGAAATATTGTGAATAAATGAATAAATAGGGCTGGGAATGTAGCTCAGAGATAGAGCACCCCTGGGTTTAATCCCAGAAACACACACACACACACACCACACACCTGAAACAAAAACTAACAATACCTCCTCTCCAAGCTAGGGCCTTCAGAGTCATTTAAAACGTCACTCAAATCTTTTTCTTTCCATTTCTTCACTGAGTCTCTCTATGAGGGCTAAAAATAATGGTACTGCTATCTATGTACTTAGGGTAATTCAACGATGTATAGAACTGCTAATTCTCAAGAAGGTAAGCAGTGTTTAAAGGTTATATACCTTTTGTAAAAGGTTTTAATAGAAATGAGAATGGGTACTCTATAACTGGCATTCTTTCTAAACTCAATTACCCATTTGATTATATACCCTCTCCCTCAGTCCCTACCCTCACATATCACTGGGACTATCCTGTGTGGCCATGACTATAAGCTACAGTCCACTGGATGATGTGGTGAACAAATTATAAGACTTGCCTCTAGGGAATTCACATCTCGACCAGTCACCAGTACACAAGAAATTAAACGGTAACTAAAAATCAAAAGTCAAAAGACTTTTTATTTTTGGCTAGATATGGTGACACACGCACGCCTGTAATCCCAGAGGTTCAGGAGGCTGAGTCAAAGTTCAAGGCCAGCCTAATAAAAACAAGAGATCATGTTTTACATGTAAACAGAAATAACACATACATACACAGACGCCCACCCCCAAATAAATCCTCCAAAACTCTGAGGAAGAGCCAGTATCAAGCAGGACCTGGTCATATAATTGAAGAATTACCCAGAATGCAGCAGAATCAGAAATAGAATATGAAAGGGGATGGGGCCTGAAAGACAAAGAAGGACAGAATGAGAAGATTTCAAATATCTAATCCGAATTCCAAAAGAACAGAAATGAGAAAATTAAAACTTTTCAGGTAAAACAAAACAAAACCAACAGAGAGAAAAAATATAAGCCAATCTAGATAAAGTCCCTAAGAACTACAGAAAACATCAAAAAACAATAACAACAGACCACATCCGGTCTGACCATAGTCCTAAAATCCAACAATGGAAGATAGCAGGAAACTCTCCCAAAGTGCTAAGACAGCCAACCCAGAAGCACAGAGCATAAAACAAAATAAAAACATTTTCTTATTCACATTAATATTGATGGTATTTCCACTCTGTGCACACCCAAGTTCTCTGAGTAGTAATTACCATGTTCCTTTATTTGTGGAGAAACAAATTCAAGTATTTCACAAATACCTAATTATAAAATGAACCATCTAAATATCAAAAATTATCATTCTATCAAGAAAAAAATTAAGTATGCCATAAAGAAAACAAACAAACAAAAAAAATCACAATTTTTGATCCCATTGTTCTCATTTTCCTGTGATCTAACTCACAACTACAAGGCCTATAGAGCACAGACTCTAAGCAGAAAGGAAACCTGTCCTCAAAAGGACACACACAAAACTAGACCACAGATGTTCTCATGCTATATTGCTTCTTGGAAAATACAAAGTTACCCAGCATTTGTCTAAGAGGAAGCATGAGCTATTGGTGATAATTAATACTTTGGGTAGTTTTCAGATACACTTTTAAACAATTATTTTAAAAATAATTAGCCTTCAGTGTTACAAAGGACACCATCAAGAAAATGAAAGAAAACTCCAGAGAATAGGAAAAAACATTCAAATCATGCATTTGATAGGAGTCTTATATCTAAAATATATAAAGAACTCACAATTTGCTTTGGTTTGGATGTTGAATGTCCCCCAAAGGCTCATATGATAAAAGCCTGGTTCTAGGGTGGTGCTTTTGGGAAGTGGTAGAATCTTTAGGAGGTAGAACCTAGTAGGAGATCTTTAGGTCACTAAGTTGTGAACCAGAAGGGGATTATGAGACCCTGGACTCCTCCTTGCTCTTTTTCCTTCCAGGCTTACAATGTAAGCAGTTTTGCTCTGCCACATGATTCCACAACAATATGCTGCCTCACCACAAGCCCAAATCAATGGGGCCAACCAATTACAGACTAGAACTTATAAAACTGTGAGCCAAAATAAACCTTTTCTAAGTTGATTATCTTATGTGTTTTGTTATAGTAATAGAAAACTAACACAATTTAATAATGAAAGGACAACAACCCAATTTAAAAAATGGCCAAGTGGGGCTGGGGATGTGGCTCAAGTGGTAGCGCGCCCTTCTGGCATGCGTGTGGCCTGGGTTCGATCCTCAGCACCACATACAAAACAAAGATGTTGTGTCTGCCAAAAACTAAGAGATAAAATTAAAAAAAAATTTAAAATAAATAAATAAAAAATGGCCAATAGATGTGAACAGACATTAAGAAAAATAGCCAAAAACCATGAAAATATGCTTGCTATTAGTCATCAGAAACATACAACTCTAAATCATGATACACTTCACACTCAGCAAGATGGCTAGACTCAAAAGTCGTAATGAAAGTGTGTGTTTGCAAGAATATGGAGAAATTGGAACCCTCATACCTTGGCTAGTAGAAATGTAAAACGGTTCAGCCACTTTGAAAAGCCATCTGGCAGTTTCTCAAAAAGTTTTTAAAAGAGTTCATATTACCTATCAATTCCACTTTTGCATTTCAGAGAAAAATAAAAACCTATGTCCACACAAAAATTCATATGTGAATGTTTATAGCAGTGGCCTTCTCTTAAAGAAGTTAAGGGAAGTGGGGGGGGGGCAGTTCCTGTTAGGAGAAAGTCTGGAGATTATCTAAATCTAGAGCAATTCAGGAGTTAGGGACTATAGATGAGACCCAGGTGGAACCATGACAGGCAGAGACATAAAGGAGAAGTATTTCAAGGGCAAGTGCAGAGATTTAAAATAAACAAATAATAATAAGGAATATATGACAGAATGCAGGAAGATTAAGTCTGCTGGAAAAGGTATATAAAAATGCCAAAAGTTAAGACAATAGCTACGAATAAATCCTAAAAGCTGTTGCAAAAGAGCAAGTTCACTTAAAGAATAACAGTTTTATCTTTTATTTTTTATCAAGAGGGCTACACTAGTTTCATTGTGAACAACCAAGAGTAATAATCAGGAGATGAACAACTTCAATGTCTTAAAAACTTATAGCTGGGTGCAGTGGTACACATTTGTAATCCCAGGTACGGAGGAAGCCAAAGCAGGAGAATCACAACCTTAGCAACTTGGCAATCACAACTTAGCAACTTATCTTAATAAGAATAGAATATATTTGACTCTTAAAAGTCAATGCTGTTGGGCTGGGGTCATAGCTCATTGGTAGAGTGCTTGCCTAGCACCCCTGAGGCACTGGGATCGATCCTAGCACACTAAAAAACAAAGCAAAACAAACTTAATAAACAAAATAAAGGTATTGTGTCTATCTACAACTAAAAAAAAAAGTTAATACTGTAAGAACAATAGCTTCCAAATAGCTTGCAAAAGGCCTAAATAACTTACATTGAGTTCAAACTTTCAGATATAATACTGCAAATGACAAGAGTCCAAAATAGTTATCAATAATCGGACCCTGCTGGGGTTGTGGCTTAGTGGTAGAGTGCTTCCCAAGCATGTGAGACATTGGGTCAATCTTCAGCACACATAAAAACAAAGAAAGAAGAAATCAATAAAGAAAGAAAGTCTAAAAAAAATAAACTAATCCAATGGCATTGCCTGTCCCTTTTGCTGGAAAACAAAATCTTAATCTGAACACTGGACAGTAGCGCTAAGTATTATAACTTGGCCCTGAAAGTTTAAACAGAAGCTAAAACTCCCAACATTGAAACTTGGCTTCCAGGTACTTAAATTCTGAGCCCAAAGAAGGTTTCACTTGCAACACACTAGTCTCACGGTGAAGAGCTGGCTCTCTGCCATCTCTCCACAACCTCCTCCAACACCAGCAAAAAGGCTTTCTGCTAGGCTGGGGCTATAAACCAGTGGCAGAGCAATTGCCTAGCACATGTGAGACACTGTGTTCAATCCTCTGCACCACATAAAAATAAATAAATAAATAAAAGTATTGGGTCTATCTACAATTAAAAATATTTAAAACAACAACAACAAAAAAATGCTTTCTGCTGACCTCCAAACCTGGAACGCACTCACCTCAGGGTATTGGTGGAGATAGCCACAATGCCCTCAGGACACTGTTCAGAGGCAAAACCAGATGCAAATTCCAGGGTCTCATAAGACAGGGGAGTGAGATGAAAGCGAGACTGGTAAGAATAGCTTAACCAAGAGCGGCTTGACATGGCCAATACCTGAGGAGAGAAAAACACTTTCATTGAGCTTGGGAAAAATTCATACATGGTAGGCTGACCAAATATCCTAACCTAAATTTCAGCCCACAGAATATTGAGACCTAAAAGGAAATTTTTTAAAAAGGAAGTAGTAATGATGATATATGATAAATCCATGGGCTACCAGCTGCATGACCTAAGCTAATTATTACTACATCTCACTGAGCCTGTTTTCATAGGAATAGGAATACTATTATAGTTAAAAAAAAAAAAAAAGAAAAGTAATTCTTAATAGTGTTGGGATTGAACCCAGAGCCTCACCCATGCAAGGCAAGCACTCTTCCACTGAGCTACATCCCCAGCCCCAGCTGTAAGAATAAAATGAGATAACATTAAGAACTGGCAGAGCTTCAGCAAACTACTACTCTTAACTACAAAGGATACATTTTCCAATCTCTTTAACATTAGGTAGTAAATCATGATACTATGAGCCTGGGGTAAATTAGACAATTCATGGCTAATGGTGACCTGGGTGGGAGGTTTCCAACTATCCCCAGCCCAAGGGCAAAAGGGATCAATATTCCAATTTCCCTAAAACCAGATTATGCCACAGTGCCATGGAATCCCTGTTAGGAAGTTCTAAGTTAAGGGACCCAAGAATTTTCACATCTAATCAAGATAGAACTGATATCATATCAATTATATACTGGTGAATTAGTGAAAGAGGGATTTTTTTTTTCAGCTGGTATCACTAATAACATCTGTATATGCTGCCTGCCCCACTTTATTACTTACTGCCTCCTGGCCTTGCATCCGGACTCGGAAGAGTTTCACAGGACGGGACCCCAGGTACCTAGTGCGAGTATCAGACAGGTCTCCAGTGACAGGGTCTAGGACAGTTCTCAGCAGCACACCGTTCTAATCAAAAGAAGAGGAGTGGGTGAGCTTACTTACAATGTAAGCTTATCAGATATGATGAGGAAATCTCCCTCTTAGCTACTTTCAGAGCAGATAAAAGGAAAATGGCTTAGTGGTTTAAAAAAAAAAAAAAAAAACCTAAGCATCAGTCATTCATTCATTCTTTCAATAAATCACTCATTCAAATAGTTAAACATCTACTAAATGAAAAATATACTTATTCTTCACTATATACGCTATGCTTTTTTTTTTTTTAAATCATGAATGTTAAAATCTCTTTTATAATTTTAAAATAGATCCAGAGTTTAAAAATCCCAGGCCCATGGAGTATGGTCTTTATACACCATTTTCTCTAAAATGAACAAGGTTCCTAAAAGAAATGACTGATTCAAGACTGAGGCAAGAATGTTCCAGATTCGTGTGGGACATCTTATTGTGCAAGAAGGCAAAACAGTGGGGTCATGTTAAAAGAACAAAGGAAAAAACTTCAAAGGGGAACTTCCAGTTGTCTAAAATTAGACAATTTAACAACAAAACGATAGCATAGTTTGAAGAACAAATATACAAAACCCCACAAAATCATGTTACTTTAAAAAGGAAAAACCAGAATACCCACTTCATCAGTCCCCTCTGGAGACAGACTGTTACGGCCCTAACTCCTTAACTCTGGATACAAATGAACAAAGAGGAAAAATGAAGTACTGATCTTTTCCTGCATAGACTACATTTAGGATAAGCAAATGAATCTCATTTTGTCTTTAGAGAAGAATTCCATCCAATTAAATATAGAAAGAAATTAGAAAATCATTTTCCAACCCCCCAATGAAATAATCAATCTAGGAAATATGTATCAATAACTATTAAGTTTAAAAGCTAAAGGGAAGCTTTAAAACATAATACAAACATTTCAACATCAATAGAATTGGGACAACTAGATATTCCTGTATCTAATGTGATGCAATAGGAAACAAATAGCACCATCGCTGAACTATTCTTATCACCTCAAATTAAATCTGAATTAAACAAATATTGTGATCTGTACTAGCCAGTCCTATAGCCATTAAACATCAAAAGTGTGGCTAGTCAGAACTGATATACGCTGTTAAGTTTAAAGTATCAAATACCAGAGTGCTTGCCTCCCATGCACAAGGCCATGGGTTCAATCCCTAGCATCACAAAAACAAAAAAAAAGTATCAAATACCAGATTTCAAAAGACTTAGTTCAGGGGTTGGGGTTGTGGCTTGGCACGGGTTCGATCCTTAGCACCACATAAAAATAAATAATGGTTTAAAAAAAAAAAAAAAGTAAATTCTACAAGAAAAATTATCTGGTCTCTTAAAAAAAAGAATAGGGGTGGGACAGTTATTGTGAGACTTTAAAAGACAGGAAACAGCTGGGTGTGGTGGTATGTCCGTAATCCCAGAAACTTGGGAGGCTGAGGTAGGAGGATCATGAGTTCAAAGCCAGCCTCAGCAATTTAGCACAGCCCTAACAACTTAGTGTGACCCTCTCAAAACAAAAAATTTTAAAAGGGCAGGGTGCTAGGGTTGTGGTTCAGTGGCAAAGTGCCCCTTGATGTAATCCCAGGTACTGGGGAAAAAAAAAAAAAAGACAGAAAGCAAATGCAAATTATGAACTGTTCTATTGAAATCTTGAGTAGATCCAATTATATGGCCACTCTTTTATGGCAAAAACTATAACACAGACAAAGTATCACATGATAGTAAGGAATACAAGATTTTTGCTGGGTGTGAGAATATTAGTGCTTTAAGAAAACATCTGTTAAAGGTACTTTCATCAAGTATTTGAAAATGAAAAATGACTCATTATCTTGGATTTGCTTTAAAATACTCCAGGAAAAAGAGGGAAAGAAGACGTATTACACTAGTCTAAGTTTTGTTTATGCTTGAAAACTTCTTAAAAAAAAAAAAAAAGTAAATTTAAGGGGTTGGGATTGTGGCTCATGGATACAGTGCTTGCCTAGCATGTGTGAGATACTGGGTTCGATCCTCAGCACCACAAATTAAATAAAATAAAGGTACTGTGTCCAACAATAGTTTAATTTTTTTTTTTTTTTTTTAAGTAAATTGAAAAAGCAAAAATACGGGCTGGGGCTGAGCGTAGAGTACTCACCTAGCACATGTAAGGACCTAGGGGTTCAAGCTTTAGCACCATATATAAATAAATAAAATAAAGGTGTTGTGTCCAACTACCACTAAAAAATAAATATTAAAAAAAAAAAAAAAAAAGCAAAAATATGCTCTGTGCAGTGGTATAAACCTGTAATCCAAGCGGCTCGGGGGGCCAAGGCAGGAGGACTGCAAGCTTGAGGCCAGCCTCAGCAAAAGCAAGGTGCTAAGCAACTCAGAGAAATCCTGTCTCTAAATAAAATACAAAATAGGGTTGGGGATGTGGCTCAGTGCCCGAGTTCAATTTCTGGTATTAAAAAAAAAAAAAAAAAAAAAAAAAAAAAGGCAAGAATATCTAGGTTAAATTAATTAATGTGTTCATGTAAATAATAGTTAAGGAAAATAAAAAGTACATAATCAAGAGCCCCAACACTCTCGTATCCTTAGGTTCCTACTTTTAATATGACATGAAGAGCTCAGATCCTTTGACAACAAGGAACATGTAGGGATCCTTTATCGCGAGAGAAGTCAATTAGGAACCCTAAGGTATTGATTTTAAAAAGCTGAATATTGTGGGGACTGTATGTGACTCAAAGATCCCCCTCAGTGGTACAGAGCTTGCCTAGCATGCATGAGGCCTGGGTTCAATCCCTAGCAACACACACACACACACACACACACATAAAAAAAAAAAAAAAAAAGAAGCAGCAAATGTAGATTTTAGGGCCCAGGTGTTCAGATTCCAACCAGAAGATCCTTGAAATTGAGGGTGTCACTCACTGAGGGGTCCAGGGAGATGATTCTGATAGTATTGTCCACCAGTCCCACAGCCAGAAAGTGAGACCGCTGCTCTCCAGGGAGCACATTAGCCAGTTCTGACCCAGAACAGGGAAAGCAAGGTGTTTTTAATCAAATGTAAAAATACTTTTTTTTGTGTGTTCTAATCAAAGTGCTGAGAAAAGTACAGCCCAGAACAACACTGTTCACTTCTCATAAGTTGGCATCTGAAATTCTGGGCACAAAAATGCCTTTATTGGACAAAGGAGTGTGTAAAACCTACATAAGTCCTGACAACAACAATGTCAACCTCTGGATCTCTTACCTGCAGTCCAATGTTTAGGTAGAGGAAGCCAATAGAGCCCCTCTCACCCAGTTCGTCCTGCTTCTCGGTCCCACCCATTTCCACAATACACAAGGACTCAGGCTGAGCTGGGAGAGCTTGCATGCTCAAAGGTTGCAAACAGTCCTGGGGTTGGGGGTAGGGAGGACAGAAAAATCATTAAAAACAGGAAATGACCAATTTGGAAAAAAACATTCAGAAAAATTTAATGCTAGCATTGAAGGAAGAACCTTCTTGTGGGCAGAGAAAACTCCAGGAATGAGAGGATAGTGCATTGTTAATTTTAACTAAATCTCAGAATAAGCTCTGAAAAATATTGTTTTTCTCCTTTCATCAAAACAGATAATGTAAGAGCAAATAAGTAATGGGCACCTCTCTGAAAGTTATCTAAGGCCTGGAAGCAAGTAAAATTCCTTCCATATATAGTCTTGGGGTTTTTAGTACAAAAGACTCAAGTATTAGCTAAAAGAAACATTCAGTAGTTTCAGATCAACATTCTCAACCACAGCACAAGACTCCTAAAGTATGCTGCTATGATAATCAAGAGAAGCAGCAGGTACAGGGCTAGTGGTATAGTTCAGTGGTACAGAGCTTGCCTAGCATGCATGAGGCCCTGGGTTCAATCCCTAGCACCACACACACCCCCACCCCACCCCCAAAAAAGAGTAGCAGCAAATATAGATTTTAGGATCCAGGTGTTCAGATTCCAACCAGAAGATCCTTGAAATTGAGGGTGTCACTCACTGAGGGGTCCAGGGAGATGATTCTGACAGTATTGTCCACCAGTCCCACAGCCAGGAAGCGAGAACGCTGCTCTCCAGGGGGCACATTAGCCAGACTCATGCACACCACATCTGCTGACATCTCCTTCCGCTCAGTGTACTCATTCAGCTGTCCTGACTACATAAGGGAAAACAAAGTTAGTTCAGAAACTACAGAGATGGGTCTAGATGCTCCAATTCACACCAAAATCCTCATCCAGGGAAGGGAGACAGGTGTTAGGTTTCTTTCTGACTCTTCCCACTCCCCTTATATATTCAGTGACCAACAATTTCTCAACCTAAGAACCCAAGACAATATTTAACAAGCAGACAGCAAGCAAAATTAATGTGTCTGAGTAAGAAAAGAAACGAGAACTTTAACAAACTTAATGTGCCACCACAGTCCTAAGGAAACAGAAATATAAAAAATGTTTAAGCTGTTCATGAAAATACTTTGGGAGAAAGGGAATTCAAATATGATGATTAAAAACAAAAAAGTCTCAGGGTGGGGATATAGCTCAGCTGACAGAGTGCTTGCCACGCACAAGGCCCTGGGTTCGATCCCCAGCACCACTAAATAAATAAATACAAAGAAATCTCAATTCCTAACCAAAACAACAAAGAAATTTCAACCACACTAGAAACTCCTTAAGAGCAAGATAGTTTAGTATTGCCAAACAGACTTCCATACAGAAGAGGAAAAGAAAATTTCCCTAATAGATTAAGATGGTAGAAAACAAAGCTCTACCAAATATTTGTTGGAAAAGTAGGTGTAAAATGCTGAGGGATCAAGTGTTTTACTCCTAGGAGGTAATCTTCCAACTCCAATAGAATTAAACATCAATTTCCTCCTTTTTTCTCCCTTGGAAAGGGCGAGATTGGTTTGTGGACAATCACATTCCCTCATTGTCTTTCTTGTGAATGCACTCTAGATGCCTGGATGACAATTCTCCACTTTACCTCTGGACCATATACTAAGTCCCATATGAACTGTAAAATAACATACGGGATCCATCTCAAAATAGACCAGCTCTCCTCCTGTCAGGGCAATCACCACTTGTCGCTGGTTCACTGCACACTTCACAATTGTTTTCTTTCCAGGGGTCTTCCATTCATTGACTCTCTTATCTGCTCGAATGTGCCGAATACCATCTGGATAAACCTGGAGTCAGGAAAGGAAGGAAACCTGACCTTAGTGATTTGACTCATCACTCAGAATGATCCCTAGACCTGTCAGATCTGTCATCCCTGGTAGATCTAGAGCCACTGCATTTGAGGCACCAACTGGAGTTAGTAAGTCCAGAGAAGGATAACTTTTTAAAGTTTATGTTTTGCAATGTCCACTTTGAAGAAGTTCAAAACTCATCAACAAAATAAGTATTAAAATCTTTAATAGCTGGGAAAAGTGGGGCATGCCTGTAATCTCACTAACTTGGGAGCCTGAGATAAGAAAACCGCAAATTCAAGGCAGTCTCAGCGAATCAGTGAGACTGTCTCAAAAAAAGAAAAAGTAAAAATGAAGAAAAAAAAAAAAAGTAGTGGGGAGATGGTTGGGGATGTAGCTCAGTGGCAGAATACCCCTGGATTCGCATGAAAAAAATAAATGAAAACTTTATATAGAGATGGAGCTCTGAAGCAACTATAGAAATGGCAAAGAGGAATATTATGTTTCAAAATTCTCTAAGTGAATAGTTAAGCTGGTAAAAATCTGAAAAATCCAATTCTTGGTGTGGTTCTATATTTTGATAAAATAGCAAGTCCCTCCCTAAGGCTTTTGGTGGAGAGAGACCTGAATGCAGTTGCCTATATAGCACAACAAAGGCAAAGAAATGAGAAAACAAGCTTAGCAAGTAAGCTCTGAGAATTCTCACCTGTACCAAGGCATCATCTCCTAACAAGGAGCAGGACAAGGTTGGGGTGGTACCCAGGAACCCAGAGTCAGTCACTTCTTCTACAGTCTCTCCAATAGACAGTACAAGGGTGGCATTCACGAAAGACACAATGATGTAGGCATCAAACTCATCTGGAAAAAGAAAGGAAGGAGTTGGTCAGCTAAGAACTCCTCAGAATTAAAAAGTCAAATGACACATAAGAGTTTTAAGAATTCTTCCAAGGCATTTCTATGTATGGTCAGCATAGACACAAAGCACAAAATGATCCAAAAGACAACTGAGCACCATAGAGGCTACATATAAATGCCTCAATGCGTTGAATACAAATATTTTTCTCAGCATCTTTGAAAATTAGTACTCTGAGATATTTTCTAGAGAAATGAGAGAGGACAATGTAAGGGAATCAAACCATGAAGAAATCTTTACTACTAGTACTAGTACTACTACTATATATGTCGAGCTAGAGCATGTTTTGACAGTTCCCAATAGCTAGAAGAAATATTCCTTAAAACTAGGAAAGATCCCTAACTTTTCCAGAAGAAGCTAATGTAGGAATATAAGCTCTAATGAATGAAACAGAGATTACTTAAACCTTCATGTGATTAAGTTAGTCTAGGACTGGAAATTGAGAGAGTCCTAGTCCCATTGGGAATGATGTAAGAACACCAAATAAGCAGGAAATGGGGGAGGGGATATGTTTATATTATCATTCTTTGACCCCTCTGGTTTTTCACTATTTAAAAATACAACCCAGTGATCATGACCAATCCTATTAGGGTTTGTTTTTCAAAATGAAATGTAGTTGGATAAACAAACACTAATGAGATTCTCAAGGAGGTCAGAGACCTGAAGTATACAGGCAACCCCAAAAGTTTCCTCTGCAGATTCCATAGTTAAAGGCCATCTACTTCCCAAATTACAACATAAAACAGCTTCTGTGTCTCCCACATCCAACAATGTTTGGCATAAAACTTCATAAATGTTGAATAAAGGCATATCTTTTTTTAAAAAGAAGAGTTGAGATTAGCAATCAGATGAACAAAGGACAGAACAAGACAAGGGACTAAATTGGAGTGGGCTATCTCACTCTTAAGAATGGAAGCTATGGGACCTTGTTGTAAGAACTCAGTACCATTGGGCTGGCTGATTCTATGACACATTTTTGGTTTTGACTGCTCTAAGTTGAAAGTTTCAGATAAACTAAAGTTACTAGATTAGTTCAGCAGAATCAGCGTTTTTTATAGGAGGGGTCAGGTGAAGATACATCATTTATATAGCCCACAGTAGTGTTCTGACCTATTAGCAGGACATAAAATCAATCTAGGGGCTGGCAAACACCACATTATAACAGAAATAATTTTGAGGCTGCTTCACATTGTAAGGGCAAGTACTTTTTGGCAAAACTTCTGTTTCAGCTAATAATAGTACGTGTACTATAGTAGCTAAAAACCAGGGATCAAAAACCCTTCCCAATGCATGTTTTACTGCCTAGACCAAGAATCCACAGGGTACAGGTTCAATTTCCAAATCATGAATACTAGTGAAGAAGTCACTTTTTTGTTGTTGTTGTTGTTTTGTTTTTCCCCATACTGGGGATTGAACCCCAGTATGGGAAAAATTTATATTTCTCATACATGCTACGCAAGTGCTTTACCACAAAACTACAATGCCACCCCCTATTTAAAATTTTATTTTGAGGAGCTAGGTTGTAGCTCAGTGGTAGAGTGTTTACCACATATAGATAAATTAATAAATAATAAAATGAAAGTCTCATTGACAACTAAAAATAAATAATTTTTTGAAAAACTTATATAATTTTTTTTTTTTTAAAATTTTGAGTCAGGGTCTCAATAAGTTGCCCAGGCTGACTTCAAACTTGCAATCCCCTTGCATCAGTCTCCTAAGCAGCTGGGATTATAGGTGTGTGCCACTGCACACAGCTGATACTTGGTTTTTGGTTATTTTGATATTATTATCAACATATATCAAAAGCTTTGGGAACATCTTATAAAACAGTTTTAAAAGACTAGGTACTATTCATGATCATAAAACGAAAAAGGTTAGAGATGTTCCTAAAGTAGAGGTCTTAATTGTTTTCAACAAAACCAAACCAATCTCCACATGACTCTAAGCTTGGAAATTTTAATACAGTTCTTAGTTTTGACTGAAAATTTCTGTCATGTAATTACTAAAACATAATATCTTAAAAGCTATGTCAGAGAAAGTTAAAGCCAACAACAGGGGGCTCTAACAGGCAATAATTTGCAGTCTTTTGTTTGAACAAAGGGGAAAAAATAGGCTTCCAGAAGCTAGACCATACAACTTTTGACTCACATGCAAAAGAATGGGAGGTCAGAAGGAGAAGGCATGCCTGGGTTTGTACTTTTACCTCTAACCAAAGTACCAGATTGCTCAGACATAAGAAAATACTCAGTCAATTTAAACAGGGTCATACTTTGGCTTGACAGTTCAGGTAGAAAAGCAATGACTGGATGTCTAAAAGATGCTTTTCATCACAGATTTCCTCAAAATATCTATTATCCTGTGAATACCAAGTACACTGTTACTTCTACCCTTTCCAATCTCCAGCTTAGAAAGACCTGCAGCATAGCAGATACTCTTTTATGTCCTAGGGAGATTACAGATTAAAAGTTGGTATTCAGTACAAAGCCAACCTTTTAATTATAAGTTAAATGACTTAGAAACTATAAATATCCACATTGCCTTTTTCTAGGGGTTTCAAATTTCATGAAGAACGTTATTTCATATCTCAGTGAAGAATGTCCTAGGATATGAAAACATGTCTTTAGGTCTCAGTTCAGTAGGACTTCTCTCTTAATAATACTGAAACATCCTACAGAAGGAAATGCTTCATTCTACTCCCTTGCCTTAAGGATTTAAGGGTTGACAAGCAGTTCACTCTCAAGGATAAAGAGAGAGCCATCCAGATGATTTCAATTTCACTATACTCAAAGTACCTGGTATTTATCTTGTCTTAGCACAGTCCTGAATATACTCTCCAGATCCTAATTTTTCAGTGTACATCTGAAATGGTCAACTCCAAGACAGAGTGTGAAGCTACAATTTGCTAGCTACAGCCTTAGTCAGTTTATCAAATGACAAATTAGTTAAGTTTTCCAAAATCTGTGGGGGAAAGTGGAGAAATTGATTCCTGCCTCAAACCAGCTGATACACAAGCAAATGGGTGTACATCATTATAATGCACATCAACACCCAACTGCAAAGTTACACTGAGAGACATCATTAGGGCAGCCTCAATATATTATGCAGGTCCCTCTCCCTAGTTAAACTATAAGGCCCCAGAGTAGACCCTAGCAGTAGGTACACACCTGTGGTGATCAGCACCTTCACCAGCCACCTGTGGAAGAGAAAAAAAGGCTTGGTATTGGTAGTATGCATCACCAAGTACCAGCCAAGGTTAGTATTTGCCTGAAGACTGCAGCATGTGTGGACAGAGGAGTGCTCAATAGTAAGTTGGGATATCTGGAAAGAAAATGAAGAAAGAGAACCTGACCTATTTCTGTGGGTGACTGTCCAAATTATAGTATCTAAAGAGCAAAATTTAGCAGAAAATAGTCTTTCCCAGGGCTTTGAGATTTAATAGAAGAGGAAATTCAAGTTCCATCATACAATATACTACTTATCACTAACTTAGCAAATGTTTTCTCTTCACAAACTTTTCATAATCTCAAACACACAACCATTCCCTCTCCTCTAACCCCTTCTGGCAACACCGCTGTGCCTATCATAAATCAAAGCATACAATGGTTTTGCTTACTTGTTTTCTTTTATATTTTATTTTTTGTAGTGCTGGATATTGAACCTAGGGTATTGCAGATGCTAGACAAATACTCTACCACTAAGCTACCCCAGCTCCCTTATTGTCATTTGTAGACAGAAAGTCCTTTGAGGCAGGAATTCCATGTTAATATGTTTAATACTCTAAACATATGGTAGGATCTTAAATGACTATAGGATAAAACTACAGACCTTATCCTAAAAGAAACTAGCAAGATCCACATACTCGGCAGGGTGTGGAGGCACATGCCTGTAATCCCAGCGGCTCAGGAGGCTGAGACTGGAGGACCTGGGTTCAAAGCCAGCCTCAGCAATGAGGAGGCACTAAGCAACTCAGTGAGACTCTGTCTCTAAATAAAACACAAAATAGGGCTGGGGATGTGGCCCAGTGGCTGAGTGCCCCTGAATTCAATCCCTAGTACCAAAATCATCATCATCATCATCCATATACTCCCACCAGTGTTGATCAAAATGAGAACTGGTCTAGAATTCAGGATCCATTTCTACTCCTATTACTTGTTATCTTGAGAGTTAACCCTTGGGACTTTCTGCCTCCTTCATAAAATGAGAAGTAACTTTTCTGTAAACCTAAATATGGTTTAAAAATTCATTCAAAAAGTTTAAGGAAAATATGAGGGGGCATACTAGGTTATCTAAAAGTATCTTTCTAATTCAAATAGTCTAGACAATTTTAAAGAGCCATGATATCAACAAGCCACCAAATAAAGGGACATCAATACCAACCAACTTCTTCATACAAACATCTATAAAACACAGAAATCTTTTAAAAACAATTATCCAGTAATTATTTTCCCAGCTAAAATGGGCCTAGAATCCCCCCATCTTTTATTTCCCCTTTCAACTCAATGTGATTCCAACAGATATAATGAAAACAAAATCTACAAAAGTGTGCAGTAATCTAACAGAAAGAGATTTACCTCCTACACATTTCCCAGCTCTCTTAAACTTATTCCATACAACTAGAACATCTAACTTGAAGCAGAATTACAGCTGTTTTCTAGAAAAAGCTCTGTCTGCTGGCCAGGGTGATCTTACTCACCAGCCCCACATTCCTGAGGGAAAAGAGGAAAATGAGGTCTCAGAACAGAAATGACCCAGAGCTCCAAAGTGAACCAAAGAGAAAAATAAGTGAGTTCTACTTCTGTGGGGCTGAAATCCAGTTGTGATGAGACTTCCCTGCTACTGGAGTTCCATGCATTTTCACATTACTTTTAAGGTTTTAGGAAGGTAACCACTTTAACCTAGGAACTCAACTTCCTCTCCTTCCCTACTCCTTCTTTTCCACTCACTCTAATGTTCTGATTTTAATCAACCAATCTTTGCTTTCCTCAAGCACAACTAGAACTAACCAACTAATAACTTCCCCAAGTATCTCAATTTCTAGAATACCACCTTGAATTTCACTGTGGTTTCAGCACAATAAGACAGCACAGCTGATGAAAAATGAATAAGCAACAACTTTTCCTCAACTCACACCTCCTATAGAGATGGAACCAATGCCTTTATTAAAAAAAAAAAAAAAAAAAAAAACTCATGAAAACTATGATACTAAAATGTTTACATAACTAAAACCAACAGCTGTCCTACGTCCCCTTACCCACTTGCACAAACAGTAGTAGCAGATGAAGGCAAACTGATTGGAAGAGCTTCAAAAATATGGTATTGGGTCAAAAGTTTCTGATATAAGATACTAAATGAGATTATATAGAAATATTATAAATGAAGTCTCTTAAGTCTTCTATGTCAGTGCCTCCCAGGCCCTAATTTTGACTACTGAGAAAGGGATGCTTACCTTCAATGTGCCGACGTACTGTCCAGACAGCATTGGGGTTACCAGGTAGCTCAGAAACAGCCATTTCCGACACCTGACAGGAAAGGAGGCAAGTACAAATCTAGTGAGCATGGAACTCAGCTACTTGCTTACTATGCTAGATAATAAGGTCCTAAAAGCAAAAGAATTGTTCACACTGCGCACTAGATTAAAAGGATGGGAAGGAACACCAGTGAAGAAAAGAATCTAAGGTCAAAAAGGTTAGAAATGCTAGTAGTCAGCTGGGCACAGTGGTACACAACTGTAATCCCTGCAACTCAGGAGGTTGAGGTAGGAGGATCACGAGTTCAAAACCAGTCTCAGAAATTTAGTGAGGCCCCTTATAGCTATCTCTTAATAAAATATATAAAAGGGCTGGGGATATGGCTTAGTGTTTAAGCACTACTGGGTTCATTCAATCCCTGGTACAAAAAAAAAAAAAAAAAAAAAACCACTAAACTAGTAGTCCCAATGACATACTTTAGCAAAAAGTCACAGAATGTCTTAGAGAATACAGTTGTTATAGCCAAAACAACATGCTTCCTTTGGAATGGCAATAACCATTGGGAATGAAAGAGGCCAAGGCCACCTAAATTAGTACCTCTTTTCTTTCCCTAGCTCCCATAAGGCCAAATACCGTCTCTCTATGAACCCATTCAAATACTACTTCTTTAGAGAAATTATTCCCTTACCTTCTTATCTGGCAATCATCTCTCCCTCATAAAAATCAATCACCACCTCAGGGCAGTAACTGTTTTGTCTTTCATTCTAGACTCAAATGTCATATACAATCTCAAACATGATGAAATATTCCAGATAAACTAAAATGATGTGAAGGGGAAACTGGTAATTTATATGTAAAAGTAAAATCATTCTAATAAGTTTATTGTTTTTAAATGATCCAGAGACAACAAAGTAGATTTCAGAATTTCATCAATAAAAATAAGTACCCAAGGGTGCAGGGATAGAATTTCAGTGGAGTAGACAAAGGGGAATGAAGGAAGGAGGGAGAATGGGAAAAGGAATAACAGTGGATTAAATCTGACTTTCCTATGTACATACATGTATGTACACATAGGAAAATGACAGTAAATCTCACCATCATGTATGACCACAAGAAATTAATTTTTTAATTATTGTGGTTGTAGACAGACATAATATCTCTATTCATTTATTTTTATGTGGTGTTGAGGTTCCTCACACATGCGAGGCAAGCACTCTAAAACTGAGCTACAGCTACAGCCCCAAGAAAGTAATTTTTAAAAAATAAATAACTGTGGTAAATGGCAGAAATAGAATGAAGGGAGCAGGGAGTGAGGAAGGGAAGAGGAAGGAAAGATACTGGGGACTAAATTACAACAAGATATATTCCATGCTTTTAGAAGTATGTCAAAATTGATTCTACTATCATGTATAACTAAAAATAACCAATAAAAAAATGTTAAGTATGCTATAATGAATACCAAATGTAAAACTGGTAGGTCAATTGAGTCCCTAATGTATTCACAGAATAAGGCATAACAAAGACACAGGAACAAAGCATGTTCAACAATTTAAAAATATTTTTATATGTAACAAAGATCTGCATATAAAGTCAAAGTGTGGGAGGCAAAAAATTAAAATTTTAATTGAGTCCTTAATTTCTTAAACAATACACAAAAATTCCTGTTAATGCATATGTGCCGTTTTTTGTGGAAAGTGCTAGTTTTCATCAGTGGCTCACGAGGATTCAGTGAACAGTGAGTAGGTAATCAAGAGATATGGCTCTAAATTGGGTCAAGGTCATTGAAAATGGTGGACTAATGAACATTTTGGCAGTCAAAAAAGATTTTCAAATTTAGCATGCCTGTAATCCCAACTATTCAGCAAGCTGGGACAGGAGGATCTCAAGTTCAAGGCCAACTTGAGCAACTTGATGACAATCTGTCACAAAATAAAATAACAAAAAAAGATGGATTGGGGAGGGGGGTTAGGGGAGTGGCTAGATTGCTGATAGAGAGTTTTCCTAGCATCTAGCATATATGAGGCCCTGGGTTCAACTACCCACTACCAAACAAACAAACAAACAAAAACCTGAAATAGCATTGCTAATAGCTAACATTTTCTATAGGATACTGTCTTAAACTAAGTGTTTTGCATGCATCATCTCATTTAACTCACAACAATCCTTTAAAGTAAGTACCATTATTAATCCCCTTTACAGAAGATACAAAAGCTTAATTACAGCCATTAAGTGAAAGAGCCAGAAGTCAAAACCAAAGTTATCTCATTGTATTGCAATAAAAATGTATAAAAGGCAGGAGACCTCTTGAGAGCAGTAGTTCACTGACTACATGCTCTGAAATCAAACTGTCATAAGAAAGTTTATTTTTCTTCAAACAAGAGCAATTCCAGGGCTCTTGCTAGAATTAACACCAGGACAATGATAAGACATGGGATTTGAGAAGTTAATTCTCAGAATCCATATCACCTAAAGATCCATCAATAAATAACTTATTTTTAAAAATTCTAATCTATTCACTTTGGTGAAATACTGCAGAAACATAAAAAAACAATATAACTTAAGAGCATTCAGTAACAAGGAATAAATTTAATGATACCAGGGGTTAACGACACAGCTCAGTGATGATGAGTGTTCAAATCCAGCATGATCCCCCCCAAAAAATCAAAATCAAAATTAAAACTTTGAATAAAAGCCAGGCATGGTGGTGCATGCCTATAATCCCAGGTTTGGGAGGTTGAAGCAGGAGGATCTCAAGTTCAAAGCCAGCCTCAGCAACTTAATGAGGCCCCAAGCAACTTAGCAAGACCCTGTCTCAAAATAAACAAGGGCTGGGGATATGGTTCAGTGACCCTGGGTTGAATCCCTAGTACCAACAAAGACAAAAGAAAAAGCACAAAACAAAACAAAACCTTTTAATAAAAACTAGAAGAAAAAAATTCCATGCAGGTTTTCTAGTCTCTACTACCAAGTCTAAGAACTAGGTAATGCAGACACTCTAAACTTTAGGAAAATATAGAAAAACATTTTTCCCCCATACAAACATCATATGTATTTATGACTTCATCAAAGTAATCCCATAAACTGCTTTGCCCATGCTTTCCTTCAAACACTGCAGAGAATCTAGAAATTGCCATCTTACCTCAAGTCCATGCCTTAAGACTCTTAGAGATGACCGAGGTCCTCTACCACAGGCCACATACAACTGTGGAGTATCTTCATTGGCCAGATCAGCTATCTGCAGAGAACAAGGGAAAAAATGTCTACTTATGCTAAGTTTTCAAACACAATTGTCATTCTTAGAGGGACAAACTTCTACTGACCCCGGAATATAAAGAGAAAAAAAGCCCCCATGTTCCAAAAAGTAAACTATTTTTAAGCAGCAAATTTTTCCAAAACTAAAAAAGGGTTACATCAATTCACAAGTTAAAAAGGGGACTTGGCAGGGGCTGGGTTTGCAGCTCAGTGGTAGAGTGCTTGCCTAGCATGTGTGAGGCACTGGGTTTGCTACTCAGCACCACATAAAAATAAATAAATAAAACAAAGGTATTGTGTCCATCTACAACCAGACGAAAATATTTTTTAAAGGGGAGGGAGGGGAGGGGCTGGGGATGTGGCTCAAGCAGTAGCGCGCTCGCCTGGCATGCGTGTGGCCCGGGTTCGATCCTCAGCAACACATACAAAGATGTTGTGTCCGCTGAAAACTAAAAAATAAATATTAAAAAAGGGGGGGGGAGGGGACTTGGCACTTAGTGAAATATAGTATAATAATCTCCATTCTGAAATGGTTTTCTTCCAATTAAAAATATAGGTAACAAACTATAATGTAATCAAGATGCAACATTGTCACCAATAGAAGCTACATTTATTAAAGTTAATACTCAGAAATGTTATCCCCATCACAACAAAATTGTATTTTTCAGACCTGGTATCAGACTGATATAATCAGTTAAAGTACCTACAGGTATTCCTCTGATGTAGCTGACCAGCTATTAGATAATTCTACACCCAATAGCTGCTAGTATTCAGCCACCACATAGGGAAGTCATGTGTTCTCATATTAATATTCGAGACATCTGGCTGCTTTCCAGTACAATTGATTCTTGATTAATATGTGAAAACAGGTGAACCATTTGTATTACAGTTTTGCCAAACTGGACAATTCAAATGAAAATTCCTGAACTTTGAACAGAGCAGAGTTTATTGTAATAGATGATCATGTAGGTTCTGAGTACATACACAACCGTCATTTTGTTCTCTGAAAAAATAAATAACTTAGAAGTATGTATTTTTTTCTTTTTGCTGTACTGGAAATCAAACCCAGGGACTCATGTATCCTAGGCACTACACCCCCAGGTCCTAGCTCACCTATTTAAAATGCATCATATTGCTATTTATTTATAAAGCTTTTTTTAAAAAAAGGCATATATATTACTTTTCACAACTTAAAACTCCAACAGTGGGTCAGGTATGGTGGTACACACCTATAATCCTGGTGGCTGAGGAGATTGAGTTATAAAGATCCCAATTTCAAGGACAGTTTCAACAATTTATTGAGGCCCTAAGCAACTTAGTGACACCCTGTCTCAAAATAAAATTTTTTAAAAAAGGGCTGGTTCCTAAAGGTCACACAAACTAGCGATCTAGGGCACAACAACATGGTAAGATTCCTAGGTGCTACACCTGAGGTCAGTAGTGGGAGACACAATCTCCATCCTGAGCCTCTTCACTTTTTTCCTCAAAGATATGATTAAAAATTTGTAAAAATACGAAAAATGGCTGAGGATGTGGCTTAGTGATTAAGTGAACCTGAGTTCAATCCTGTTGTGTCCTAGACCGCTGGAGTTTGTGTGACCTTTAGGAACCAGCCCTTTTTCAAATGATTTTTGAGACAGGGTGTCACTAAGTTGCTGGATACAGTTGCACACACCTGTGATCCCAGAGGTTTGGGAAGCCGAGGCAGGAGGATTGCAAGTTCTAGGCAGCCTCAGCAACTTAGCAAGGCCCAAAGCAACTAAGAAAAATCCTGTCTCAAAATAAAAGATAAAATGGGCTTGGGGGACTGAGGTTGTGGCTCAGTAGTAGAGCACTAGCCTAGCACGTGTGAGGCACCGGGTTCAATCTTCAGCACCACATAAAGATATTGTGTCCAACTACAACTAAAAAAATATTTTTTAAAAAAATGGGCTTGAGGATGTGATTCAGTGATTAAGTGCGCTGGGTTCAATCCCTAACCCCCCCCAAAAATACAAACAAAACCCTGTTGCTGAATGATTCCAGTGTCTCTGAAGTTCTTTTAAAGAGAAAACTATATTAAAATTAGGTATGTACAGCTATAAGCAGACTTCTACGTGAAAAAAGGTCAAGTCAGAAATACTGTGTAGCACATAAACCCGTTCACTTCAAAAACAAAAAAGATGTAACCACACAACATACATATAATTGCAGATGCAGAGAAAATACTTGGAAGCCACCACAAGAAGTTGCTAATAGTAATGGGTTCCGTGGAGTTCCAGTTTGAGAAGACTTGGAGGGGCAGGACTTTAAAACCTTTTATATAGTTTGAATATATACACTGAAAAAGATTTACTAAAAAATAAAGCTGGGAGTGGTGGCGCACTACTATGATCCCAGCAACTCGAGAGGCTGAGGCAGGAGAATGAGGAGTTCAAAGCCCACCTCAGCAACTTAGCGAGACCCTAAGTAACTCAGTGAGACCCTGTCTCTAAATACAATACAAAAAAGGGCTGGGGATGTGGCTTAGTGGTTAAGTGACCCTGAGTTCAATCCCCAGTACCCAAAACAAACAAACAACAACAACAAAAAAAAAAACCCTGAAGATTTATTAATAGTTTTCAGTTCCTAAACCTATCGTTAACTGCTTCACCTTTATATATTGATTCCATAGTTATATGGTTCTTAGACTACACCTTAATTTAACTTAAGGAAAACTTTAAACTTATTACACTTGATATTCAAATCAGCTGGCTAGCACTGTGCATCATGGAGGTAACTGGAAAGGCCCACACCTGGCAAAATAGAATGGGAGAAAGGCTGTCCAGTTCATCCACCAATACAAGGTTTTTGAGTGGTCTTGGCTGAAAGAAGAATGTATCTCCTTCTTCCAGAGGCATAGCAGATGAAAACTCAGGTTCTTCATCATCATCTCCAAGATGTGCAATTTGATATAAGTAACTAGGAAGATGCAAAGAAAGACTTTAGTTAAAAGACTCAAGACAATGTCTGATTATCATATAAATTGCTAGTGCTATTTAATTATACTAAAAAAATTACAGTTATTGCTTATAGGTCTAATGTGGTTTTTTAAAATTTTTTTTAGTTGTAGATGGACACAATATCTTTATTTATTTATATTTGTATATGGTGCTGAGGATGGAACCCAGGGCCTCACGCATGTGAGGTGAGCACTCAGCCACTGAACTATAGCCCCAGCCTCAGGTGTAATGTTAAAGTATGCTATCTGGAATTCATTTCAAAGCTAAAGAACAGAATTTCCCCAAGGTATAAATAAAACAAGACTGGTCAAGAATCTGGGCTGAAACTGAGTGATGGGCACAATAGGTTCATTATACTATTCTCTCCTGTATAAGAAAATTTCTGTAATAAACAAAAAATGAAAACTTTAAGTGAAAAAAGAATGAGACCATTCTTTAAAATTAAATGTAAATACTAGAAATCAAAACTATGCAAATAAGGGGCTGGGGATGTGGCTCAAGCGGTAGCGCGCTCGCTCGCCTGGAATGCGTGCGGCCCAGGTTCGATCCTCAGCACCACATACAAACAAAGATGCTGTGCCTGCCAAAAAACTAAAAAAAAAATAAATAAATATTAAAAAATTCTCTCTCTCTCTCTCCACTCTCTCTTTAAAAAAAAAATATGCAAATAAATATAGCAAAATGTTAAACTGTTCTGGGATAATACACTAGTGGGTTATTTGCTTTTTAAATCATTTTCCAAAACTTTCCACATTACTAGAATAAATTAACAGGTATGGTAATAATCAACATTTACTAAATGGTTATAATACAAAAGTACTTAGCGCTAGCTGGGTGAGGTGGTGTGCACCTGTAATTCCAGAGCTGGGGAGGCCGAGGCAGAAAGATTGAAAGTTTGAGGCCAGCCTCAGCAATTTAACGAGGCTCTAAGCAACCCTGTCTCAAAAATAAAAAACAAAAAGGGTTGGGGATGTAGCTCAGTCATAAAATGGCTCTGGGTTTAATCCCTAGTAATCCCCCGCCCCCCCTCCGTCACCAAATACTTAAGTGCTGTGTCCATCTACAACTTTAAAAAAAAAAAAAAGTTACCAGGGATTGGAGGAAGGGGAACATGAATTTATTGGTTAACAGGCACAGAATTTCAGTCTTGGGTGATAAGAAAATTTTGGAAAGAAAATAAAGGTTGCACAGCATTGTAAAATAAAATTAATATCAGTGAATTTGAACAATTAAAAATGATTAGCTGGACATGATGTGCACACTTATAATCCAAGTTACTCATGAGTCAGGAGGATTTCAAGTTTGAGGCCAGCTTGGGCAACTCAGCAAGACTCTGTCTCAAAATAAAAATGCCTGAGGATGTAGTTAGTCCGGTGGTAGAAGGCTTGCCTGCATTTGCAAGGCCCTGGTTCAATCCTCAGTACCACCAGGGGACAGGGAAAAAGTTATAAAATGGTACATAATAAGTGGTGACATTATGCAAAGTATCTAAATTGAACACACACAGAGGATATAGAAAAATGTTATCTGTGGATTAAAGGATTAAAAGCAATGTTTGTATACTCATCCTCACTTCTACAATAAATATTTCTTACACAAAAAAGTAAAACCTTGGGCTGGAGTTGTGGCTCAGTGGTAGAGCACTTGCCTAGCATGTACGAGGCACTGGGTTCAATTCTCAGTACCACAAATAAATAAAATAAAGATATTGTGTCCATCTACAGCTAAATATATATATGTATATATATACATATAAAAGTAAAAACTTGGAAATGGAAAACATTAACAGGCCAAATGTGAAAAGTGAAATGGTACAGTTAACCCCTCCACCCATGGGTTCCCTTCATCTTTAGAGTCAACCAACAGATCAAAAATATCCAAATGAGGGGGCTAGGGTTAAAGCTTAGTGGAAATGAGCTTGCCTGGCATGGGTGAGGCCCTGGATTTGATCCTCAGCACCACATAAACATAAATAAAGTTTAAATTCTTAAAAAAGAAAAAGAATTCCAAATGAAAGGATAAACCCTCAGTAACAGTGAGCCCATGACTCAAAGTAAAACATTAAAAGGATTAGGGATAGAGCTCAATGGTAAAACACCCCTGAGTTCAATCTCTAGTACTCTCCCCAACAAAATCCCTTACTTAGTTAAGTAATTCAATAAATATTCAATGTAATATACAACAAAAAGCTCAGAAAAGATGTGACTTTTAAAGATATTTCTGTAGACACTGATTGAGTACTGATTGAAGCCATCAAAGTAAAGAAGCAAACAGAATAAATGTAAAGAGGAAAAGAAGGCAATCCTTAGGTGTGGTGGTGCACAACTGTAATCCCAGAGGCTCAGGAGGCTGCGGCAGAAGGATCAAAAGTTCAAAGTCAGCCTCTGTAACTTACCGAGACCCTATCTCAAAATAAAAAATGAAAAAAGGCAGGGGATGTGGATCCACACACAATAGTTATACACTGAGGTTCAATCCCTTGTACACATACACACAAAAACCCCTCAAATATTCTAATAAAACCAAATAAAATAAAAACTAAAATACTCTTGTGAAAAGCTCCACAACCTTGAAATACACCTCCCTCCTGCCAATTTTTAAGTAACCAAGGCAAACCAAGTTAATAAAAGGATTACTCACTGGTTTCCAAATTCTGATGCTACAAAAAGAAAGCCTGTTTTCAACACACACATGGCAGCAGCAACAGGCACAGTATCAAAATACTTCAGCCGGATCTCAGTTACCTGGAGTGAAAAGAAAAAAGATTCTAGTGTATAGGCAAGTGAAGTTTGGCATAGAAGTCCAAAACAGCACAAGCTGAGTAGCAAATAAAATATCGTCCCCAGTATCTAACCAGGAATGAACAAGCTACAGCTCAAAAGCCAGCCATGATTTTTGTTTAAAGTGACACTGCCCAATCTCATTACACACTAGACCAGGTACTTACTAACTAGAGTAGGAAAACATTCATATACAAGCCTAAGGTATCCTAAACTTCCAACTTTCTAACTTGTAAAATATTAACTATCTTACCCACCTCATTTCAAGAGAGCAGCTACAATGAATAAATGGTTTGTAAAGCTTTATAAACCTTAAATATATATACATAGGATTTTTTAATGAGGTTATTTAATTATATTAAAATAAAACGTACAAAATTTCATCAAAAAAAATACAAGTGTATTTATTGTTTCATTTTTCCCCCCTCTATCAATGGTCTACTCACCATATCTTCATCTGTTTCCAAAGTGATCTTGAAGATATCACCCTGCTCAGTTTGGGCCAAAAAGAAGAACATTGATTTGGTCTTATGGGTGGCAGAACAAACGAAAATCATTCCTCTTTCAGGGTCATCCAGGTCATTCTAGCAAAGTCAAGCACACAATATGTTAGAAATGGCTACTTCTTATTTTTGGAACTCAGCACCCTACTCTTACCAAGTGTGGCTAAGTTGCTGAAGTTGGTCTCAAACTTATAGTCCTCCAGCCTGAGCCTCCCAGGTAGCTAGGATTATAGGCCTATGACCCCATGCACAGCTGGGTTTTTTGTTTTGATTTGCTTTATTTATGTCTCCAACATTTTGTATTTCTTAGAATAAACTCTCTGTGAAGTTTTATACTTCTTTGTTGCCTCAAAGCAAGTATAGTGTCTGAGATAGGCAGGTGCTCACTTTCCATAACTGATGAAGATTAAATTTCTTTTCAGGGGTAAGGAGAGAGAATTTAATAACTGATCCAGGAGAAAGATCAATAACAAAACCACAGGATGAAAAGATAAAAAGGTTGAGGAAGGAGGATTGAAAAGATCATAAGTTCAAGATCAAAACTCCAGCAACTTAGCAAGACCCTGTCTCGACATTAAAAATAAAAAGAACTGGGGATGTAGCTCAGTGGTAGAGCACCCTGGGTTTTCCCCACAGGGAAAAGATCTCAAAGACCACCACCAGATTCCATACTAATTACAGGAAAAAAAAGGTACCGTTAAGAAGAGAGTGGGTGGATACCACCTTAATTAAGTGATCAATTTGGCATGAACAATGAGACAATCCAATATTATGTAGGCATAATGTGACACACAGTGAGAAATAAACATCACCATCTATATAATAACCCTAGCAAAAATATTAGCCTGAATATAATCATTTAAAAAAAATAGAATAAGGGACAAACTTTAAGAAAATTAGCCAGTTTGAGTTCTTCTTTTCCTATGTGTATCCCTTATAGAAGAAAAAGTACGCCCTAATCTCCATCATGTGAGATTAGGCCCCAACTTCCTTAGTAAGACTCCTGTGGTCCAAGAATTAAAATCAACAATCAATAAATGAAATGGACTAAAACTAAAGTTTCTTAGCTAAAGAAACAATCTGTGAGGTGAATAGAGAGCCTACATCTTGGGAGCAAATTTTTACCCCTCACACATCAGATACAGCACTAATCTCTAGGGTATATAAAGAACTCAAATAGCTAAGCACCAAAAAAAACAAATAACCAAATCAGTAAATGGACCAAGGACGTGAACAGACACTCCTCAGAAGAGGATATACAATCAACAAATATATGAAAAAATGTTCATCATCAATAGCAGTTAGAGAAATACAAATCAAAACTAAGATTTCATCTCACTCCAGTCAAAATGGCCACTATTATGAAGACAAACAACAGTAAGTGTTGAGGATGTGGGGGAAAAGGTACACTCATAGACTGCTGGTGGGACCGCAAATTGGTGCAGCCAATATGGTAAGCAGTATGAAGATTTCTTGGAAAACTGGGAATGGAACCACCATTTGACCCAGCTATCCCTCTCCTTGGTCTATACCCAAAGGACTTAACTACACATCAATGTTTATAGCAGCACAATTCACAATAGCTAAACTGTGGAACCAACCTAGATGCCTTTCAGTAGAAGAATAGATAAAAAAAAAAGTGGTATATATACACAATGGAATATTACTCATCAATAAAAGAGAATAAAATCATGGCATTAGCAGGTAAATGGATGGTTCATATGTAAATGGAACCATAGGTAAATGGAAGCTGATTCATAGTGAAATAGGGAGAGGGAGCATGGAAGGAATAAACGCACTCTAGGTAGGGCAGAGGGGCTGGAGGGGAATGGAGGGGGCATAAGGTTATTAATGATGGTGGAATGTGAGGATCATTATTATCCAAAGAACGGGTATGAAGACACAAATTACTGTGAATATACTTTGCATACAACCAGAGATATGAAAAAATGTGTAATAAGAATTGTAATACATTCCGATGTCATATATAAATAAAAAAATAATAAAAAAGAAAATTAGCCAAGATTCACAAAAATGTAATTATTATAAAAAAACCAAAACAAAGGTAAGAGAAAATGTCCTAAGTTTAAAAAGAGTAAAGGCAAATTACGAAGGGGACATTTTAGAACAAAGGAAATCTGAATATGTACTATACCTAAGCTAACTGTATTACACGAAAATATTAAAATTTCTTGGATGTGATATTAGCACTGTGGTTATGTAAGACAATATCTGTTTTCAGAAGACACATCCTCGAAGACTATATTTGGAATTAAGTGTCATGACACCTGCAACTTATTTTCAAATAGGTTAGCCTGGAAAAAGTGTACATATCATAAGAAAAGGTATACAGATATTTCATAAGAAAAGGTAAATGTAGTTAAGGTATTAGTAATTAGTGAATCTAATGAAGGACATATGAGAATTCACTGTTCTTTTGGTTTTTGTTTTTTGGTTTTTCGGTACATTAAACCCATGGGCACTTAACATTGGGTCGTATCCCAAGCCCTCTTTATTTTTCTTCTGAGACAGGGCCTCATTAAGTTATTTAGAAGGCTGGCTTGCAACACCTCAGAAGTCACTGGGATTACAGGCATACGCTACTGCACCTGATTGTTCTATTGTTTTAAAATATTCTATATGTTGGGAGTTTTTCAAAATAAAATGTTGGCGGTGGGGGGGGACAGAAACAGAATAAAATAAAAGATAATTTATTTCCAACGAATGTTTGGATTTTTCAAACTAGAAATTTTCAAATTTACAATTACCCACAGATTCCTCTGAAATAAACATTTAATTTTTTTCCTACCCTTCAAACAATGTTTTGCTTTTACTGAAACTTGTTACCAGCTTTATTAAAAATAACATTTACAAGGGCTGGGATTGTGGCTCAGCAATAGAGCACTCGCCTAGAATGTGCAAGACCCTGAGTTCGATCCTCAGCACCACGTAAAAATAAATAAAGATATCATGTCCAACTAAAAATATTTAAAAAAAAAAAAACTTAAAACTTGAAAGGAAATAAACTAAGAGACTACACTGCAGTCTTAAAAGCTGAATTTATTTCACAAATAACCTTTCTTCTTATGATAAACAAAGGCCTTACCCGTCTCCTGGGAATTGGACACCGTATATCTGGTTGGTCACCAAAGTTCTTGTAAGTGATATAGTTTTCAGAACAGATCAACACTCCACTTGGACCATCTGATCCTCCTGGAACTGTCAAGAAAAAAATAAAACTTAGCAGTTATTTGATTTACCCACGAATTACTTTCACTTTCAACTGTTTCTCTCCTTCACAGCTTGTTGATAACAGTATACCTGAAGTAGAGAAACGTTCCACGTGTTTCTCCCTTATGAACATACTAGATAAGGATGGAGCAGTTTGTGTTTATGTGAAAGATTTGGTTGATCTTAGCCTTAATAATGCATCTAAATTTCTATATTCAAACCTAGAATTCAGTACTCATATTCTGATCTATAATATAATTAACTACTGGATATGGAAATCCCATAGTACTTCAAAAGTACAGCATGCTCATAAATAAACTTAATTTCCTTCCCAAACCTATTTCACCTCCTGCGTTCTCTAGCTGAGATTGCAACAGACTATTCCAGAAACCTGGGTGTCATCCTGTAGTTCTCTTCCCTTTCACAGCCTTACTGATTCTACCTCCTTAGTAGCTCTCATGCTGCTAATATCTGTTAGTGAAAGAACTCCCTCGTCAGTTTTCAGGCTTACAGTGTTAATATCCTCTATTCTATTAGGCAAAATGTAAGCAGTTATCTTTCTAAACTGTCTATCTTTATTAGATGTCCTCCTGAGCTTGAAATATTATTCCCTGCTTGAAATACTTCAGAAAATACTACTTCACCACTATCCCTCTCCCAGCCCTTTAACTCTAATAACCCAATCCCGATAAGCTTTCCATTCTTGGTGAATGTTGCAACAGAAACTCCCTCAGATCTCAGTTCAGACCTACTCTTCAGGTCTTAGCTCAAGTTCTTCAGAAAGCTTTCTCTTACACATTTCCTCCCATTCCCTAGGTCAGGGACCCACTCCACTACGTAATCATGACAACAGGCACAAAATCTGGCAATTTTTTGTTGTTGTTGTTGTTGATGTTGTATTTACCACTAGACTCAATCCTGTAGGAAGGGAAATACCACATTCAATTTTCACCACTACAGTCCCAGGACCCAGTAATCTGACTTGGCACATACTGACTGATTAAGCTCAATAAAAACTTGTTGAATGGAGCTTGGGGTATAGCTCAATGGGAGAGTGTTTACCTGGCATGCTGGAGGTACTGGGTTTCTGGGTTCAACCCACAACACCAAAAAAAAAAAAAAAAACAACAACAAAGTTCTCATAAGTGAAAGATGTGCTAATGTTACAGCAAGTGATAAAAGTAAGAATATATAACTTTCTACAAGATACTAAGAGTTCCCTGAAATTTTTTGAAGGAAATATTCCTGACAATAGCTCTAATTTTATTAACGGATGTTAGTCTTTTCTTTTTTTGGATCAGTTTTGTAACTGATTTTAGTTTTCAAAATCTTCCTATGCATTTTAGTTTTCAAATTCAGACACAGAGCTTTGCCTTGTTGAGTTTGTTCATTTTATCTATCCTTTCAAAATACGTTTGGGTGAAAAGGAAAAACTGACTACAATTAAATTATCACAGCAACTAGTAGTAATCAATATTTCAAGCTGTGTCCTTTCCTCCCTACTCCCATTAGATTATGAAAGCTACTAAGGAGCTAGACACTTCTCTCCAACAATACTTTTTCTTTTTATCACTGTACTAATTTCTACCCTCAACAAAACATAGAAAAGGTACTCAAGTTTACTACAAATAAATTACTTTTCAAACCTCACTAAGTTTGGGCATCAAATGGATCAAATAAAAGGGACAGAGCAGCTCTGCAAGAAAAGTACCTGTTATAAGGAAGTTGCCATGTTCCTCCAAAGGTTCACTGTATTTTCGGACCACATGATTTAAACCAAGGTCTAGTTCATAGAAAGTAAGTGTCTGCTGAGTATTTGCTGCTGCTTCCCCTGTTGGATCATTGTCTGCTTCCTACAGAGAAGTACAGTAGCATAAAACCAATCAATCAGAATCATAAAACCAAAGAATTTGTACGTAGACTGGGAAAAGACATTAGAACTCCTCATTTTACATGAGAAAACAGAGGGCCGCGATTACAAAGTTCACACTACTATATAATGATAGAGGTAGAACAAGGACCCATATCTCCAAATTCTGGGTCTTTACGTTCTACCTTCCATTCAAGGCAAAGATGGATATGCTCTGCCTTTCACCATCTTCCTTTGGAAAAAATATCCCAAACAGGGATTCACCTTTTTCATCCAGCTTTCCCCAACAAATACTTTAGCCCATAGGGAGATTATTTAAATCAGAGCAAAGGCTACTATGTATACAGTCAACTGGTTAAGCTCTGAAACATTCTAGAGAATTTCAGTAAGATATTTGGAATATGGATATCTGCTAGCAAGACAGATTTACAATGTAAATAAAGAAAACAATTGTAGGAAGACAATGAGGAGACTGGAAGATATTCAAAGAAGACAAAGAGAAAAACACAGTCCTCATTACCTCATAATCCATTTCCAGACAAGCAAACATTGGATTTTCAAATCCTACATCTACTCCAACCACATGATATACTAAAGTGTTTGCTTTGTGAGCCTCCAAGGGAGATGAAATGGTAAGTCGGGCTGCAGCATCTCTGTTCAAGATATATACCAACTTCTGTTTCTCAATGGCACCTACAGTTCAAGGAGACAAAACATACCAGATTTCCACATAATGAGACACACAACAGCTCAATTCATGATTACTTTTTAAAAGCCAGCATTAAGTCAACAAGTATAGTAACTCAAGATTCTGCATCCCTTCCTAAGGGAATCTTAATATCTGAATAACTCTTCAAAAATATGCCCTATATTTAAGGATACTGGGAAACTAAATAATAACAAAATCTTTTTTTTTTTTTTTTAAATTAGACCTCATGATTTTGTGACTGCTCAGAGAGGGTTGCCCTCTAGAGGCCTGATCAGATACACAGAATTTCCTTCACAAATTTATCAGAGAAGAGACATGAATGTGAATCATCACTTCAGGCTGATGAGGAAAGCAACCATATTCACTTTCTAAAAACATGTAAGATTTCATTACAGTCTTTGCCACAAATAAATTGAAAAACAACTATTTCCAACAGGTGAGAAGTAAAACAGGTACCTTAAGACTTTTCCTATCATTTTAAAAGGAAATAACAACTTAAAAAAAAGGAAATGTAACTGAATTCAAATAAAATGCCCAACTTCACCCAGGTTAAACAAATGACCGGCACACTGCCAAGATCACAGCATCATTATCCTAAACTGAGCATTTATAAGAATCAAAGATGCACTCTTTTGAGTAAATAAAGCAAGTCACTCACTAATCATAACAGCTCGCCCTTTGGGATCCACAGCTAAAAACTGGCCAGGAACAATTCGGCGACATCCACTTTTGCCAAAAGTTTCTTGGTGAATTTTCTCAAACATATTCTTAGATGGCTGGTATTCCAAGATAACAATTCGACCTGAGTCACTGCCAACTACAATGTAGTCCTTGGTGCCACCTGTCAACCTAAAGGCCATGAGTGACCGGATAACACCAAATACTTCCACAGTGAGGAGGGTATGTACTTTTCCAGTGTTAGGGTCTGGGCGAAGTAGCTCCAAGATCTTCCCACGAGAAACAACAATTTCCTGTTGTTTGGTTCCTAGATCACCAAAAATTAAAGATCATAAACAACCAGAGATAGCCCAATAATAACCTAGCTAAATCGAAATGCCACTGAAGATAAATTAAACAAGTTGGGGGACCCACTGTTTTTGTTTTATTTTTTGTTTGGTACTGGGGATTGATCCCAAAAGTACCTTACTACTGAGCTACACCCTGAGTCTTTCTATTTTTTATTCTGAGACAAAGTCTTGCTAAGCTGCTGAGATTGGCCTCAAACTTGTGATCCTTTTGCCTCAGCCTCCCAAGTCACTGGGATTACAAGTGGTGTGTACCACCAAGTCCAGTCACAAGTTACTTTAAGAACCTGAATCTCAAAAAATTGTCTATACACTCATGAACCTCCTGCATTACTTATGAATTAACTTACAAATGTTCAAATGTAAGCTGGGTATAGTAGCATACATATCCGTGATCCCAGCCACTCAGGAGGCTGAGGCAGGATTCCAAGTTCAAAGCCATCCTCAGCAATCTGTGAGGCCTTAAGCAATTTAGTAAGCCCCCCGGCCCCCATCTCAAAAAGGGGGGGGGGGGGGCCTAGGGTTGTAGCTCAATGGTTCAAGTGCCCATTATCAAAAAAAAAAAAAAGTTCAAATCTACAATGGCAAGGTTTTATTTTTATACACATTAGTAGCTATTTTCTGTAACTCCACTATCTGATATTTCTTTTTTTAAATCTGATATTCAAAATTTCACACAATTGGCCAGGAGTGGTGGCACACAACTATAATCCCCACAACTTGGGAGGCTGAGGCAGGGATGTTCAAGGCCAGCCTCAGCAAAAGAACCTGCCTCAAAATAAAAACTAAAAGGGGCTGGGGATGTGGCTCAAGCGGTAGCGCGCTCGCCTGCCATGCGTGAGGCCCGGGTTCGATCCTCAGCACCACATACAAACAGAGATGTTGTGTCCGCCGAATACTAAAAAAGTAAATAAATAATAAAATTAAATTAAATTAAATAAATATTAAAAAAATTAAATTTAAAATAAAAACTAAAAAAGGCTGGGGATGCAGCTCAGTGGCTAAGTGCCCCTGGGTTCATTTTCTGATAAAAAAGAAAAAAAAAAAAAGACTTTTTTCCCCACACAATCTGTTTTTAATTTCTCTCTCCAAAATTATCCGCCCAAGAGTTCAGCTTACTATGTGTGACACAATTTAGGTTGTGAGTAACATCAGCAAATGAGTTGGGTACAGTGGCACATGTCTACAATCCCAGCAACTTGGGAAGCTAAGGACAGGAGGATTGTTTAAGTTTAGGCCAGCCTCAAAAACACAGCAAAGGCCCTTGCAACTTATAGCCAGACCCTGTCTCAAAAAAGTAAAAAAGGCTGGGGATGTGGCTCCATGATAAAGCACCCATGGGTTCAATCCCCAGTACCAAAAATAAAACATCAGTAAATGTTGTTTCTACACACACAGCAATTTCTATCTAATTGCACTTCCCCTTCTCTTACACAAAAATTTTAATATACCAAGATAAGGTACAACCTTCCCTTAAAAAGTAAGAATAAAAAACCTTTTGAATTAACTATTCTCTCTGATAACACCTTTAGACATTTTTTTTTTTTGGGGGGGGGAGACCAGGATTGAATCAGGGGCACTTAACCATGGAGCCACGTCCCCAGTCCTTTTTTTATGTTTTTATTAGAGACGGGATGAGTGAGACCTAAACTGCTGAGGCTGGCTTTGAACTTGCAACCCTCCTGCCTCCGCCTCCCAAGACCTTGAGATTATAGGCATGTGCCATTGCGCCCAGTTAGACATTCTTTTTATCCAATCTGATATCAAATTTAGAATCAAGGATCAAGACTTACACATCTTGTTATGTCTTACAGCAAAATACAATTAACCTGGCACCAAGTAAATAGCACAAGAAATGTGCACTTCTGGAAAAATCATCATACACAGAGCTAAGAAATCCGTCTGGAATTAAATAACAAATAATACACTTCAATTTAATAGAAATCTCATGGATTACAAGCCACATTTGGATTGTTCACATTTACCAACAATTACCTTCTTATAAATGGAAAACATTTCCTCCACAAAATATAAGCAAAATATATAATGACTCATTTCAATTCACAAAAATAGTAACTGGCTGGAGAACTTACCAGAGAAATTGCCATGAATGGCAAAGCTGATGCCAGTGGCTCGCTGCAAGGTCAAATTGTACAGGAACATGATGGCAACAAAACTAAGCCACTCGGTACTCTAGGACTTGGTAATACCAACAGTCAAGTCAAAGCAAGCTAAGGACACATAAAAACAAAAAAGTAGCTGGGAAATTATTATTTTAACAGATATTTTTGTTCAGGAATTTCTGATTGAAGATAGCAGAATGAGTAGAATAAGGCCTATTGAAAAACAACACTGATAATTAAGAGTGCCTTCCACATACCAGGCATCACTATATACTTCACTTGCAATCTCACAAGAATCCTAAAAAGTATGCAGTTTTATACTAATTTTATAGATAAGGACACTGGGGCTCAGAAATTAAATCAACTGCCTAAGATCATAAAGTCAAGTGGTGACAGGGAGGAAGCTGGGATATATTCCATCAATGCAACTTTGTTTACTTTTTTGTCAATGTTTATGTAGGTCTGTGTTTAATTGTATTCTAATAGGCTTACATTCAAATGGTTAAATTCAAAAAGCACAGCAAAAAATTCCCTCTAATCCATTCTCTAGTCATCCAGTTCTCCCTGGGGGAATCAATTTTATCAAATTATATTGTATCCTTCCACATATACAGATACATTTATACTGTTCTATCTTCTCTTGTTTAACATAAGGTTGGGAACTATATTTTATATACTCACACTATAGTACAACTGATTTCTTATTATTTAACTACTTTGAGATAGCAATAAAGGGCTTTCTCATTTTTATCTGATAGTGGCAAGTATTCCATTTAATGGTTATATTATAATTCATTTAGCCAATACTCCACTAATTAACACTGAGCTTGTTTCAACCTCTTAACTATTACAATCAATGCCACACAGAAAATACTTCATGTTTCATTTATGCATGAATACATCCCTAAGATTAATTCCTAAAAGTCATAGTTTGAAAGGTTCATACATATGAAATTTTGATAGATACTACCAAACTGCCTTTCCAAATAGACCCAACTAATTTACTAGTCCAGCAACACATGAGTTCATCTTCCTCCTTAATTGGCCAAAGTGATGTTAACATTTCAACCTTTACTAATCTAAGAGATGAAAATTGGTGTCTTGGTATAGTTTTCATTTTCATCTCTTACATAGCTCTCTATACATGAGAAGCATTCCCTTTTGTGTTTGTGTTTGTGTGTGTGTGTGGGGGGGGGGGGTGGTGATTTGGGGATGGAACCCATACTAACTATATAAAAGGAAACATTAACAGCCAAACAAACATGCTACCACTGAGCTACATACCCAGCCTGATGAGAAGTTATAATTTAACATCTGAACCTAATCACCATCAAACACTGAAAGCAAATTGAATTCCTGCAACACCAGAAGTAAGCCTCCCTAAAGTGATATAGTTATAAAGAAGGGCTTCCTTCTCAGCAGATGACACTGAAAATGGCACAAACTGAGGATCTCTGCCACACAGAATTACCTAAAACTACACGCATGCATGGAGATCACTAAAAAATAAACTGAATTATCTTTCCCCTATGTAATTATTTAGAAGCAAAGGCAAGGGGTCTTCAGAAATCCAGAATTGGTGTTTAATATAAATTTGCTTTTGTTGTTAAACCATAATAGAAAATCTTGACTAAGCGTCCTTGTATTTCTGGGCTGCACAAAAGCAAGGTGACAAGCTCAATCCTCCAGATTAGAAATGGGTACTGAGAGATAAATCTTACTAAAAAAATATAATGTTCTTCCAGGATAAAGGAAAATTTTGAAAAAGAGAAGACTATCACGAACCAGCTCCTGCCAGACTTGCTTGCTTTCTTTGTAGCTGATCAGGAGAATCTAGCCAATTTCCCCCACTTCCTTTTAACAGATGCCATCCACTACAAACCTAGTTGGATCGAAGTTCTCCAACTACATTTTTATCTTGGGTAACCGAGGAAGGCACTTTCTGGAGGCAGATCAGCCCAGTAGCACAGAAACTACATAACAGGAAACATTAACGGCCCAAACCTGGGAAGCTCAGCAACCCTCCCCATGCCTATCTCCTCTTTGCGATCACTACAAGAAGCCAGTGTGATGGCTCACTCCATCCTCCTCCGCGTTCCAAGGGAACATCGCCGCATTTGGGCTCCCAAGTCTCCAAGTTACTGACTATAGACCCTCATTTTGCACACGACAAACAGGCTGAGAGGACGAAACAAGTTGCCTAACTACCAAAACGCACTAAAACCAGAGAACTAGCTCCAACGACTGTTTCCGTTATTTATGCTTTTAACAAGCTTAGCCTTCGTAGGTGCCATCTACTCTCCAGATGGCGGGTGACGTGCCGCTCCTTCTCAAATCTCTCATTTCAAAGGAGAAAATTTCTACAAGCCTTATTATGAGCCGGCAGTCGTTCCCACTCCAGACTAAATCAGAAGATCCCAAGAAGTCGTTTTCGCAGCCCAGGCATTCCCCTAACACTCCCGGTCCCCTGCCCAAACCACTGAGGCCTATACAGTCCGAGACTCCCGCCAAAGTGTCGGGGAACCCTCCTACGTGGTCGCTCTTCAATTACCCAGGGCCAGGGAAGTCGTGAGGCCACTTCTTTACCCTACGGAGGGAAGGATGGCGCAGGTATTCGATGGATACTAAGTCCCTTGAAGGCCTAAGCCAAGGCCATCACCAATCCGCCGGCGTCCGCCATTAGCCTCAAGACTGGGACCTTCCGGCAGCGCGCGACGGAAAAAGGTACCCACCCCGCGCCTGAAGAATCTATCTTTAGGATAGGCTCTTTAAAATGCTTTCGTCTTGCTTCCACACGGCATTTTAAACTATTTAAACACATCATACGACTGTAACTTTCAGGAGAAGAGAAAACTAATAAATTTCTTTAAAGTAGTCTAAAAAAATCAGGATTTAGTCGGGCACTTCTGTAAGCAGCCCCAAAGGCCCAGCGCGCCAACGAAGACGGGACCTTAAGGACCCGGAAGCATCAAACGGGGACCAAGATGGCAGACATCGATTCCCCTCAGAAGTTGTCAGGGGACCCGCCGCCTTCGGAGGGGGTGGGAGGAAGTCACTGCTCCGAAATCTCCACCGAGCTCATTCGCTCCCTGACAGAGCTGCAGGAGCTGGAGGCTGTGTACGAACGGCTTTGCGACGAGGAGGTGGGGGGCTGAGCCTCCTCTTTTTCCGGGAGAATCCAGGGGTAGTGGGCATAAGAGCCATAGGTTTGCGGAAAACCGGGCTGTGGGAAGCTCTTTCCTTGCTGGGGGAAAGAACAACAACAACAAAAAAGCACCTATCCAAATTAGTGTAATTGGGCATTTAGGGAAACTGTCGAGTCTATTCCTTCGTTCGGATGCCCTCAAACGTGTTTTGTTTCCTGATAGATGGGTGTTCCCTTCCCGTGACCCACCTCGTTGATTTCCCTGGCCCAGAGCCACTGTAGTGTTTTTCCACCGGGGTAAAGTTAGAATGAGAGCATATGCCATATTGGTTCTCATAATACGAATTGCATTAGCTAGCAATTAAAAATTGTGAAATACCACTTGTTATCTCATTTAAGCGAGAAGTCATTGCAAATTAACTTGTGGAGTTTTAAAACTTCCTCTCCTACAGAATGATTTAGAAGTGTAATTTTAGCATTTCAGTTAAATGCACAGCTCAGTAGAAGTTTGGATTTTTTTTTTCTTTCTTCTTTTTTTTTTTTTTTTTTTTCTTTAGATTAGGTCTCACAGTTACCCCAGGCTGACTTCAAATTCACATGCTCCTGGGTTGGGGCTATAGCTCAGAGTGCTTATATAGTATAGTATGCCCAGGCCTTGGATTCAAGAGCTCAGCACAGCAAAATAATAATAATATCACATGCCTCAGCCTCCCAAATAGCTGGGACTATAGCTATGTGTCACGGGTCTTAGACTAGTGAGCACACACCTGTAAACTTCTGAGGCTCAGTCACAACTGTCTAGACTTGGACAAGTCGTTTCATCTCTCATACCTCTGATGGTCTAGCAAATGAGGGTCTGATGCTCTAAGGTTCTTTTTAGTTGATAATGTTCTGTCTCCTGCCATTCTCCTTCACTTTTCTGTGACAACTTAATGCTATCAGTTCACTTCCCAATATCATTTGGTTTCTTGACAGAAAAAAAGAAATCTAATCTCTGATCTAAAATTCTAGCAGGTGTTTTTCTTAAACCAAACTTGTAAGTAAGGTTGAGCACAAAAGTCAGTTTCAGGGGCTGGGGTTGTGGCTCAGCGGTTGCGCACTTGCCTGGCATGTGTGAGGCACTGGGTTCAGCACTATGGATAAACAAATAAAATAAAGGTTTAACAACTAAAAAAAAAAAAAAAAAAAAGTTTCAGCCTGGGAAAGGGAAGTCCTGGATATCTTAAAATATTTTCAAATATTAACTTGTACCAACTCTAGCAATTTCTAATGCTTTTTTCAACAAGATATATTTTAAAGTTAAGTGCTCTTAACATTCTAAAGCTTGCATTCATTGAGTTCACCAATACTTTGGGGAAAAAATTAAGGAGATCTTAGAGACATAACAATATTAGTTCTGTATTTGTTGATTGTTGGAAGTGTCCCTCTGAATTCTACTGGGTTGTTAAAATGTAGAGCTAATATTAAAGGCTGTTGTTAAACTGTATATACTCACCATGTTAAGCACTTTGTGTGTTATCCTGTCTGATTTGCCCAACAGTTTGACGGAGAATGTATTGATAGTCCTATTTTATAGATGAAAAAACTGATATATAAGTTTATATAAACTGAGGTAGCACAGTAAATGGCTTGACTGAGATAAACTTGTATTTATCTTTTCTGGCTATTTAACTATGTGCCAAGAAAAGATTTTTGTGTGTAAGATTTTGGAAATCTTCTTTAACCATGTGAGGCACTGTTCTAATAATATTGAATAAAAGTTAATTTCCTTCCATTGTAGTGCTCATTTGCTAGATGGAATAAGATATACATAAGGTAACAGTCATTATGCAGTGTGGTAACTGCAAAAACAGAGTTGTTTAAGTGCAAGGAGAGCATAGTGGAAGAAAAGAAGAAATTTGAAATGGGATTTACCTATCAGTTAAATAATTGGGTTAAGTAACTCTTAAGGTTCTTTCTGACCATCCTGATAACACAGTGTTTCTCTTTGTTTCAGAAAGTGGTGGAGAGAGAGCTAGATGCTCTTTTGGAACAGCAAAATACCATTGAAAGTAAGATGGTCACTCTCCACCGAATGGGGTGAGTCTGTGCATCACGGCAAGAGCTATTATGAATTCCAACAGGGTCCAATGCATAAGTTACCATTTTTCTTAACTTTCTGTTATAAACTGCCAGTTGAGTTTGAAGTGGAGAGAATTAACTCAATATAAAGTGAACTACCAAAGGGTATATACATAGTTTATTGGTTATCAGAGAGTTCTTGGAACAGGTGAAAACTTGTTAGAGATACAGATTCTAGGACCCTAGCCCAAACTTACTGAATCTGAAACTCCGAGAGCATGGTCCAGGAATATGTATTTTAACAAGCCTTTCAGTGATTCTGATGTGTAGCTCACATTTGAGAACCACTGCTTTTATAGGGATTGTGTGTTTGCTGGTCAAAAAGATTTTTTTCATTGATCTCAGCATTTTCTCAGATTATTGGTTAGTACATTTTAGGCTACTTAGTAATTGGCAGAATCTGTTCTTTAGTTGGATGTTAATCTATTTAGGGGCAAATCTAGTAGTTTTTAAAACTAATTTTGTATTAAGTATAGAACAGTAAAATACTCTTGAGAAAAAGCTATGTGTAAACTCAGGTAAAAGTTTTGGGGAGGTTAAAAAAAAAAAGTAGAAGACAGTCTCCATTTGCAAAAAAATGTTTCCATCTCTTACTCCTACTTTCTGCCCTTTGAATATGTGTGCTAACAATGTGTGTTTCTAGTCCCAACCTGCAATTGATTGAGGGAGATGCAAAGCAGTTGGCTGGAATGATCACTTTTACCTGCAACCTCGCTGAGAATGTGTCCAGCAAAGTTCGTCAGCTTGACCTAGCCAAGGTGATCCCTTTGAGTTTTGGATGTTTCAGTTAATTGGGGGCAGGAAAGAAGCTACATTACAGATTAGAGCAACACCATCCAGTAGAAATCTAATATGAAATACCAGAACCAAAGAAACAACATGAAAACTATAAACTACTACTTGAGTGTATATATAAAAATGCTCAACAAGACACTAACAGAAAAAAATCATGCAATGTATAAAAATGATTTTATGCTGGGCATGGTGGTGCACGCCTATAATCCCAGCAACCTCGGAGGCTGAGGCAGGAGGATCTCAAGTTCAAAGCCATCCTCAGCAATTTATCGAGGCTCTAAGCAACTTCAAGACCGTATCTCAAAGTAAAAAGGGCTGAGGATGTGGCTCAGTGATTATGTGCACCTGGATTCAATTCCTGGTACAAAAAAATAAATAAATAATAAAATAAAAAGGATTTATACTGGATGTAATGGTGCATGTCTGTAATCCCACCCCTATTTGGGAGGCTGAGGCAAGAGGATCACAAGTTCAAGGCCATCGTGCACAATTTCTCAAGACTGTCTCTCCAAAATAAAAAATAAACAAAGCTGGGAATATAGTGTGGTGGCAGAGTACTTTCCAAGCATAGGTGAGGAGGCCCTGGGTCCAATCCCCAGTACTGCCAGGAAAAAAGGATTATGTACCAAGACCAAATGGAATTTATCCTAGGAATACTAGATTGGTTTAACATGCCAGAGGCTGAGGCAAAAGGATTTCAGGTTCAAAGCCAGCCTCAGCAACTTAGGCCCAAAGCAATTTAGCAAAACAAAAAAAGGGGTGGGGAGGGGTGCTAGAGATGTGGTTCAGGGGTTAAGTGCCCCTGGGTTCAGTCCCCAGGACAGAAAAACAGAAACACATGATCCCCTCAGACTCAGATAAAGCATTTGAAAAATTCATTGTCCCTTTAACATAAAAACATTTAACCAATTTGGGTCAGAAGGGAATATCCTTAGCCTGATAAAAGGCAACTGTGAAAAATCCACCCCTAAGCCAGGCATGGTGGTGCACAGCTGTAATCCCAGCAGCTCCAGAAGCTAGACAGGAGGATTGCGAGTTCAGGCCAGCCTCAGCAAAAAAGTGAGGTGCTAAGCTACTCAGTGAAACCCTGTGTCTCAATAAAATGCATGAAAGGTCTGAGGATGTGGTTCAGGGGTCAAGGGCCCCTGAGTTCAATCCCCAGTACCAAAAAAAAAGGAAAAATCCACCACTAACACTGACATCATTTCTCACTGGTGAAAGAAAGGCAAAATAAAGAGCAAAACAAGGATGTCTATTCTATCACCATGCCCACTGCCTGGTATTGTGGGTTTAACCCAAGGGCATTTTACCACTGAGCTACATCCCCAAAAACCACACACACACTTTTTTTTGAGACAGGATCTCACTAAGTTGCTTAGGGCCTCACTAAATTGCTGAGGCTGGATTTAAACTTGTGATGCTCCTCAGCCCAGCCTAAGATGTCTGCTCTTACTAATGTATTCTAACCAGGGCAGTTAGACAAGGAATTAAATAAGAATCACCAAAGCTGAGAAAGAAGGAATTTAATATGAACCACCTATATAGTTTTACATTTTCTAGTAGCCATTTATAAAAAGTAAACAGAATTAGTGAAAATAATTTCAATAACATAATTTATTTAACCCACTATATCTAAAATACATTTATCATGTAATTACTATCATGTGTGTGGTAGAGGGTGGGGTATACTAGGGACTGAACCCAGGGATACTCTACCATTGAGCTACATTCCAAACACATTTTTATTTTAAGACAGAGTCTCCCTAAGTTGCCAAGGTTGACCTCAAATTTACAATCTTGCTCCCTCAGCCTTCCCAGTAACTGGGATTATAGCCAATCACCACCACACCAACTATGTGATGATATTAGTGGGATTTTTTTACCTTCTTTATTTTTGTACTTGGTATTTAAAATTTGGTGTGTATTTTACACATACATATATTAACTGGGGCCAGCCACATTTCAAGTGTCATTGTGGTTAATGGCTATGAAATAACGTAATTCTTCCTGATTTTTTTGTTCAGATTATCTTTTTTTTTTAATATTTATTTTTCAGTTTTTGGCAGACATAACTTTATTTTATTTTTATGTAGTGCTGAGGATCGAACCCAGCACCCCACGCATGCCAGGCGAACGCGTTACCGCTTGAGCCACATTCCCAGCCCAGAGAGGCAATATCTTCACAAAACAGTATAGCCACACAGCCACTGACTCATGTATGAAAGTTTTGGTTTTTAATTCTTGCTTATTCTAAAAGAAATATGCCTTCTGCATATTTCACTAATTTTTTTACTTACTTTACAATGTTCCCAAAATATCACATAAGTTTTGATTCAACTATAAATAAAGTTAAGAAAACAAGCCAAATTATAAATATTGATTATCCCTTTCTTCCATTGAAATGAATTATTTGATCACATAAATAAGATTTTGTGAGACCTGTCAGCTGGCCTTGATCATCAATAACAGTTTTGTGGGGCTGGGGTTGTGGCTAAGTAGCAGAGTGCTTGCCTCCAACATGTAAGGCACTGTGTTCGATCCTCAGCACCACATAAAAAATAAATAAACAAAATAAAGATATTGTGTCCATCTATAACTAACAAAATTTAAAAAAAAAATAACAGTTTTGTGAGTGGTAGTGGAAGAGTTTGTAAGTTTGACAGTTAAAGGCAAAAAGGTTAATCAGATTCAGACCCTGAATCACCCTATCTTTTGGATGAGTGTTTTTGAAAAAAAATACATTACTTCTAGCCAAGCATTACTAGCACACACCTATAATCCCAGGTATTGAAGAGGCTGAGGCAGAAAGATCATAGGTTCAAGGCCAGCCTGAGAAACTTAGTGAGACCCTGTCAAAATAAAAAGAGCTGGGAGGTAGCTCCGTGGTGAAGTGCTTGCCTAACATGTGATACCCTACATTCAATCCCCTGTACTACAAAAGAAAGAGGGTGGGGGGAGAAAAAGAAATAGGACTTTTTATTTCTAAGCGCAAAGTCTTTTTTTCAGAATCGCCTCTATCAGGCCATTCAGAGAGCTGATGACATCTTGGACCTGAAATTCTGTATGGATGGAGTTCAGACTGCTTTGAGGAATGAAGATTATGAGCAGGCTGCAGCCCACATTCATCGTTACTTGTGCTTGGACAAATCAGTCATTGAACTCAGCCGACAGGGCAAAGAAGGTCGGCATCCCAGACTTGATTTCTAGTTTGGTTACAAGCACTGTAATCTGAACTAGGTACACTCAACCAGGAAAAAGTCATGTATTGTTAGGAAGTTCCCTTATTTCGTTGTAAGCCCTATGTATGTCCTGTACCATCCCAGGGCAGATGTTGCTATTCTCAGTTTATGGAAAAGGAAACTGAATCCAAATCTTCTGATTCTCTGGCTGTTGTATTTTTTTCACTTGTCCTTATTGCCTACTTACAAAATGAAATTATTAGCTTTCTATTCTACACTTTCCTGTCTCTCTAGGAGTATTCACTTGTGCATCCATTTATTGTGCAAATATTTGTTGAGTTCCTCTTTATATCAGAACACGTACTATTTATAATATGCAAAATTACTTTTCATCTTTCCACTCCTATTTCTTTGCTTATTTCATTCCCTTCTCCTGGAATTTATGTCTTTCTTATTCAGGCATCAAAATCCTGCCTATCTTTGAAAGATTGGATGTCACCTTCTCTAAGAAGCCTTTTTCATTACTTCAACCAGAAATGTGATTTGGGGGCACCTTTCTTAGGACACTTAGATTAACTGAATTTTATATAGTTATTTGGGCACATTCTCTTTTACTTAATTGTAACTCCTGTGACAGTAGAATCATGGCAAATTCATCATTTTAATCATCAGTATTACTAGTATAGTGTCTTTTTTTTGTTTTGTTTTGTGTCTGTTTTTTTTTTTTTTTTTTTTTTAAGATAAGGCCACACTGAGTTATTAAGTCTGGTCTCAAACTTGTGATCCTCCTGTCATCCTCAGTTGCTGGGGTTACAGGTGTGTGCTTAGTATAGTATCTTGCACATAGTCTTTTGTACATACTTGTCAAATGGATAGTGGTGCACAGAGTGGCATGGACCCAACAAAGAATTTTTTAAAACTAATTCTCATTTTCTCCCCATGAGCAGGAAGTATGATTGATGCCAACCTGAAATTACTGCAGGAAGCTGAACAGCGTCTCAAAGCCATTGTAGCAGAGAAGTTTGCCATGGCCACCAAAGAAGGGGATTTACCCCAAGTAGAGCGCTTCTTCAAGATTTTCCCACTGCTGGGTTTGCATGAGGAGGGATTAAGCAAGTTCTCAGAATACCTTTGTAAGCAGGTATGGACCCTGATGGCTTGGTAGGATAATGGTTTGGTTCTTGGCTATTACTGTGTACCAGGCATGGTCTAGACAACTACTGATGCACATTTTTTTCCAACAGACTAAGTGAAAATATAGGTAAATTAAAATGGAAATTCTCTGATAAGTTGAATCACTCCTTTTAAGCTATCAGTCAAAAACTGGCTTCTAGTGCTCACTTTGGCAGCACACATACTAAAATTGGAATGATACAGAGAAGATTAGCATGGTCCCGGTGCAAGGATGACATGCAAATTTGTGAAGCATTTCATATTTTTTGCTGAATGTTTTCTTTGATATAAGGAGGCCGATTCATAGTGGGATAGGGAGAGGAAGCAGGGGAGGAATAGATGAACTCTAGATAGGGCATAGGGGCTGGAGGGGAAGGGAGAGGATGCATGGGTTATTGATGGTGGAATGTGAGGATCATTATTAACCAAAGTACAGGTATGAAAACACGAATTGGTGTGAATATACTTTGTATACAACCAGAGATATGAAAAATTGTACTCTATATATGTAATTAGAATTGTAATGCATTCCGCTGTCATATATAAAATTTTTTTTAAAAGGCTCCTAGGGGGCTAGGATTGTGGCTCAGTGGCAAAGTGCTTGCCTAACACACGTGAGGTCCTGGGTTCAATCCTCAGCACCACATAAAAAAGAAGAATAAACAAATAAAATAAAGTTATTTAAAAAAAAAAAAAAAACTGGCTTCTATTAAAAGCTGTTGGATCTTAGGTAATGAAGTCTCAAGACTTCATAACCAGGCTTGGGTCTCAAAATAAGCCATTTGACATGAAAGAGGTTAGGTCACTTAAAAGTTAAATCCTGAGAAGGAAACAGGGTTCAGTTCAAATCTCAGGGCTTTAGTGCTTTTCTTCTCTTTGAAAAAGGAACTGTCACTAGCCAAGGGAGGGTCCCCTGTTCTATGGAATTTTTGTTGTTTTTTAGTTTTGGTGCTTATTTGTTTTTGGATTGGTTGCTAAGGAATCCAGCCCGGGGCCTTTTATGTACTAGGCAAGTGCTCAACCACTGAGCTACATCCCCAACTCTATGGTACTTTTTAAAATCAGTACTTTGCCACCAAGGCACTAGAAATGGCTTCTAATTTTAATCCTTTAAAAGACCCTTTACGGGCTGGAGATGTGGCTCAAGCGGTAGCGCACTCACCTGGCATGCGTGCAGCCCGGGTTCGATCCTCAGCACCACATACAAACAAAGATGTTGTGTCCGCCGAAAACTAAAAAAAAAAAAAATATCAAAAAATTCTCTCTCTCTCTCTCTTTAAAAAAAAAAAAAAGAGAGAGAGAGAGACCCTTTACACAGTACACAAGTAGCCAAATTTCTTGTCCTGGCTCAACAAAGTACTGTTTATTTTTTTTTATTATTTGTTTTGTTTTAAATATTTATTTTTTAGTTGTAGTTGGACACAATGCTTTTATTTGTTTATTTTTATGTGGTGCTCAGGATCAAACCCAGGACCTCTCATGTGCTAGGCAAGTGCTTTACTGCTGAGCCACAGCCCCGGCCCCCACAAAGTACTGTTAATAATAATAATCTACACGTAGAGAAGAAACTGAAACTGAGGGCTCTGTTTGTTGGCCATTGGCAGTCCATATTTTCAAAGAAAAGACAAAAATGTCCTGCCTGAGCTCAGAAAGCCAAGAACCCTCCAAAGGAGGTTCCTCTGTGCTGCCTGAGCCTCCAAGCATTAAGGGAAACATGGGAATAAACAAATCAATGGGAGGCCTTTTTTGGAAAACTGAGACAAACCTAGTTAAGACTGGTCTTTGTTCAGAAATATATGTGGATTTTCTTTTCTTTTTTTTTTTTTTTTTCAGGTGGCCAGTAAAGCTGAGGAGAACCTACTCTTGGTTCTAGGGTCAGATATGAGTGATCGAAGAGCTGCAGTCATCTTTGCTGACACACTTACTCTTTTATTTGAAGGCAAGCCTCTTTCTCCACCCTATGGAGGCCAGAGAGATTTCTCTCTGACACCTGCATGCTAGCCTTTCTTTTGTCCCCTCTAACCCGATGCTTTAATCTAATCCTACAGTTTACTGTGTGTTGATTTATTGGAGAATTTACTTCCAGATTTAATATCTGATTAGCAAGACTAGTTAAGAGCCACTACAGTATTTTGATCCTCCCTAGTCCCCAAGACCCACATTCTATGAGTAAATTTCTTTTCTTTTTTTTTCTTTTTTTTAATTTTTTATTTATTTATATGTGGTGCTGAGAATTAAACCCAGTGCCTCACACATGCCAGGCAAGTGCACTACCACTGAGCCCAGCCTCCCTTTTTTCTATTTTTTGGTTGGTTGGTACTGATTAAACCCAGGGGCACTTTACCACTGAGCTACATTCCTGGCCTTTTGAATGTTTTATTTTTAAATAGAGTCTCACTAAGTTGCTTAAGGCCTTGCTTAGTTGCTGAAGCTAGACTCAAAACTTGCAATCCTTTTGCCTCAGCCTCCCTAGTTGCCAGCATCACAGGCATGGACCACTGCACCCCGCTCTGAGTAAATTTAACCCTAGGATAAATTACTGGAAAGAGAGTGATCCTGATTTCTAGAGATACAACTAGTTAAAAAAAAAAGTATTTTTAATTTAACTTATCAATATAAATTCTCAAATGCTTATTAGTATATCAGTCACTGTGCATATTTAACAAATTTGCTTAACAACTCTCAGTACCAGCTACAACTATATGTGTTCATTTTGTGTGGTGAAGCAACCCAAAAGGATTGAATTAGACCTTAATTCAATTGGATTAGTCCAGGATGGGAAAAAGGAGTTTATTTTATGAGACAACTATTTGCAGTTCAACCTTTTCACTTCCTTCTAGGGATTGCCCGCATTGTGGAGACCCACCAGCCCATAGTGGAGACCTATTATGGACCAGGGAGACTTTATACCTTGATCAAATATCTTCAGGTGGAATGTGACAGACAGGTAGAGAAGGTGGTAGACAAGTTCATCAAACAGAGGGACTACCACCAGCAGGTGAGCTGGGGAAGCTATCAACAGTTTAGAAGCATTTTTAGTCAGAAATATGGAGTAGAATATACTAGAGGAGAAAAAAATAAAAATGATGCATAGAATAAACAAATTTTAAATTCATACTGGCATGCATTTTCCCATTACCACCTTGTTTTCAACTTGAGATATTGTCAAGATGGTGATGGATAGGAAATAGAACTTCCTAAAGAACACAACATATGTTAGACCATTTCTTTAATACAGAATGTGCAACAGTGCCCTCTGGTGACATTATGAGGATTTTCTTTCCTAAGGTCCTATTGAGTGATGTGTAATTAGTCTTGAATATCCCCTTAGTTCTTTCATTGCAAACATAACTTTGCTTATTCAGAATTTTATTTTTTACATTCCTTTGATCAGAGAATGGAAAAGTAGTATATAGAAATAGGAGTAGCCTCATACAATTGTGTTTCCAGAACTCCAGACTAGGAGACTCTAGACAGTAATGCATTGGAACACCACTAGTATTACTTGTAAGTACAATAACAGAGGCAAGTGTTAGCATCTAAGCCAAAAGTTACTCTTTGACCCATTATGTTGGAAGCTTACCTCTGGCTTGAAGGAAAGGTATACCTGACAAGCTTACGTTTTTGTCGGGGAGGGGATGCTGGAAACTGAACTCAGCGGCACTTGACCACTGAGCCACATCCCCAGCCCTATTTTGTATTTTATATAGAGACAAGGGTCTCACTGAGTTGCTTAGAACCTTGCCATTGCTGAGGCTGGCTTTGAACTCCTAGCTAGCTTACCTTTATGTTTACATGCTAGAAGTTTGGAATAACAGAGGCAGATAATTGGTGGGTGGGAAGAGTGTCCTCATTTTTGTGGTGTATTACAGTTCCGGCTTGTCCAGAGCAACTTGATGAGAAATTCTGCAACAGAAAAAATTGAGCCAAGGTAATCATCCTGTTTTCTTCAGCCCAAAGGAATTTGAATTGATAGTCATATCTAATTCAGAGATTACGCTGCTATAATGTGGTCTGTGATTTTAAAATATTGTTTTGTAATGGAAGCTAGCATAAAAACAAATGTCTGTATAATATATATGTGGATCATAAAGAATAACAGATCATTGCAGTACTTTTGAAGCTTTGAAAATGATTCTCTTCATCCTTTCTCCCAAAGGTAACTATTACCCTAAAATTTTTAACTTTTATATAGTAGAGTTGCTCACCTAGCACATGTGAGGCACTGGGTTTGATCCTCAGCACTGTAAAAATAAGATAAAGGTGTTGTGTTTACCTACAACTATATATATATATATATATATATATATATATATATATATTTTTTTTTTTTTTTTTTTTTTTTAAAGACAATCCAGGCTGGGGGTGTGGTTCAGTGGTAGAATGTGTCCTTAGTATATACAAAGCCCTAGGTTTAATCCCCAGTACTGCCTCATGCACACACAAAAAAGAAAAGAAAGCAAGTTACATTATAAAATGTATTCATTCAATCAAATTTTTACTGATTACATATAATATGCCAGATACTGGTCCTTGTATGGTAGAAAGCAAAGTGAACAAAACAGATAAAATTCTTTTCTTTGTGGCACCTACAGTCTAACAAGTGAACAATAATAATAGCTAACACATATATGATGCTTACTATATGCCAGACGCTGTTCTAAGGACTTAACAAATACTAAACCATTTAGTCTGACAGGCGGGTGGGGGGCATATTTTGTTTTCTAGTTTTTTTCTTTCAGCACTGGGGATCAAACCTGGCATGCTAGGCACACATTACCAGTGACCTATACCTCCAACTCCACTAGGTTTCTTAGCCTCTGCATTACTGGCATTTTGGCTGGATAATTCTTTATTGAGAGGAATTATCCGGAGCATTATAGGATGATTAGCAGCATCTTTGGATTCCACCCACTAGATGCTACAAGTATCCTGAGGTGGGGTGGGGGAGCAAAATTGCCCTCAGTTGTAAATCACTGATTTAATCTTGAAATGTTTACAAATGAGGAAGCTATAGCATGGGGAGGCTAATTGTCATGCCCAGGGTCATACAGTGGCAGGACCAGAAATAGAATCCAAGCAATTTGGCTACAGAGTTCATGCTGTTAACCAATATTATATAATGAATACAGATTATAGGAGAGCATGTAATAAAAGGATGCAACCTAATCTGAGGAAGTTTCAGGAAGAATTCCTGAGGAAATGGCCTTAGATCTGAGATCTGGAGAGTGAATAGGAATATAAAGTGAGAGTGTCCCAGATAGAGTAAGAAAAACGTGTAAAAGACCTATGAACTTAAGAAAACCAGTATAGCTGAACTGCAAAGTGTGGGGGAGCACCTGATATAAAGAAGTCCTTAAGAGTCAGGCTATTCAGTGTCTTATATCCTTTGAGCTATGGACACCATATGCTATGACCAGATTTTTGCTTTGGAAAGTTCTCTTCAGTGTGCAAAGGGAGTTGGCTTTTGTCTGTAACATGAGGTAGAGACTCAACTTCATTCTGTTTCATGTAATATCAGTTGTCCCCCCACACAATTTGTGGAAAAGACCATTCTTTCCCTATTGAATTGTCTTAGCAGTCTCATTCAAAATCAGTTGACCATCTGGACTCTCAATTCCCTTACATTTACATGTCTATCATTATGCCAGTACCACACAGTCTTGATTGCTGTAGCTTTGTAAAAAGTTTTGAAATTAAGAAGTGAGTCCTCTAATTTTGTTTTTTCAGGATTGTTTTAGCTATTCACTGGGCTAAATGCATGCGCCTGGGACACATTTTAATAGTGTATTCTAAAATCCTACCATGGGGCTGGGGATGTGGTTCAAGCGGTAGCGCGCTCGCCTGGCATGCGTGCAGCCCGGGTTCGATCCTCAGCACCACATACAAACAAAGATGTTATGTCTGCCAAAAACTAAAAAATAAATATTAAAATTCTCTCTCTGTCTCTCTCACTCTCTCTTAAAAAAAAAAAGAAAAGAAAATCCTACCATGGCTGAATTAGGGGTTGGAGAAGTATATTTTCTTTCACATAAGGGATAATTTTTTTCAAACCACAAAAGAAAACCCACCTTCCTAGCCTCATATTTATCCAGGGTAAATTCTTAAGCATAAATGATTCAGGTGAAACATATAAGGGGAAAATGTGGTTGACAGCTGTCTTTTATAGACAGGCAGCAGAGTCAGGATGACCATCTGGCAGGGCTGATCCTTATGAGGAGGGGGATCTGAATCCAGTATCCTCTTTATTCTTTCTGCCTTGTGTGTCTCAGAGAACTGGACCCCATCCTGACTGAAGTCACTTTAATGAATGCCCGTAGTGAGCTGTACTTACGCTTCCTCAGGAAGAGGATCAGCTCGGATTTTGAGGTGGGGGACTCCATGGCCTCAGAAGAAGTAAAGCAAGGTAAAACATGTTTCCCATAATCTTTGAGCAGGCTGGCTTAAATAGTTGACACTGTCTCCTCATAGTTAAGCCACAGATCTCCTATTAAAGAAATAACTGGAACTTTTTAGTTTCTAGGGGTCTCGGGCCAAATTGACTCTCAAGAAGAAATTTCAGTGCACCATGGCTTAGAAATGGACTGGACCTCTGAGGGCCATTTAAATATTTTATAGGCAAGGAAAACTGATACTCAGTTTTAAATGATTTGCCCCTGTTCTTTTCACTGCACGCTGCTTTATGCCAGCTCTGGTTTAGTTTTGTTGTCAGATTTTTGGAGATGTGTACATGATAGATAGTTTAACAAAAAAACTTATTTAACTGCACTAGGGAACTTTGGGGAATGATAGAAATGTTATAAAACTATGGCCAGAGATGTGGCTTAGTGACAGGGCACTTACATGTCATGTGTGAGGTCTTGGGTTTGATCCCCAACACTAAAAAGAAAACAACAAGAAATATTAACAAAACTGATTATGGAAATTGTTGCACAAATCTATAAAGTTATTAAAAATTATTGAATTGTACACATACAGTGGATAAATTTGTGAAATTATACCTCAATAAAAATTTTTAAAATATATGATACAGAGGAAGTTTTTATCCCCTTCCCAGCCTTCCAGTTCCACTACTCACATTTTTTTTTTTTTTTTTGCAGGGAGGGTATCAGGGATTGAACCCAGTGGCCCTTTGCCACTGAGCTAAATCCCCTGCCCTTTTTTATTTTTTGAGACAGGTTCCTCCTATGTTGCTTAGGGCCTTAACCTCCTGAGTGTGCCACCATGCCCAGCTCCACCACTCACACTTATTTGAGGGGATAATGAAAATTGAAGGAAGGCGGGGGGGCATAGTCTAACTTCAATTACAGATTGACTCTCCAGTATTTGTCATGAGATGGGGTCTCACTATGTTGCCAAGGCTGGTCTCCAACTTCTAGGCTCAAGGGATCTTCCCTCCTTAGCCTCCTGAATAGCTGGGACTAGAGGCACACACCAGTGTGCCCACCTGACTTTCCAGGTTTTTAAGATGACCATTTTCCCAGTGCAGTGGTGCATGCCTATAGTCCCAGATATACAGGACATTGAGGCTTGAGCCTGGGTATTCAAGCCAGCCTGGGCCTCCTTTGAAACATTGTCTTTAAAAAAAAAAAAAAAAAAAAACTCTCAAATTCCTGCTGGACAAGTACCTGCAGAGTTCCTGAACTGGGGATTTGAGACCCATCCAGTGTCTATGGCATGCTACTTGGATTGTACCAATGAGACACAGCAAGGGATTTACTAATTTGACATTTAAAGAAAAATGTATTCTGATTAGGAGTTTGGTGCTCATCAGTGTACATACGGTTTAAAGCTATGTTGTCAATATAGTAGCCAGCAGCCACATGTAACCACTGAAATTCAGATTTCATTAAAATTATATTTTAAACTTTAGGTCCTCAATCCCACTAGCTACATTTGAGGTGTTTAGTAGCTGCCATGGCTGTTGGCTAGGATAGTGGACAACATAGATATAGAATATTTCTATCATCACAGAAACTCCTATTGAATACTGCTAGTTTAGAAAATGAAATGTTCTGTATCCACTATATTTCAGTCTTTGCCCTGGAAAGCTATATCTTTTGACTCTTAGTATTAATCCTAAGAAAATAATAAAAATAGAGTAAAAAGTTGTTTGTACCAAAGTCTACACTGTTACCTCCAATTATGAGGCTATCTTCTTATCTCCAATAGTGGCAAAACACTTGGAAATAACCCAGATGTCTAAAAATAGGAGATCAGCTAAAATAATATGGATTATTTGTATAGCCATTAAAAATAAGTAATAGCCAGCACAGTGGTGTACATCTGTAATCTCAGTCACGTAGGAGGCTGAAGTAGGAGGATCACAAGTTCAAAGCCAGCTTCAGCAATTTAGTAAGACCCTGTCCCAAAATAAAGACTTAAAAGGGCTGGGGATGTGGCTCAGTGGTTGAGTGCCCCTGAGTTCAAGCCCTGATACAAAAAAATAAGTAAGCTAAGAGCTGGGGATATAATCTCAGTGGTAGAGTACTTGCCTAGCATATGTGAAGCCCTGGGTGCAATTCATAATACCACACACACACACACAAAAAAAAAAAGTAACCTAAGCCAGGCACAATGGCATGCTCCTGACTAGTCCAATGACTCAGGAAGCTGAAGCAAGAAGATCACAAATTGAGCCAGCCTTGGCAAGTTTAAGGCCAACCTGGGCAACTTAGAAAGGCCCCATCTCAAAATAAAAAGGGTTAGGGAGATAGCTTAGTGGTAAAGCTCTCCTGGGTTCAATCCCCAGTACTAAAAAAAAGTAAGCTACACTGGGAAAAATGAATAAATAAACATATAGAAATGATTTGTGATATGATTTTAAAGCAAAATAGATATTGCATTTGTGCTATGATTATAACCATGTAAAGTCAGGTATGTATTTGGAACAAAAAAGAACCTTTAAAAAAAAAAATGAAAAAAGTTGTTCCCAAACCCTTGGGGAAAAAAAATGAATATTCCTATCTTTGCTATCCCCTAGAGCACCAGAAGTGCCTGGACAAACTCCTCAATAACTGCCTACTGAGCTGTACCATGCAGGAGCTAATTGGATTGTATATTACGATGGAGGAATACTTCATGAGGGAGACTGTCAATAAGGTAGGACAGAGGACAAATATATGGGGCTGCTTGTCCCAAGAAGCCAAGCTAAAGGAAGTAGCTGAGGCCTGTCATATTTTTTGGTCCTTTTTTTTTTTTTTTTTTTTTGTACCAGGGGTTGAAGTCAGGGGCACTTAACCACTAAGCCACATCCTCAGTCCTTTTTTTTTTTTTTTTTTTTTTTTTTGTATTTTGTTTAGAGACAGAGTCTTGCTGAGTTGCTGAGGCTGGCTTTGAACTTGCAATCCTCCTGCCTTAGTCTCCTGAGCCACTAGATTACAGGCGTGCGCCATGGCGCCCAGCTTGGTCCTGCTTTAAGAATAATTTTACATGTGGACTGAGTATCACTACTTTGTATGATAAGAAGTATTTTTGGATACTCTTGTTTTTGTGTTTGTTTTGTGGTGCTGGGGCTTGAACCCAGGGCCTGGTGCGTGCAAGGCAAGCACTGTACCAACTGAGCTATCTCCCCAGCCCTTTGGATACTCTTACCATAACTGTTGTCATAACTGTTCATATACCAAATTGGGATTTCTTTTCCAAAGAATACAAAAGAACAGCTCTGCTCCCCAGGGAGCCTACTTGTTCCCAACCTTCCTGGAGGTATGTGGGTGAGGAGCCTTGAGGAAGTAGGGTCTCCTATGTCTGAAATCCTAGGTGATGGATGTTTCCAAGACAAAGGCCATCAACATAAAATTTCATGATGTAGTAATCAATATAGAGAAGCTATCTATTTTGGCAAGCTTGTGAGAAGAATATGCCATATATCACAGGGTGTGATGACACATGCCTATAATCCCAGTGGCTTGGGAGGAGCCTGAGATGAGGATCTTGAGTTCAAAGCCAGCCTCAGCAACTTATTGAGGCCCTAAGCAACTCAGTGAGACCCTGTCTCTAAATAAAAATACAAAAAAAAAAAAAAAGGTTGGGGATGTGGTTCAGTGGTTAAGGGCCCCTGAGTTCAATCCCTAATACAAAAAAAAAAAAAAAAGAATATGCTATATTGTGAGAAACATGGGTAAGATATAGAAAAGGGAGCAAAGCCAGAACTATATAACCAGAACCATCTAGAACATGACATGCAGAACTGGGATACTCACTGGGTGCTTTGTCTTTTGGGTAGGCTGTGGCTCTTGACACCTATGAGAAGGGTCAGTTGACATCCAGCATGGTAGATGACGTCTTCTACATTGTTAAGAAGTGCATTGGGCGAGCTCTGTCCAGCTCCAGCATCGACTGTCTCTGTGCCATGATCAACCTTGCTACCACAGAATTAGAGGCTGACTTCAGGTACACTTGACTGCCTTTCTGCTTCTCAGGTACAAAGGTTTTAGGAGTAATTGATTCCCAAGCCCATTTGTTTCTTAATTTTCTTTATGATTCTAGTTCAGGTCTGTATAAAATAAAAACTCCTATCCTTAACACAACATCCTTGGCTCCCAGCAGATACCCATCAGGGAGGTACCTTAAGTGCAAATTTCTGTTCCCTCCATTGGGATGAAGGGGTCGTCTTTGGTCTTAAACCTAGGAAGAAAAAGAGGTGATTCAGATGAAAACAGTAGTTATAATAATTATCATAGTTACTATTTCTGCGAGCCAGGCACTGCTAATTCCTTACTCTTTTAGTTCTAGTAACAACCCTATGAGGTAAGAGCTATTAGCTGTATTTTGTAGATGTAGAAACTGGGGCTTAGTGAGATTCTATACCTTGTCAAAGATTACTTACCCCATAAGTGATGTAGTAGAGTCCAGAACTGATTCAAAACCTTTCCTCTCAACTCCTACATGGTACTGCCTTTCACTAAGCTGTACTGCCTCCTCTTTGTTAGAGTTCAGTAGTAATAACTAAAAGCCTCATAAGAAGTACATTGGCTAAAGGCACAACTAAAATGACATCATCAATATCATCATAGAATAGACAGTGTAGAAACTGAATTCTTCCTTTCCCTTCCCCCAACTCTGCTATGTAATGAGTTGATGTCCCATCAATTAAAAAAAAAAAAAAAAAAGTTCAATCTCCTCTGTAAATTTTTGTATGCTTGAGGGAGTGTTGATTACTGTCATACCCTGAGTCCTGAGGTCTCCTATAGTGGTCTACAGGATTTAGTTATCTCCCCAGAAGAATAAATGGTGCTGCTGGTTAGGGTTATGGACACTTCAGTCATACCGTCCTAGAGGCCAGGTTGAGCACTGTCACTCCCCATATGCCATTCTGCCCCCTAGGGACGTTCTGTGTAACAAGCTACGGATGGGCTTCCCAGCAACCACCTTACAGGATATCCAGCGTGGGGTGACAAGTGCCGTGAACATCATGCACAGCAGCCTCCAACAGGGCAAATTTGACACAAAAGGCATCGAGAGCACTGATGAGGCCAAGCTGTCCTTTCTGGTAGGTGACCCAAAGATTGGGACCTGGGTCAGTTTTTCTTGAGAGGTTAAACTGTAACCTCTAAGCCATAGTATAAAAAGCCTCAAGGTGAAGACTTTGCCTTCAGTATCTGTACAGAAAAAAGTCTCTATGAGGCTCTTATGCAGGGACCTATTCTGAGCAGCCTGAGCCCAAGATATGCTTTTTTGGGGGGTGGGGGATGCTGGAGATTGAACCCAAGGCCTCACACATGCTGGGCAAGCACCCTACCACTGAGCCACACCCACAGCCTAAATATGCACTTTTTCCTGCTGGAAGACTGGGCTCCTCAACTCTCCTGAATGCTCATTCCCAAAACCTCTGCCTGGCTCTTCAGTGGTCCCACAGGGTAGCCAGCTTGGTGTGCATCTGCCAGGTCTCCAGACTGCTTCTCTGAGGAGAGGCTCACAGAAGGGGTAGGTGCTAATGCCTACCAAGACTGCTTTTCTAGCAACTTCCTTTGGAAAGGTGACCCTGTTATAGCCCTTAGCTGCTTAGAATAAATGACAGGTACAATTGAAGCAATGAGTCTTACAGGGCAAATTTTTGTGACAGTTGAAAATGGAGAAGCATGGAAGAATGAAAGGTTTTCTAGAAAGTAACATCCAGTTCATGATGAGTCACTGGGAACACAGGACTCTGAAGTTCATTATCAGGCCTCTCTGGCCCATGCCTCTTGGCCCGAGTGGGAATAGCACTGTCACAAGTCCATTATGCTCCATCCTTAATAGTGGCTAGATTCTGAGTCTTGGCTTCTGAGGCTCAGAGACTGAAGGAAATATCCAATAACAGAGCTCTCCATCACCAGTCCGTAGATGGGGATGGATGCAAAATTGTATATATACATTTTTCTAGAAGTAAGGTCCTTAGTCTGTCAGATTATTAAAGAGGTCTGTAACCCCAAAAGAGTTCAAAGCTATTGTTTTTAGAGACAGAAGTCCTAACTTACTAAAATCTACCTTGTCCCTGTGCAGGGGAACCACATTAACCAGTCTGTCAGACTGGTTAGTGTGAAGACTATTTAAGCAGCCCCACTCACTTTTGTCACTGAAAGTATTTTCCCTGGGCATGAGTTCCTTCAATCTGGGATATTGCAATTGTTGCCAGAAAAGAGGATCAGCTTCGAGAAATTGTTACCTGTGAAATGTGGTACCTTTGGAGAACTTTGCCAAAATTTCCAGCAACGAGCATCATGAACTGATTTTAAAGATTCATTCATTTCTGTGTGCAGAAGCTTTCATTGGCTTTGCTGCCTACCCCATAAAAGCTAGATGTCTTTACCTGGTCATCTATTTAAGTCCTCCCAAATCTTTCCAGTCCTGTTTTCCACTTGACTCCACACTTCCTCAAGGCTGGCCAGTATGCCTTCAACTCACTCCTTGCTCTGTGAGGACCTCCCATTCAGAAAGCTTCATTGTTGGAGGATCCAGAAGATAAGGCCAAAAAGAAAGGTGGTGCTAAATGCTTGGTGATAAATTTCTAGTTTTCCTTATGCCAAACACTTAAAAATATCATCACTCCCACCACAGAGCCTACCTTTTATGATACTTTTGATTCATTTGCCTGTTAGAATGAATTTCCCAACTGTACTAACATATCATTTTTCATGAGCAGGATAAGCCCTGTGAATCCATGCTTACAAGGATTGTCAGTACAAGGGAAACTTTGAAATCAATACCATCTGAATTCAAATCCATTTTCCCCTTATGGCAGTTATTTTTGGTGTCCTTAAATGCCTTGGAAACATTCATGTTGTGGCCTTCATCCTTCAGCTGTCAAGACAGTGCAGTTATTTCTCTGAAAACTTATTAAATAAGCATGTTTGTATTGTGGCCTTTAGCCTTTTCCCTCCATACTCAGAGTGGCCTAAGCAGCACTGTCAACAGTGATTCTTCAGTATAGACTGCAGGAAGCCAGCAAGGGAAGCAGTCAGAGGAAGGACTTCCCAGTCTCAATCCCTGGAGTTCTGGGATTCTCCTTAATCCTGAGATCCTTAAATTCCTGACTTATGGCTCTTCCCTACTCTGCCCTCCTGGCCATGCCACCAGCACACCAGTCTAGAGACACTGAGACCTCTCAAATTGCTCCCACTCACAACCTATAGAATAGTATTTGTACACTACAGCAGTGCTCATGTGGCATTCAGCTTTCTGCCTCCCCTTCCTTCTGTCCTTACTTTCTCTTTCTTATAGTACTGAGGATTGATCCAGGGTCTTACACATACTAGGCAAGTAAGTCTGAGCTACATCCCTATCCCTTTTTGTTTTATTTTGAGACAGGGTCCTGCTAAGTTTCCTAGGCTGGCCTTAAACTTTTTTTTTTTTTTTCTTTTTCTTTTTTTTATTGTTGGTTGTTCAAAACATTACATAGTTCTTGATGGCCTTAAACTTTTGATCCTCCTGCTTTAGCCTCCCAAGTAACTGGGATTACACCCAGATGTATAAAACTTTTCTCTGAAGAGTCCTCAGTGCCATTCCACTGACCACAGAACAAAGGGCGAGCTATTCAGCACAGCACTGAAAGTCTAGTCAGACCTCACCTACCCCTGTAGATCTGTGTCACTGTCACTCCCTCTGTGTATCTGTGAGCTCTGTTGGTCTTCCAAACATTTCAGAGTTTTTCTGCCATTCTGCATTTTCTTACATTATCCCTTTTCCAGAGTGCATTCTTTAATTTACTCACTCAACAAATACTGCTTGATAAGCTTCTGTATGTCAGGCACCATCCTAGGTTCTATAGGTGAGCTGTCCAACATATAGCTACTAGCCACAGAGGCTATTTAAATTTACATTTAATCCAGGCGTGATGGCACACGTTTGTAATCCCAGCGGCCTCGGAGACTGAGGCAGGAGGATCACAAGTTCAAAGCCAGCCTCAGCAAAAGCAAGGCTCTAAGCAACTCAGTGAGACCTTGCCTCTAAATAAAATACAAAATAGGGCTGGGGATGTGGCTCAGTGCTTGAGTGCCCCTGAGTTCAATCCCTGGTATCAAAAAATAAATAAATAAATAAATTTAAATTTAGAACTAAAAATAAATTTATATTTAATCTGAGTGTAGTGGCAGATGCCTGTGATCCTGGTGACTCAGACCAAGGCAGAATGATTGCAAATTCAAAACCATTCTGAGCAACTGTCTCAAAAGATAAAAAGGTCTGGGGATATACCTAAGTGGCAGAGCTCCCTGGGTTTGATCCTCAGTACTGCAAAAAATTAGTAAGTAAATTTAAAAAAATCTTAAAAACTTAAAGTTATGGGCTGGGGATGTGGCTCAAGCGGTAGTGCGCTCGCCTGGCATGCGTGCGGCCCGGGTTCGATCCTCAGCACCACATACAAACAAAGATGTTGTGTCCGCCGATAACTAAAAAATAAATAATAAAATTCTCTCTCTGTCTCTCTCTCTCTCTCTCTCTCTCTCTCTCTCTCTCTCTCTCTCTCAAAAAAAAAAAAAAAAAAAACTTGAAGTTATATTTAAAAATCCAGTCCCTGAGTCATGCAGCGCACATTTCAAGTGCTCAGTAACCATAGATAGCTAGGGGCTGGTATACTAGACAGTTCAGATTTAGAATCTTTGCATTATCAAGAAGTCAAATAGTACTGTACTAGAGATATAGTGGTGGTGAAAACAGGCTAGGTCCTGCCTTCACGGATCTCATTCTAATGGAAAAAGCAGATAAGAAACATGTATACCAGATAATGTCAGGAAACTATGTACCCCTGAGAAAGTATCAGTGGACTGGAGAGTGTTGCTCAGTGGTAGAGAGCTTGTCTAGCATGTATGAGACCCTGGTTTCAAAACCTAGCAATATATACACATCCCAAATAGAATAGTGAGCTGGAGAGGCTGATGGGGTGCAGAAGTGTACTCACCCTCATCACCTCTCAGAACCATTTCAGCCTTACAAGTTCAACTCAGCCACCAACTCTGCCACACAGCCTCCCTAGCATTCTACAGATCAAAGCAGTTCTGCTTTCCTCTACGTAGCTATAGGAGTTTGTGCCTTGATAATCACTTTTGTCACATGCTGCTTCTAGTCTCTAAGGCAAGTGAGTAATGAAAGAAGGAGCTGTTGGCCCAGAGTGGGGACCCCCCTGAATTCTAATCCTGGTTTCAACCATGTGGCCTTAATCACTAGCTTTGGGTTTTGGTTTTGGTTTGGGGTTTGTTTTTTTGTTTGTTTTTTGGTACCAGGGGTTGAATGCAGGGGCACTTAACCATGAGCCACATCCCCAGCCCTTTTTTTGTATTTTTATTTAGAGACAGGGTCTCACTGGTTGCTTAGGGCCTCACTAAGTTGCTGAGGCTTTGAACTTGTGATCCTCCTGCCTCAGCCTCCCAAACCACTAGGATTATGTGTATGCACCACTGTTCCCAGCCAGCCTTATCACTTTTTGAGTTTCTGTCCCCGTACCTGTTTTATTTTCTTCATAGTATTTATCACCACCTGACATATATTTAATATAATACATATATTTGTTTACTATCCGATTTCCCTTCAAGAATGTCAGCTCTATTGTAGCAGATGGTATTGTGCCGTGTGTGTGCATTGTGCACACTGGAAATTGAACCTAGGCCTCACACATTCTGAACATACACTCTACCACTGAGCTATTCCCCTGCCCTGAGCGGGTGGATTTTGTCTGTTTGGTGAACTGCTTTCTCCCAGATGTCTGGAACAGTGCATGGCCCATAGCAAGTACTCAGTAAATATTTAGTCTGTCAATGTCGGCTGACCTTGGTGAACCATTTTACCGGCTAAAGAGTATCATTTCCTACTCCTATAAACAGGACCTGATAATACTTTTAGGCAGGTATTCAGTAGAGGTAGTGAGATAATAGTTGAGAAAATGCCTACTGGGTGGCAGGCTCCCTGGAAGCTCTTGGTAAGTAAACATCAGACCTTACATCCCTAGCGCAGGATTGCCAATTTGGAGGCCAGGACTTATCCTTGACCTGTGTGCCTGAGTCATTTCTGTTCTGTAAGTAACATGGAGCAAAAAGACCTGGAAACTAGGCTCTACCTGTGCAGTCCTGATGCTTTGCTGTCTTGGCATCAGGCACAGAAGAAAGGGTGAGCCTTGTTCACCATTCTCCCCAGTCCAAGATCTAAGTATCCCACCTGATGTCGGTGATGCGGGCTTTCCTTAGCATCTTAGAGCCCTCTCTGAGCCTCATGGAGTAAACTGACAGCCAGTCTGGCATTGGAGTAGGCAGCAAGCACAATGAACAGGACCTCACATTTTTCCTTCTTCATATCGCAGGTGACTCTGAACAATGTGGAAGTCTGCAGTGAAAACATCTCCACTCTGAAGAAGACTCTGGAGGTACAAGGGAAATTGCCTATCAGCTTTTAGCAGCTATAGCTTGCCATTTTGAGAAAGAGCCCTGTACTCATTATGGTGGGGACTGGAGCATTCTCTCACATAGAGCCATACTCAGGGGGATTCATTAGTGATTATCATGATAACAAGACATCTGTGGACCATGGGGAAAGCTCTGGCCATGAGTAGGAAGACTAGAATTCAAATTAGATCTTCCAGCTCATATTTGACATAGAACCTTAGCCAAGTCCCTTAACTCTGAGCCTTAGTATCCTGAGCCTTAGTTTTGTCATCTGTAAAATGGGGGACAGATCTCTACCCTGCCCTACTTTGGGTTTGTTGGGTAACCTAATGAAAAACAGGGTGAAAACACTTTACAAAAAAAGTATACTATTTTTATGACAAAACTCTGGATATGACATTAAATAAGGATCCCCAAACCCTGTTCAAGCTATTAGCTGGGTTCTTGTTGGTTTGTTTACTTTTTTAGTTGCTGTTATTTTAAAGGAAGGCAGCAGAGTTGAGGAGAAATTGCATGGACTATGAAGTCAGATACTATGGAGTTCAAATCTCCACTTGATCTCTGACCAGTTCTGTGGCTTTAGGCAAGTTCCATAACCTTCCTGAGCCTCGGTCTCCTCACTTTTTTGTTTATTTATTTAGTACTTGTAGATGGTCGGTATGCCTTTATTTCATTTGTTTATTTTTATGTTGGGCTAAGGATCAAACCCAGTGCCGCACATGCTAGGCAAATGCTCTACCACTGAGCTACAGCCCCAGCCTCCTCACTTTTAAAGCAGGAATCATAACCTCTTCCCCAAGGAAGTTATAGTCAAATGATACAATAATATAAAACACCTGATACAGAAGAGGCATTCAGTGGTACTTTTTTTTTTTTAATATTTATTTTTTAGTTTCGACGGACACAACATCTTTTGTTTTGTATGTGGTGCTGAGGATCGAACCCAGGCCACACGCATGCCAGGCAAGCGCGCTACCGCTTGAGCCACATCCCCAGCCCCTCAATGATACTTATTAATTATAACAGTTAAATAACAGCATGACTGGTGTATGCTATAATCCTAGTCCCTTGAGAGGCTGAGGAAAGAGGATTGAAAGTTGAAAGCCAGCCTCAGCAACTAACTGAGCAATTTGAGAGACCCTGTCTCAAAATAAAAAGGGTTGGGGATGTGGCTCAGAGATAAAGCACCTCTGGGTTCAATTCCTGGTATTAAAAAACAACAAAAAGAATAGCATGGATCAGTCACTTTGCTAAATATTAGGAAATGAGGTGCCCAATTCTTCTCCACTCCTAGACTCAGCCTCTGGGATACGAAGGAGGCTAGGGTCCTGCCTCCAGTGGGTACTACTATAGAGGCAAAGGCTTTGCAGCAGAGGCAAAGGGCTGTTTGCATAAGCTGTTGTGAAGTGGGCACTGTGAAGACCAAGGAAGAGGCTGGAATCAGCACACAGGCCTAGTAGCTAACAGAGTTCCTGAGCTCAGGATATAGAGATATGGACTAACTTAGGAATTTACCCCAAGGAGGCTCTCAAATAGAATAAAATAAGGTGATGCCCACAATGTATCAATAACGTGTCTCTTGTGTGGTGTGTTTAACAAGGAGGCTTTCATCATTGTTTTTAAGTCATGGCACTTGAGATTGTATTCCTAGCATCAGCCTGTTTGAGTGTTTTGTTTGTTTTTGGCAATGGAGATTTAACCCAGGGGCACTTTTCTGCTGAGCTACATCCCCAGCCCCCGCTCCTTTTTTTTTTGAGAGAGTCTCACTAAGATGCTGAGGCTGGCCTTCAGCTTGCAATCCTCCTGCCTCAGCCTCCCCAGCCACTGGGATTATAGGCGTACACCACAGCACTCTGCATGGCTTCATCATTGTCAATCTGTTGTATTTTTAAGTAAAATTTTAGGAAATGTTAGACATTCATAACTAAGCCAGTAGAATTAGCCAAATAAAAGAAAAGGTGGATAGCAAAAAAACGGAGAAATTCCCATAAATTAGACTTGCATTTCAAAGATACTCTTTCTCAGCCTCATCAGCAGCCCTTTGTGATAAGCAGATTCAGGGGGCTGATACCCATTTCCAGAGGAGGTGAACAGGCTGAGTGTGGGAGCTGGGTCTGCTGCCCAATAAACCAGTTCATTTGCATCTCTCCACACTGCTTCTGCTGTATCCAAAACAGCAGACTTTCTAAGGACTACTACAAGAAATGTGGGCAGCTCCTGGCAACCCAAATTACCATGAGCTTCAGGCAGGACCCCTATGAAGTTCTCTACACGTGGGCTGTAGTGCAGTGATCAGGAACAAACACCCTGAAGCTGTAATTCTTGAGGTACAATCCCAGTTCCACAACCTACTGCTATGGCTTTAATAAGTTATTAAATTCTCTGTGCCTTGGGGCTGGGGATGTGGCTCAAGCGGTAGCGTCTGGCATGCGTGCGGCCCGGGTTCGATTCTCAGCACCACGTACAAGCAAAGATGTTGTGTCCACCGATAACTAAAAAATAAATATAAAAAAAAAAAAATTCTCTGTGCCTTAGTTAAATCTCAGTAATGACCATGATAATTTCCCTTTGACAGTCAGACCTAAATATTGAAGAGGTAAAAAGTACAGCAATAATAGTGTCAGCCAGGCATGGTAACCACTCAGGAGGCTGAGACAGGAGGATCAAAAGTTTGAGGCCAGCCTCAGCAACTTAGCAAGACCCTTGCTGGGGTTATAGCTTAATGGTAGAGCACTTGCCTAACACACACAAGGCACTGGGTTCAATCCTCAGCACTACATAAAAATAAATAAAATAAAGGTTTTATGTATATCTATAAGTAAGAAATAATATTAAAAAACAACAACAAAAACTGTCAAAAGAAAAAAGGGCTGGAAATGTCACTCTGGGGTAAAGGGTCCCAGTACCACAAAATGATAATGATGAGTATCTCCATAGTGCTTACAATACACCAGGCATTTTGTGTATTATCTCATACAATTCGCAAACACCAAGGGAAGAGGAATCTATGTTCCTGTTTTATGGATAGGGAAATTAAATCTCAGAAACTTTAAATCATTTGCCCAAGGTCACTCAACAAATACATGGCTGATCCAGGACTTGAACCTCAAAATGTCTGGCTCTAAAGGTATAAAAAAATTTCTGGCATGTTTTTTCTTCACCTCCCCTCTCCCTATATTACAGTAGGAAGTAGGAGCCAACTGAAGAGCCACAAGAATAGAATTCAGGTTTTTTGAAGGCCATAAGGACTCTTGCATAAGATAGGTCAAAGCTGCTCATAGAGAAGGCTGGAGGCAGTGGCAACTTGGGAGGCTGAGGCAGGAGGATCACAAGTTCAAGACAAGCCTCAGTAACTTAGTGAGATCCTGAGCAACTTGGTAAGACCCTGACTCAGAATTTTAAAAAGGGATGGGGATATAGCTCAATGGTAAAGTGTCCCTGAGTTAAATCCACAGTACCTGCCCTCCCCCAAAAAAAGGGCTGAAGGAGAAGAAGAAGAGACTGGTTGCATATTGGCCTCCTCTGCACTTCCTCACCATTCTCATTCCCATGGCATAGGCGTGCTTAGTAGTCTAAAGCTGTGTTCTCTCCTAGAGTGACTGCACCAAGCTGTTCAGTCAGGGCATTGGAGGTGAGCAGGCCCAGGCCAAGTTTGACAGCTGCCTTTCTGACTTGGCTGCTGTGTCCAACAAATTCCGAGACCTTTTGCAGGTAAGCTCCAGAATCTCCATGTGGTACCTCAGAAAGATACTCAAAGTAACCTGCTGGTTACTCTGACTTGCTGTTGGCCCTTAGTCACAGGTGCTGCTAAGAACTAGGCACTATAAAATCTCCTTTTGAGAGTTTACTAAAACAACCTCAGGACTTCATTCTGGACCTGAATCTGCACAGATCTGGAAAAAAGACCTTTTTTGTTTCTGGATCCTTTTAAGAGCATGATCTCCATTCTGTTTTCCATAGGGTTTGTAGAGGGCCTCAGAGCTGCAAGAGTACCCTGCACTTGAGGGAGGGATAGAAAAAAACAGAAAGGGTGGGGTATGTGTGACTGATGTGTCTCTGCCCTGTCATTGCATAGGAAGGGCTGACGGAGCTCAACAGCACAGCAGTCAAACCACAGGTGCAGCCTTGGATCAACACCTTTCTCTCTGTCTCCCACAACATCGAGGAGGTCAGCCTCACCACTGCAGTCCACAAGCCTAGGCTTACCCTTTCCCCACCCCAGCAAGAGGACTGTGGAGCCATCTGATCACACTAGACCTTAGCGTACTGCTCAGCTACCTATCTCTCAAAGACTAGGTTCCTCCCGAGAGACAGCTTGTTGCTACATCAGAGAAACATGTGAAGGGAATTTGCCTAGACCTATTTCTTTTTACTGAGGCTTTTTTTGCCCCACATCTTGTAGACTCAGGAATTTTTTTCCCTTAGCCTAGTGATTTCGCTCCTATAAAACATGAGCTGCAGGAGAAACAGACAGCCAGGTGCCTTGCCATAGTTTGTCATGGCTCCACAGCCCAGGGCTCTTCCCTGGCTAGAGGTGTGATGCAGCAGTTCTGCCAGCCTGGAAGACTAGCTGATTCTGAACTGGAGGAGTCAGAGGCTACAGAGAGGAAGGGCCTCTTACATTTTTTTTCATAGAGAGGTAAAGGAGGGGTGGGAGTAAGTGGTACTTCTTAGAGGCCCATGTTGACCCCCCCCCCCCTTGCTTCATGACAATAGGAAGAATTCAATGACTATGAGGCCAATGACCCTTGGGTACAACAGTTCATCCTTAACCTGGAACAGCAAATGGCAGAGTTCAAGGTAAGTGGGGGCTTAGAGAACTACCCATCTCTGCCCACACCAGCAGCTTGTGTCTTATCATATCTGCTGCAAACTCTGAAAGCCCTCTGAGCCCCAGCCTTGGAAAATACTCCCCCATGGTCTTATGTAATTGTCCCCTTCTCCTGAAGACTCCAGTGAGAGACAGAGGGGCTAGACAGGACTCCACTGATACCATGCCTCTGTGCAGGCCAGCCTGTCCCCAGTCATCTATGACAGCCTGACCGGCCTCATGACCAGCCTTGTTGCCGTCGAGTTGGAGAAAGTGGTGCTGAAATCCACCTTTAACCGGGTAAGGTCAAGGGAGCCCAGATTCACACCTCTTTCGTCTGAGGAAAACAAGTCATGCCTTCCCAAGACTTCAGTGCTCTGCCACCTGCAGACCCTGCGTTTGTGGGCCCAGTCCTGCCCTGGCTTCTAATGCCCTAGAGCAAATAAGCCACTTGGCACTGCCTGAGGCCCAGCTGGCCTTGTCTCTCAGTTCTGAGGGCAGTTGGAGACTAGTGCTGCTTGTCCACCTTAAACAGAACGTTGGCTTGTGTTCTCTTCAGCTGGGTGGTCTCCAGTTTGACAAGGAGCTGAGGTCACTCATTGCCTACCTTACTACCGTGACAACCTGGACCATAAGAGACAAGTTTGCCCGGCTCTCCCAGATGGCCACAATCCTCAATCTGGAGCGGGTATGTGGAGCTTCCTCAGCCTAGCCAGGAAAAGAGACTGGAAAGAGGCAAAAACAAAATTTTGGATCCCTGTCACTTTCTCATGTCTATCAGCAGCCCAACCCTGTGAGGTACCTTCCCCTTCCTAGGTACCCTGCTTTGCCCTTGGTGGAGCCCAGGGCCTTCCCTCAGGATAGCCCCCCACCTTGCTGAGTGGTTTCTCTTTTTACACACAGGTGACTGAGATCCTAGATTACTGGGGGGCCAACTCTGGCCCACTGACATGGCGCCTCACCCCTGCTGAAGTGCGTCAGGTGCTGGCTCTGCGCATAGACTTCCGCAGTGAGGACATCAAAAGGTTGCGCCTATAGCTGCCAGAGTGAGCCCAGCCAGCCCATCACCCTTCAAGGACTGGTTCCTCAGTAGCCATAGCCAAGGAGCAGTGCGAGGCTGGCTGGCTTCTGGGAGCTCCTGCAGCTCAGGACCATTCAACTACGGACAGCAGGAAAACAAGGCCTGGACTTACTCCATCCTTGACCCTCAGACCTAGCTGGGTGGTGCTTTGGGAATAGCCTTTCTCCACCAAGAGAGATGGGAGGGCCAAGGCAGTAAGCATGTGGCCCAGGCTAGCCTTCTGCATGGGTGGTCATTCTCTTACCCACAAACACTGCAGTGAACATGCTGCCCCTGCCAGCACCTTAGAGGACTTGGGTGCATCTGGGGACTTGGGAACTAGGTTTGACTAGAGGCTGTGATGTTTACAAATAAACATCAGAATAAAAACACTACTAAGATGCCACAGTGTGCTGGTTCCAGGCAGGGCAGGTCTGCCAGTTGTACTGAAATGTGAAGTTAAATGCCTAAGACCTCAGCCTCCTCCCACACTTAAGGCAGTACCCAGCCACCTCATGTCCACAGGCAACCTCATTCAATCCTATATTGTCACCCCCATCTTGGACCCTCAGTTCCAGAAGCTGGATCACACCAGGGCCGTTTTCCTATAGTGCCAAGAGAAGTGGGAATTGCTCCCAGCAGGAACAAGAAAGCTTTCTGAGAACCATGAAGGGCAAAGTGAATTTATTCCAAGATGTCCTTCTTGAGAAGCCACTGCCCACAGGCACTGGGTCCTTTAGCACTGTCTGTAGTGTTTCTGGTTAAGGCCTGGGTGGGTAGAAAATTGCTGCAGGACCCCATGGAGCCCCACCCTCAACCCACTCCCCCAGAAGAGCTGAGGAATGAGGGTTACGCATGCCTCCAACACTAAAACAGGCCACAGGAAATGACTCAAAGGGCCTCTCCAGGGTTGGCCTCACCAAAGGATTCCTTAGTCACCTGGTGTGGCTGGTTGTCATTCCCTTCCTCCACGGTCCTAGTGGAGAAAAAGCCAAGGCCTACACTGGGATACAGAATTTGTAAAGGCCACATAGGACACAGCTTAGAACATTCCTGAGTTCAGATGGAGCAGAAGCCAAGCCTCAGCTATTGTCAGACAGGATGTACATACAGTCTGTCCCTAAGCATTGCCTCACTTGCCCAAGTCTTACTTCCTTTGGAAGCAGATTCAAAGAAATAAATGGGGCATAGCAGGCTGAGATTTCCCACAGGGGAAAGAGGAAAAGGAAAGACAGCTCCAGGTATTGCCCAGCTTCATTGCAAAGCATCAGGAGGAGGCCTCATTCCTTAGAAGTTGCAGGCTCAAGCCCTGAGTATCCACTTCCACCAGGTGGACGCTGTAGTTGCCAAGGCCCTGGATAGGAGAGAAGGTGCTTAGAGGGCTCTGAGCAACTCTCAGGCCTTCTAGAGGCTGGACTAAGGCAGCAGGACCAGGGGGACTTGTAGATGCAGCCCCTGGTAAGTTGGTAGGCTCCAGTGAGGTGTCTCACCCCCACCAGCTACCGACTCTGACACTCTGTTGTACCTCAGTCTTGGCCAGCACAGCTTCCAAAGCCTCCTTCTGCCGTGGCTCCTTGGTCAACAGATAGAGAAAGCCCCCACCACCTGCCCCTGCCAGGCTCTGGCCATGTACATGGGGAGCCAGGACATCCATCATTCGCCGCACAGCCAGGGGCTCACAGCCTGGAGCCATGAGCTTCTTCTGTTCCCAGTATGAGGTCAGGTACTGTCCCAGTAGAGGCAGGCTTCCTGGAGTTGGGGCAAAGAAGGGAGTGGCATGCCTGGGCCAAGACACTCAACACCCACTGGTAGAGGAAATGCAGTGCAAAGAGGCACTATACCGGTGTCCCGATTGTCCCAGTGCTGCACTGGCAGGAAAGAGGAATAATAAAGCTCACTACACAGGGCTGAGGACTAATCCACAAAAAGCAACTGACATGGTGCCCACCCAGCATAGTCAGTATTCAGAAAACACTGTAGCCACACACTTGGAACCCTGCTTAGCTCTGACTTCCATGCAACAGGATGAGACTCTTTCCTCATCTGCTTCCTGTTATGTGGTACTGAAGGGCCTTTCTCATGAGTCAAGTTTTGTCCACATGGTTCCTATCTTACGTGTGAGATCCTGGAGGGGACAGACGGAATGCTTCCATCCCTGGAGGCCTTCATACCTTGGGCCTATGCCAAACCTAGAAAGGCCCCTAGCCTCTAAGATCCATACTGTCAAGGCTCCTGCTCTTCATGCCCCAACCTCCCTTGGAAGGAACACCTCACCTTGGCGGAAGGCTTCTGCGCACTCCTTGGTCTGCTGCACCAGACTGTGGGCATTCTGTACCACAGCAGGCAGCCGGGCATACCAACTCCTCAGCACATCCTGCAGGTGGAGCAGAAGAGGTATGATGAAGACCCAAGCCCCGCTGTGCCACTGCCTCCCTCATCCTAGGCTTGGGCTCACCTGCAGTAGATTCCGTGCCAGGCGGGTTTTGCCAGTGTACACCAGGAGCAGGTGGTCATTGAGCTTCTGGACAAAGCCCTCGGGCACAGTGATCTCTTCGACCTCCACCTTCAGTGGCAGCTGGGCCCGGGAGTGCCCCATCTTGATGCCAGGCATTAGGCCACCCACCTGGTCCTGCCAGCCACCTCCTGCAATCCCGGGGCCCTATCATTGTTGGAGCCTAAGTGGCCCAACTTCACTATTCCAGCACAAGCTCCTGACCCTGCATCCGTGGCTGAGACCAATATGGGAAGACAGTTCCCCCACTCCAGCTGGGACAGGTAAGCTATTCAGCTTCTGTCCCCATACCTGGGTGCAGCCCAGTCCCAGCAAGGGAGAAGGCTGCAGTCCAGGGCCAAGTTTAGTATTCACAGGCCTCAGTGTGGAATTCGGGTAAACCATATCAAAGAACAACTGTAACTAACCCTCCCTTCCTGGGAAGTTAAAGCCAGAAGAGAGGGGATAGTAATTCCCGTAGCTAATGGTCCCCTCTTGTCTTCTCAGTTTATGTTGGAAATAAGCTTTTCAGTATTTCTAATTTTTTAATTTAACTTCAAAGATGAATACATCTTGCTTTAGTAATAAAAGTTATGAATTTCTTCCCTTTGAAGCTATATAAGTGACGAAGTTGGGCAAAGTAGCACATGCCTATAGTCCCAACTACTTAGGCTAAGGCAGGAGGATCAACATCATTTATTTAAAAATAAATAAAAGTAACTGAGCACAGTGATGCACACCTGTAATTATAGCAGCTTGGGAAGCTAAAAGCAGGAGGATTACAAAATCAAGGCCAGCCTCACGAACTTAGAAAGACCCTGTGAGATTCTCAAAATAAAAAATAAAAAGGGCTGGGGATGAAGCTCAGTGATAAAGTGCCCCTGGGTGTAATTCCCAGTACCAAAAATAAACAAACAAAAGTGGCCACATGTTATGGCACATACTTGTAATCCCAGCAACTCAGGAGGCTGAGGTGAAAGGATCACAAGTTCAAGGCCAGCTTCAGCAATTTAGTGAGGCCCAAATCAACTTAGCAAGACCCTGTCTCAAAGTAAAAAATTTAAAAAGGACTAGGGATGTAGCTCAGTGGTAAAATGCCCCTGGGTTCAATCCCTGGTACCAACAAAAAATTTTAAAATACTGACAGAACTTGAGTTGCTTCTGAGACAGGCTTTTTTTTTTTTTTTTTTTTTAAATTTTTAATGTTTATTTTTCAGTTTTCGGCGGACACAACGGCTTTGTTTGTATGTGGTGCTGAGGATCGAACCCGGGCCGCACGCATGCCAGGCGAGCGCGCTACCGCTTGAGCCACATCCCCAGAAACCTGAGACAGGCTTTTGATAATTGAGAAAGGGCCTGAAAGGATTTAAAGTACAGAATGCAAATGGAAAGAGGAACTGGAACTTTCTAGCTAAAACACAGTGATAGGATACAATTCAAAATGTCAAAAACCCCTTGAAATGTGCCCCTCTCCTTCAGAGCACTTAGTGCGGTTTAACAAGATACACTCACTAAAGTGGTTATTGATTAATGTCCATCTTCTTTATACACTATGACTTTTAAAAGCAAGAACCATGTTTTTCCTCATTTGATCCCCAGTAGATTCTCAATAAATAGCTGTCAGTTGACCAAATGAAGAACTTGAATAGCACACCCCAAAGGAAACTGAAAAGAACTCTCTATCTAACCCTTTCACTAATGACTACCTGTTATGGACTATGAGTCATTTCAATGAAAGCAGAGGGCTGGCTGCAGAGGAAGAGGAGTATGGCTGCCATAATCCAGCATCTGTGGCAGTTTTATTCCAGAGCCATGCTGGAGACCAGGCCTGGGTGAAATGAACAGCCTAGGATCTGGAATCAGACAAGTCCCTGACTGCTCTATTGATGCATGATTCCAAGGCAACACAGCATCCAGGAGGAGAGAGGCCTGGTGCCAGGAACATCCGATTAGATCATATCCTTGGTTGGCCCTTGCTGCTCCTCCATATGGCTGGAGAGCAGCAGGGGTACAAATGACCAAGAAAAAGGCACATTGCCAAAAGGGCAGGCTGAAGTCTCTCCTTCACTCCATACTGTTTTCCCCACTGACCCTGAAGGACAGTCTGGAAGCGGGAAGAGTAAGAGAAACTAGTGACTCGTGCCCACAGATACCCAACACACATGAAAAGCGCAACAGATTCTGGCACTCAGTAGGTGGTTATAAGACATCAGCACCTTCAAGATAGAACATTTCAAGTTGAAAACCACTAGAGAATATCAAAGTGATAAACTACAACCATTTTAAGGAGCAGTACAGTTATGTGGCTGCTGGAAAATTCCATGTAAACTCAGGGGATCTCCCCAAGGCCTTGGGAAAGATAGCCCCACCCTGGGCCATCTCATACCTGTGGTGAGCACCTGCTCCAGGTGTAGAACTGCATGTATCAGGGCCTCCATGCCCACCACCCGGCCTGCAGCCCGCTGCAAGGCAGCCAAGGCAGCACCTGCCAGGATGCTGCTGGTACCTGCAGGGCACAAAGGAAGGCATTAGGCATGAACCACCTCTGCCGGGCCAATCCTGCCCCACTCTTTGGCTGTGCAGAGGTTAGGGAGGGGGGTTTGCAAGCCAAGCTAGAGAGCTATGATAAGGCAGGTGGGCAGCAGGGAGCCAGAGCCCACTCACCAAGGCCGGAACCATGGGGCAGCTCAGACCAGGTGTGCAGCTCAAAGCCACCCCCAAAGGTATGCAGCAGTTGTTCACGCAGTGGGCGCTCAGAGTGGATGTGCACAATCCCCGCACAGATAAAGGCTGCCTTCAGGAGGGCCCCTGTAGAGGAATAGGCACAAAGTAAATAATTTGGTTTCTTGTGACACAAATCAGATATCCCACCAAACCTTGCAACTTCCCAGTCTGGGATAGGGTTCATCTGGTGGAATAAAGTCCAGCAGCAGCACAGGCCCCATCCTCAAGCCACAATAGGGTCTCTAACATGGGCAAAAGTGTCATCTCTATTTCTTTTTTTTTTTTCCCCAGTTGCAAATGGACACAATACCTTTATTTATTTGTTTATTTTTATGTGGTGTTAAGGATGGAGCCCAGAGCCTCACGCATGCTAGGCAAGTACTCTACCGCTGAGCCACAACCACAGCCCCTCATTCTATTTCTCGTGCCTGTATGTGCCTAGGCAGGGTGACTTCCAGCCCTTTCCTTTCCTTTGGGGGCTCTTCAACCATACTGGCTAGGTCCCAGGAGCCTGCAGTCCTATCTGGAGAGAGCTCCAGGTTCTGCCCCGACCCTGGCTGGCTGCATATGCCATCCCCATCCACAGATGTCCTGACCTGGGGCATGGGGCTGGCAGTAATCCTGCAGGTCGTCCAGGCTCCGGCACACTATCTTCACAGCCATCTGATCCTGCCGAGGCCCCACGGCCAGCCACAACTCAGGTTCTAGGATGCGACGTGCCCTGGCCCCAATAGGCCGGCGGCCATCTACTCGCACAGCCAGGCCCAGCACTGCCCCACCATGCTCATAGGCAAGCGGTGGTGTGTCACTCCAGCCCCCTGTAGAAGTTTGACAAGCTGGTCATGGAGCCTGCCAGCCTGGCCCTGTGTGATTACTGTCACCCCTAACCCCAAAAGGAGCTCACCAGAGAAATCCACACGGGCTGGACACTCAGCTATCACCCACTGCCCAAGTGCTGGCAGCTCCACTGGCTCCATGGAGACAAAGTGCTGGGCTGTCATCACAGCCTGGCGGATCAGGATCTGCCCAGCCCCCTCATAGTGGCGGGCAGCTCGCACCAATAAGGCTGGCCTGCCCAGAGGGAAGGAAGATAGCAACATGGCACCTCAAGCTGGGGGCAGTTAGCCTGGATGACCCACCTGTCTCTGGGCTTCCACCATCAAGGGCTATTTCCCTGGATGGCCAGGGGCTTCTCAAAGGGTTGTGACTTTCATTAGTACCCACCTGCTCAGCCATTTGTCCCTCTCCTGGGCAAGTGCCTCCACACCTGCTGCCAGGTCTCCACACTCCAGGTATGAGAAGGGGCGCATCCATTCAGGATTCGCAGCTGGCCCACTCCGTAAGCCTCCCTGGCCCTCTGCCATGCAGCTCAGTACATCCGCCACACAGGCCAGAGCACGTGCTACCACACCAGGATCTCCTGCCCTCGCTGCAACTGGAGGTTAGGAGTTAGGGATGACAGGGAAGGAGCTTATTTCCAACACCCTTTGCTCCCAAAGACTACTCAATAGTCCCCAAACACTCTGGATCCCTCACCCCTGCCTGTGAATGTACCCTATTCTCTGCCCGGCAGAAGTTCTCATCTTGACAGCTCCAGCCCAAATGTGCTTCTTCACTCTGACCCAGGACACCCACAGCAGTTAAGAGCTCAGGTTCAGCGGTCAAACCACCCAGGTTCAAGCTCAATCTCCCCAGCAACTAGCTGTGTGGGAGAGTGACTTAAACAGGGACCATTAATGCTTCACAGTTCCAGTGCTTTGTGGGACTATGAATGAGGCACTACCTCCAAAGTAAAGGCTCTAAGCCCCCAGAAAATATGTGTGGGGCCTCAGACATACACCCTGGCACCCAGCATAGAACATGCAAGTTTGCTCATGTTTCTAGGACCCAGAGACTAAGCAACCAGGCCATAACCCTGACCAAATTTCCCACTGATAGAGATGAAGTTTCCCAAAAAGCTAAGTAAACTCCATTGGGTGTCTCCACTGCTGTGAAGTCACATGGCTCCTAGTCATGGCAATTGGTGCATAGGGCATGCAGGACCAGCGACCCTGGGCTGACTCACCCTGGTCCAGTGTGGCCAGCAGTAGCCCAGAACAGCCCTCATGGACAGCAGCCCGGATTAGTGGGCACAGGCTGAGGTCCTGCCGGTTCTCCAGCACATGCTGTGCCTTATGCAGAGCCTGGCGGAAGAACAGGTCCCGGCGGGAGGCCAGTGTGGCTGCCCGGTCCAGGTGCGGCTGCAACTGCTCCCAGGACAGGCGCCAAGAGGCTCGCCAGGCCCTCAGGGCTTCACCCCCATCCTCTGGGGGATCCAGCATCCATAGCATGTCCCGGGGCCCCAGAGCCCTCAAAGGATGGAGCACAGGAAAAAGGCGGGCACTGAGAAGACAACGCTCTGCAGGGGGTGTGTCTGGGTCCCACAGGTCCCAATCTCTGAGGTGGGGAGAATCACATTAGTAAGAGGGAAGCCAAGGGTGCCTCCTCCCGAAACCCTGACCTGCCTGCCAATTCATGGGGACAGTATAAACTCCTCCAGGGGCAGCACAGAGGACAGTTCAGAAAGCAAGGCCATGCTCCACAGGTCACCGAACAAAAATCTAAAAGTCGGAGCATACCCAGGGGTTTGGAGTTGCCCAGAGGGAAAAGTATTGGCAAGGATCCAGCTGCCCCAAACTACCCCAGGCCTGGAGGGATGGTAAGGGGAATGGTAAGGGGGATGGTAAGGGGGATGGGGCTACTGTAGGGCAAAGAAAGGAATAAGCCACAAAGAGGCCACCCTAGTTGCCTGGGCCCACAGAGCATGCCAAGGCATCAGCTTACCGAATGCCTGTCTTCTTGAAGAATTCATTCCAGGACATGTTGAGATATGTGCCTTCCCCCTGTCTCTGTGGGAAGAGGAGGAAGCAGTCAGGGTTGTGGGGACCCCAGAAAAGGATTAGGGATTCTAGGCCAGAGGGCAGACTGCTGCTCCAGCAAGGACTAGAGGAGATGTGAGCACACACCCAAGCAAATTCTGAAAAGACCTCGATACTCTGCTTGGGTGCCTAGAATTTGGAGCAAAATCTGGGGTTCCACGTCTGATCTTTCACAGCTGACTCTGTCTCTCTGAATCTAAGTCTCCAGCCTGCAAAATGGGGGGAAAAAAAATCACCCAACCCCCTCACAAGGCAGACAAGCAAGAGGCAAAGGCCTGTTGAGACCTCCTGGCCATAAGCACCCACAGTCTACCGCTAAGGCCAAGCCTCAGAGGGCCCAGGGTGGGCTGGGGCCCTCAAAGCCTGAAGATGGGGGTGAGGAGATATAAGGCAGATACCTACTTCCCAGCTGTCCAGGCGGCCAATCAGGGTGAAGGCACAGCCTAGGGAGCCAGGGAGCCGCACATGGTGTCCCTGCAGGACAAGGTCACGCAGCTCCAGGCCATGCAGTGCCTTGGACTGTGCTACATCCAAGCCACTCACAAAGCAGCCAGTACCAATGTGAATGGGTCCCTGGTGGGGAAAAGGAGAGGCATCCTGGGTAGACAAGCACACAGGCAAGCCCCCAACATGTAGGACACTGGCCACTCTCAACCCGCCCCTACCCATGCTCGCAGGCCTCACCCGCAAGTGGCAGTGCTGCAAGACACTCCCAGGCCCCAGGTGAATGGCACCCTCCAACAGGCAGCTGACTACAGAGCTCCGGGCCCCCAGGAGCTGTAGTTTCTGTGAAGCCAAAGAGAGAGGTCTTAAGGTTGAGAACCCAGGGCTGACCTGACCCTCCCCAACAACAAAGCATCTGGGTATTGAACACAAGGCCCACTGTTCCCATGTCCTTTGGCCAGCCAGACCCCTCTCTGGACCTGTCCTGGCCCCAGCCTGAGGCCTTTCCCATCTCACCTACCCAACATCCTCCAACTCCAAGGCCACCTCTGAATTAGCCTGCCCCTTTCCTGAGCATCATGGCACTAACCTAGGTCCATATCTTCATATGTACCTCTCTCCCCAAGCAGACCCCACAGAAAGGTTGTCATTAGTTTCTCAATCAGGCGAACCATAATGTAAAATCCTGACTTGGTCACTTAGCAGTTCTGTGGCCTTGGGTAAGTTACTCAGCCTCTCTGAGTCTCCCATGCCTCACGTATAATAGAGATGAAAACATCTACATTCCAGAGTAATTTGTTCAAGGTGTATTGGTCCCTCCCTAAAGCCCACATCCCACCCGACCCCAAGCACCCAGCAGGTACCTCTAAGGAGTAGGTAGGTCTCACCTCCACCTGGGAGTGAATGATCTGGGGCCCAGAGACCCCAGGCAGTGTGAATATGTGCAGGAATTCACTGGCTGAGGTGGTCATGTAGCTATAACTGCCGTCAGGGATATACACTGTAAAGACAAAAGTATGACCCCAACCCCATGCCTGCTGTAGGTCAGGAGCCAGACTGGGTCTCCTGCCAGCACAGACACCTTCATTAGACACCTCCCCCACCTCCCTCTGCACACGCTGCACCTCTGGCAGGGCAGCTGTGGTGATGAGCCTATTGGGTTAAGGGGAACCTGAAGTCCAGAGGTTCCACAACCTGCCCAAAGCCCTACAGCTAACAAGCGGACACAGCAGGATTGCAGTCCAAGAAAAAAGAAAAGCAAAGATGGGAGAAGAGGTATCTCAGTGGAAGGGCTCTGGATGGGGAGGGTGTGATTGTCTAGTCTATGAGACACGCTGCCTGGTCCAGAATGCAGAGGACAGCCTCATTCTGGGGGTCCTCCCTCCCAGGATCTCTCCAACTCAGAGCCAATGGACAGTACCCACCCATGGTGAGAGGCTGGTCACGCAGCTCCCTCCACAGCTGAGCCCGGGCACCCTGCAGGTAACCTGCTATCTCCATGTCACCCTGCCCCATTTCTGGGGGCCTCCCAGCCAAGAAGTCCTCCCTCTTCACGTTTCGAGCCATGCAGAACAGGATGTCGAAAAACAGGGACAGCTAGAGCAAGGGTAAGAAGCATAGCTATTGGTGGGGCAGGGGTTGGGACCCACAATCCCAAGGTTGAGCTAGGATGGTCCCATCAGCAGAGATGCTGATCCAGAGAGGGGAAGGGGCTGAGGTCATATACCACCTTGTCCCCATCCAGGGACCCCTAGCTGCCCTCCCCCAGTTACCTGAACAGGCCGGGCTCCAGAGTCCAAGCCCATATAGGTGCAGGCATCTAGAGGTGGGCTCACGTGGGTGGCCAAGAGGTGTTCAGCAGTCTCCACAGAGAAGAAGACAACCCCAGAGACCTGGAAAGGCCCCCAAAAAGGTCACGTAGCACAGGTGCTGAGACCAGGCTCAGGGATGACCGGCTGGGCCCAGGGAGGATAGATGCCACACCAGTCCCAGTCTTCTGAGCCGCCCCAGCACCCAGACTCCAGGCATACTTGGGGCAGCTCCCACCAAGACACTTTTCAATACTCCTCCCAAGCCTAGTTCTCCACCTTCCCCACAGTCCAGTCCCCGACACTTCCCCACTACTCCCATCTTGTCCTTCATTATGGAAAAATCCTGAATTTGCTTCTCTACGTCCTGCCAACTGCATTCCCTGACTTCCTCACATTCTGGTTCTAGGCTTTCGGGTTCAGGACAAACCCCAAATTCCAAGGCTACCCCTTCCTCAGATTCTGGCTACAGCTGCTCCCCTAAAAGCCAGTTCTAGATCATCCTCAGATTCTGGTTCTAGCCTGCTCTGGAAGCTTCCAGAATGAGTGTGGTTTTTCCCGAGAGAGGAAAGCAAATTCTCCCTCCCATCCCAAAATGTCCTCAAAGACCCCCATCTGGAGCCCAGCAGCCATACCAGTGGCACATGCCCATCAGGCTGGATACACCGCCGTATCTCTGCATCAGTGCCCTGGTAGTAAATGTCCAAAACGAAGCCCTATGTGGGGGGATGTTCAGAGTTGGAGAAGGGAGCAAGAGAGGACACAGAAGGCAATATTGCCATAGGTATCAACAAGTGTTCTCCAAATGAAAACTTATCATGCAAGTCTGGCAGGCAGCAGCACACTCAGGGGACACAAGCACCTAAGAATTCTATCCACAGAGGGTGAGAACCAGCTTTAATCGTGGGTACTGCCTGGGAGCCCTACCTGAGCCTGGCAAGCAGTCAGACTGAAATGCATCTGTGGCAAAAGGTAAGTGAGCCCAGAGTTGTGGCCATGGAAAAGCACGGCAGGCTCAAGACCATGCTGGGACCAAGGACCAGATCAAGACCAGGACAAGGGGTTTCCTAATGCATGGGACTTGAAGGCCATCCCAGCCAGCTCAGCCGTCCCCAGAGGCAGTACCTGGGAGTCAGTGAAGTAGACACCATGATTCAGAGCATAAGCTGGGCTCCCAGGAAGGGCGATCACTCTGGCTCCCCGAAAACCATCCCAGCTGATCCCTGTGGAGTAGCACATACAGGAGGCTGCCAGGGGCCCCAACCCAAGGCAAGGAACCCCCAGTTACAGAGAAGCAAGAGCCCAGGGCTGGGTATCTGGGCACCTCTAAAGGGAATATGGATATAAATAAAAGGGAACATGGTTTCCAAAACCAAATGGACACTCCTCTAGAGAATAACAACCCTTATCTCCCAAAGTACTTCCACAAAGCCCTGTGGGGTGGGAGGGGCAGCACTGCTGAGTCCATTCTATAGACAGGCATACTGAGTCGTAGCAAGGGAAAGCCTGCCTCCCGGGCTTCATCTCTATATCCTAAGCCTCCCTTCTGAAGGCCCAGAAACAGAATGGGCTAGAAAGGTAAAGCCTACCCTAGCTGTGGCAAGGGAAGGTGATCCCAGGCCCTTTCAGACTTACCAGGGTTTGAAGGAACAGACAGCAACATGTCAGTGCTGCAGACCCACACACCTGGGGGACAGCCTGGGCCCAGCTTCAGGGGATAGGAAAAAAAGAAAAAGAGAGAAAGCAGCTGGATGGCCTGGCCCAGCCCTTTCTCTACTCCCTCACAGGCATGTTGGCCTGTTTCACATGCCCCAGCAGCAAACTCATCCCAGGGGAGTCTACTCCTTAAGTAACAGGGGCCTCTCAAGACCTATGGTACCAATGATCACCACCCTCTGTCCCACCTAGAGCACACCTTCCCTCAAGGTGGCCAAGACCAAATTGAGGCTATAACAAATTAAATACCTGAACTTTCTGGGGTCTCCTATCTGAACTGGCACAGACCTTATCTGGTGGCACAGTATGGGAGAGGTGGCTCTAGTCAGGAAAAGGCCCCTGGGCCACCATGTGGCTTACCCGGTGGGTCATGATATCCAGCAAGCAGTCCAGGTTGCAGACCAAGGCCTCCACAGGGGCCTGGGGGTTCTCCACAGGGAGGCAGGTAAAGGCCCGGCCACAGTCATCAAAGGGAAAGTCTCGACCCTGGGTGGGAGCAGGGATTGGTGAAGGAGCTCTGGGGGCAGGAAAACTGGGACACCTCATCATCTGTGCAAGGGTGGCAGTCATCGAGTATAAGATGTATAAAAAATGTTTTCTTAGCAATTTCCCTTACAATTTTTTTAATGAACATGATTACTATAAAAAAACCAGAAAATTCAAATATGCAAAAAGGAAAACTATCCCTCAGATACTAACTACTGCCCTAATTTGAGATACATTCTATCAGACTTTAATTTATACTTTAAATGATTTTTTTTACAAGAATGAGATGATTCTCTGGGCTGGGGTTGTGGCTCAGTGGCAGAGCGCTCACCTAGTACGTGTGAGGCGTGGGTTCGATCTTTAGCACCACATAAAAAATAATAAATAAAATAAAGGTATTGTGACCAACTACAACTAAAAAAACATTAAAAAAAAAAGAAGAATGAGATGATTCTGATAAGGCTGAGGCAGGAAAATCACAAAGTTCAAGGCCGACCCTGTCTCAAAATAAAATAAGGGCTGGGGACATAGTTCAGTGTAAGAAGACCTGGGTTTAGCCCAGTATCACCAAAAGAAAAAAAATTAAAACTGAGATCATTCCACACAAACTTCTGTCACAGGCCTTTTTCACTGAGCACTTGGAGTAAGCCAGACCCTGTTTTAAGTATTCATGTGGGTCATCTCAGCACGTCCATAACCACGTTCACATCTACATGAAGGAGGAGTTGTTGCTGTTCTTGCTTTATATATGAAGACACCAGGATGTAGCTTAGTAGCACAATACCTGCCTAGCATGCACAAAGCCCTACGTTCAACCCCAGCACCATACACACATACAACAGATGAATGTCTAGTGACTTGCCAAGGTTACTGAGTTGGTAGGTCTCATTCTAGCTGAGCATGGTGGTGCACACCTGTAATCCCAGTAGCTCAGAATGCTGAGACAGGAGGACAGCAAGTTCAGCCTCATCAATTTAGTGAGACCCTAAGTCACTTAGCAATACCTTATCTCAAAATTAAAAAAATAAAAAGGGCTGAGAATGTAGCTCAGTGGTTAAGTGACCCTGAGTTCAATTCCTGGCACCAAAAAAAAAAAAAAAAAAAAGTCTCATTCTAGGTCAATGCATAAAGATAGACCTTTTAATCTGTCTGAAGGACATACTGTATATATTTAGCCAGTTTCCAATTTTTGGACATTTTGATTGATTCTGATTCTTTGGGATTTGCAAAATGAACACCTTGCACATGCACAATGAACACCTTTCACATGCATAATGGTAGACAATTCCTCAAGTACCACCCAACCCTGAGAATCAGGGTTCTGATGCTTTACATTGCCCATGCCCATAATTCCACTTACCATGTGTAGGATGAGGATCCAGGATGAATGCAGGACATCAGATGTGACCACCTGTCAGGAGAGAGAGAGCCCGGTGGACAGAGGCCTTGAGCAAATGGCACCTGGAGGAAGACCTGTCTAAGGAGGGACTCCGACACAAGTCCACTCAGGTACCAAAAGGACAAAGACCAAGTCAAGACCAATGGCCCCAAACAGGGGAGAGGCAGCCCTGGCCTGGGTAAGGGAGCCAGCAGCTCTCTACCTAGGCCACCTCCATGCCCTCAGTTTGGATAGGCAGCTGTAGGCAATGACTTGAGGCCATACAGCTGGGTGACTCAGGGAATGTCAGCTACTCAGCAACCAGTGTCCCCATCCCCTACCCATGCCATCTCTGTGACCACCCTCACTCTCCATGCTATGCAGACAAGGTGACCAAAAGTGGCTGGGTGTGTGTGAGGACACTGACTCACATGTCCCAAAGGAGGGCCACATCTCAGTTCCAAACAAGTATGACTGACAACCCAGGATAGCAAGATCTTTGAACACTGCTTCTTGTTTGTTGAGGTTTTTTTGTTGTTGTTGTTGTTATTCTTTGTTTTCCATTACTAGGGACTGAACCCAGGGATACTCTTCCACTAAGCTATATGCCCAGCCCTTTTTATTTTGAGACACAGTCTTGCTAAGTAGCCAGGGCTGGCTTCAAACTGGCAATTCTCTGCCTCAGCCTCCCAAGTAGCTGGGAATCTTCAAACTTTTAAAAAGCCAGAAAACCTCCCATTGAGATATTGGTTCCAACTTTCTAAAAACACTACAAAGGCAGACCCTGCCTTCTGCTCTCACCTGGGCGGCATGGCAGGGATGAGTCTAGCCAAAGTACAGATTCTAAAGCACAAGCCAAATGCTGACCTGGTCAGGGCAACAGAGCCAGAGAGGTGGAAATCTTGGAAATTATCTGATTCCAACAAGAACAGGGCCAGAGGGGCAGCAGCTGGGAATCACTCACGGTGAAGCCTGCACGGGCACTCAGGTGCTCAGCAGCCACCAGCAGCGCATTAAGGGTAGCTCCTCCACTGCCCACGCGTGTCTCAGGGTCCTCCACAGCCAGTAACAGTGTCCCAGTGGGGATCTGCTCCCGCTTTTGCCTCACTTCCAGCTCTGTGGTCAAAAAGTATGCTGAGACCTGTCCCCCAACCTCCCGGTCCAGGTCCAAAGCACCTGAGCAAGCCTAGAAATAGTCATTGATTTCTTTGACTTAGATTTTCATATGGATGCTTATCAGATAAGTAAGAGTAACCTCTTACTCCCATTTTACAGGTGAGAAAACAAGCACAATGAAGGGCCAGGTCAGACAGGAGATCAGTTCCTGGGGCTGTAGGGATCTGGCAAGGGAGAGGATGGGGAAGGTTTACCTTGAGGGAAAGGTGGGGAGGGGGTGTCACCTACCTCTCTGGAAGACCTGCACACTGTCCTTGTACTGGCATGTCAGGATGATGACTGTCCAATCAACCCTCTTTGGCTGCTCCATTCTGGCCAAAGTGGAAGAACTTCCTGAAGCAGCAATAAATTGTTGTGTATGATTTTAATTGTTATACACTAAAATTCTTTCTGATATATAGTCCTTTGAATTTTAATACAAGTATAGATTATTGTGCTCACCATCACAAAAACTCCCTCATCCTATTACTTTTTGGTCATACCCTCCTCCCTCCCTAACCCCTGATAACTATTCATCTGTTCTCCATAGCTATAGTTTTGTCTTTTCAAAAATGTCAGATAAACAGAATATGAACTTTTGAGATTAGCTTCTTTCCTTCAACATAATGCCTATGAGACACAGATTGATAACTGATCCTTATCTTTTTTTCTGCCAAGTAGCATCCCCTGGAGTGCAGGTACCACAGTCTATTCATTTGTTCACTCACTGAAAGATAGTTCAACTGTCTCCAGCTTTTGGCAATCATGAATAAAGTTCGTTCTTTCTTTTTTTTTTTTTTTGGTACTGGGGATTGAACCCAGGGTGTTTAACCACCAAGCCACATTCCTCCCTAACCTCCTTCCTTGCCTTTTTAATTTGGAGACAGGGTCTCACTAAATTGCTTAGGGCCTTGCTAAATTGCTGAGGCTGGCCTCAAACTTGCAATCCTCCTGCTTCATCCTCCCAAGTCACTAGGATTATAGGTATGCACCACTATGACTGGCTAAAATGAAGTTCTTATTTAACCTTCAGGTACAGATTTGTGTGAGTAGCATACTTCATTTCTCTAGGTGGACATGGGAAGTGGAATTGCCAGATCATGTGGCAAGCATGTTTTGACTTTCTAAAATGTGAGTGAGTCAGGCATGGTGGTACCTGTAATCCCAGCAACTGGGGGGACTGCAGAAGGAGGACTGCAAGTTCAAGGTCAGCCTTGGCAATTTAGTGAGACCCTGTCTCAAAATAAAAAATAAAAAGGGCTGGGATATAACTCAGTGGTAAAGAGCCCCTGGGTTTAATCCCCTAATACAATAATATAAAAATGCAGGTATGTAGCATTTCCTGTGAGAGCACACTTAGGAGGTAGGAAGTGAGGCAAGTGGGACAGGATTGATCTCTGGTCCCATCTTAAGCAGGGGGCTGCCTTTTCTGTAACAGGAGCCCCTCATCACTCAGTCACCAGCTTCAAGCTGGGGAAGGGATGGAGAGGAGTACCTAACCTCCCAGGTTCCGTAGGCTGGGGAGATTGCCTGGAAAGGGGGCAGCCAACACAAACACTGACTTGTGGGAGGTGTGCAAAACCTGTTGGAGGGGGCCAGGGATGTGGTTCAAGCGGTAGCGCGCTCGCCTGGCATGCATGCGGCCCGGGTTCGATCCTTAGCACCACATACAAACAAAGATGTTGTGTCCACCGAAAAAACTAAAAAATAAATATTAAAAAATTCTTTCTCTCTCTCTCTCTTAAAAAAAAAAAAAAAAAAAAAAAAACTGTTGGAGGAAATCCAGACACTCAGGGACCTCCTCTCCCAGAGGCTCTGAGGCAAGAGGGGTTGCACCCTACCCATCAGTCATCTTCCTCCAAGGTACTGATAAGTGGTGGGAAACTCCAGCCAAAGCTATGGCCTCACCTGTACCCCCAGGCCAGCCAACACTCTAACCCATGGGAAACCAAACTGACTGTACAGAGCCTCTGCACTCCCACAACCATCTGTAGCTGGATCCTGAGATGTGCCCTAGTATTTGACTCTGGCAGGGATCTGCTACTATCCTACAAAGCAGCACACCTGTCACCTCTTCCCTCCAGCTCCTAAAGCTCAGTGTAAGAAAGGTCAAAGCACGCCACATGCCACTGTTCAAGATGTGCCCTATGTATCCATCCAGTGGTTAGCCCACACCCCAGCCAAAAGCCAACTTGACACCTGAATCTCAGCAACCAGTCTCTTCTTATACCCGACTCAGCTGCCACCAAGCCCATAGTTATGGCTGATTTAGCAACTCCCACGCTTCTCCCGACTTTCAGGAAAAGCCTCTGTCTACTGAAAGAAACTGCTCTGCTCCCTGCTAAGCCCAGGGGGGTAATCCAAAGAAATCTGACCTAGAAAATTTAGCCAGGCATATGAGGGCAAACACATTCCCTAGGATGCCCACGTGGCTCTCCCTGTGAAGGGAACAGCAAGGAACTCCACTGTGGCCACAGTTCACTGTGTGGCCTAAGGCACCTTGAACCCTCTAGGTGTCCTGAGGCAGAGAGTATAACTGATAGACACACTCCCACCCCCCACACCCCCTGCAGTCTGAATCTACCTTCCTGTCTACATGGAGGCTACTCTCCACAAACTGCTCCCCACAAATTCCTCAGGGTAGACCCAGACTCCTCTGACAGCCTGACACAATGGCACATGCCTAGAATCCCAGCAACTCAGGAGGCTGAGGCAGAAGCAGCGCAAGTTCAAAGATAACCTTGGCAACTTAGTGAGAGCCTGTCTCTAAACAAAAAATAAAAAGGGCTGGAGATTTAAAAGAGCCCCTGGACTCAATCCCCAGTACTATAAAAATAAAATATAAAGGGCTGGGGATATTGCTCAGTTGGTAGAGTACTTGCCTAGCATGCACAAGGCCCTGGGTTCAATCCTCAGTACCACAAATAAATAAATACTTAAATATTTTATATATATATATATATATATAAAATCAAGACTCCAGTGACAGGCAAATGTGGTTCCAGGACTCCCCAACTGAAACTGCTTTCCAACTGCACTGTAGTCGGAGTCTTCCTACCCATCCCTCCCTCCTTCCAGGACTCTATCACAAGGGTCAGACCTAGATTTCACATTGGCAGCTCCACCACCTCCCCAGCTCGCTCCCCTTTTTCTTCCCCCAATAAAAGCTCATAAATCTAACCCCAACCTACTCTGTTTTTCCAAGGATCCAAACTAACATGAAGAAGATAATGTCATCTCCTCTTAGAAACCTAAGGGGAAAATCAATGTAAGAACCTCTAAATTGGGTCTGGGTGCAGTAGCACAAGCCTGTAATCCCAGACACTTGGGAGGCTGAGGCAAGAGGATCACAAGTTCAAGGCTATCCTTAACAGCTTAACAGAGCCCTGTCTCAAAATAAAAAAGTAGGGCTGGGGTTGTGACTCAATGGTAGAACACTTGCCTAGCATGTGTGAAGCACTGGGTTCGATTCTCAGCACCACATACAAATAAATAAAATAAAGGTCCATCAACAACTAAAAAGTATGTTTAATAAAAATTAAAAAGTAATAATAATAAAAATAAAAAAGGGCTGGGGATGCAACTCAGTAGTTAAGCACCACTGGGTTCAATCCCCTGAACCAAAAAGAAAAAGGAAAGTTATCTCTTGTACCAAAAAAAAAAAAAAAAAAAGGAAAGTGTGGCTTAACAATGTGGTGCAGGCCTGTAATCCCAGCAACTAGGGAGGCTGAGACAGGAGGATCTCAAGTTCAAAGCCAGCCTCAGCAAAACGGAGGTGCTAAGCAACTCAGTGAGACCCTGTCTCTAAATAAAATACAAAATAGGGCCAGGGATGTGGTCCAGTGGTCAAGTGCCCCTGAGTTCAATCCCAGTAAGGGATTAAAAAAAAAAAAAAAAAACAGGTGAAAACACCCTGCCTTACCTAAGGCCATACAGAGCTAGTAGAGGCAGGCAGAAGTTTCAAACTCCAGTATTTGTGCTCAGAAATACAGAAATCTTAGAACACACATCATAATTATTCCAATACTCTGCCCACTTTCTTTTTTTTTTAATATTGTTAAGTTGTCAGTGGACCTTTATTTATTTACATGTGATGCTGAGAACAGAAGAACCCGTTGTCTCACACCTGCTAGGCAAGCGCTCTACCACTGAGCCACAACCCCAGCTCCCTCCCTCTGCCCACTTTAAATAAAACTTCATCTGCTGAAGCTAAAACTTTTTTTTTTTTTTTTTTTTTTTTTGTGCTGAGGATTGAACCCAGGGCCTTGGGCTTGAGAGACAAGCACTCTTCCAACTGAGCTATACCCCCAGCACCAAAGATAAAACATTTTTTAATGTCCTCGGCAACACACTGATAGAGTGGGGGAGCCAGGGAGAGACTAAAATAATAAGGCCTTCTCATATATAGTGAGATGGGCCAGGCAAGGATTTTGCACATTTTAGCACCACGAAGGGGAAAAAAAAAAAAAAAACAGGCTTAGAGAGGGCTCTAATTTGTTGCCTTCTGGAAAACAGGTAGAAAAGAAGCAATAATGTAAATTACACAAACGGCATGCCTTGGAGATTTGTGCATAATAATGAGACCTGATGGGGTAAACCGAGGCAGGAGGTGGCCTCAAAGTAAAATCAGAGCGGCGTCTGCATTCAGCGCCCCACCTGCCTCAGGGGTCGGGGGCGTGTCCCTCCGTGTCCCAGGCGTCCACAGTCCCCTAAACTTCCGCTGAAAGACCCAGGCCATAGGGAAGTAGGACAGCGGAAGTCCCCTGGTGTAGGTGAGCGCCCGAGGGTGCCGGCAAAGCTCTCGAGACTCTTCCCTGGGGGGACCTGGGCGTGCGGCGGGTCGCAGAAGGCGGTGGGAGCCCGCGGGAGGACTGCGGAGCCGCGAGGAGTCGCGCGCACCACGTACCTGCGGCCGCCGGGCGCTCGCGGAGCCAGCTCTTTAACGCGGGGCTGGTGTCCTCTCGCGGAGCACCCTGGGAAATGTAGTTCGGCCCTGCGCCTCTCGGATAGGTTCCGGCCGCCCGAGACGCGGCCCTGAGCCTGGGTTTCGGCCAGCGTGCAACTCCGCGCCGCTCTTTGCTAAAGGTGGCGTCTTCAGATCCCCGGGGAGCTGGCGTTCTCAGCTCCTCCCCAAGGAGCCTGTGCTTCTGAAACACGCAGGCCCGTTTTCTGTGACTCGAGGTTGCACGCTTGGGTGTATTGGTTTTGTTTTTTTTTTTTCCCAACTCCCCTGGCCGAATCCTTAGACTGCGGTTCGAGCGGAGCTGGTGGGTGGGAATCACAGTTCTTGCGGGAGCTTAAGTAGCTACAGTTAGATTGATTAGCAGTTAGCAATGCTGCTCCTGATTTCATCACTTGGATTCTTTCGGAAAAAAACTTTCCAAATCTACAGTGGGAAGAAAAACCTCAGGAGCTTTTGCAAAAGTTGTGAATGAAAACATCCCAGAGTGTAAATTTCTAGGGTCCTGGAAACTAAAGTAGGCGCATCAATGTAATGAAATACAATGCAGCAGTTAGCTAGAAAGGCAGGGAACGATGTTCAAGACATCTTGTTAAGGAAAAAGAAGCAAGTTGTAGAACAGACAGTATGTACAGGAAGCCACTTGCGTAGAAAGTAATGTGTAAGAACATAGCATACATATGCACAAGAGCAGGACTGAGGGGGCTGGGGGTGTAGCTCAGCGGCAGAGCGCTTGCCTCGGACTCGTGAGGCACTGGGTTTGATCCTCGGCACCACATAAAAATAAATAAATAAAGTAAAGTAATGTGTCCATCTACAACCTAATTAAAAAGCAGAACAGGACTAAGAGGAAAGCATCAAGACAGAGGCTGCTACAGTTGGGGATGGGCAAGGAGGACTTGAGCTTTATCTGTATTATTTTGCTTTCCAAATCTGGTGCCCTTAATAAATAGCCTGTGGGCTGGGGTTGTAGTTTCAGTAGTTAGAGCACTGCCTAGCATGCCTGTGTCCCTGAATTCCAGCCGCCGCACCCCGGAATTTAAAAAAAAAAAAAAAAGTAGTCCAAGAGGCTCCCGAGGTCGATTTTTTTTTTTTTTTTTTTTGTACTGGGGATTGAGTTTAGGGCACTCCCACTGAGCCACATTCCCAGTCCTATTTTGAATTTTATTTAGAGACAGGGTCTCAATGAGTTGCTTAGCGCCTCAATTTTGCTGAGGCTGGCTTTGAACTCCATCCTCCTGTCTCAGCCCCCAACCCCTCTCATCCGCTGGGATTACAGGACGAGGTCAGTCTTTTTTTTTTTTTTTTTTTTGGTATCAGAGATTGAATTCAGAGGGACTGGACCACTGAGCCATATTCCCAGACCCTTTTTGAATTTTATTTAGAGACAGGATCTCACTGAGTTGCTAAGCGCCTCCCTGTTGCTGAGGCTGGCTTTGAATTTAAGGATCCTCCTGTCCCAGCCTTTCAGTCGCTGGGATTATAGGCATGGGCCACCATGCCGGGCCTGGCCTAAGGTCAGTCTTAATGGAAATAGAGAACCCTGTTGTCACTCAGTGTAACTTTGGCCAGTCACTTAGCTACTGTATCTCCCTGTCTCCATTTGTAAAATGAGTTAAACAGTATCAAATGACCGCAATTCTTGTGTTTGCTTTACTCCATACTAAATACTACCAAATTTTTTTTTTTTATTATTTCTGCCATCATTATACCCATCCTGCTCCATTAACACAGAATTTTTGGTTTGTTCACTATTGTATCCTCAAGCCCTAAGACAGTGCCTAGGATGTTATAGTTAGAAACAATTTGTTTACTGAAGAGCAGACTTGAGTTTAGTTCCCCCTTGAGTCATGTCCCCTTTTTTCTTGGCCCAGGCCTCCTATCATTCCGACTTCAGTGCCTGCTCACTCTTCTGTGAATCCAAGAGGCCTCCAGGAAGCAAAGTGCTACCTCCCTAGTTACTGTTCTCAGCAATGCAGATCTCCAGCTCTGCAGCAGAGCGGCAGGCAGAGATGCCTGCTGCTGCAGCTTTGGCAGCACCTCAAGAACACAGATTGTGTCCCCAAGGAGCTCAGAAGCAAAGGGCTTCACTTCATCTGGAAGGGCAGACCTGGGCGTGGGGGAGGGACGGCTCCAGGGCTGTTCTAGCACTTCCTCATCTGAGAAACAAAAATATAAGGAAGGTTTATTTAAATGAAGTCCCCGAACTCTGGGTCTGGATGGGTAGCTCAGTGGTTTATTCCCAAACACTGCAGAAACAAAAAAAGAAGAAGCCAGATCCAATCCCCAGTGCCAAGAAAATAAAACAAAGCCCTCAGTGCAATCTGTAACCAGCAGACAGACTCAAAAACATGTAACTTTTTGTATGTGGTGGCACTGTCTGGGGTCTACAGAGTGCAAAAGTACACTCTACTGGGCTGAGGATGTAGGTGGAATCTGTTCATTAAATCCGAGGGTGTGAAGTTGAGAATCTTCAGAGTTTCCACTCCTTCCTTCCTCTTGAGTGCTCAAGTCACTCAACTTCTTCGAGCCTCAGTTTCTTTGTCTGTAAGATTCCAATAGTATTTGCTTAATCAGGTGATTGGGAGGACTCGATAATCTAATGCACATAAAGTGTTTAGCACAGGGTCTGGCACACAGTAGGTATTATGGTTTAGATGTGAAGTGTTCCTTCAGAAGCTTAGGTGAGACAACGCAAGAAAGTTCAGAGGTGAAGTGATTAGATTAGGAGAGTTGTAACATAATCAGTGGATAGTCCTATGATCTGCATTAATTTGACAGTAACTGTAGGCAGGTAGGGTGTGTTTGGAAGAAGTAGGTCACTGGGGGCTTCCCTTTGGGTCTTCCCAGTCCCAGGGCAATGAACTGGGTTGTCTATGGACTTAGACCTCTGAAACCGTGAGTGCCAAATAAACTTTCCCCTCCTCTAAAATAATTCTTGTAAAGTCTTTTGGTCTCAGCAGTGAAAAGCCTGACTAAAACAATAGGTATCCAACTCCTATTTATTTTTATTTCTTTATTTTCTTTTATTTATTTAGTTTTGACACAGTTCTCCCAGGGCAACTCTCCCACTGTGCCATACCCCCAATTTTTTTTTTTTTTTTCTTTTGTGACAGGATCTCACTAAGTTGCTGAGGCTAGCCTCAAACTTGTGATTCTCCTGCCTCTGCCTCTTGAATTACTGGGATAACAAATGTCTCAACCTCACCCACACTCCTTAATCTTTTTTTTTTTTTTTGGGGGGGGTGTGTACCAGGGATTGAACTCAGGGAAACTCAACCACTGAGCCACATCCCCAGCCCTATTTTATATTTTATTTAGAGAGAGGGTCTTCCTGAGTTGCTTAGCGCCTCACTGTTACTGAGGCTGACTTTGAACTCACCATCCTCCTGCATCAGCCTCCCAAGACACTGGGATTATAGGCTCACACTCATTAATCTCAAGCAAACAAGCTTCCTGAATGACAGAGTCCAGTAGCAGGAAATCTTTCTGAAAGCCACAAATGCCAATAGAGATATCTTAGGTTGAGGTCCTAGTTGAGGGCCAGAGACAGAGATTTTTATGCAAGTGACTTATTGAGCCAGGGAGAACGCAGGACAGGGCAGAGAAAGAAACCAGCAAAGATACCGGTTCACCCAGGTCTAGCCCCAGTCTGATCTTCAAGGCTAATCTCTCTCAAAAAGCAAGGAGATAGACTTTGTACCCCACATCAGCCATTCATGGACCTTGGGCCACTGGGGAGTAGGGGAAGAAAGCATACTTCACAGGCATCTCTGGGCAAAGCAGCTCATGTAGGCTGAAAACAGTTCCCCAGAGGAGCGTGAAGCTGTGACAAGCACTGAGGATGGGGGACCACTGGAGTGAAGGGTTGACCCTGGGAGGGACACCAGAAGCACTTACACCTGGGGGACCAGTGAAGAGATGGAAACAGAGAAAAGAAAATGAGAAGATACTCAACTTTTCTAGGTTTTTTTTAATGATCACTCTTTTTAAATATATATATTTTAGTTGTAGTTGGACACAACATCTTTATTTTGTTTTTATGTGGTACTGAGGATTGAACCCCAGGGCCTTGAATGTTCTAGGAGAATGCTCTACCGCTGAGCCACAATCCCAGACCTCTTCTAGCTCTTTCAAGGAGAAAATTAGAAAAAAAAAAAAAAAAAAAAAAGGTATAGATTTTGTCTTTTTATTGTGGTTATAATAGCACCTAACGTGAGATCTTCCCTCTTAGCAGGTTTTTAAGTGTATGCTATAGCACAATGTTGTACAGCCTGATGTGGTTTCAAATAATTGAAACTCAGACTTGAAAGAATAACCAATCATCCAGCCTTTCCTGAGAGCTATTAAATGTACTTCATCATTAAGTGGTCCCTTTCCCCAAGGCCTGGGCATTGCCAATGCCAAACATCCTGTGCAGTATTTTCCAGAGGGATATTCTGTGGGATGTTAATAAGTGTTGCCACAGAAGTGCTGCCAATCAGCGGAGTGCAGATTGTAATCCCAGCAGCTCCGGAGGCTGAAGCAGGAGGATCGCAAGTTCAAAGCCAGCCTCAGCAACAGCAAGGCATTAAGCAACTCAGTGAGACCCTGTCTCTAAATAAAATACAAAATAGGGCTGGGGATATGGCTCAGTAGTTGAGTGCCCCTGAGTTCAATCTCTGGTTAAAAAAAAAAAAAATGCTGCTGATCCACTAAAGCCAAGGTAGGCATGTTTAGTTTCTTCTTCTACCTTTTATAGATCAATATGTTAAATAAATAAAATGTGAGATATTCATACAATGGAATGTTATTCAGTCATTAAAAAAAAATACCAGTGTATGCTACAACGTGAGTGAATCTGAGAAACTTGCTCAGGCTGGGCATGCTGGTACCCCCCCAAAAAATAATTTTAAATTTAAAAATGCAAATGCAAATGAACACATGTCATGTGACTCCATTTATACGAAATATCTGGAACAGGTAAATCCATTAGAGACAGAAAGCAAATTTGTGGTTGCCCTGGGCTGAGGGTGGAGAGAAGGGAAATAATGCTTAATGAGTACAAGGTTTTCTTTTAGGGATAATAAAAACGTTTGGGAACTAGATAGAGGTATTGGTTGCAAAACATTGTGCATTGTGAATATATTAAATTCACTGAACTGTATGCTTTTAAGTGGTTACTATTATGTTGTGTGAATTTCACCTCAATTAAAAAAAAAGATTGAGGTACTAGTTGTGGTTATTACTAATGGGATATCATTGTTTTCAGGCCTTCTCTGTGGACAGAGTTAGGGGAAAAAATACCAATATGCATGGGGAGCCATCAGGCTAACATAAAACATTTCACAAATGTGTGAAGTTAGGAACTCTTCTCTTCCTTCTTTCTTTCCTTCCATCCTTCCTCTTTCTTTCTTTTAGAAAAGGCATAAAGGGGGCTGGGGCTGTAGCTCAATGGTAGAGCACTTGCCAAACATGTGTGAGGCACTGGGTTCGATTCTCAGCACCACATATAAATAAAATAAATAAATAAAAGTCCCTTGACAACTAAAGAAAAAAAAAAATTTTTTTAATTTTTTTTTTTAATATTTATTTTTTAGTTTTCGGCGGATACAACATCTTTGTTTGTACGTGGTGCTGAGGATCGAACCCGGGCCGCACGCATGCCAGGCGAGCGTGCTACCACTTGAGCCACATCCCCAGCCCCAAGAAAAAAAAAATTAAAAGAAAGAAAGAAAAGGCAGGGCTGGGGATGTGGCTCAAGTGATAGCGCGCTCGCCTTGCATGCATGCAGCCCGGGTTCGATCCTCAGCACCACATACAAACAAGGATGTTGTGTCCGCCGAGAACTAAAAAAAAATAAATATTAAAAAATTCTCTTTCTCTCTCTCATTCTCTCTCTCTCACTCTTTCTTAAAAAAAAAAAAAGAAAGAAAGAAAAGGCATAAAAGTTTATTTAGTGAAATCAAAGTACATTCAGGGTACATGGAACACTTAGGCCATCCTAAGAGAGCAAATGGCTTAGAACCCATTTTTAAGAATGGCAGAGAGTCCATAATATAATGCAGTTTGTCAAATGCTAATCCGGTGCAAGTAACATGGATGAGAAATGGGTCTCTTGAATTGAGGCCTCCAAGCCAGAGGCTACGGCTCATACATGCACTCCTAGCGAAGTGATGTAGGAGGCTAAAGCAGGAGGATCACAAATTTGAGGTCAGCCTCAGCAATTTGGCAAGACCCTATCTCAAAAAGGAGGTGGATCTGGGAATGTAGCTTAGAGGTAAAGTGCCTCAGCCAAGTGCCTGAAACAGTTAGTTCCCTAATTTCTAATCCTTTAATGATTAACGAAAGACACCAGCAATTGAAGCTTTCCCAATCCAGTCATTTTCATTTTTATTCTTCCTTCCTTCCTTCTTTATTTTTATGGTGCTAGGCTACCACTGAGTGATAGACCCAGACCCCATTTCATTTTTCATTTGAATCTTCAATGTTTAGGGGTTTTGTTTGTTTTTGTACTGGCAATTGAACACAGAAAGTGCTTTACCACTGAGCTACATTCCCAGTCCTTATTTTTATTTTTATTTTTAAGACAGGGTCTCACCAAATTGCCCAGGCTGGCCTTGAATTCGAAGTTGTCCTGTCTTAGACTCCTGAGTCTCTTGGATGCAGGGTGTGTGCCATAACACCCAGCAACACTGAGATCATTTTAAATATCCTCTCACAGTTGCAACAAAATCATCCTTTATATGTAACTTTGAACACATGCACATAGGGTACTTTGTTAAAAGAGAAATCACTAAATCAAATGGTTTACACATTTGTAATTTTGAAGAGATTATCAAGTCATTCTTCCTAGAGTTTGCACAGATTTCCAGTTACACTGGCAGCGTACTCCCCACATTGCTGCCAAGATAGTTATCTAGCTTTTTGCTCTTTGCCAATCTGATAGGTGAAAAATGATATTTGAGTGTGGTTTTAATTTCCATTTCTTTTACTAAGAGTGAAGCTGTCTGGGCTGGGATTGTGGCTCAGTGGTAGAGCACATGCCTCGCACATGTGAGGCACTGGGTTCTATCCTCAGCACCATATAAAAATAAACAAAGTAAAGATATTGTGTCCATGTATAACTAAAAAAAAATATTTAAAAAAAAAGAGTGAAGCTCTAGGGGCTGGGGATATAGTCAGTGATAGAGCGCTTGCCTGGCTTGTGCAAGGCCCTGGGTTCAATCTCCAGCACTAGGGGGTGGGGGGAAGTGAAGCTCTGAGAAATTAATAAGCGGATTTAGAGAAATTAGAACACTGGTGCATCATTAATGAAAATATAAAATGGTGCAGCAACTATGGAAAACACTACGGCAGTTCCTCAATAATTAAAAATAGAATTACCACATGATCCAGCAATTCTACTTCTGAGTACACAACCAAATGAATCGAAAGCAGGAACTCAAAGAGATGTTTGTACACCCATGTTCATAGCAGTATTACAATAGCCAAGAGGTGGAAGCAACCCATCATTGACAGATGAATGGATAAAGAAAATGTAGTATGCACTAGATACAATAGGGCATTATTCAGTCTTAAAAAGGAAGGAAATTCTGGCATATGCTTCAACATGGATGAAGCTTGAGGACATTATGCCAGTCATGAAAGAGCAAATACTGTATAATCCTACTTAAATGAGGCATTCAGAACAGTTAAATTCGTAGAAACAGAAAGTAGAATGGTGGTTGTCAGGGGCTGGGGAGAGGACAGAATGGGAGTTAATGTTTCACAGATACAGAGTTTCAGGTTTGCAAGATGACAAGAGTTACAGAGATGTATGGTGCTACACCAACACTATTCCATTGAGCCTTATCCCCAGCCTTCTGGACCCAAGCAATACTCCTAGGCCTCCCTAATAACTCAGACTATGGTTGTGTACCACCATGCCTGCCTTTAGCTGGTCTTCCAAATGAATGACTAAAATAGTAGTGCCACACAGGGGCAATGTTCACAGAGGGCGGAGGCAGCCAGGGAGAACCCTCTGAAAGGAAACTCAAAATGGACTTGGGACTGCCAGGCAGAATTGAGATGAGTGGACAAGATTAGGTGGAAAGCACAACTGGCAAGTGGAAGTTGGTGAACCAAGTCAAAGTAATTGGGAGGTGGTGAAGGGTGGTGATGGGGGGCTCTTGTGACTGAAGGATAGAGGGTCTCTGTCTTGCCTAGGAAAAAGCATTTACATTTATCCTGAATGGCAGGCACGCTGTCCCATGCCTGTGGTCCCAGCCACATAGGGGGTGAGCTGGGAGACTCTTTTGAGCCTAGGAGTTTAAGGCCAGCCTGGGCAACATAATGAGACCCCCATCTCATCCATCAGTCAATCAATTCTCCCTGAATAATCTGCTAGCAGAAATTTGAGAGATGGATATAAACTTAACAAGATTCATTTATTTCTTTTTTCTTCAACAGTGCTTCAACCCAGTGGTCCCTTTACCATTGAGCTACATCCCCAGCCCTTTTTAATTTAACTTAATTTATTTATTTATTTTGGTACCAGTGATGGAACCCAGGGGTGCTTAACCACTGAGCCGCATCCCCAGCCCTTTTTATTTATATTTTATTTTGAGACAAGGTCTTGTTAAAGTGCTTAGGACCTCACTAAGTTGCTGAGGCTGGCCTTGAACTTGTGATCCTCTGAGATTACAGATGTGCACCACCGTGCCTGGCTTTCATTTTATCTTGAGAGGGGTTTTTGCTGAATTGCTGAGATTAGCCTCAAATTTGCAATCCTCTTGTCTCAGGCTCCTGAACCACAGGAATTAGAGGCAGTTGCCACTGTGCCAATTCGTTTAACATCTGCCTCGGAGGAACAGTGCCATTGCCCATGCCGGGGGTGCAGAGGGAAAATATGGGACTGCCTGCTACCTATTCTCTGTGATGGGGACACAAATCTAAAGGAAACTTCAGAACTTAGTCAGGATTCAATGTCTATGGAAGCCACTAGGCTGCTTGCTCAAGGACTTAGGGAAAACTCACCTTTTTAGTCCTGGGTAAATGGGGCAGGTGTGGGTGGGGCAGAGTAGAGACCCCTAGGATTCAAATTAGATAACTACCTTCTCAAAAATAAAGTCAGACACTAGTTAGAATGGTAAGGATGGTTTTTAATCAGTAATACACTGTAGCAATAGGGATGAGTCTAGCATGAACTGAATTCATCTTGCTTTGTTTATTTTTGTTTTGTTGTTTTTGCAATGCTGGGGATTCCAAGGCCTCCTGCACGCTAAGTAAGCTTTCTACCACTGAGCTATATCCCCAGATCTTTTTATTGTGGTGGTGCTGGTTTTATTTGTTTGTTGTCGTGCTAGGCATCAAACTCAGGACCTCAAGAGAGCTCTACCATTGAGCAACATCCCCAGCCCTGAACTTGGCTTGGATTTGTACAGAGGTGACTGGATGTTTCAAAGGGAGAAAGAAAGAGTAGGGAAGGTGGCAAGCAGGGGCTCAGCTGTGTCTATTAGCCGCCAATTAATGAAGAGAAGATTTTATCCTTCCAGGGAGACCAGGAGATAGAGGCCCTATCCTTCCTGAAGGTTACATTTTGAAGGAATGAATTTCAAGTCCTGAAATAGACACTCCAAAGTGTAGGAGATTTAAATAACTTGTATACATCTCCACAGGACAAAGGAAGGATTCACAAAGGTAAGACCTTTTAGGAAATGTTCTAAGAGAGGATGGTCTGGGGCCTAAGGTTAGGTATTGTCTGCAACAAACAGAAAATCCTTTCCACAGCCTTGAGCTTTCTCAGACAGGCACTTGAAGGCTTAGAGTCCTTCCAGGGTTGTGCCCTTGGGCAGTTAGAAACTGTAAGTGTTTAAGGCTTTTAATGTGAAGGGAGGAGGAAGCCAAAATAATTTAAAATCAAGAGTCTGATCATTTTTATAGGACAAGGCTGGGATCTAGTTGAGAAGAGGGTTCAGTGGAAGCTCCCAAAATTTTGGTGGAGGAGAGGATCTTGGTCATCTTAGAGCTGGAAGAATCTAGAATTGGCTGGGGATGACTGGAAAAAAAAAAAAAGAGTCTAAGATTATGCCTGGGGGTTGTGTTCCAGAAGCTTCCCCCTTCAGCAGCATGCAGCTTCAGGAACAGCAAGATAAAATAGGTGATGAACTCTTGCCCAGCAGCACCATTGCATGCCTGTAATTCCAGCAACTTGGGAGGCTGAAGGAGGAGAATGGAAAGTTTGAGGACAGGTAGAGCCGATCGACAAAGGCCACAAATGAGATGCCGTTGGCCGTGGGTCCGGAGCATTCTTTGGCACCTTTTCCTGTCTCAGGATAGGAATGCGGAATCGGGAGCTGATGGGTGGCATTGGGAAAACTATGATGCAGAGTGGCGGCACATTTGGCACATACATGGCCATCGGAATGGACATACAATGCTAACCAGGACAGTGGTTGCCCACTCCATCTACATCTTCCTATCTACCCAGGGCCTTGTACCATAATAAAACAAAGTCTTTTCTCCAAAAAAAAAAAAAAAAAAAAAGAAAGAAAGAAAAGAAAAAGAAAAAAAGAAAGTTTGAGGACAGCCTAGTCAATTTAGTCAAAAGGAGCACCTCTGCTGCCCCTTGTGCAACAGAAAAACCTTCCCAGCTTTAAGAGCAATATCAAAGACAGGAACACATTGCAGATGGATGGCTCACATGGTATCTTCTTTCTTTCTTTCTTTCTTTTTTATTTTAAGACAGGGTCTATTTGCCCAGGCTGGCCTAGAATTTATGATCTTTCCTGCTTTAGAATCTCAAGTAGCTGGGGATTATAGGCCTGTGCCACCACATTGGCCTCCTTTTTTTGTAATTAAAAAGAATATTCCAGCAGGGTGCTGTGATGCACACCTAGTGACTGTGGAAGCTGAGGCAGGAGGATCGCAAGTCCTAGGCAATTTAGTGAGACCCTGTCTCAAAATGAATGAACCCTTTAAGAAAAAAAGGGCTGGGGGTGTAACTCAGTGGTCCAGCGCCCCTGGGTTCAATGTCCAGTACAGGATGGAAGACACATTCCATTCATGCTCACCGGCTGTAATCCTAGCCAGTAGGAGGCTGAGTCAGAAGGATTTCAATTTGGAAGCCAGTCTTGGCAATTTAGCAAGACCCTGTCTCAAGATTTAAAAAAAAAAAAAAAAAAAAGTAAGTGAAAAAGGGCTGGGGATGTATGTAGCTCAGTGGTAGTATCACTGGGTGTAGGGACAGGGAGCGTACCTGTGGACCAGTACCCTGCCTTCCCTGGCCTGGCCTTCCAGATGTTATTACCATCCCTTAAAAGACAGTGCCAGAACTGTAGTCATCAAACACCAACAGCAAGGTTCTCAAAGTAGTTCCCCAGGCCAGCAGGATCAGCATCCCCTGAAACTTATCAGAACTGCATATTCTGGAGATTGCCCTATAACTAATAAACCAGAAACTGCGAGTGGGGCCCAGTAATCTGTGTTTGAACAGGCTCTCCAGGGGGATCCCATACACATAAAAAATTGAAAATCACTGATCTAGCAGTCTTCCTTGGGAAAGAGGCTTTGGAGGGCGAAACTGCGGTCAATTAGGAGCTTCATAAACGTTTGGAGCTAGGTTTGAAAGTTGTGGAAAGCTAAGAAAAGACAGGGGGAAAGGCGTGTACTTAACCCTAAACACTAGGAAGCACAGGGCATCTAAGATAATGAGAAAGAAATGAGGAGGTGCCCCAGTGAGAGGGCTCTAGGGAACCCACACCCTGTTTGTAGGTGGGGAACACGAAGTCTGGAGATTTCGTCCTCATCATTGCCAGGGGCCTTCTTTCCTCTGGCCTGGGCGCAGCGGCCCTAGTCAACTCCCACTCGCAGGGCCAGGGCATGAACCCAGGCGGCTCAGGTCGTGGCTCTTAGCCAGAGCAAGTGGGCACAGTTCCCTCCAGCCAGAGTCGGCCGCAGCTCAAGATAGCCGCGTCTGAGAGTATCCTCGGCTAGTTTGCACCCCTCTGAGCACCCAGGTATGCAACCCGAGCCCGGGGCACCGCAGACTCGACGGCCTTTGCTTTAGTCGCTGGGAGCCCGGCCTTCGGGGAACCGAGACTCCCCGACTCCTGCGCTGTATCCCCCTGAGCCCCGACCGAACTACAAAGCCCACAATCCCTGGGGCGGGCGCGCGCTGCCTTCTAGGAGCGGTAGTCCAGCATGCGGGGCGCCCCTGGCGGCTGGGCGCCCGCAGAACTGCATATCCCAGCATGCCCGCGCGCATAAGGGAGGGGGCGGGAAGGGAGAGCCCCAGAGGATGTGAATGGGGAGGGGGCACCCGCCCCCTTCCCCCACCCTTCCCTTCTGCTGGGCAGGGGTGGGGGGAGGGGCCGGGCTGAGGCGGCGGCGGCGGCGGCGCTCGGGGAGGGCAGGGCCGGGCAAGGGCGGGACTGGCCCGCGATCGGCGGACGGGAGAGCCACGGAGGTAACGGGTCCGGACGCGGGCGGCGGCGGCGGCAGCAGCAGCGGCTTTCTGCACGGGCGGAGGCGGCGGCAGGAGCGGCGAGCATGGCCCGCGCAGCGCCCAGCGCTGATTGAGGTGCGCGGGCGGGATGAGGGCGGGCGGGATGCGGGGCGCCCGGGGCCCCTAGCTGCCCCAGGCCACCTCTTTGCAGGCAACGGGCTTGGCTCAGCGGCCCAGATCGGCCCGATCCACCCCGGCAACTTCCCCAGGGTCAGGGCGCCGTGTGGGCGGGGGTCCCCTTGCCTTGGCCTCGATCCCTGTCCCCGCCTTCTGCTTCTGCACATCCAGCCGCTCCCAGCCTTCCAGTCACTCCTGTTCCACTCCTTGCCGGCTTCCCCCAGCCCCAGCCCTTGAAGAGCTGCCTGCCCCAGTCCCCACTTTCAGTCCACTTATGCCCCCAGCCCCCCGCGTGCTGGCCATTGCTCCATCTGGAGACCCCTGCCTCATTCCTTTGGGCCACAGATTGTCTGCACCATCAGCCTTTCCCCTACCTGTCACAGACCCCCTACGCTCTGTGGCCCAGTTCTCTTAGATAAGACTTGGCAGCTTGACCTCCTTCCTACTTTGGAGGAATTGAGGCATGGGTGCAAGCCAGAAAGTTGACCCACCTGCCAGACCTGTGGACTCTGGCCTGAACCCGTCTTTTGTCTCTTCTGTCCATTCTATGACTTGAAATGGAAGATTCATTTCTTCTCTCCAGTCATTTCCCTGTGACTGGACCAAACTTCCTGACCCTGCTGCAGGTCTGGGCTGAGCTCACTTTAGTCTCCCCTGTAGCTCTTCTACCACTTCTGTTGCCATTGCCCACCCCTTTCTTTGCATAGCCCACTCTGGCCCTCTCTGCCTGGCTAGGAGTCCCTACCCATTGCTGCTTCCTCGAGTTAGCCTTTCGGTTTGTATCTCTTGCCAACTGCACCCATCTAGCTTTTTGCTTTCCAGTTGCCTTCAAAAGGACTGGAGAACAGAGTTTTAAGGTGGTGTTGGGAGAAAGGAGAGAGGTGCTGGTGGCTGAAAGAGATCTGCAGGCTCTTTTAGCCAGAGCTGCGGAGGGGAGTTCAGGGCGCCCTGGGGAACAGTCATTCCTAGCCAGCAACCCACACTTCTGATGGCTAGAATCTCGTTGGTCGTCCCTTTCTCTTCTTATGCCTGATGGACTTGGAAGTCCCTCTGAGATGGAAGGGACTGCTACTTTTACGGGGATGGTGGCATAAGATGACTCTGGGAGACCACACCTCACAACCTTCTCTGGCTTCTGCTGCTAACTTTGGAGGGGGTTGCCCTTTCAGGAACGGATTCCTGCTAGGTGGAGGAAGGCATGGTGTCTGTATGTGGGAATCAGAAGTTTAGTCCTGTTGTTTAGAATTTGAAGGGAAGAGGGAACAAGGGTTCAGAGAGGCACCACAGACTTGTTTGTACAATTCAGTTTTTTGTTTTGTCATTTTTTTTTTTTTTTTTTTTTTCTGGCAAATTTTCCTCTGGGTCTTCCCTTTCTACTCCAATTCCCAGTTTCCCAGCAGGAAGAAGGGAAAGGAGGGTGGGAAACTTGTGAGCCATCAGGAAAGGTGGGGATGCTCTGAGTGTTTGGAGGGGTCCTGAGTGAGCAGTCTTGATCTGAACCAGATGGTTCCCTGCTTCAGCACCCCCTCCTCCTATGCTTCCCCACTTGGCTGTGAATAGGATGCTTTTAACCTTGTAACTTGAGAATGGAGGAAGAGAGGCCAGGGGGCCAACTGTCTGTGCAGTGTTTATGTCTGCATCTGTACACACCAACAGACTTGCCCGGGGCCTGTGGGAGTGACCCTGCCCGGGAGTATTTTGCTGTAATGTGCTGTAATGTGCTGTGGCATGCTTTAGGCCCCTAGACAAGTTCTGAGCCCAAACCTCAGGTACAGTCAATTTTGAAGTCCCTAAGAACCACTAGATGTGGCCTCACAGGAGCATTTTCCTCAAACCAAGCCTCAGGTTGAGGACCCCTGTTCTTGAGAAGGCTGGCTGGGATTAGGGACATTGAAACAGCAGGATTGGCAGAGTCAGGAGGTCAGGCAGTCCTGGAACTGGTTTCTCTTCATGGCATGAGAAAACCTGGGGTATTAGGGTCTGGGGTGAGGGGAAGAAAACAAATTTCTTTGCATTGTTCTATTTCACATTTTGCTTTGTTTCGATGATATCTGCGTACTTGACTTTTGGTCCCCAGTAGACAGATGTTCTTCAAATGTGTCCTCATTCCTGAAATACCCTTACCTAGTCAATCCTTGGCACATAATAGGTGCTCAGTAAGTGCTTGAGTCAAAGTAGAGGGTCTCAGGAATCTGGACTACACTACCAAAATTTTCTGACCCAGTTCGTTTGGGTGGGTCTAAAATTTGCATCTCTACCCAGCTTTTGGGGGCTAATATTTTGAAAACAAATATTTGGGGGCCGTTAAAGTTGTGTGGCAAAATAATCTAGGCAAGTGTAAAGTCTATATATATTTTATTTTTTAGTTGTACACAGTACCTTCATTTTGTTTATTTGTTTTTATGTGGTGCTCAGGATCGAACCCAGGGTCTCACACGTGCTAGGCGAGAGCTCTCCAGCTGAGCCACAACCCCAGCCTTAAAAGAGACTTCCTTCCTCTTTACTTCCTCACCTCGCCTTTTCTGGCAGCTGCATTCTTTCATTCTAATGACCTAGGGTTGGCTAGGTTAATGAGAGGGGTGACTTGTGGTGCCTGAACTGCCAGTCCTACTCTAACCATAGCCCTATTGTCATTTGAAAGCAAGTCCCATGACCAACCAGGACATTTAGGACTCCGGTCTTTGTAAAAGGGTGGCTTTATGGGCACAGTGAAGTAACACAGAAGCTGAGCCAGGCCCTCATGTGCTTTATGCCCATCTCCCAGAACAAGTGCATCCATGTACCTGCCAGGTGAGGTACTGCCACAGCTGCACACTGGTCAGATGCTGGGAATCTGAAATTTATTTATTTAATTTATTATTATTATTTTTTGTATTGGGGATTGAACCCAGGAGCACTTAACCACTGAGCCACATCCACAGTTCTTTATGTTTTTTATTTTGAGACAGAGTCTCGCTAAGTTGCTTAGGCCATACTAAATTGCTAAGGCTGGTCTTGAACTTGTGGTCTTCCTTTCTCAGCCTCCCAAATCGCTGGGATTACAGACATGTGCCACCATGCCCGGTGAAATCTGAAATTTACACAAGCAGGAGAATCACATGGTGATTTATAAAACATTTTATATCTGCTGTTCACAGGACAGTGAGAGGTAGACATAGATAGAAGGTAGCTATAGATCTAGATAGGATTACGGAGGAACAGAGAAATATACTGTGGGTCACACAGCAGTCAAGACTCCTGGTTCTGACCCTCTGTCTGAATATTTGCTAGACCATTTTCCACTAATAGCTCCAACAATGGGCTGCTGTTCATTGAGCACTTCCGCTAGCTAGGCATTGTGCTAGATGTGCTCATTTGTTAGTGAATCCTCCCAGTTAACATTGTGTGCAATTGGCATCATTGTCACTATTTCATAGGTGAAGGACTGAGATTTACACATTGTGTGAGGCTTATTCAAATACAGACAGCTAGGAGCAGGATCTGGGATTCAAACTTACGACTTTCTGACAGCACATCCCATGCTTTTAGTCACTTAGCTATGGTGGTTAGCAAACCTGTAATTGTCCTTTAAGGTTGTCTGTCCCAAAAAGTCTGATGCAGTTTTGGGGACCTGGAACTGTGTTGGGCATGATGAAAGAGACAACAATGATCAAGTCACAGTGGGAGGAGGATAAGACAAGAATACAAGTATATCTACAGTAGAAGGCAGATGGTAGAGCCAGTGGCTTGTAAGAGATAGAAGTGATTCATATAGAGGGCTCAGAAGAAGCACTGGGGACAGTCCTTGATGTGTAGCGCCTATGGGCTGGAGAGTATGTAGGCTACCAGGTGCAGAGAGATCATCACAGGGCACATTTAGAGAGTTGTCCCTTCCTACTAGAGCATAGGGAAGATTTTCTTTGTTATTTGCAGATGTAAGGGCAAGAAAGGGGGTGATCCCCTTCCTGCCCATTAAAAAGGCTCTTGGTACCCTTTGCCAAAAAGTTCATAAACTATACTAAAAAGTTAACAAGATAAAAACATAATTTATTTGACCATAATTTTATGTGACATGGGAGCCTGCAGATTGAAGACCCAAAGACCCTGGGAACTATCTATTTTTATGCTTAGGTTGAATGAAGCTTGGACAGGAATGTAGAAGTGTGATTGCACAAGTTGAATGTGGTGGTGCACGCCTGTAATTCCAGCAACTCAGGAGGCTGAGGCAGGAGAATCACACAAGTTTGAGGCCAGTCTGGACAACTAGTAAGACCCTGTCTCAAGATTTTAAAAAGGAGTCAGATGCAGTGGTGCATGCCTGTAATCCCAGAGGCTATAGTTTCCTTCTACAGGCTCAGGAGTTAAGCCGGGAGGATAGAGTTCAAAACCAGCCTCAGCAATTTAGTGAGGACTTAAGCAACTCAGCAAGACCCTGTCTCTAAAATATATATATATATATATATATATATATATATATATATATATATATATATATATAGCTGGAAAGCTGGGCTTGGTGGGATATGCTTATAATTTCAGCAGCTCAGGAGGCTGAGGCAGGAGGATCTCGAGTTCAAAGGCAGCCTCTGCTTAAGTGTCCCTGGGTTTAATCCCCGGTACAAAAAAAGATTTTAAAAAGGGCTGGGGGGCTGGGGTTGTGGCTCTGCTGTAGAGCGCTTGCCTAGCATGGACAAGGCCCTGGGTTCGATCCTCAGCACCACATAAAAATAAATAAGTAAAATAGAGGTATTGTGTCCAACTACAGCTAAAAAATAAATATTAAAACAATTTTAAAAGGGCTGGGGATGTAACTCAATGGTTAAAGAACTTGCCTGGCATGTATGAGGCCCTGGCTTTGATCCCCAATGCTGGAAAAAAGAAGAAGAAGAAATATGATTAAACAAAAGGATGTGACTAATGCTAATATACTGAGTGTAAAAACCCAGCAGGACTTGTCCATTCAGATGCTTCTTGGCCTCTCTGTGTAGGGTTCCTTCCTCCTGGGCATGGGGCAAGACCCCCTTGGAAATGGAGGTATTATGATCTACTATCAGACAAGATAGGTCAGAGAATTTCTTTATGGCCAACTCAGTGACAGAAAAGCAGGCAGGGGAAGGTTAAAATAATATTTTTAGGCTTTATGACTTGCTTTGGAGAAAAGGGGATCTAGTTTCTATGACCTGCTTTGGGGATGAGAAATTCTGATTTTTATGGCTTGCCTTGGGGGTAGACAGGGAAACAGGAGAGATCAGAGAGAAACTTTGCTTCTGAGGCCTTTGGGGTATTTCTGAGCCCCAGCACAGGAAAAGTGTTAGGGCTCAGACTTTAGCAGGAAAGGGCTTTCCTGGAAGGCTGTGAGAACTAGCAGAATTAGTAGGATGACTAATCAACCCTCATCCCCTTCAGGGTCTCAGAGTGGGTGTGGCAGGAAGCAATGACTAGTTTTGTGAGGGTACCACTGCGGCCAGGAAAAAAAAAAAAATCTGTTGTATTGTTTTGTTTTTGTTTGTTTTTACCAGGATAAATCTGTACCAGCTGTGCCCAGTAATTTTATCACCACAGCTTGAGTTTCACATTCCAGAGAGGAAGTGTTTGGTTGGCCCAGCGCAGGCCTTGTGCCCTCCCTCAGTGAAAGAAGGACTCGGAGCATGATAGGCAGTCCTTCCCCACTGTCTTCAAAAAGGAAAGTCCCAGGGCTGGGGATGTGGCTCAGGGGTAGAGTGTTTGCCTAGCATGCATGAGACTCTGGGTTCCATCCCCAGTACCCACCCCTCCCCCCAAAAAATGTCCCTAGAAGAAGAGAAAATGGACATTGTAGACACAGCAAGAGATAAGTCCAGAAGGATGCTAGACAAGAACTTGAGTTGGCAGGTGGCGGAGGGGTTACTTAATGTGACAAGTTTCTGAGCAGGCCCAGGGCAGACTGATGTGCAGCAAGGGACGGCTGGGTTATCAGGGAGAAGGGAGGGACGATACAGAAAGCTCAGATAGGGTGCAGGTGAAATGTAATGAAGGCTGGAACTTGGCCGTAGAAATGCAAGAGAGGCTGTGAAACTGGGCATCATCTCCTGGAACAGACACTTGATTGGCTAGAATTTGACGGTTCAGTGCCTAGGTGATGAAGGTTGACTTCTTTAGCTGAAATGGGCAGTCAGGAGGAGGAAGGGTTTGCAGTGATGTGCCTTTGATTTCATGTGGATGCTAACTGCATACCCAGAATCCTAGAGCTCATTATTTCTGACCTGGAGCTTCCTGAGGTTTGGGGACTCACTCTGAGGAGGTGGGGCCACAGACCCTAGAGGCCCTCTACATCCTGAAAGCAGCTGGGGCCTTGTGGCCAGCTCAGCCCTGTCACATCTCTTCCCTCCACACCTCAGCCCAGGATGGGCTTCTGCCTTCCCTGTCAAGCCTCTCAGCTGCCCCGCCCCCATGTTCCCTTGTACCTGACCCCCCTTTACCAAGGAAAGGGCCTGGCCCAACTCTCTGGGGACTACTGTTTTCCTCTCTCTATATTCAGAAGCTTGGTAACAACAAGTGTTTGCTAACTATCAGGACAGACATCTCCATGTGACATTTCACAAGGAGAGAATCTGAACTTTCCCTGCATCTGGGGAAAACAGGCTTTTTTTTTCCTCCAGTTATGCTGAACTCACCAGGGACAGCTGCCTGTGTCCCCGACCAGCCGTTCTCAAGTACTTCTTCTTGTTTATTTGTAAATCATTATTGTAATTGCAACATGTTGTCAATCGAGCCTTCATGTTGCCACTGCAGATCTGGCCTAGGACACAGACTGGGCTTTCCGCCACATTAGCCTTCCCTAGCTGAGCCCTGGGGGAATTTCCTCCTACAGGACTGGGCAGGAAGGAGGGAACAGGGTCCACTCAGGAGGAGTGATGTGGAAGGACGTGTTATCCCTGTGGTTCCCAGAGCAGAAGGTCGTCTTCCTGGAGTGAGAAGTGCTGTTTCCCACAATTCTAATCTCTGTGATATCATCCCATCTACTAATGCAAGTTGCACTACCAAGAAAGACAAGAGAAGAGGGAAATCTAGAGAAAAAATTATCACTTCTGTTTATTTTAATATGGATGCTAACTTTTTATTTGAATAATACTAATATTATCACAACACAACACACATAGTTCTGGCATCTGATGTTGAAAAATTTAAGAGGGGCCTCAGCCCAGGTCTTAGGGCAGGCAGATAAGACCCTCTTCACCAATGGACTTGGGTCTCTTGCCTTCAAGGTATTGTTAGCTACCCAGGAGGCCTCTGTTTCTCAACTCTGCCTAGGTTAGGAGCTGTGTCCTTAGCATCTTTTTTTCTTTTCTACCTTCCTATTTAAGAAAAAGGTATGGATGTGCAGGAGCGACACAGAAGGTAGCCTCACCGCTGTGTGAGTTAGGGCTCAAGAATGAGGCCATCCTCAAATGAAGTCACCTCTCCTCTTTAGCCTTACAGGGCTCCAGGGCCCTGGAGGTATGGACCGGCCCTGGGACCCCAGGAGGCAGCCCTCACACTGCTCTGCCTCTTCTCTCCTGAATCCTTCAGGTGTCACTCCTGACGCCGTGGTAGGCAGCATCCCCAGCCTTTGCAAGTCAGCAGCCTTCAGAGGAAGAAGCCAGCAGCAACTGCAGATAGCTAATTGGTCTAGAGGGAACTGCTCTGGTGAGGAAAAATCAACCAGTTATTTGTTTTCGTGGTTAAAGAGAATTTGGAGGGGAACGGGGTTGTGGAGAGGGGAAGGTGAGAGGAAGAGTGTGGGGAGAGGCATAGGGAAGGGAATTGCAGCGGTGGGGTGACCATCTTCGCGCCCCTGTCACCACCCCCCATGCTGCCTTTCCCACTCCAATCCCTCTTGCTGTCTTTGCCAGGTTCCTTTGAGTTTGAAAGGGACATTAGTAGAATGTTGAGTCTCTCCTGTGCTGTAAGTGGCCCCCATTCCCATCCAAGTCCAGTTAAAGACAAAGTACCTGTTATTTGATGGAGAAGGTGACTTGGAACCAGCGTCAGAAGGAAATGAACGTTTCTGCGGGTTGGTGTTTGAATTCTTAGGCTGCACAGGAAAATAGACAGCAACCAAAGACTGTGAGGCCGGGTGGAAAGGCAAGAGGGAGCTCCTAAGAGCCTCGGGCCCTCCTTCCAGCCCTATTAGGTCCTCTAGGGAGCTGTGTGAGGTTCAGCCCGGGTTGGGTTGCCACCCACAAGGGAATTTCTGGTGGTTGGCCTTCTCTGTTCCTTCCTGTCCCAGAGGTTTGGTATTTCCTTGGATTCATGCTTATTTAACCTTTGGCTGATTCCTGGGGCCTCCAGCGTAGCTCAGGAGAAGTTCCCGGGTGCCATGGTAGGGGAGATGGTGCTGGAGACATAAAACTTGAAGAGGGTGAGGAGAGGAATGGGGACCCTGTTCCGACTTTTCCAGTGGAGAGGGCACTTCATTAGGAAGATGCTGTGAAATGTCAAGCAGATAAATAGTGTCGAAGGGTTCAGCCTAAGACCAAAATGGCAGCTGTTTGAGGAAGGAATTTCCTTAGTGGCTGAAAAGCAATCCATACTTGACCTTAAAGCAACAGTGGCAAAACTCTAAGATGAAAGGGAGTTTTAATCTCTCAAGAGGCATTTCCTGTGCTTTGCACAGACGGTAACAGCTGTCTGTGTTCTTCACGCCCTTCCAACCTGGGCGAGGGACTTTGGAGGGCATTTTCTATGCACACTGTCAGTCCTAGCAATTCCTGACCATCCCAGATCTGCAGGCCGACCCTGCCATTCACCTTATATAGAATGGGGAGAGGACAGCCCCCAAAGCAGCCCTGGGAGCCTCAGAGCAGGGCTGTTAGATTCTTCCAAAGGGGCAACAGCGTGTTTGCCTGGGTGGTTCAAGGGGGCTCAATTTTCATGGTTCGTGGCTTAGTCTGGTCAGGTACATGTAAACTATGGAGAACCTTAGCTACCCACAGGGGATTCAGTGCTCCGTGACCCAAGACAAGTCACTGCCCTCTCTGGGTTTCAAGAGTCTTCATTTTTGAAAAAAAAAATTAAGAGGACTGGGGATGTAAATCAGTGATAGCCTTATGAGGCCCTGGGTTCAATTTCCAGCAAGAAGAAACGAGGCTCAGTGGCACACTCCTGTAATCTCAGCAACTTGAGAGGCTGAGGCACAAATTCAAGGCCAGCCTGGGCAATTTAGGGAGATCTTGTCTCAGAATAATTTTTTAAAAATTTTTTTGGTCCTGGAGATTTAACCTAGGGGTGCTTTACCAATGAGCTATTTCCCCAGCCCTTTTTAATTTTTCATTTTGAGGCAGGGTCTCCCTAAGTTGCTTAGGGCCTCATTAAATTGATGAGACTGGCATCAAACTTGTGATCCTCCTGCCTCAGACTCCCAAGTCACTAGAATCACAGGTGTGAGCCATGGGATTATGGGTTTGTACCACAGTGCCCCACTCAAAATAAAATTTTATTTATTTATTTTTAAATATTTATTTTTCAGTTTTAGGTGGACATAATATCTTCATTTTTTTGAATTTTTATGTGGTGCTGAGAATCGAACCCAGTGAGCCACATCCCCAGCCCCTATTTATTTTTTTAATTAATTAATTAATTAGTTTTTAGCTGTGGTTGGAAACAATACCTTTTACTTATTTATTTTTATATGGTGCTGAGGATCGAACCCAGGGTCTTGGATGTGCTAGGTGAGCGTTCTACCACTGAGCCACAACCCCAGTCCCTCAAAATAAAATTTTAAAAGAGGGCTGGGGATGTAGCTCAGTGGTAGTGCACTTGTCTAGCATATGTGAGGACAGGATTCAATCCCCAGTACTGCAAAAAAAAGAATTTTACAGAATGGCTTAGGAATTTGCTCTCAAATTATCTGGTCTACCTGACAGAGGAATGCCACATCCTGAGTGCAGAGGTAGAGCTGGGGGCCCAGAATGCCACTGTGGTGTTCGACATCTAGAAATTGGCTTGACCTTTCTTCTTAGCTGCTTGGATGCATTAAGCAGCAGCCAGCCGGCCCTGGCACTTCTGAAGAACCTGACTCCTGCAGCTAGTAGCCATTCCCTTTGTTAGGATTTCCTCATCCCCCTCCCAGTCTTTGCTCCGGCTCTGTCCTAGGTTCAGGCAGAAAAACCTGTCTGGTTTCTTATTATTCTTCCCTTCTTACACTGGCCACAATTAGGCCCTGGGGAGATGGCTAATAGGGTTCCTGTTTTTTCTATCCCAAATTCCCCTCCTCCTTACATACTAAGCTCCGCTCTAGCCAGGTTTTCCCAAGGACAGGGTGGGAGGTGGGATCTCAGGCTGATCATTACCAGGTGGTACATTTGCTAGGAGTTGAGAACCTACCTGGGAGGACAGGGTAGGGTCTCACAGTAGACAGGGAAGGTGGTAAGGAAAGGGCCACACATACCACTGTGCAGAAAAGGCATGGGTATTTGGGGACCTTGAGGAGAGAAGTTTGAGCAGAGCATAAGATTTCTTGGATCATTGCCCAGGACAGGGGGGTCTGACCAGAGATAAGCCCCAGGCCACACCCTGGCAGGGAAGAAGGGCAGGCTTTCTGGCAGAGACACCAGGCTGGACTGGTCACATAGAATTGTGTCTGGAGAGATGTGTGTGTGGGCGGGTGGGAGGTTGTTAATGCTGGTTTGTTCTCCACAGACTGCCAGGTGGCCAGGGGTCAGTGTGATAAGAGGGAAGAGATAGACTTGGGTTTTCTACTTAGACAGCTGCCTGCTCTGGGAGGTCTCACAGCTCCTGCCAGCCTATTGTGAGGCTCTTGTTTGATCTGCTGTTCTTGAAATAAGCAGCCCCTGGCCTCAGCCCAGCTGGGTTTCCCCTGCTGGTACCACTCCCTTTTCCCTCTGGGGTCAGAGGAGATCTGCACAGGGGGAGGGGGGGCAATCCTGGTGAGACTGAGTCCATTCAGAGCCTGACCCAGGAATTTGAAGCCATCCAAGGAGAGGGGTCAAGGCTCTGGGCTAAGCAGGGATTCTCAGACCTCTCTGTGTCATTTTGGTCTCAAGTTGTCCCTACTACTCAGCCAGGCAGACCTGGGCTCTGTGGGTATTTAGGGAGTCTCACCTTTGCCCCAGAGCATTGGGGGGGCTGTCTGCTTTGCTGGAAGGAGTTGGAGGTGGGATTTGCATTGGTGAAGATTACTTGGGCTTCCCTGTGAGAGAAACATGGTGGGGAACTCTTTTGTAGATTCTGGGGTTTAATAGCTGGGGGGCTACTGCAGATGAAGGATGGCAATTTCTTAGATAGAATGGGTGGTTGTAGTTGTGGAGAGAAATTGGAAGATTAGAGATTCAGATGGTTTAAAAAAAAAAATGGGTTTTGTAATAGATTGGCTGTGGGAAGTCACGGAAAGGGAGGGTCCCAGATGACCATTATGTTTCAGGGCTAAATGGATGGTGTGGTTCCTTTCCCAGAAATTGGGAATATTGAAGTAGGACTGGGTTTGAAATTCTTAATATGTGTGAGTTTGGTTGGGGCAGTTTTTTCAAGTTTGGGGATTCTAAGATGCATCATCCAGGCAAGGAGCATGCCTGTAATCCCAGTGGCTCAAGAGACAGAGACAGGAGGATCACAAGTTCAAAGCCTGCCTCAGTAATTTAGCAAGGTCCTGAACAATTTAGCAAGACCCTGTCTCAAAATAAGACAAGCTGAGGATGTGGCTAAGTGCTCCTGAATTTAATCGTTCAATCGCTGGTACCAAAAAACAAAACAAAAAGAAACCTTATCTAAGGAGTCGTGTTCAGGGAGTGTGACTGGCATCATTTGAAAAGTCAGAGATGATACTTCGAGGTTGAGCAGCAGTATTGGAGAGACAGCCCTCCATGTCCAGGATTGTGTTCTGTTTTCAGCTGGTTTAGGGCATGGCTAAGCAACAAAAGGTACAAATGAGTCTTTCCTGTGGTTGGGGGACTCTGGCAGTGGGCAGTGTTGACCATAGGCCACCCTGGAAATCCATGCATATCAAAGGCTCCTTTATTGATTGTACATAGGGGTAGTGTCCCTGGCCAACGAAGGATTTTAGTCTTGCCCAGAATGAGCTACTGCTGGGAATTCCAGAGTATTGTTTCCCAGGCCCCTTCTGCTCTTGTGGCCCCCTGAGCTGGGTTGACCTATCAAGGATGGGAGTTTCAAGTACAAATCTAGGTCAGCCCTTTTGTGTCAGATGGCAAAGTGATACAATAAGGGACTTTTAAAAATTCTTTTAAATGGAATGGAAAATGGTAGTATGTGTGTGCAAGGTTCTGTCAGTTGAACTTCTTCAATTATAAAGGTCAAAAATCCAACTCAAAGTGCCCTTTGATAAAGGGGGATCTATGGCCTCATGTGTCTGTGGGTGTGGCTGACTGGCTGCAGGGAAAATGCTACCACCCCCAGTTTTCACCTGGTAGGAGGCCCCTGCCCTCCATCCTCCCAGCCCTCTCCTGGGATTCTCGTAGGGAATCCTGAACTGGAGCCTTGGTCAGGCCAAGGGTTCCTGGTACAGAGATGGCAGTCTGGGGAGAGACAGTTCCCTAAAGGAAAATAAGCTTGTTGTTTGCTTTGAAGACATGATATGAAGAAGTAGGGGTAAGTATTTAGGCCCATGGAGACCTTGTGGAGGCTCCATGGCCTGCCTTACATGTCAGAGGCACCCTTGTGAACAAACTAATAAGGGTTTACTGTAGTTTATTAATTTCGCCTGTTAAAAACTAAATGCTAGAATGTAGGATGAATTTAGAATCATTGAGTCATTCCATTTACATGTCTCGAAGTGGAGGTTGAGGAGTGTGCCTGAGATCCCCAAACTGGAAGGCACAAGAATTGAGACAAGTACCTAGATGGTCTGCCTCACCGGCCAGGGGTCTGGCTGCCCAGAACAGGAGTGATTTACTCCCTGGACTGCAGGATAAAGAGTGGACATAGGCAGGTTGTAGCAAATGGCTCCTTCTTCCTGTGGCCCAGGGCTATCTGTATGTAGCTGGTGCTATGAAGGGATCTGTCTGAGATGAGAGCCCCTTGCAGTGGCTTCAGTGAGGTCCCTGTAAACAATGACTTGGCCTAAGTCTGTGAATTCTGCCCTGGCTTTCAGGATGCTAACTCTTCTCCTGTGGTTTTTCCTTCCTTTGGGGCTATCTCTAGGGCTGCTGAGCTTTCTGGATTATACTGGGAATTTCCTGCTTGGGAAGCTTTGTGCTTCTCTGACTTCTTCAGAAATGAATGCACAGGACAGTGGTTCTGGTTTCAGTTCCAGACAGACAAAACCAGCTCTCTTAGACCTCTGTTCCCCATAGCCTCTAATTTGGGAGGGTATAGATATTTCACCCAGGGTGGCCAAACCAAGGAATGGGTGTGGTAGTAAGATCTTAGCAGTGTGCTCTGGCCTTTGAGCCTCAGATTAGTAGGAGGAGACCTCAGATTTAATCATGCATAGGCGTCTTGCCTTGTGTGGCTCACTTCACTGGGGCCTCTGGTTCAGAAAGGGAAGGATGCATATGAGGGGTTGGGGGATGTTGAAGAGTGTGAAGTTTTATACCAATGTAGTGCTGCTGGAGGTCCAGGGAGCTCTGGGCAATTCTCATGCACTCCTAAGTTCTCAGGCATGAGGTGGCTCTTCTGAGTTTGTAAATAAAGCCCCCTTTTATTCTGCTCATCTCTTTTCCTCCTTTAGATATTTGCTGACAGTCAGTTCTTCCCTCCTGAACTGTCTACCAGCCTGGACTGACAGGTGTGATCTGCCTGCCCCTCCTGCTTGGCATCCAGAGGCCCCTCATCTGCCTGTTTCTGCCTGAGCTACCTTCTAAGTGGTCTCCCAGCCTGGCTCAGAGCCCCCTATCCTCCTTCGGCTTAGCTGTAGCATCTCCTGTCATCCCTGGCTCCTTCCTCTCTGTGAGACAAACTTGATGATAGCCAGCAAGCACTTCCCAGCCTACAGTCACAGCATATTTCATCTTTGCAGGGAGTACATAAGGTCAGCAGGGCAGACGTTATCATGTTTATTTTACGGATAGAGGACCTGAGGCCCAGAGAGGTATGATTTGCTCAAAGACACGTAACTGTTGACTAGCAGAGCCAGTTCTGGAATCAAGGTCCTCAGGCTTATTTCATCATCATTATTGAAAACTGTCAGCTTCTGGGTACATGATGGGGTGGGGACATCCCAGCCTCATAAAGGAATGCAAAGGATTTGAAAGCAGGCCCATTCCTTATGGCCCCCAGGTCACCCCTGCATAGTCTCTGAAAGCACGGTCATGTTGGGAATCTCTGGAAATCCCTGTGTAACTCTGAGGTATATAACAAGCCAGAAAACAAGCCTGCTCCCTGGGGGGCCATTGTAATAGACCAAGATCTGTGTACCCCTTCCCTCCACATCCCCCCAAGTTGGCAACATTGATGCATGTTGTGTTGGGTATCATGTTGGCAGGGGGCTTAGAACTCAGGCCAGACCCAGGAGGATGAGTCATCCTTGAAGACAGGCAGCGGGGGCAGGGAGGGCTCCTGGCTGTCCTGGCTGTCCCCCGTCTCCTAGAGTGAGGGCCAGAGGCAGTGCAAGGAGAGGGCCCCTTTGCACGTACTCATAGCAGCTCATGTTGCCACTTTCCAGAGGTGGTAAAGTGATCACCTAGCAACCAGGGCCCTTTCTGCGTAGGGCACAGCGTATCCTCACTGAAGAGGAAGATTGCTCAAGTAGAGGCAGAGAGAAGGGAAAGCAGGTGTGTACTACTGGGCTCCCCACTTCACCATCCATCTCCCACCCCTGTTTCCTGGGACTGAACTTTGTGATGGAAAAGTTGGGATGCAGGGCAGAGGTGTTTCCCAAACCTACCAGCAGTGTTGAGGCCAGAGGTTACCAAATGGTACCAGGCTGGCCATGGGCTCATTACTGCTCTCTTCCTAATTGGAACTTTCAAGGTCTCAGAAAGAAATTCAGAAAGATATAGTGACCAATGCAGGGATCCAGCTCTGGTTTCCTCCATTCTTTTTTTCTACCTTTCTCTACCTCCTCTCCTGGAGGAGTGGGGGACCCTGATTGATGGATGGTACTGGGGATTGATCCTGGGGCACTTTATTACTTGATTTTATTTGTTTATTTATTTATTTATTTTTATTTTGGGACAAGCTCTCATGAAGTTTGTTTGTTTGTTTTTGGTACCAAGGATTGAAACCAGGGCACTTAACCAATGAGCCACAGTCCTATATTTGTCTTTTATTTAGAGACAGGGTATCACTGAGTTGCTTGTGGCCTTGTTAAGTTGCTGAGGCTGGCTTTGAATTCATGATCCTCCTGCCTCAGCCTCCCGAGTCACAAGGATTCCAGGCTTTGCCATCATGCCTGGTTCATTGCTTCCCTTTAATCTTCTGGTCCAGGCATAGATGAAAACATCTTTAGGTTTCTATTAGCATAGCTGCCACAGGCTGACCTTTCCAAAAGACATTGCTAAATATAAAAGGAGCGCAAAATAAAGCTAAAGAGAGGGTGTGTGAAGAATAAAAACAGCCTGGCTCAAAAACTACAGGCTACTTGTTTGTTTCCTGGGCTTTTGGACCCTGCTGTTCTCTGCCATTTCCTAGACATCATCAAATCTGGGATCAGCAAACCTTCACATGACCTTTTGCCAAACTCTCTGACTTCCTATGCTGGCCTGTCTCCCTGTCCAGGAACCCTTTAGGACCCATGTCACTATGAGGCCTCACCTTTGCCCTACCTTTCTTTCCCCTCAGGGTTCATAGCTGTGTGTGAGGAGTGCCTCCTTCCTTTATCTCCCCCAGGGGGTTGACATCTATATGCCTCTTAGGAGTGTGGTCTGATTCTAAGTACACCTTGTAATATACCTATCTCTCTCTCTCTTTCTCTCTCTCTGTTTTGTTATTGGAGATTGAACCACAGGGATGCTTTTTACCACTGAGCTACATCCCCAGCCCTTTTTATTTTATTTTGAGACAGGGTCTCACTAAGTTGCCCAGTCTGGCCTTGAATTTGAAATCCTCCTGCCTCAGCTTCCTGAGTTGCTGAGATTATACGTGCATGCCATTGCAACCAGCTGTAATATATCTATTCTAGACAAAGTGCTCAGGCCCGGTTTAGCCCACAAGGTGCTAAAGGACTGGTGGTTCTCCAACATCTGATCTTGGCAGGAACTATAGAAGTCTGCCCACCTGGTTCCTTCTTCCCACTGGGGCACAAGAATAGAAACTGATAAGACGTCGGCCTTTGGCTGATAGAAGTTTACTGAGTAAATTAGGGGAAAGATTGTTCTGGGTTTGGAACAAAAAGCACCACTGAAATTATGTGGTCTTAATGAAGGAAATAGATAAAATCCTGGCTACGAAGCTGAGTTTCCAGACTGCAGCAACAGCTCTGTGTCCTGCCTGGCACTGGGTGGGGCCCAGGAGCCAGACAGGTCTCTAGACTTTCAGGCTACTGCTTGCCAGTGCGCACAGTACTCCCACTGCATGCCAGATGTTCAGATGAAGTCACAAAAATCCAGAGAACCACCAACTTAGGGGAATGTGGGAGCAGGAATGATTAAAAAGGGGAGGTTAACTTGTCAGTTATAGCTGGCTCTCCTCACCTTCTTGCCAACATTGTGGCCCTTTAGAGAAACTTGCCCTGTGCAGTCTACCTCTCTGCCTGCAGCCTAGACTGTCACCTTCATGATATTGCCTGGTCTTAGAGGCAGTGCATTCCACCTGGCCAGCATTCCCCAGAGCAGCATGGCCTGGCCAAGGGAATTGAAAAGTAATAGCCAGAGGCCGTTATCAGCCCAGTGATGGAAGTGTGGCACATATCTGGGCCTGATAAAGGGGAACCTTTTTCTCACCTGCTCCTTCGAGTGTGACTTTAGCACTAGATGAGTAAGCTGGTCCTGGATTGGAGGAACACTTCACTTGGGCCTTGTGTCCCAGAAGCGTTCCCAGCATTTTCAGGGGCTGTATCTTATTCTGTTAGAGCTTTGGGCCAAGTCTGCCCCAATGTGCCAGTCAGAATATTCTGCCACCACACTCTGGCTTGCTGAGGACCTGGAATCCTGTTGCAGAGACTCCATGAACCCTGCCCAGAGCTTTCCTTTGTGACAAAGCAGTCTGTTCAGTCACAGTGGTGCATTCCTGTAATCCCAGCATCCGGAGGCTGAAAATAGGCAGGAGGATCCTAAGTTTGAGGCCAACCTCAGTAAGTTAGCAAGCCCTTATATCAAAAAATAAAAAATAAAATAAAAAGGGCTGGAGATGTAGCTCAGTGGTAAAATACCCCTGGGTTCAATACCCAGTACTAAAAAAACAAAAAACAAAAAAATAAAAAAATTTCCAATGAAGCAGTCTGTTGCCTGTCTTCCTGTGCCTGTCTTTTCAGGCTTAGCACTGGCTGTAGGGTTGATTCCCTTCCCTGTTCTCCCCATTCCACAGAATGTGGGGATCCGTATTTTAATTAACTAATTGATTGATTTTTGTGTTGGGGATTGTACCCAGGGGCACTCTATCACTGAGATTTTTTTTATTTTTATTTTTTATTTTGAGATAGGGTCTCACTAAGTTGCCCAGGCTGGCCTTGAACTTGTGACCCTCCTGCCTCAGCCTCTTGAGTCACTGGGATTGCAGACTTATATCACCACATCTGGTTAGATGCTGGATTTTCAGTTGGGTCCTTCAACTCCAGGCCAAGTCTTTCTGTAGAGACTGTTCTAGAGGCTTCCAGAGGCATAGCTTTTCCTTTCTGTATGTATGTGTTAGGACTTGAATTACCCAAGCTCGGCCCTTTTCCATCAGCCTCTGCTGGGATCAAGCAGGCCTGAGTCTTCTCCAGGGTGGCCAGCCTTCCAGTGCTCCCAGGTGGAGGGAGGGGCAGAATCCAGGCTAGAGCCCTTGGCCATGTCCCAAGCTTGGGAAGAGCCAAGTGAGCAGAAAGCAAAGGCACCAATCCCACTCCTTTCTCCCAAGTTCAGAAACTTAGTGTTGACAGCCACGGGCTGGAAACTAGGGAAGGAACATGCCCCCTTTCCACCATGTTGTGTAAATCACTGTGGCTCAGTTCCTTTGGGAAAGCAATTTTTCTTTGTCCCCAGCCCCTGGAGCTTCCTTCCCAGGCTGTATGTTCTTGCCCAGGATTGTTCCAGGGAACCTGTCTGGCATCGTAGGCTCTGTTATACTTCACTGATTTCCGGCCCTGTGGGTGCCTGAGTTGGGGAAGAGAGGTTGAAATTTATGTATTTATTTTTTTGCTTGTTTGTTCTAAATTTGTTATACATGACAGCAGAATGCATTTAAATTCATAGTAAACATATAGAGCACAATTTTTCATTTCTCTGGTTGTACCCAAAGTAGAGTCACACCATTCGTGTCTTCATACATGTACCTAGGGTAATGATATCCATCTCATTGAGAGGTTGAAATTTATCTGGAGAAAGCTCTTGCTCTACTTCCTTTTCACCCCTCTTCTGGAGTGGATCTTGATGGAACAGATGGGACTCTGAAATTTCTCTTAGTCCTCTGATACCAGGCCAAGAGAGTGTTATTTGTTTGGGGAAGTGGGAGGGAATGGTTGGGGAGGATGGGAGGGACCAGTATTTTTATTTGGTTGGTACTGGGAATTGAACCCAGGGGTGCTTTACCATTGAGCTACATCCCTACCCCCCCTTTTTTTTCACCATATTTTTAATTGATGCATTATAGTTGTACATAATGATGGAATTTGTTGTTACATATTTGTCTGTGCACCCAATATAACAATATAATTGGTCACCAGCACTTCCCCTCCATTCCCACCTCCCACCCTTTGGTCCCTTTCTTCTACTGATTTCCCTTTGATTTTTAAGAGCTCCACCCCCACCTTTCTTTTCCTTTTTCCTCTCAACCTTCCAAATACAAAAGAAAATGTATGACCCTTGATTTTCTGAGCTTGACTTATTTCACTTAGCATGATAGTCTCTAGTTCCATCTATTTTCCTGCAAATGGCCATAATTTCATTTTTCTTTTTGGTTGAATAAAACTCCATTCTATGTGTATACCACTTTTTTTAATCCATTCATTCGTTGATGGACACCTAGGCTGGTTCCATATTTTGGCTATTATGAATTGTCCCAGCCCTTTTTATTTTTCATTTTGAAACAGGGTCTTGCTAAGTTACCAACACTGGCCTTGCACTTGATTCTCCTGCCTCGGCCTCCCTAGCTGCTCTTTTTCTTTAAGGAGAGTGAGACCTGGGGTACCAGTCTTGGAGGTTGGTTCCTCCTTGGCATCCTTCATAGAAGGCCAGCTCTCCTGGAGGAAGGCTGTTCTCATAGCTAAGGAACACTGTGTGGTGGGGAAGTTGGAAGGGTTGCAAGGAGCCCTGAAAACAGAGCTGCCCCACTGCTCTGCTCCTGGACAACAGGAAGCTGTCCTGATTGTTACCAGAGAGGAGCCACATCCTTTGGTGATGTGGCCCAACAAGAAAGGAAGGGCCAGGATTCTGCCCATGCTTGTTACCACTCCCCCCCTGTGTGGATCATTAAATAATTGTTGAATGAAAACATCTGCTTTTCTTTTGCCATTCAAAGTATTCTCTAGACAGTAGACAAGCACAGAAGGAAAGAGAGATCTTAGAGTTTCTTGGTGGATCTTTATTAAACATTCGTGATATGGCAAGTCAGTCATAAGCAACGATGAGCAGCCATAGCACCTGCCACTTTGAACCCTGTCTTCAAAGGAAATCAGACATGATTGTCCCTTCACCCTGGGCATGGGTGCATTCAGATCCCATTGGAGATGTCAGAGGGCAGAAATGGGAGTCCAAACTACTAGCTCTGCAGACTTGCCTCTGGCTTCCCCTAGGTCACTAATTATCCATCCCAGTCTGCTCCCTTCAGAAGTCTCCAAAGGACCTTAGATCAATATCTATCTATCTATCCCCCCTTCTTTAGGTTTTTCTGTCTCAGGCTTTCAGCCCTGTGGAGAAACCCCTTGTTTTCCCTAGAATCTTGGTGCTGACCTGGGACTTGAGAACCCCAGGCATGGCCACTGTAGATGGGCCTCACAGAGCTGTTTAGAACTAACTCAGGCAGGTCAGGCCTCTGTTCTGTGTGGTTTTATGAAGTGGTAGCTGGGGAAGAGGTGACAGGCTCCATGACCCACAAACTCTGACACAGCACCCTTCTCTGCTCAGCCTGGAAGCAAGGGTCAACCAAGCAGAGCCATCTGTGAGACCTCATCCTTCCTGAAGGCTGGTGTCTGCCTCTGTGGGTGGGGCGGGCAGTGCCTGTGGTTAGCCAGAAAGGAAAGGCTGAAGCAAGACAAGGGTGGGCCTGGGGAGGCTGGAGGTGTTGAGAGGCCAGAGCCAAGTCTGTACAGAAGGGGCTATGCCTCCGGATGCCAATCCAGGGCTATGGGTCTCCAGTCCAGAAATTACCCAGGGTGGAGTGGGAATCACCAGAACTGGGGCCTCAACATGTCCAACCCAAGATGACATCCACTGAGCAAGGAGCTTTTGGCCTCTGATTCATTCAGAACCCCTTCGGGAGGGTGACATTCCCATTTTGCAGAGAAGGACACAGATCTGAGAGGGTAAATTGTTAATAGCTGACAGGGGCAAAGCCAGAATGTGAATCCAAGTTTTTCTAGATACTTTCATTTGGGAGGTGTTGAACTAAGTGTGAACGGATGAGCAATCCAAAAGCCCTCGCTAGGATGGTCTGCAGCCAGTGGCCCACAGTTCTTAGGGTAGTGAACAGAGTTGCATCATAGGAACCTGATGTCAGTCTGCAGACAGAAACTTAAGACGGGCACTGCCACTGGTCCCACTGTCCAAGCAACTTCTTCAGCTTGGACACACCCACTGTTTCCCATCTTGTTTGTACCTGAGGCTTCATGTTTCTCGGTGGTTCAAGAGAAGTCAGAGAAAACGCTCACTTGATGTCAGCGATGGAAGAGTGGGGACAGAATATAATTAACACTTCATCTGCTTCCTTATATAATTATAAAAATGGTTTCAAGGCATTTTTTTCATAACCAGTATTTGTTTTGATCCTTATAACCCTGAGGTTATATGATGATACTCAGCTGAATAAACATTTATTGGTGTCAACTATATGTAGGATGGTGCTAGATTCTATAGTGGGACAGATAATGAATTAAATAACATGGTCTCGGTACTCCTAGAGTTTATGTTTTAAGTGAGGGAGGTAGACACATTCAAATCATCTTAGTTTCAGTGTAGGATCTTAATAAATGTGGGCCAGATTTTGCTTTTGATCCAAATTAGTTTGTAAGCCCCAGAGGATAGGGCATTATGAGAGAAGAGGCTTGGGAGGAGAGCCTGGGTTGTGGATCTCCAAATACTATTTATGTTAAGGACTTTACCTTGACCTCATGAATGAGGGCACATCCATGAGCACATTTTTAAAAAAAATTCTTGAGAAATGAGCTCACTAAGTTGCCAAGGTTGGCCTCGAATCCTCCTACCTCGGTAGTAGCTGGGATCACAGGCATGCACCACCCACCGTGCCCAGCTCATGAGTGTTTTAATGCAGGAAGATGATAAGTCTGCGATACACTTACCCAGAAGGCAGGTTTGTTTTATTTAGCTTTTTTTTGGAGGGATGGGAATGCTGGGTATTGAACCCAGAGGCATTTTGCCACTGAGCTACATCCCCATTTCTGTTTGTTTGATTGAAGGAAGGGTCTAGTTAATTGCTGAAAGTTTCCCCCAAGTTGCTGAGTGCTACTGTTGAACTTGTGATCCTCCTGCCTCAGCCTCCTGAGTCACTGGATTACAGGCATGTGCTACAATGCCTGGCAGAAGACAGGTTTAGAACTCAAGAGAGAAGAGCAGCAGGCTCATAGACTTGGGAGATGATGTACAGTACAGCAGCAAAGACCAGAAAGGGCTGAGGGAACTGGAAATGTTGCTCAGTGGTAGAGTGCACATCTAGCAATCCCTGGTTCAATCCCTGGTCTGTCTGTCTCTCTCTCTCTCTCTCTCTCTCTCATACACACACACACACACACACACACACACACTCCTTAGTACTTAGATTGTTTACTAAACTCTGCTGGCACACATCTGTAATCTCAGCTACTTGGAAGGTAGGAGCAAGAGGATCAGTTAAATGCAGGAGTTTGACCCAAAACTGGGCAACATAGATCCCATCTCAAAATAAAGAATCCTGGCTAATCCTCAGTAGCCAGGATTACAGGAGCTGCTGCATGCAATGACATGCTCCTATAATCCTGGCTACTGAGACAGGAGGATCACAAGTTCAAGGCCAGCCTCAGCAATTTAGCCGGGCAGTGTAGGAAGACACTGTCTCAAAATAGAAAGCGCTGGGGATGAAGCTGAGTGGTAAAGCACCCTGGGTTCAATCTCCAGTACTGAAAACAAACAAAAAAGTTAATAAATAAAAGTGAATTATTGCTTGGTAGCAGCCTGGACTAGAATTTTGCTCCTGAATCTACTGCTCTTCTGATGAACAGCAAAACGTCAGGCTGGACCCGCTGCAGGTGGGATGGGGACTAAAAGAGCCAGATGGGACTTTGCATTAAGGGTTTCCATATGGCCAATATGCATTTTTCATTAGCCAGAAGAAAGATTTAAATGGTCAGGTACTATGGAAGTTGCCCTCTTCAGTGAAGGCCTGCTCAGTCCACATCTGAAAGATCCAGTGGTCTGTAGCATACTTGGCTCCCATCCCTGTGTGAACTGGAATGAGGGTGGGGGTGGGAATGGGAGCGCATCAGGACTTTTGATCTGCTTTACCCCAGAGTATCATATCAGTCTGAGTCCGTCAGTGTGCTGACCAGAGTTCTATCAATCTTGTTAGAGATGGTTTGATATTCCTTCCCCAGAGACAGACATTGGCAGGGATCCCTACTTCCCTGGTACAAATAGTTTAGTTCAATCCATCCCATCGAGATGACACTGTAAATTTATACTCTTAAACACAACAGTTACACATAAAAAGATAAAATTCCAACAACGTCATGCTCTTCCCCTCTTCCCAATCCCTGCCACAAACAACATTGGACAGACATCCCTGTGGATGAGAACTGGAACAGGAACACACAAGAAAGCAGGGCTGAAGCCACAGGCCTGCTGGTCTCTGAGTCTTGAAGCAGAAATTTGGGATACAGCAATAAAGTGATTTCATATGGAGCATTGAATTGGAGCTGGCACACTGCTAGAATCCAAGGGCTAGGTAAACGAGTTGAAAAAAAAAATTGCTGCTGACCCTTCCCTTGGGCTGTGATTTATTTTTTAATTTTCATACTGTTTATTCAAATCTGGAATTCTTAGCCATTATTCCTTCAGCTATTATTATTTCTTTTGTCATTTCCTTTATTCATATTTGAAATTCCTATTAGATATATGCTAAAGGCTCACCATCTGTCTTCCATGTGTGTGCTCCATCCTAGATGAATTTCTTAGTATTGTCTCTCAATTCCATGATTTCTTTTTATTATTATTATTATTTATTTTTTTAGTTGTAGTTGGACACAATATGTTTATTTTATTTATTTTTATGTGGTGCTGAAGATCAAACCCAGGGCCTCACATGTGCTAGGCAAGTGCTCTACCGCTGAGCCCCAACCTCAGCCCCAGTTCCATGATTTCTTCATGTCCAATCTGAAGTAATCTACTGTTTCAAATTCTAACACCACTATTTTTTATTACCTTTTTTTTCTTCCTTTATTTTTTTTTCTTTTGAGATAGAATATTGCTATGGTGTCTATGTTGCTGAAGCTAGCCTTGAATTTGGGATCCCCCCTACACCCCCCACTTCAGCCTTCTGAATAGCTTGGAATAAGGAGCAGTAGAAACAGTATGGAAATCAAACAGAAAAAGTCATGTTACTAGACATAGTAAAACTGCAGAGTAAAGAGAGGATGGTAAAAACTTCCAGAGGACAGGCTCAGTTGTATGGCGCTTGCTCCCCCATAAGAAGTCGGACACAATGGTACATGCCTATAATCCCAATGATTTGGGAAGCTGATGTAGGAGGATCACAAGTTCAAGGCCAGCCTTGGCAATTTAGTGAAACCCCCATCTCAAAAAGCCTGGAAGGCTGGGGATCTAGCTCAGTTGGTAAAGTGCTTGCCTTGGGTTTAATCTCCAGCCCACAAAAAAAAAAAAAAAAAAAAAAGAGCAAAAGAAGCTTGGGGATGTAGCTCAGTGGTAAAGCACTACTGGGTTCAATCCCCAGTACCCAAAAAAAAAAAAAAAAAAGAGAGAGAGCAAGAGAGCAAGAAAGAATTTCTAGATATCTTAAGACAATTTTATTGCCAAAAAAATCCTTGATAAAAGAAAAGTAAATCCATCTGGGAAGAAGCAGGTTGTTGGTGCCAATGGTGAGCACAGAAATTGTCACACTGAGCCAGGTACATGCCATGCCCTGTAGTTTTAGCTACTTGGGAGGCTGAGGCAGGAGGATCACTGGAGCCCAGGAGTATGAAAGACTGTTAAGCAAGAAAGGGATAGAAGTAGGCAGGGAGGGAGGGAGGGAGAAAGGAAAAGAAATTGACACTTTATGTTGTACATTTAATTACCTTTTGAGTCATAGCAGGATACTTTCTGCTACAAGGACAGAATAACCCATAATGACTTAAACTATAAAAAATGTTGCCAGGATCTTGGTGGCACACGCCTGTAATCCCAGCCGCTCAGGAGGCTGAGGCTGGAGGATCCTGAGTTCAAAGCCAGCTTCAGCAAAAAGTAAGGTACTAAGCAACTCAGTGAGACCCTGACTCTAAGTAAAATACAAAAAATAGGGCTGTGGATGTGACTCAGTGGTCAAGTGCCCCTGAGTTAAATCCCCGGTACCCCCCTCCAAAAAAAATGTTGAGAATGGGGGTGTAACTCACTGATAAACTTCTCAGCATGCTTGAAGTCCAAGGTTCAATCCCAGAGCCAAAAATTAAAAAAAAAAAAAAAAAAAAGATTATATAGATTAACTGACCAGTGTAGAGGTAGCAGAGTTCCAGGGCTCGGACACAGTCCAGAATTGACATGAAGGACTCTGGATCTTCTCAGCCATCCTCTGTTTGTAAGATGTCTCTCCTTGTGGTTGTGAGATGACCCTGGACATTACCCTTTAACACCTCAAGCAGGATGACAGGGAGATGCTAAGAGAAAGGAGGCTTCCTTTCATGTGTCTCTTTTTCAGGAAGAATTTTTCCAAGATAGCTCCAGAATTTTTCCAAGACAGCTCTAGTTGATACCTTCTTAGGTCTGCTTGCCCTAAGTTGGATCATCTTCAAACCAGTTCCTGGCAAAAGCAAACAAACCGGCTGGCTGTGGTTGGCTTTGACTGGTCTTGCCTCATCTCCTGGGACTGGGTCTTTAGCTGCCTGAACAAGTCAGGATTTTGTTGGCACAAAAAAGAGAGTGACTGCTGGTGGGCAACCAACATTGTCTGCTACAGATGGCAAAACACAAGTGAAGAGCCAGCATCTAATTGGGTTTTTAATTTAAAAAAAGGAAAAGTAAAATTGTTAACTACATTATCAAGGAAGAATAGGGTAAAATAAAGTAGGGAACTCCATTGTTAAATCATATCAGAATTCTGCCTTGTTCAAGGGAATGACACTATTGGAAAACTAGACTTCATTGGGAAAAATATATGTGTGCTAACAATTTAAGATAATCACTAAAAGAAGAGCAACATCATTTCTAAACCAGGGAGGAAAAAAAAAAGTGGTAGGATTGGGACAATGTGTCAATCCACTGAAAGTCAGGAAAAGAGAAAAGCTAAAGAAATAATAGAGAAAGTAAGATAGTAACATAAGTGCAAAGCCAGAAATATGTTGGATTCAAAAAAAGATGGTGCAGTGGTGCATTCCTGTAATCCCAACTACTCTGGTGGCTGAGGCAAGAGAATTGAAAGTTGGAGACCAGCCTCAGCAATTTGAGACTCTGTCTTAAAAAATGGCTGGGGATGTGGCTCAGTGTAGAGTGCTTACCTAGCCTGTGCAAGGCTTCAGTGCCACCAAAACAAAACCCAAACAAATACAAAACCAGTAAATAAGAAGTGATCTAGCATGAAATGGGGAGGAGAGACCTGGTCAGCAGGAAATGAACCCTGTGGCACTAGGGATGAGAACCAGGAGCAGTCTATCACTGAACTACACCCCCAGCCCTTTTGGCTTTTTTAAAATTTTGAGACAGGGTCTTGCTAAATTGTCTGGGCTGGACTCAAATTTGTCATCCTCCTACCTCAGCCTCCTGAGTAGCTGGGATTACAGGGATGCACCACCATGCCTGGCTCTCCCTAATTCTTTATATCTGGCTTGTCTGCCCAATTATTGAGATAGCTTTGTTCTTTTAGATTTCACTTCTGACTTAATATATATATATAGTAAATCACTGGACTTCCACCCTCCCACAACCACATTGGGGCTCCCTCCTGAGGAAGCAGGCCTGCGACCCAGCAGGTAGCTGATCTAAAGGGACCCTGTATCCCAACTCTCCCCATCCCACCTCCCTCTGCCTTAGCGCCTGGTGGTCCTCCCTTTAGAGGATACTTATTCAGGGGCAACATCCGTCCTCTTACAGCGCAGTCTGATGGTTTATTTCTCCAGGACTTAAGTGATGGATAGGCAAGGTCCAATCTTTGATTTGAAGAGATGTGTTAGCTCCTACCTTCAGAAAACCAGAAGGCAGTTTTCTGGCTGCTAACTCTAGATAGCATCCAAGGTACAAAATCTGAGCATTCAGACTGGATATCAAGGTTAGGGGTCCTGCAAGAAGACAGGGCTGGGGGAGGCACAGGCTGTCCGAGGAGTTGTAACAAGGGACTAGAAAGTGCCTGAGTCACTAGGCTAGCTAGGAGGGAGGACTCTGTGCCAGAGGCTGGTGCCAGGATGTTGCAATGCAGTGACTTCAGTTAACCAAGCATTCGAAGTGAAGCAACCAGTACACCCAGGTCAAGGACGTGCCTTGCTGGGTTTGAGTGGCGGGTAAGGGATAGGCATTCTGTCTCTTCCTCAAAATAATGGGTTACCTCCCAGGGCACCTTCTTTCAGGATTGGTGATTGCCTCATCTAGGAGTCAGTCAGGGAGTTTGCTAGGTGGTCAGAGATGAGGGCATGGGGAACCTTTTGGTGTTTGAACCCTAGCTGGTGAGAAAATCCTGGATAGAAGGCAACAGGGAAGAAGCCCTTGTCTTGGAGTCTTCCCTTCTGCCTGGCTGACCTTGTCCAGCTGGTCCTGGGACTCCGGAGAATACTAAATGAGAGGCTATCCCCGAAAATGCCTGGAGGCCCATAAAGCATTGTGGCACTTGAGTAATAAGCTGTGGTTTGCTGACTTTAGAATGAGGCTTTGGGACTTACCTCAGGCCGGGTGTGAGTGGATGGGAAGAAGTGCTTCATCAGCTTGGGTTCAGCTTTTTTCCTTCTCCCCATCCCTCCAAGAGGCAAGCAGCCCCACCCCCCACCCTCAGTGCCTTATTTTGATGATTCTTTTCTTTGCCTGCCAAGAAGGTTGTGTTCAGCTGTGCTGCTCTGAGGCCCTGCTATCCAGGGCTTCATTAGGTTAATTCGAAAGCTGGTCTCCTGGGATCTAACAGAGACTGACTCTCAAGCCACCACAGCTTCCGAAACAGCTCCTGCTGCTCTCCTTTTGGGCACCCTTTGTTCCTCAATCCAGTGCTTCTGTTTTTCCTTCCCATCACCTGCCAGCTTGTGAAGTCTCCTTAGAGCTTCCATTGTTTCCATGATGAGCGGGAGCCACCCAGACAGGCATCGCTGATTGGTGGAAGTCTGGGGGAGGAGGAGAGAGAGCCCCATCCACTCCTCAAGGCCCCATCTGCCCCTGACCTTTACCCTGGCTGCCGTTTCCTCTGATCAGCCTCAGCAGCTCCAGATTAACCAGTCCTTCAGGGGAATATTGATATGTGATCTCCCCAAATTTGCCAAATCCGTGAGCATAAACTTCTTATGAGGTCCTGGGTTCATCCCTAGCACCCCCACAAATAATAATAATAATAATAATAATAATAATAGAAAGGGGAAGAGAAACCTTTTTATGTTTGTTTTGAGACGGGGTCTTAACAATGTTCAGCCCAAAATTGGCTTTGAATCCCTGGACTCAAGGGATCCTCCTGCCTCAGCCTCCCAGTAGCTGGGACTGAAGGTGTGTACCACCATGCCCAGCTTGGAAGATGTCTCTCTCTCTCTCTCTCTCTCTCTCTCTCTCTCTCTCTCTCTCTCTCTCTCCCCCCTAAATTGCCACTTACTAAATTTCCCTGGTTTTCTCCTTTCTCTCTTAGGGGGCTATTTCACATCTGATCTCTGTAAATCTTCAACTCCAACAATAAAAATAAATCTTCCTTGTTATCTAAGCTTCTCTGATCTACTTTGCTTCCCATTCCTAGGGTAGTCCCTCCACAGATAAGTCCATCCTAGTCCCCTCTTGCTTCGCAAATACTTTACTCCTCAATTAGCCTTCTTCCTGCATCATAAACTTTTTTGCTAATTCATTCTCATACATTCAGTAATTCCTCCCATTTCAAACTCTGATTCTAAGTGCTTATATCATATATATACATATATATATATATACACATACACACACACACACACACATATATATATATATACATATTTATATATACACATACACACACACACACACATATATATATACATATTTATTTATTTTATCTGTTGATGAACCTTTATTTAATTTATTTATATGTGGTGCTGAGAATCAGACCCAGTATCTCACACATACTAGTCAAGTTCTTCACCACTGAGCTACAACCCCAGCCCTCCTTTTATTTTTATTTTTTAATTTGAAAAAAAAAATTTAGTTGTAGTTGGACATAATACCTTTATTTTATTTACTTATTTTTATGTGGTGCTGAGGATTGAACTCAGCGCCTCATACGTGCTGGCAAGTGCTCTACCGTTGAGCCACAACCCCAGCCCCTCCTTTTATTTTTTTATAACACCTTTATTAGATATAATTCATATCCCATACAGTTTACTCATTTGAAGTGTGTACTAGTCAGCTGGGAATAGCTCAATGGTAGGATGCTTGTGTAGCATGTGCAAGGCCCTGGGTTCAGTCCACAGTAACACACACACACACACACACACGTGCACAAATGAAGTGTCTAAGTCTGTTCACTTGAGTGTATAATCATCATCACAAGTTTAGATATTTTATCACCTCAAAAGGAAACTCTAACTCACTAGCAGTCATTTCCTATCCTCCCTCCCAGTCCCAGCCCTTGGAAACCAATAATCTACTTTCTGACTCTATGGATAGTCTATTCTGGACATTTCATAGAAATCATTCAATATAGGGTCTTTTCTGACTGACTTCTTTCACTTAGCACAATGTTTTCAAGGTTCATCTATGATGTGGAATGTAACAGAGGGCTGGGGCTGGGGCTCAGTGGTAGTGTACTTGCCTATCTCACACTTGGCATGTGTGAGGTAATAGGTTCGATTCTCAGCACCACATATAAATAAATAAAATAAAGGTCTATCAACAACTTAAAAAAAAGAATACATCCTTTTTTTGAGTTGAATTCCATTGTAGGGACAGACTACATTTTGTTGCTTCATTTATCAGTTAATAGAACCTTTGATTGTTCCTGCTCTGGAGCTATCATGGATAAGGCTCTAAATCACTTGTCTAGGTTTTTATGTGGACACATGCTTTCATTTCATATGAGTGTATACCTCGGAGTGGAATCACTGAGTCATATGATAACTCTGCAGTTAACATTTTGAGGAACTGCCAGGCTGTTTTTCAAAGCAACCACACTATTTCAGCATTCCCACCAGCAACATATAAGGGTTATGATTTCTCCACATCCTCACTAATATTTGTTATTATCTGTCTTTTTTTAGTACATCCTGGTAGGTGGGAAGTACTATCTGATTGTGGTTTTGATTTGATTTTTGAGGACTAATGAATGACCTAGAGCATCTTTTCATGTTCTTAAAGACATTTCATCCCCACTCTCCCCCAGCCACTCTCATGGGCCACCAGGTGCTATCCTGGGCTGCCTCCTCTCATCTACCTCAGGCTCTCCAGACATTATTTTTTCCAGTTGTGTAGCTTAAAAAAAAAAAAAAAATGAACTCTAGGTGCAATGGCACACCCATAATCCCAGTGGTTTGAGAGGCAGTGGCAGGAGGATCATGAGTTCAAAGCCAGCTCAGCAATTCAGCGAGGGCGCTAAGCAACTCAGTGACACTCTGTCTCTAATAAAATACAAAATAGGACTCAGTGGTCGAGTGCCCTTGAATTCAATGCCCAGTATCTCACCCTGAAAAAAATGAACTATTTTTTACAACTCTGGTTTGTAGCTCAGTGGTTGAGCACTTGCCTCGCATGCGTGAGGCACTAGATTTGATCTTCAGCACCACATTAAAAATAAATAAATAACATAAAAATATTGTGTCCATCTACAACTAAAAAAATTATATATATATATAGACACACACACACACACACACACACACACACACACACACACATATAATGACCTCTCCCTGGGCATGGTGCAAACCTGTAGTCCCAGGGGACTCAGGAGGCTGTGGCAGGAGGATCACAAATTCAAGGCTAGCCTCAGCGACATCGTGAGACCTTCAGCAACTTTAGATCCTAAGAAACCTATCTCAAAATTTAAAAATAAATAAATAAAAAGGTCTGGGGATGTAGCTTAGTGGTGAAGTATCCCTGGGTTCAATCCTTAGTAGCAAAAAAAGAAAAGGAAACTTCTCAAATGTATTCCTCCAGCTCTGATCTCACCCAGGAACTTCAGATGTATGTGTTCAACTGCTTGTTACACATGGGCATCTAAAAAGCATCTTAAATGTAACCTGTCACAGATAGAATTCTTATTTTTTAACCACCCAAACCCATCAACTTCCTATCTTCTTTGTGAATGGCACTCCATCCACCATGTTGCTCAGGCCACAGCCACCGAATCTCCCTGGTTCCTTCTTTCTCTCCCACCCCCGACCTTCCAAACCCCTTCCTCACCCATATCAGGTTAAGTCCTTCAGGAAATACTCAGCCTCTTCTCACCACCTCCACAGCCTGCAGTTTAGCACAGTTCATGTCTGGTCTCCTTACTAGTCTCGAATTTTGTGCTTCTTGGAGTTGTTGTTGTTTTTTTTCTCTCTCTCTCTTTAATTTTATTTATTTATTTTTTTGGTACCAGGGATTGAACCAAGGGACACTTAACCACTGAACCATATCCCCAGCCCTTTTTTATATTTTATTTAGAGACGGGGTTTGCTGAGGTGCTTAAGTCCTCCCTAACTGCTGAGGCTGGCTTTGAACTCATACTCCTCTTGCCTCAGCTTCGGGAGCCACTGGGATTACAGGTATGTGCCACCACACCCTGCCCTAGCCTTTTTAAATTTTATTTGAGAGAGGGTCTGGCAGAATTGCTGAAGTTGGCTTCAAACTTCAGTCTTCCTGCCTCAGCCTCCCAAGTTGCTGATTATAATAGGAATCCACTGTTGAAAGAGAGAGAGGTGTAAATGGTGTCTTGCTTGGCTTTGCATGTTTTGAACTTTTCGTGGACTCATGCTGTGGGCAGTCATCCACGATTTACTCTTTTTGCTCAGCACAGTAGTTATTCCTCCCTGTTGATGTTTGCAACTGAATTTCAGTCATTTTTTTATGGTACAGCAGGAACATACCACAGTTTATCCCTTCTATTTTGATGGGCATTTGGGTTGTTTGTAGTTTTCTGATACACAGTATTGATTGAAAGCATTCTGATGAATGTCTCTTGGTGCATACCTGTTCTTCTGTACCTAGTAGAAATACTAGAGAAAAACACCCACCAGAATGCCTAAAATTAAAGATTGAAACTATCAAGGCTATGGAACAAATGGAACTGTCATGCATAACTGGTGGGAATGTAAAATGCTACAACCACTTTGGAAAACTACTTGATAATTTCTAGTAAAGTTAAACATACACCCACCCTATGACTCAGCAATTCCACTCCCAGATATTTATCCAAGAGAAATGAGTATGTCCATAAAAAAAAAAAAAGAGGAAAAACTTGTACAAGAAGTTCAGTTTTGTTAATAATAGCCAAAAACTAGAAATAACTCAATGTCTAAACATGGAAAAGAAGAAACTACTGGTACATACAACAGCATGAATGAATCTCTGGAACATTACACTGAGCAGAAGGACAAGTGCAAATGAATACATAATGAATGTGTGTTTATGTGAAGTTCAAGAGCAGGTACAGTTCACCTCTGGTGACAGAATTCAGAAAAGTGATAGAGCATCAGCTGTTGACTGGTAAAGGGACAAAGAGAACTTCTGGGATGCTGGAAATGTCCATATTCTAACACTTTTTTTTTTTTTTTTTTTGTCTCCATGCTGGGGATTGAACCCAGAGCCCCCAGCATGCTAAGCAAGTGCTCCCGTAACTGAGCTGCATCCCTAGCACAGTGCAGCTCACATAGGTAAAAGTTCATGAAGCTTTACATTGGACAGCTTCTGTGTTTTAGTATATATGAATTAGTCCTCAAAAAGACAATTAAAAAAAACAGGTGTAGGGGCTGGGGATGTGGCTCAAGCAGTAGCGCGCTCACCTGGCATGCGTGCAGCCCGGGTTCAATCCTCAGCATCACATACAAAGAAAGATGTTGTGTCCGCCGAAAACTAAAAAATAAATATTAAAAAATTCTCTCTCTCACAATCTCTTAAAAAAAAAAACAAACAAACAGGTGCAGTGTCGAATATTGGTAATCCGGTTTGGGAGGCTGAGGCAGGAGGATGGTGTGTTCAAAGCCAGGCTCAGCAACTCAGTGAGATCCTGTCTCTAAATAAAATACAAAACAGGGCTGGGGATGTGGCTCAGTGGCTGGGTATCCCTGAGTTCAATCCCCAGTACTGAAAAAACAAAAATAAGAACATATGAGTGAGCCTTCCAACAACCAGGTGGCCCAGGAGTACTGCCTCTCTCCACTGGCAGCACAGATGGAGACCAGGGACTGATGCCAAAGTGTACACCCTCCCGCTAATTTCTTTATACTGGGGTGTTCATGGGCTTATGAATGATCAGAGAAGCTGAGAAGGGGAGAGATCCCAATTAGGCCCTGGGCCACCTAAGAGACGTCAGAGTTCACAGGTGGAAACGAGACAGGTGAGGGCCAGCATGAGTGATTTCTGGGGTTGTTAGTGCCCATGCAGAGGCCTATGATGTTTTTTGCTCCTCCCAGTGCCTCCTTTTACCCTCAACACAAATTGAGCAGTTTAAGCTCCTGGTAACCGTCTGAATGTAAAGTTCTCAAAACAAGGGCTTTTGCCAGCGGCTCCATTCATTCCTTTGCTCTTCCCAGGTATGTGGTTGAACTAGGGATTTTCCTTTTCCCAGCAGAGCGGGTTACTTCAGGTGCCCCCTGGGTTGATTTAGAATGGGGGGGGGGCGGGGGGGAGTTGGGGCGTGGTCCTATCTGAGCTGTTTCCTTGGGAAGCCTCCTGTGCAGGTTTTTGCCCAGCCCCCGCCTTTGGTGTCACAGTGGAGCTACCCATCCACAAATGGGTCTCCCTATCTGTCACTTGTCCAGTCTGCAAACTCACTGCCTCCATGACCACCTGCTCCATAAATGACTCTTCTCAGGTCACAGGGAGCTAGGAGGGGGACCCGCTAAAGCCAAGTTCTTTTTCTTAGATATTGGGCATGGAAATGGGAAAAGGGAGAACTGAAAGAGACAGTGACCCGGTTTCCTGTTTACAGGATGTCTAGCCACAGGCTGTGTTGTGAGGGAGCTATGCCATTAACATAGACCAACATGTTCCTGTCTTCCCACAATGTCAGAATTTATTGAATAACAATAAATTCACAAGCTACACCACTTGCAGCAGTGGTGATTGATTCATGGAATATTTGTAGGTCATCTGATAGAGATAAGTCAGGCAATCACAAGTTCTTTTTTTCCATTCCAGTCTTAATTTCTAGTATCTATAACACATCATACTTTCTCTCTCTCTCTCTCTCTCTCTCTCTCTCTCACACACACACACACACACACACACACACACACACAAAGAATGAGAAAGGGTTAAGGTGGCCACAGGGTTACAGGATGCTATGTCAAAAGCACAGGTGAGAGTGATATGAATGCAGAGTCAAAGAGCCGTTGTAGATGGTCAGATAAGGGTTTTCTGCAGTTATCAAGGCAGAGCTGGACAGATGGCAGTTTCAGTTTCAGAGTATCAGCTTGAAGTGTCAGCTCAAGGTGTTAGCTTGGAGTGGGCCCTGTGTAGTGACCATGGGCAGGAGAAACCATGCTGTGCCAAAACATAAAGGGACAGGAAATTAGAGGTGCATCACTGTGGCATTCTTCCCTGGCAAGGCTTGTGATGAGTGACCAGGTGGAGGTCAGGGTGCTGCCATATCCAAGTACTTAGGTTTTTTTTTTTTTTTTTTTTGGAGGGGTGGTTCCTGGGATTGAACTCAGGGGCACTTGACCACTGAGCCACATCCGCAGCCCTATTTTATTTATTTATTTATTTAAATATTTATTTTTTTAGCTTTAGGTGGACACAATATCTTTATTTTATTTTTATGTGGTGCTGAGAATCGAACCCAGTGCCTCACGCATGCCAGGCAAGCACGCTACTACTTGAGTCATATCCCCAGCCTCCCCAGCCCTATTTTATATTTCATTAGAGACAGGGTCTCACTGGGTTGCTTAGCACCTTGCTATTGTTGAGGCTGGCTTTGAACTCACAGTCCTCCTCCCTCAGCCTCCTAAGCTGCTGGGATTACAGGCATATACCACTGTGCCCGGCAATTACTTAGTTTCGGTGCATACAAGTTATCAGTTTGTGCTTTATGGTTGTGCCATGCAGGTAGTGGTTGTTTACCTCTACAAACAAGGTGTAGATTCAGTCTACCTTGGCACTTACTCTCAAAATGGAGTAGCTCATGGCAAACTACTGCTTTACAATATGGACTAACTCAGTGTTAGGCAGTTTGAAAATTCAGAGCAGGGCCCAACCTGTTCTCCACGTAATCTGCTAAATGAGTTCAGTGGAGAAACTTTGGAAAAGGCACATTTGAACCAGAACTGCTGTTGCCAAAAGCTTGGTCCTTGTCCCTGATGCCAATCTAATAACAAGGACATGGTTTTGAGAAAAAGGAAAAAGAAGGTTTATTGCTTTGTTAGCGAAGGAGAAACTGGGGCCTCTTGACCCTGAGGCTGTGATTCTGCCCATCAGCAGGAACAGGGGCCTTTTAAAGAGGAGACTCAAAGGGTACATTCCTGTGTTCTCTGTTGGAGTTGTAATTACTTGTTAATTTGGGAGATAGTCATTTCTGAGATCTTCTAGTACCATCCCCAAAGTCTGGATTATTTCATTCCTATGGTGGGTGTGTACTCAGGGACAGATAAATCTGCCTGAAGTGGGAAAGAAAGGTAATTCTGTTTTCCCTGAGATTAAGAGGGAGAGAGATTAAGGAGGAACAGAGAGAGAGAAAAAAAAATGTCCATTTAAAAAATAAGTTGCAAGCCGGGCGAGGTGGCACACGCCTGTAATACCAGCGGCTTGGAAGGCTAAGGCAGGAGGATCTCGAGTTCAAAGCCAACCTCAGCAAAAGCAAGACACTAAGCAACTCAGTGAGACCCTGTCTCTAAATAAAATACAAAATAGAGCTGGGGATGTGGCTCAGTGGTCGAGTGCCCTTGAGTTCAATCCCCAGTACGTACTAAATAAATAGATAGATAGATAGATAGATAGATAGATAAAAAGTCGCCCTGGCAGAGCAGCAAGGGCTGCATTTATAAAGTGGACCATGGTTACACTATTGAGTGTCTCTGTGGATTCAAGCCAGGAGGCCTGGGTGAGGCATATGGGGTAAATCTTCACTCTTAACCCTGGGAAGCCAGTCTCTGTGTCTCTCCTTCCCTGTTGTCCTGAGGAGCTCAAGAAACTCATGAGCTCCTTTCTTTCTTTCTTCTTCTTTTTTTTTTAAAATATTTTTTTAGTTGTAGTTGGACACAATACCTTTATTTTATTCATTTTTATGTGGTGCTGAGGATCGAACCCAGTGCCTCGCATGTGCTCTACCGCTGAGCCACAACCCTGGCCCTCATGAGCTCCTTTCTGTGCCCTGGTTTCAGCCTAGGCTTTGGAATCAGACAGGGGCTCAAAGCTCACTCCCATTCATGAGGTCACGACATTAAGCATTCTCCTTTACTTCTGTGAGCCTCATTTTCCCACCCAGAGTAATATCCTCCCTCCCTATTGCAATAGACTGGTTCTGTTCCCTGATGGCTTTGTGGTTTGGCTTGGACCCAGAAATTTGAGCTACCATGAGGGCAGCTGGATTTCTCTTAAACATGGAACCTAAGATAACTTCTCTACAGTGGCCAGGGCAGCCAGAGGACCCTGGAAGGGCAGGCTGGAGCTTTCAACAAGGGTAGGGCTGTCAGAACTAGCACTGGCCAGATTTGGAGAGGAGATGGTTTAAGAGATTCCCATGCCATGGACTCAAGCTCCTTTCCTGAGGGCCAGTATCCACACTACTCTACACTTGGCCTCTGCCCATTTTTGTGTGCCAGGACAGCATGGGCCTCAGACTTTCAGCTCTACCAGAGACCCTGGCGTTCTTTTCACCTATAATATACAGCTAAAGGCAGGTGTCCAGAGGGAGGCTGGTCAGAGGGGATCTTGTGCCCAGCAACTCCATTTCCTGATGCAGTCACATTCTCCCCTCATACCAGAGCAGGAAGGATTGTTCCATTACCCACAACCAAGAGAGGAGAGGGGCAAGTTGAATGGTCTGGGCCCAGTCCTTCCTTCTTGCTGGAGGGCTTTCCCTGGGCATTGAGAGGGCCCTGGGTGATCTGTGTCCGAGAGTTAGCATTCGAAGACCCTGGGATCTTCCCTGGATTGTTTTCTCTAAGTTTTACCTGAAAGTAACTATACAAAGCTGGACTAGGGACTGGGCACTATGGCGCACGCCTGTAATCCCAGTGACTGGGGAGGCTCTGGCAGGAGGATCACAAATTCAAGGCCAGTCTGGGCAATTTTGTGAGACCCTGTTTCAAAATAATATATATATGGTATGGGCTAGGGATGTGGCAGAGTGCCTGAGTCTGAGCCCCAGTACAAGGGGAAAAAACTAAATGAAGCTAGACTAAAGGCTTTCTAAACCTACTAATTCCAGTAACTTGCCATGTGACTCTAGGGAAATCAAGTTAACTGCTCCTTGTTTACCTTCTGGCTAATAAGTGAAGTTTCTGGCTAATCTAGTCCCCTGAGGGGGAGATATGCAGAGCTATGCTATCTGTGGATGGTTAGGGAGGAGAGCCCTTTCTTTTGTCTACCCTCTGGTTAAGTGGGTGTCTCCTCTGCTGCTAGCTTTGTCCCCTCTGGAACTTGGGGGTGGAGTTGGGGAAGAGCCTGTGTGTATGCAATTTATCTGCACATTCTTTTTCCTCTCTGCAATTTCAGGGTCATGCTGCGGCAGCCTGGCGCCTGACAAGTGTTGGGGGGAGCCTGCCCGGGGATTACTGCTACTGTGAACTAACAGCAGGACAGCCTGGCCTCAGGAGAGCAGGGATGGACAGAGCAGCCGCGGAGCCCAGGCCAGCAGCTCCAGGAAGGAGGCCTGGACCCTGGTGGGGAGCTCTGTGCACACTCTGCTGACCTGGATGGCTTGGATGCAGCACCCCACTGAGCAGCAACTGTTACCAGCCCCAGAGGACTCCATAGCAAGAATAGGTGCTTGGTGACCCTGTGCAACTGCAGTTGGAGCTGTGACTACTAAGAAAAGGGACCAGCACCTTGGATGGGAAGCAGTTGGGGACTAATCCGAGGAGAATCTTGGTCTTTGCAGCAATTTCCTGACACCACCCACGGAGCTTCCTGGTTTTCTTCTTTCAGGGCTGGGATCCGGTCCCTGCCCCTGGCAGAAGGGTTAAACGGGAGTGCCAGCCAAGGTGGGGAGGACTCTTGCATGGAATGCAGGCCCCCTGAAGCCTGTGTCCTCTCTGTTTTAATCAGAGTTCCAGGGCTTCCCCGCTGCAGGGGACGAGGGGCTGCCTCAGTGTCTGCTCATGAGCCACAAAGACCCCGACTGCTCCAAACTGGACCTTTTCAAGCCGCCAAAGAGGGGGGCCCCCAGAGCTGGCAGCCAGCAATCCCAAGGGACTAGAGGGCTGGGATGGACTGACCTCCTCCTCTCTGGGGCAGCAGGAGAGGCAGAGCCTTTGTGGCCCAGCTAGTGACAGAGATAACCAATGAAGCCCTAAGCTGGGACCCAAGTGGTTCAGGGACAGGGGAGCCACTCCTTACACTGAGGGAGGGTGTGGCGAGGATCCCCTGCCATATCACATGCCCCTATGCCCTTTGCACTTGCTGCCAGAATAGACAGGCTGCGCCGTGGCTGGCCCCTCAGTGGGCTGGGAAAGAAGTGGCCACGGTGACAGCTGCCTCCCTGCTAGCACCATGAAGTGCTCTCTGCGGGTGTGGTTCCTCTCTGTGGCCTTCCTGCTGGTGTTCATCATGTCCCTGCTCTTCACCTACTCGCACCATAGCATGGCCACCTTGCCCTACCTGGATTCGGGGGCCCTGGGTGGGACACACCGGGTGAAGCTGGTGCCTGGCTACGCTGGCCTACAGCGCCTCAGCAAGGAGGGGCTCTCAGGCAAGAGCTGTGCCTGCCGCCGCTGCATGGGTGATGCAGGTGCCTCCGATTGGTTCGACAGCCACTTTGACAGCAACATCTCACCTGTCTGGACCAGAGAGAACATGGATCTTCCCCCGGATGTCCAAAGGTGGTGGATGGTGAGAGCTCTGGCCCCTTCTGCCTCCCCTTTGCTGCCCTCTCGCCCAGGGCTCGTCCTCCCTGTTTTGGAGTCACCCTTAGAATCCCCCTCTTGGTTTGGGGCTTCTTCTGGCCTCCCGTGCCTTGACAAAGTGGGAGGCCCATTTGACCGGAGCCATATACAAGGATTGCAGATAACTGAAGGGCAGATCAAGATTTCACCTGGAAGGAGAGAGAGCTAGTATTTTTGATGCCTGTTGAAGCCCAGCATAGACTAGAAATGGTTATTGGTCCAGGAAAGTTGCACAGACAGGAGGATCAGCCCATGTGAGATGGTGGGGACAAATGGAAGACGTGAAGATAGGGAAGCCTGTCCATTGTGCAAGAGGCAGCCACCCCTCAGCCCCAGTGAGTGTTGACCAGCCAGGGTGTGGCTTGTGCTGCTGCATCTTCCAGAACTCTTATGAGACCCACACATCCAGATTTTTTTTTTTAAGCACTAGGCCTCAGGCATGCTAGAAAGTCACTACCATTGACCTACATCCCTAGCCCTTTAAAAATAATCTTTTATTTTGAGACAGGGTCTCACTCAGTTGACCAGGCTGGAACTTGGAATCCTCCTGCTTCAGCCTCCAGAGTAGCTGGGATTATAGGCCTGTGTCCCCCTTATTGGCTACTCTTGGTTCTTTACAATTGCTGGAAAAAGACTTTTCTCTGGGCAGACCTAGAAAGCATTGTAAATTACCCTCCGGGGCTGAGGAAAGTCAAGAGGAGGGATGAGGGACCTGTGCAGCAGGACCCTCCTGCCCTTTTAGTTCCTGCCCCCTTTCTGCTTCTCTCACCGCCTTCTGCCTTGCTCCCGTTATCTCTGGAGCAATGCCTCCCAGGCTTCGCAGGGCCATCTGGGTGCTGCCTGTGCCAAGGGTGGAATGGTATCTTTGGGCTCACAGGCTTCCTGCACACCCAACAGGAGGCCTCAAGAGCCCCCGGTTTCCCCAGTTGGCAAATGGTAGCAGATGCCCACCCTTTCTCTCACATTCAGGGAAGATGTGAGGATGAGCTTGTGTGACCAGCTTATCAGAGCAACTCCCCAGACTTCTGGCCCAGACTCTTAGAGTGCCCCAGGATTGGGGTCTGAGAGCAAGGGTGCCTAGGAACCCCGTAGGCCCTTCCATGGCATCCTGGAGCCCTTCCTGTCTATTAGTCATACTCACAGCCTTCATTTAATAAAAAATAAAGATTCAGGGAATGCATGGTGCCCAAGACCATACTCTCTCAGCAGTGGCCATATAGAGCCAACTCTATATTCTAGACAAGGGTGGATGCCCAGGGGACAGCACAGGCCTCCTGCCCACAGGGATAGAATTCAGTGACTGTTTAAGCAGCAAGTGTGTTCCTCAATCGAGAGGCTTCTCTGTTCCCCTCTTTTGCCACAGAGTTGGGAATTCTTGTCTGAGGACCAGGATACCTTTCCAGAAAGATCTCTGGTTTTCTGAGCAGCTCCTGCTTATCCACAAACCCCATAGGTTATGGTCCATTCCACGGTCTCCCCTACCGCCAACCCCTCCTGCAGTGCCAGGGATGGAACCCAGGGGCTCACAAATGCTAGGCAAGTGCTCTTTCATGACCTGAGTCTCAGGAGTACCCCAAATGGGCTGATTGGGAAGGATTCCTGAAGGAATTTACTCTGCCTTGTACCCTCAGTCCACAGCATTTTAAAGCCCCAATTTTAGCATTATCAGTTGGTGGCCATGCCATGTGCCAGGTCTAGCCCACTAAGTATTATTCCAGTATTTACATTTACATAGTTACCAATATTTAGAAATCAGAGTATTTCACATGAAACCTATATTTTTTGCTTCTCTTGAAAAATTGGGGAATTTGGCCCCTTTGGGCTTATAATTCCATGTGTTAAGAATTGGTTTGGGGCTGGGGATGTGCTCAAGTGGTAACGCGCTTGCCTGGCATGCGCGGGGCGCTGGGTTCGATCCTCAGCACCACATAAAAATAAAATAAAGATGTTGTATCCACCGAAAACTGAAAAATAAATATTAAAAAAAATCCTCTTTCTCCTCTCTCTCTTAAAAAAAAAAAAAAAAAAAAGAATTGGTTGAATTTTTTTTTTTTTTTTTGAGGTACTGGGATTGAACTCAGAGGCACTCTACTACTAAGCTACATCTCCAACCCTTTTAAAAATTTTTAATTTTTAAAAATATTTTTTATAAATTATTGATGAATTTTTTTTATTTTATTTATTTGTATGTGGTGCTGAGAATCGAACCTAGTGCCTCACACATGCTAGGCAAGCGCTCTCCCACTAAGCCACAATCCCAGCCCTTAAAATTTTTACTTTGAAACATGGTCTTTCTAAGTTACAGAGGCTGGTCTTGAACTTTTGATCTTCCCAGTCACTGGGATTACAGACATGTACCACTGTGCTGGACTGAATTTGCTCTTTCTGATGGGGCATATGGTCTGTGGACCCCACCTGTTGCTTCACTCTTGTGTGACACCTTTCTGGCCCAGAAAGCACTAGACTGCTGTCCTGCCTTATTTTACAATCTTTATCTATCAGTAGCTTGGATTCCAGCTGATAGTTGGGGGCGACTGAGGGTGAGGTGAGGGAATGGCTTCAGGTATCCCATGAATGTGACCGTGGATGGGTCATCTATAACTCTAGCCATCAGGCTGAGTCTCAGGGGTTCCCAAGGTGGGCTGATTGGGAAGGACTCCTGAAGGAAGTTGCTCTGCCTTGTGACTGCAGGTCCCCCAGGAGCACGGTGAATAGCAGCTTGGTCCTCCAGTCCTCTATGGCATGTCAGAGAAACCCAATGATTGTCAGGGCACTGGTTTCTGAACAGGAGGCCCACTGGAACCAGGACTTTGCTGCTTTTGAGAAATGGAGGGGTCCTCCCGGGCAAGGAGGTCTATGTGGCTCCAACTCAAAGGGAGGGCCCAGAGGGGTGGCCAGAGGCCCTCCCTCCATTTAGCCCTCCCTCCCCACCCACAGATGTTGCAGCCCCAGTTCAAGTCGCACAACACCAATGAGGTACTGGAGAAGCTGTTCCAGATTGTGCCAGGCGAGAACCCCTATCGCTTCCGGGACCCCCACCAGTGCAGGCGCTGTGCCGTGGTGGGGAACTCTGGCAACTTGAGGGGCTCTGGCTACGGGCAGGACGTGGATGGGCACAATTTCATCATGAGGTGAGCCCCCGTGGAACTGAGGGTGGGTAAGGACAAGCCTCCAGGAAGGGGTCCCTGCCTCCTTGGCCTTATCTGTCAGGGGATGAGTTGCCTGGGTGCTAAGGGATGCTGACACCTATAGGCTTCCAGGACAGGCTTGGGTTGTGTCCCTTGTCTGTTTAGGGTGGGTGGGAGGTTGCATTCCAAATCTCACTTTGCTAGAGGACCACATTCACTTTCCAATTCCTCTGAAAAGGGCTGAAACTAGACCCCTGGCCGGTGTTTGGTGGAAACTCATCAGAAGTCCTTATTACTCACCTGGTCCCCTCAGCATAGGCCAGAAGTGAGCTCCCCAAGGCAAACTTGCATCTTGCTTTATAGCAACAGGTGATTCTTTCTAGCAGACTAACTGAAGACAGATGTTGTAGGCAGAAAAAGCTGTCTCGATGACTGCCTGTTCTCTTCATCCTCATAAGACTTCCAGAGACATCTCTGCCTAGCCCTGAGGAAGGGAGAAGAGTAGAGAGAGTGTTCAGTGAAGACAGACACAGCGTGAGGAAGGGTGTGTCAGGGAACACAGGGTAGACTCAGGTTCCAGCATGGGCGCTCTCAGCTCTTAACCCATCTCTTCTGCCTTTCTCCCTTGGCCTGGCTAGGGATAGGATATGCCACACGGGGATCCTTCCACCCCTGTCCTTGGTATTGCCTGGTTTTTACCATATATCTCAGGATGAGTATTACAAAAAGGCCAGATTTCCCAGGAGGCAGAAGGAAGGGCTTTGTCTTTGACACTGTTGCTGTCTCCATAGCAACACCAGGCAGCAATATGTCTCTGAGACTTTCCACATTCTTTGCAAGACCTTCCTCCTATTGAGAAATGGTGATGGGCGGGGGAGAGAGAAGGGTGCTTTTACCCCACCCAGCACCCCAGAACTACCTCAGTTTACCTCATCCCCTAATTACTGGCACCTCAAATAGGAGGGAGGTGAGATGGGAGCCAGGGAGGGACCTCTCTCTCTTCACCCAGAAACAATGGTTGAAATTAGAAAATGAGGTGCTGTTGCAGTGCGGCCATCAAGCACTTGGGAAGCCCAGTGAAATGCTCTCAGATGCCTGAGCACCTGCCTTCCCAGCCACCTGCACCAAGTTGGAGCTTTGATGAGACACCTCAGGATAGTTGATGAGCTCCAGGCTTGAAATCCTGCAAAACCAAAAATCTTGGCCACTTATGACATGTAGGTGACGCCTAGTCAGGCCAGGCTGAGACAAATCCACCAGTACTCCTTCTCAGGAGGCATGCTCAAGATATGTTTTGGATCAAACCCCAGAATTTCCTTCTGGAAGGGATGATCAGATGGTAATTGACTATCTGCTGATCTGTATGAGGAACCAGATAGCAGTGGAGGCCTATCTTGATTTAGAACCAACAGGGAGGCCCCTCATCCTAGAACCAGTGTGAGACTCTACTGGGAGAGTTACATTGACATGATGGCTCTACTCTCCTGTCTCCCTACCAGCTGCCTCCTCCAGGAGGATAAGTCCTTTAAGCCCTGCTGACAACTCAAAATAGAATTGAGCTATTCCCATCTCGGATGGCCAGCAGCTACATCCACAACTCCTAGTGCAGCTCCCGGTAGATAGAAGGCATGCTGTGAATATATGAAGGAAAAGGAGTAAGCAACCAGACACCAGACCGTAAAAAAGAGTGTCCATCCACCCTGCCTGTGTTCCATCCCAAGGCATTTTTGGCTGCTGGAGATAGCCACGGACAGATAAAAGTTTTTGGAATGCTTTGCCCCCAAATCCCAGAGAGCCAGCTCATCCTATGGCCCCTTTCCAGGGATTGGCTTCTCCAAAATGAATCAGAACCTCAAAACAACATCTTGACTCCAGAAGACCGCCACGTTCTTTCCTTTTCCCTCAGAGGCTAGAAATATCTTTGGGGCTTCTTGCTTCATTTGTTCCCAGCTTTGTGGGCTGGTGCCTGGACAGAGCATAGAGGAGAGTAGGGCGAGAGCAGGCTCTGCAGCAGGCCTGCCTGCAGGGGTGGGAGGTGGGTGGCCTCACTGCCAGGTCTAAGGAGGGACTTCTCAAAAGCTCTAGCTGCCAGCACATGGAGAAGGCAAAAGCAGGTCTTCAGAAGCCAGGCCTGAGGCAACCTCAGCCCCTTGATCAGCAGGGTCTGCTTGGCCTCTTGTGAAATGAAGTTTGCTTCTTAGGTTCTCACAAGTATGAGACCCCTTGCTCCTGCTCAGCCAGTATCCTCAACCCACATTTTTCCACTTCCTGCTTGCCCCTTTGCATCCTTCAGGCAACCAAGAGATGGTTCCTTACCTACTTTGATACCATCCCCTGTTAAGGCTTCTCTCCAACCTACTTTGTTCTCCACAGGGTCCAGGATGACTTGGCAGAAGGCAGACAGCAGACACAGACTAGCTATGGTGACCACAGGACATGAGTGCCTGTGTGTATAACTGTAGCAGCCCCAAACCTGTTAAGCATTACTCATGAGAGGGAAAAGATAATTCTGGGCTTCTTTAGGAGACAGTAGCTCTGAACCCTAAAGACTAGGAGACCGGAGGGAGACAGCCAGGAGGCAGAGGGAGTTTCTCTGAAGACATGGGTCTGGGGCATGGGGGCAGGATCTAGATCTCTGTTCTGGGCATAGGACACTATAGGTTCTATAGAGAAGATTCCAGAAGTCTGCTTGAACCCAGACTAGAACTAAGATGGTTCAGAACAAAGACTGCTAGAGGTGGTAGGGCACTCCTGTAATCTCAGGCTGATGCAGGAGGATTCAAATTCAAGGTCAGTCTTGTAATTTAGCAAGACCCTGACTCAAAATTAAAAAAAAAAAAAACAAGGGCTGAGGATGTAGCTCAATGGTAGAGCACTTTGGGGTACAATGATCAGTAATGGAAGAAAAACAAAAAGAGAGACTCGTTATCCAGACTTTATGGCCTCTCATTCCAAGGCACCTTCTGGTCCCTGAAGGGAAGGAAAAGAGAAACAGAAGATAGAGATGATTGGCAGGGGTGGAGCATTCTGGACAGCACAACCCTTGTCTCCTCAGCTCTATCAGGTGAGGGGCAGGAGGAAGACAGTGTGGACACCCTTACAGCCCAGAAAATCTGCACCCAGCTTGGCTAATGGTGTCAGCCACTGTGAGGGCAGGGAATATTTGTACTGATTTTATAGAACTGGTATAAAAAGCTAGAGGCATGTGACGACTCTGCTCCATCCTTGTTGGATCCCTGTGGCCAATAGAAGACCAGGTTATGGTCATTCGACCTTGGTAGTCATGATTCTGCAAGGTGGTCCTCAGGAGACAGTAGTGTCCTCAGCAAAAGACAAGACCAACAGATTTGTGTTTAGAGCTGGTTCACATGGGATGTAAGTTGATTACGAGAAAAGGGAGCATTGATTGTAATTATCCTGTATTTTGCAGAAATTGAAAGGATAGGATGCCTTCTTGGTTTATTACACTCAGGGCCATGGGAAGTCTACCTTCATGGCCTTCATTTTCTTTTCTTTTCTTCTTCTTCTTTTTTTTTTTTTTCCTTTCAGTACTGAGGATTGAACCCAAGGGCACTCTATCACTGAGCTATACATCCTCAGCTCTTTTTTAAACTTTGAGACTGATTCTTGCTAAATTGTCCGGGCTGACCTCAAATTTGCAATCCTGCTTTAGCCTCTCAAATTGCTAGAATTAAAGATGTGCACCACCCTGACTAGCATTTGGACTTGTTTATTTATATATTCATTTACTTATTTTTTTAATGCATTCTCAGCAAGTGCTATACCACTGAGCTACATCTCAGCTCCAGAAGGAAGGCTTTTTTCCTCATTCCTTTCTGAGTTGTAATTCCCTCCTGCTGCATATAGTAGATACTAAAATACGTATATTGGAAAAAGTGGGATACTTCTTACCACTTGATTCCTTCAGTGATTAGCTGTCTTGGATTTATTTCTTACCAGTACATATACATTTCCTTCATTTCCTCTGATGGCTGTATTTCATTATCTGAAGGTGAAAAATGCATATACCGGTTTATTGTTTGATTGATTAAATAGCCATGTGCATGTCTTTGCACACATATGCAACCATTTTTATAGATTTATGGAAATAGAATTGCTGGGTCAAAGTGTACATCCATTTATGTTTTTGATGGTTAGCACCAAATCGTCCTCTAAAAATCGCCTACCAGTTTCCATGGCAGTTTTTTTCTCATGTCACCCTCTTTTCCCTGCAGGATGAATCAAGCACCAACTGTGGGCTTTGAGCAGGATGTTGGCAGCCGAACCACCCACCATTTCATGTACCCTGAGAGTGCCAAGAACCTGCCTGCCAATGTCAGCTTTGTGTTGGTGCCCTTCAAGGCCCTGGACCTGCTATGGATTGCCAGCGCCCTGTCCACAGGGCAGATCCGATTGTGAGCTTCTTTGCTGGCTGGGAATGAAATATGGGTGACAGGACCACCATGGGAAGAGTCTCCCCCAGGAGTGGATGATAGAATCCCTTGAAGTTAACATTTTGGTCAAGAAGGGCTTGAGCTGGGTGCTTTGACGCATGCCTACAATCCTAGCAGCTCAGGAAGCTGAGGCAGGAGGATCACGAGTTCAAAGGTTCTGAGCAACTCAGTGAGACCATTTCTAAATAAATACAAAAAGGGCTGTGGATATGGCTCAGTGGTTAAGCACCCCTGGGTTTAATTCCTGGCACCAAAACCAAAGAGGGGCTACTAAGGATGAAAGGCCCAAAACTGTGGGTTGGCAGAGGGTACCACATGTTCTATGTCACTTCTTTCATGCTGCTGACTAGCGTTCTAGTTGGTAAAGAGGTGAGGAAAAGCAGTCTGGTTTTGGTCTCCTTCCCAGGTGTTGGCTCCTGACTCTGGGAGCTCTGCCTTCTGAGAACTTTCTTCGGGGTAATTGTCCCATCACAGCTGGGGACCAGTATTTTTTTAAAAGAGCATTATCACTACTTGCCCATTTAAAGTATACAATCCAGTGATTTTTGGTATATTAAAAGGGCAGCATAACCATTTCCACAATTTTAGAATATTTTCATATTTTAAAGATCTTTATTTAAATATCTAACGAATACTCCTTAGCCATCACCCCCACTCCACCCACCCCCACCTTAGGCAACCACCAGTCTATTCTCTTATCTTGTATTTTGTTGTGACTAAATATACATAGTATGAAATTACCATTTTAACTATTTGTAAGTTCAGTAACATTTTCACATTGTTATGCACTGGTCACTACTGTCCACCTTCAGAACTCTTCCATCATCCTGAATGGAAATCATGTACCCATTAAACAATAACCCTGATCCCTGATAACCTCTGTTTTACTCTCCATCTCTATGGCTTGATTATTCTAGTGCATCAAGTAAGTGGAATCATATCCTATTTGTCCTTTCGTGTCTGACTTATTTCATTCAGCATGATATTCTTCAGATTCATCCATGTTGTAGCATTTGTCAGAATTTCATTCTCTTAAAGCTGTATGCATATGCCACATTCTGTTTATCCATTTATCCCTCAATGGACATTTGAGTTGTTTCTACATTTTGGCTGTGGTTATCATATATTTTTTATGCATCTTTTTTTTTTTTTTTTTTTGCAATTCTTTGGATTGAACCCAGGGGTGCTCTACCACTGAGCTACATTCCTATCTCCCTTTATTTTATTTTTTTGAGACACAGTCATGTATTTTTTAAGCAGAAAAAATTAGTTGAGTTGGGCACAGTGGCACATGCCTGCAATACCAGTGACTAGGGAGGCTGAGGCAGGATTGCAAATTCAAGGATGGCCAGCCTGAGCAACTTAATGAGCCCTAAGCAACTTAGTAAAATCCTGTTTCGAGAAATAAAAAAGGGGGGTTGGGGGAAGCTAAGAAATAATAAAAAAGGGGGGGTTAGGATGTAGCTCAGTGGCAAGGTGCCCCTGAGTTCAATCCTCAGTATATATATAAAAAAAAATTGGTATAAATTATACTTTCCTGACTTAAGATGTTCAACATGTAATGTTTGGGAAACTGAGGGCTAAAATCAGTGCTGTAGAGTTGAGGAGCTATAGGAACTCAGAGAAGGAAGTGTGGATTACAGGAGCCATGCTGGCTAAGAGGTGTTTGTGCCAAGCCTGAGGGAAGCAGAGAGAAGGTCATTCTGGGCCGAAGGAAGTACACAAACACGGTAGGTGTGAGATGATCAGCTAAACCGAAGTGGAGGGTTCCCAGAAGACAGCTGAGGGAGAAGGGTTGTGGCTGGGTTATCGAAGGCATCAGGGCTTCTCTAAAACATCCCTACTCTATCTCAAATGGCATGGGAGCCCCTGAAGGTTTCTGATCAAGTTACTGTCACAGATGAACATGCCACAGAAGAGCAATTTGGAAGCAGCCTGGAGGTTGTGAGGCTGTCATCACTCCTGAGTGGGAAAAGAGGGATCTCTGGGTCTCACAAGCCATCTGAAATGTTACCTTTCTGTCCTCATGCAGCACTTATGCCCCAGTGAAGTCTTTCCTTCGAGTGGACAAAGAAAAGGTAATTTCTCCCTCTCTCCCCTTTTTCGTGGAAACTGTGCTGACCTTACTGTGGTTCAGGTGTGCCCCAGCGCTCTTACAGAACCTTCAGAATTCCCATCTGCTGACCTCTTAAGAGGCCACAGGGACCAAGGAGCACTCAGGCTCAGGTCTCCTGACAAGCACAGTGGAACTGGTAGTAGTTGCTCAGAGGCTGGTCCCTACAACCTCTCATATCCCTGTTACTTTTTCTTCTCCCAGGTCCAGATCTACAACCCAGCCTTCTTCAAGTACATCCATGACAGGTGGACAGAGCATCATGGGCGGTACCCTTCCACAGGGATGCTGGTGCTCTTTTTTGCCCTGCATGTGTGTGATGAGGTGGGTAGGTCCCAGTCTAGGGAGGTAGAAGGGACAGCAGGACTCACAAACAGGGAATCAGACCTTCTCAGGTCTTAACAGTGCCTCCACAGGAAATCATTTTTTTTTTTTAGTTGAGATGGACACAATACCTTTATTTTATTTATTTTTATGTGTTGCTAAGGATCGAACCCAGTGCTTCATATGTGCAAGGCAAGTGCTCTGCCACTGAGCCACAATCCCAGCCCAAGGAAAGCATTTTTGTAGCAGAAACCATGTGAGTTAGCCAAAAACATACTTATAATCCCAGATATATATTTTTTAATTTTAATATTTATTTTTTAGTTTTCGGCGGACACAACATCTTTGTTTGTATGTGGTGCTGAGGATCGAACCCGGGCCGAACGCATGCCAGGCGAGCGCGCTACCGCTTGAGCCACATCCCCAGCCCCAATCCCAGATATTCAGGAGACTGAGGCAGGAGAATCACAAAGTTTGAGGGCAGCCTGGGCAACTTTTAATAACTCTGTCTCTAAATTGAAAGGGCTGAGGATATAGCTCAGTGGTAGTGTTACCCACGGGCCCTAGTTTCAACTCTCAGTATAGTGTATGTGCACACACACATGCACACACACATACACACACAATCATAGAGCTGAGCATGGTGGCCTCTGTAATCCCAGCTACCTGTGAGGTTGGGAGAGGAGGATCCCTTGAGTCCAGGGGTTTGAGGCCAGCCTGGATAATTTTTAAGACTTGTCTCTTAAAAAGCAAAAAGTTCCCAGTGACTTGCAGTCTGACTTGGGAAAAGCCCAAGTTTAAACCTGGGATGACTGTGTCTCACAGCCCTGAGCCTAGGCCTATTCTGTTAAAAATGCAGGTTAAGCTGGATGTGGTAATCTAAAATGGAAATAGAGGCCAAAAAACTTCGAGTTTAGGGCCAGCCTGGGCAATTTAGCAAAACTCTGTCTCAAAATAAAAACATTTTTTAAAAGGGCTGGGGATGTAATTCAGTTGTAGAGCTCTTGCCTGGCATGCTTGAGGCACTGGATTGGATTTCAAGTAACACACACACACACCACACACACACAAAATTACTCAAAAGAACCACATTTCACTATGCCATCAAGGACAGTGCTCATGCCTGGCACACCCACTTTTGCCAGTAAGTTCAATGTATGGTATTGAGTATCTGACGAGCTTTCAAAGAAAAGTAGTGTTTCAAAAAATGTAAGGCTGGGGCTGTAGCTCAGGTTCAAACCCCAGCACACAACCACCACCACCACCACCACCACCACCACCACCACCACACACACACATACAAATCTTAAAAAAGAGGAAGGTAAAAAAGAGGAAGTTAGCAAGGGTTGGAGGGGAGGCAGAACTGAAAAGGGAAGAGCCATCCCCTGCAACCCCAAGTCTGTCCATAATGTCCGTCCTGGGTGTTTCCTACGTCTCGGTGCCTCCTCACTGGGAAGAGATAAGCTGTCTGCCTCAAGGAGCTGTCTTGTCGCGGTGCCCCCTTCTCCTTCTTTACCGTGGTTCCTGACATACTATGACCCTGCGCCGCCCTTCCCCGCAGGTGAACGTGTACGGGTTCGGGGCCGACAGCCGGGGCAACTGGCATCACTACTGGGAGAATAACCGGTACGCGGGCGAATTCCGGAAGACGGGCGTACACGACGCGGACTTCGAAGCCCACATCATCGACATGCTGGCCAAAGCCAGCAAGATCGAGGTCTACCGAGGCAATTGAGCCGGGCCTTGCCGCCACCCTGCCTGCCCCGCCGCTGGGTGCCGAGGCGCGCTCCCTCTTTGGGCGTCAACCAGGCAATCAGGAACAACGCCAGGCCAAGTGTGGACCAATCATACTGCAGCCCAGCGAGTGCCTGCTGTCCTCCGCCAATCATGAGACTGGAGGGCCGGCCAAGGCCTGGCACCAATCAGCTCTGCAACTGGGCGGAATTTCTGTTTCTCCCAGCCAATCATGCGACTCAAGGAGAATTTCCGTCGCTGGGACCCGTCTCCTCCAATCAATGGCCTTCGGAGGCGGGCGGGCGGCCGCTCAATCTCCCATCCCTTCTGCTTTTGAATAAGGTTTTATTTTCCGCTTTTTAAGTAGAGGCTCCTTGGAGCTTCGATGGAGTACTGTTCTCAGGCGCGACCAGAGAAAGGCCTGTCGCTGACGGGCCTAGCTACCCCTGGGGCGCCGAGGAGGAAATGGCGGGAAGGGGCCGCAGGCCTGGGCGTGTCCGGGTCCCTGGGGACGTGGGGCGTCAGCCGAGGCTGGCTGGGGGTCAGGAGAGAGTGTGCCTCACCCCGGGGGAAAAAGCTGTGTCCCCAAATCCGAGAGCATTTTAGACTGCACATGTCCTTTTTCCATCAGGCCCAGATGGGTGAGTGCAAACCCACCAAAGAAAATTCGGTCATGGTGAAAACCCAGCGGGCGCGTGGGGCCCTCCTCCACCTCCTCCCTCCCTGCCTCTGGCCGCCCTTTGCTATGTCCTCTGACTAGGGCATTTTGTGTCTCACCAGAAACTAGGAAATTGTATTCGCCCCTTGTCGGGGTGGACCTTGCCTACGGCTTAACTCCATAACAGAGATGTCAGGGACTGGATGGGGAACCAGGAAGCCCTGTCAGGTCACATGTAAGGTGCTTCTTTCTCACGCGTGCCCTCGCTTCTACTGTTCACCAACAACCTTTTTAGTGGCTCTCCTTAAGCCCCGGGCCTCCTCACCAGCCAACCTGTCGCTCTGGAAAAACATCAGAAAACTTGCCCTAGTATTGGGGCCCTGCTTGTCTCTCTGGGTCCACTTCCTCTCTCCCTTTCCCTCCCCGCACTCCCAACATGCCCAGGTCTTTGGCCTTGGGAGAGAGAACAGCCCGTGGGGAAGGAGGCTGGAGAGCCCAGCTGCCTGTGCATGCGCCTTCTTCTTTCACCTATCACCCCAAAGAGGAGCAGGAAGCAAGCCTCTTGCTTGGGGGTGGAATTTGCTTTGGGCTCATACTTTAGTTAACCTAAAGCTGCCGGATATGGCCACCCAAACAAGATTCCTTCACAATTCTAAGCAGACCTTGCAGACATCCCAGAGTGTCCCTGGGGAGTAGCGGACCTGCTGCTGTCCTCATGCCTCCCCACTGCCCGCACTTCTGGCCTGCTGCCTCCGGCCTCCTCACTCTAACCCACTTTCCTTTCCAGCTCTAGAAGGGCTAGGAAGCCAACAACCAGGGGTTACAACTAGAAATCTACTTACATGACTGGCCCCATCTCAAGTCCCTAGTAGTTGAAGCTATTGATGGTTTTCTCACCTTCAGGGTTGGGGATGTTTAGCAGGGAGAAAGGGCTTCTGTGAAGCCCTCACAGCATAGAAAGGATCCCTCTTCCCAAAAGTAACGTCAGGAATACCACCCTTTTCTTAGCGAGTGGACACAAACTAGCAGCCTCTGGCCATTGGTTCAGTTGCTTTAGTTGACTGGGGGACAGTCATCCATTGGAAAGAATGGAGGTTGGGACAGGGTAATGGGCATTGAACCTAAAAATTAATATATTAAGAACTTACATTGAGTCAGTTCCTTTGCAGGTCCAAAAGCAGGAGGCATAGAGAGGGTGTGGTGGGGCCAGGGCTGTGGTAGAATGCCTGTCAGGGTGCCCTCACCATTTGGGAGAGTCAAGGTACCAGCTGTTCTTGCAAGTCTCATTTCAGTGCTTCCTCAAGAGGCTGTTTTGAGTGTTGAGAAGAGGAAAAACAATGCAATTATGCCAAACAGTATTGAGCAGAATAATTTATTTTTTTGTTGTTTTTCTTTTGTTTAAATCATTAATCCTCATTTGGAAGAGGTAGGTCCCAGCACCCAGCCCAGATCTCCTTTTCTGCAATAGTTATTTAAACTTTTTTTTATTTCCTTCCCTTTCTCTTTCTGAATTAAAAAGAACCAAAAAAAAAAAAAAAAAAAACCTATAGTCATCTGTTCTGTATATGATCATAGGTTTATCTGGGAGTGAGGAGCTGTGACCAAATAATGACTAAGGATGTTGAAGAAGATATGAAGGGAAAGCAAAATGGCTCCCAGATATCCACCTCTTACATGTGAGCCTGGTTTCATGAACCACACTTTCAAGTCCCCAAGACACTTAAATCTGAGTGTTTTGGTTAAAAATGAACCCATTACCACCTCTTCAGTTTTCTCCAAAAGAGAAATCTGTTAGAATTCCTGGCAGGAACTTTCATAAATGCAGAGTATCCATGAGAGGCTCAGTGCATCTGGACATACCAAAGCTGGGCCATCTCCATCTCTCTGGGATGAATTCATTTCTCGGGGGTTTTCCTCCTTGCTCTGGCATGGCTCATCAATCTGTAGCCTGCTCTTCCCACCATACCACAGGGGCCTGCATTTCACTGCAGGTTCTACACAGAAGGGCGCACACAGCCTACCTGCCATTGGGAGAGCATCAGGAGGCAGAGTACCTCCCCCAGCCTAGAAGGTTGCTAAGGAAAAGATAAATGCTTAGATAAATTTCCACGTAATAACTGGGTAACCATTGGGAAAAGACAAAATTAGATCTATACTTTAAACCATTCACCAAAATAAATGTTAAGTGGATCATAGAACTAAATGTAAAAATCCCTAATAGTAGTAGCTTTTTGATGTATTCAGATTTTATATTTTCTATAACTTTGTAGTTTGTTTTTAGATAGATTTTTTTTTCATAATTTCTAGCTCCCCTTATTGTTAAAGATATTTTTTTCACCTATTTGTATATGTGTGTGTTCCCAACATTTTTGTTAAATATCTCATCTAAGGCTGTAATTATTCCTATTTTGAGTTTTTTATCTTCTTACCTTAGGTTGTGAGAAGTGTAATATTTCATCATCTACATAGCAGATGCCATTTTCTTCCTCAATTCCCTGGTCTCTAAAAGTTTTGGTTTTGTATTTCTCCATCTAGTTTATTTAACCCCCCTGTCATGATGAAGACTTTTAAAATTTGGAAATGAAAGACTGTCACTGGATCAATGGGAGGAGCTCCTTGGGAATTTTGCATACAATGGGGCCTGTCCATTGTGAGGACTAGTATTAGGGTGGCCAGAGGATCAGGCATTTCCTGGGGTTGAAGGTTATGGGTGTGCTGTGGCACCATCTAGAATGGATCTCAAGAGCAAGAAAAAGGGAACCTCAAGAACCACACTTGCCTCTTTACAGCTTCTGCCAAGTTCACATTTCCTTGGTGCCAAATAAGTCCCAAGGCTATACCTGTTTCTCAGGGGTTATGTGCTGTTCATCTGGAAGAGGTGCCATATTTGGGTAAGCAATCTACAATCTAAAACAGTAGGTAGGTCTTTGGAGAGAAGGTGTTAGCTTTATGGCCTGGGGTGGGGTGGGTAATACACACCTGCAGGTACGCTGGCTATATTCCAAAGGGAAGCAATTAAGTATTTTACCTGCAGCAGGAAGAGTAGCAGACTACCATTCAGCAGGCAAGGAGCTATCTCCTGTGATTTGTTCATTAAAATAAGAAAAGCATCATTCTATTAACTGAGGGGAAGGATAAAGTCCTAAAACTATATTTTCAAAAATCAAATTATTCTTTTTTGAATGTGAATTAAAAAGCAATGTTCCTTCTCATTCTTTCAGGAAAAAAAAAGAAAAAAACAAACAAACAAACAAACAAACAAAAAAACAGCTTCTGCAGTGAGTCTATGCCTGGGTAACAACCAACACACAAAAATGCAAGAGGATCCCTCTCTGCCCCCGAAGCTTGCTGAACCATTGGTATCAAGACCAGCATGGCCCTCAGGATACAGAATGAATACCTTTCCTGCTTCTGCTCCTGAGAATAATGCAGGCAGTTTCTGGCAGGATGGTTTCTCTACAGAAAAGAGCTTGTGAAGTAGAAAAAACATTTGGTAACTGCACTTGGAAGGGTCTGAGTGTCAGTGTCATCCTTTGCTGATTTTGCTTTTTTTTTAAAAAAAAATATATATTTATTTTTTACTTGTAAGTGGACACAATGCCTTTATTTCATTTTTATGTGGTGCTGAGGATTGAACCCAGTGAGTGCCTCATGTGAACTGGGTGAACACTCTACTACTGAGCCACAACTCCAGCCCTACCTTTTCTTTTTATACATTAAAATTGTAATGCATCTTCATTACAAAAATGACTCAAATAAATACATAAAGTAAGTAAGGTATGGGTGGACTCCTGAACAGGGGCAGGGGAAGTACTGTATACTGAGTCGATTCCAAGCAGGGGGGCTGCTCGGATTTGGCCTTCAGAGCAGTTAACTGACAGCCTAGTCCACTTCTGTACTGGGCCCAGCAAGTGTTCGGCTTCAGACCTGCCCACCACTTGGCATTTCTGCTCCATTGCTCATCCACAGAAACACTCAACTTGTTTTTGAGTCAGATGGTAGTTTTGTTTTTGCACTCTGTATACCACTGCTCTGTGGCTCAGAGCAGATCTGTTGCTCCACTGTCTGGCTTCCTGTCTTCTCCCCCCCGCCCCACTTTTTCCCATGTAGGCCTGGCCCCCATGACCACACCACTTCCCCTTGCCTCTCACTGTAACCTTGCTCCTCCCTCACCCCTTCTTGAAGTTCTCCCAGACGCCCAGCTGTGCTGTGCACTTGCATCCTCTCTCCTGCACTACATTCCCACAAGGCCCTCAGTCTTTCACAACCTCACACACATCCATTCCCACGGAGACCTTTTCTGTTCTTGTCCATTCACGCAGGGGCCATGACTCTGGCCATGCACCAACAGCAACAGCTTTGCCATACACTCACCCTCTATGGAACAAAAATCTCCCACAGCCAAACAGTGGACAAAACAATGACTTTTTTTTGGTACCAGGGATTGAGCACAGGAGCACTGAGTCACATCCCCAGTCCTACAATGAATTGTTTCTAAGACGAGTTCTCACTATGTTGCTCAGGCTGATCCCTGGAAGGGGATCAATCCTCCTGCCTTAGCCTTCAGAATAGCTGGGACTGCAACTCACACTACTTGTCTGCCTAAATTTACTTTTTGCATCCTGGGGATGGAACTGTGGGCTTTGCATATGCTAAGCAAGCACTCTACCACTAAGCTACTTTTTAAACTTTTTTGAGACAGGGTCTTGCTAAATTGCCCAGCTTGGCCTTAATTTGTAATCCTCCTGCCTCAGCTTCCTGAATAGCTGGGATTACAAGCTTGTGGCCACTGTGCCTGGTCCAGCTAATGACATTTTAAGGTCAACAAGAACTAAAAAAAATGTATTGCTCAACAATTGTCTCTACAGGAAATATGAGTAAATTTTTTATAGTATGAAGAAAATTTTTCTAGTCATGACATAAAATCCAAATTTCTTAAAAAATGGAAACATTTTTAAATTCTTTTTTTTTTTTTTTTAATATTTATTTTTCAGTTCTCAGCAGATACAACATCTTTGTATGTGGTGCTGAGGCTTAAACCCAGGCCGCACGCATGCCAGGCGAGCGTGCTACCGCTTGAGCCTCATCCCCAGCCCCCCAAAAATGGAATCTTAACATTGAAATTTTACTTTTGGACTGGGGATAGCTCAGTGGTAGAGCACTTGCCTAGCATGTACAGTGGGTTCCATCCCTACCACTTAAAAATAAACTTTTGTGTGGCATGTTTAAAAAAATGAACTTGTAAAGAAACACTAAGAAGGGGATGGGATTGTAACTCAGTGGTAGAGCAGTTGCTTATCATGTGTGAGGCACTGGGTTCGATTCTCAGCAACACATAAAAATAAATAAAATAAAGGTTCACCAACAACTAAAAAAAATTAACAAAACAACACTAAGAAAACATCCATCACTTAAGACAAAGTCTAATTGCCCCAACATGAACAGGGAGCTAAAACCCACTAAGGACTTATACCCCAATAGTAAAACAAGAATGGGCAGCTTCCAAAAAGAGAAAATAAAATTATCCAATAAACTATAAATTTGCCAAGGCTCAGTAAATTAAAAAAAAAAAAAAAAAAAAAAAGGCAATGACATTTTGCTACGCAGACTGGCATTTTAAAAATAAAGTTGGCAAGCAGGTAAGGGTAAATAAGTATTTTTGTATTACTGTAATAACAAATAGGAAAAAGCTTTTTGGCAGGAATAACTGGCAATGTATTAGGAATTTAAATATTTCTATTCTTTGACCCAGCAGTTCTTCTTCCAGGAATATATCCTAGAGCAATTCTTACCAGTGCTTCAAGACAAGGACAAAAGTATTCACTGTGGCACTGTGGGTAACCTTGCACACTGGAAACTTCCAGTGCCTATCATTGGAGCCACCAGGATATAAATGCCAGGACTGCTTACATGCTGGAGTGATGCCATTTTCCAGAGTGAATAAATGTATGCTAGATGGGTCAACATGTCTAAGACATGGTGACCAGTAAAAAATCAGACTGCATAATTGCACAAAGAGCACAATCATACTTCTACAAAAGAAAGTTGGATTGCTTTTGCATAGAAGGCAATATGACCCCCTACTGAAGGGCAGGGAGCACTTTCACATTATATATAGATGCACATATTTTTAATGAGCATATATTAGTCTAATAAGCAGAAAAATACAAATAACAAATCATGATTAGTAAAGCCTTTCTCATAATTACTTTAAAATTTCTTATAATGAATGATGCATATAATTTATCTGTCCTTATTCATACATATAATGTATGAATTAAGTACCCAAAAAAGTCCACTATTATGGATAACAGCATAATTAGAGTTTCACTTGGTCACAACTTCCTTTCCAAACTCTGCTCAGCTCCAGGCACCGCATGACACCCCATGGATAAGAACTGGCTAACTGGGCCAAGTCTCCTGGTGGCCACAACCAGGACCCACAGTATTTGGAGAAATGGAAAGGGGAAAGCAGGCCCAGATCCTCAAAGAATTTGACCACTCGTACCAAAACAATCTCTCTCACTGACTTCCATGCTTCTTCCCAAATCTCAAGTTCATAAAAGGAGCCATGGTGTTCATCAAGGAGGAAGAGGGAAGCTTCCAGTGCAGACAGACAGCAAAGGTAAAGCAACCAACAGGATGATACTTGAAGGTAGGAGAAACATTCACAACAAGTACAGGAGAGGGGCAGTGCAGAAGCCTCTGGCTTCACTCCACCCATGGTGTGGGACAACACTCATGTCTTGCCCTGCCTCTCCGGAGGACATCTACCTGTCATTTCTTCAGGGCTGTAGGCTGGTCCTAAGCCCCACTGCCAGAAAGACAGTAGGTAGGGAGGCCCTGGATAAGTGATTACCATCAGCAACCAGATTACTATAAAGATAGGGAAAATCATATTTTAAAAGGGGGGAATTTAGGACTATTTCCAAAATGCAAAATTTCAATTGTCTCCCATTATTTGCACACATTTTTGTCAAGTCCAAACATAATTTAAAATGAGGTAGGTAGCTTCTCTCCTCATGTCTTTGTCTTTGTGGTGACAGTTGAGGCCTGTGCCATGAAAGCACTCGTCTCCTGGGCAGGGGCAGCCCCAAGGGCGGGCACCAGTGGCTGGTAGAGATTCTCAGTTGGCTATTTTCTCAATCTCGTCCAAATCATCTGTGTCCAATCTTTCTATCTTCTTATCTAGGGGGGAAAAGAAAGATGTGAAGAGAGACCAAAATGGGATTGCTATGGAGACACAGCTGAAGTCACCCACAAGGACAGTGTGGCAGGAAAAGGGAAGACACAGGACCCTGTCCAAGATTGGGCCGCTCTTTGGGCCACTACAATGCTCCTTCCTCTTAACCCCAAAGGCTTCCAGAGCCTGAGCAGGGAGCTCTGACCAACATCCAAAAGCCCAGGCCCTTCAGCCTGGCCACAGGGGAATCATCATTAGAGCCCCTAAGCCCCCAGCGTTATGTATGTTCCTTGAGAACACCCATCCAGCCAATGGTAGAAGGGAAGGGAGGGAGCATGTATAGGGACAAAGGCCTCTCTCAGGGCCACAGGAAAACTTCCCCTTTCCCCACATCCACCACAAAGAGGGTGCCTGCAGGAGACCCTCTGGGGACTCACTAAAATGTTCCTGGATTCTGTTCAGGATGTTCATGCTGTGCTTGCTGTCAACCATGTTCACCGCCAGGCCTCTCTTGCCAAAGCGGCCAGTGCGCCCAATCCGGTGCAGGTAGGTCTCGTTATCTGGGTTCCCGTCCTTGTCCACAGGAAGATCGAAGTTGATGACGACAGACACTTGTTCAACATCAATGCCTGCACAAAGGAGGGACACAGAGGAGTCAGGGCCAAAGACATAGACAGCCATGCACCCACTCTGGTGGAGGGAGAGTCTGCAGCAGGTCACCTTTGGGGTGCAGGCACAAGAGAGGATACATATTGGCCTATGTACCAGAACCTTGCAGGTACTAAAACCATGAAACCACAAAGCAAGTCTTTGCTACACACGCAAGAGTCTGAAGACACAGCCACAGCCAAACACCTAGAGATGCCCTGGAAAGAGCTAACTCTGTTTTGAGTGTTTCCTTGTACCTAGGCATGACTGCTGGCTTCTATAAATTCCCATCACCCGAGGGAAATTCCATCTCTCCTGAAAAGGATTATCCCCACCAACCCCAGAGGGCTCCTAGAGACCATCCAAGTCTCCTGGATATAAGGACTTCTCTCGCTAACAGGGCTGGATGCCTGAGCCTAGGATTCCAGGACAGTCTCTGCTTACCACGAGCACACACATTGGTGGTCACCAGAACCTTCTCTTTGCCCTCTCGGAAGCGCTCAATCACAGCAGCCCTCTGCTCCACCATCATTTCTCCACTCAGCAGAGCCACCTGGTGGCCTTCTTTTGAGAGCTCTGCTGCCAACCAACTAGCTGTTTTGCGGGTCTGGAAGAAAAATTATTTGAGAAATGAAGGTACCTAAAGAGACTGTTTTTGATCTGGAAGACTCTACCTGAAGTTAAGGTTAAATTTCCTAAAACTGCCAACCTGATGTGGTACAGTAGGAAGTAACTATGTCACCTGAGTAGTAATTTTACAAAAACGTTTGTACTACAAAAATATTTTTATATAGATTTTCAGATTGACACAATCTTTATTTTTTTGTGTGGGCTGAGGATCGAACCCAGAGCCTCACACATGCAAGGAAAGCACTCTACCACTGAGCTACAATCTCAGCTCGATACTACTATAAAAATATTTAACTTGTATAGATCAAAAGGGAGAAAATCAGGCACAGAAGCCCATGTCTATAATCCCAGCTATTTAAGAGGCTGAGGCAGGAGGATCATAAGTTCAAGGCCAGCCTCAGCAATGTAGCAAGAGACTATCGCAAAAAATAAAAGGGCTGGGGATATAGCTCAATGGCAGAGTAGCTGGCTAGACCTTGGATTCAATCCCCAGCACTGCAAATAACCCCCCCCCCACAGAAAACAAAAGCCAACCCACCAAAACAACAAAAAACAAGAGGGAAAATCAAACAAATTATGATTATGAGCCTAGACTCTTAAAATGTCCATGTGATGAAAGGCATTCAGAAAGGTCAGGGGATGGTTCTGGATTAAGGGAGTCTCAAGAGAAATGACAATTAAATGTAAGCAATCCTGGGTTGAGTTATAGGTTTAATACAACAAAAAGCAATGAAGAACATTTCTGAAGAAGGTAGAATATGAACTGTATTTGAGAAAATGTTATTGTATCATTGTTAAAGGTATGAAGGTGGCACCGTGGTCAACTGGGAGAATATCTCGTTCTTAGTAAACATTTTGAGTATATGATGTCTATAACTAACTTTAAAATGATTCAGCAAAAAGAAAAAACAAACCCAGGTTCAGTGGCTAACATCTGTAATCCCAGCAATTTTGGAGGCGGAGGCAGAAAGATACCAAGCTGAAGGCCAGTGACTTAGAAGAGCCTGTCTCAAAATTAAAATAAAAATGAACAGGAGGCTGGGTATATAGCTCAGTTGGTGGAGTGCTTGCCTCGTGTGCACAAGGCCCTGGGTTCAATCCCCAGCACCACCAAAAAAAAAAAAAAAAAAAAAAAAAGGGATATAAAGACAGAGAAAAGTAGATGTTGACCACTGTGGGTTATGAAAGTACTTTTTAAATTTTTTCCACTTTTTTTTTTTTTCAAAATGTTTTAATCTGAAGTGGAGATGGGGAGATGTTTTACTGCTTAAAAAAAAAAAAAAAAAAAAAGCAAAGCTAATCAGAGTTACAGATCTTTCAGTAAGAGAATGACTTGTCTTAGTCTTATATTCTCATATCCATGGCATTTGTACCATTTTCTTTTTTCAAGGTAACAGGGATTAAACCCAGTGGTGCTTAACCACTGAGTCATATTTCCAGCTCTTTATTTTTTGAGATAGGGTCCCGCTACAACGTTCAGGGCCTCACTAAATTGCTAAGGCTGGTCTTGAACTTGCAATCCTCCTGTCTTTACCTCCCAAGTCACTGAGATTACAGGTGTATGCCACTGCACCCAGCCTCTAGTATCATCTTGAAGTGTTCTTCAGAGATCTTAAATATTTTTTTTAATATTTATTTTTAGTTATAGGTGGATACAATATATTCATTTTATTTTTATGTGGTGCTGAGGATCGAACCCAGTGCCTCTCGCATGGTAGGCGAGCGCTCTACCTCTGAGTCACAGCCCCAGGCCCCAGAAATCTTAAATACTTACTCCAAATTTGTTCATTTTGCGTTATGTGTGTGATTTATTCTTCCACTTTTCAAATGTTTCTTGTTTGCAGTTGGGAAACTGTGTATATTTTATAACCACCCATCTTGTTAAATTTCTAATTTTTTCATAAATATCAGCTTATTCTCACGTTTTCCAATAACATATCATGTACACATAAGATATACAGTACAGGGAGCTCTGTTTACCCTATGTATCTCAGAAACTGTCTCCTTATTTCTTCAAAAACTACTTCCTTTCTTGGCACACACTGGAACCTGCTCCTCCTCAGCACAGAGGTGCAGCTGTGCATTCTATTTGTGTAGCTTATTTTCCTAAAGAGGAAGTGGGCGGGGCAGCCCTGCAAGTGCTACTCACATGGCAGAAGATCATGGCTTGTGCGATGGTGATGGCCCCATACAAGTTGCACAAGGCCTGGAACTTCTCATCTCTGTTATTGCACAGGACATAATACTGCTTAATGGTGTCCAATGTCTCCTCTTCACGCTTCAGTTTGATAATGTTGGGGTCTGGGACCACTTTCTGGGCAAACTTCCACACAGAGTCTTCAAAGGTGGCAGAGAAAAGCAACATCTGGCAGTTCCTGGGTAGCATCCTGCAAGGTGAGACCCAGGCACTTTATACAGCATCCCTGGGATAGAGAGAAGAAGCAGGTCCAGGGTGGCATAGGGGTGGGTTAGGGTCCCAGATCTCCTTTCCCAACCCAGGCTGGGAGGATGGTCAGTGCTGACGTGAAAATGGCCCACCAAACAATAGCTTTTTCAAATATCAGAGTAAAAAATGCAACAGCAGGCTAGAGTTATGGCTCAGTAGTAGAGCACCTGCCTAACGTATGTGAGGCCCTGGGTTCGATCCTCAGCACCACATAAAAATAAATAAATAAAACAATAAATAATTTAAAAATAAATAAATAAAATTGTACACAATACAACTTAAAAAATATTAAAAAGAAAAAGAAAGAAAGAAAGAATGCAACAGAAGCAAGAGGGGCATCTGAATTTCCTCCTCACTCTAGTTCTTACCTCTGGATGCGGATGCTCTGATCTTGGTGGCCTTGAGTGGCTATCATCACGTCGGCCTCATCCAGAACAAATACCTTGATCCTCTTAGGGTCAATGAACCTGAGCTTGGAGCACCAGTCCAGGACAGTCCCAGGGGTACCAATGACAATCTGCTCACTGATCTTCTGACCCCTTTCCACTATGGAGATGAAATGTTTTCTGTGGGTATTTCTTTTTTTTTTTTTTTTTTAAATATTTATTTTTTAGCTTTAGGTGGACACAATATCTTTATTTTATTTTTATGTGGTGCTGAGGATAGAACCCAGCGCCCCATGCATGCAAGGCGAGCGCGCTACCATTTGGGCCATATCCCCAGTCCTTTCTGTGGGTATTTCATAGGCAAAGCCAGCTCTGGAAATCAAAGTCTTGCCTATCCTTCCAGGACTAGTAGAAAAAATTAATTTCAGATTTCAAAACACACCTGAGTGTTGTCTCAAATCTTAGTTTCTTCTACTGTGAAACGAGTAGAATGGCATTGTGATCATGATTAAATTCCATGCCATGGACCCTCAATAAATGTTCTACATTCTCCTATAACTTAACATCATACAATTCTCTTTATGATTACTCTTCTTCCTTTTCTATCATCCATTCACCAATAATTCACTTAATTCCTCCTTTATTGGTAGTTGTTACAAAATTTATTTGTCAACTGGCAAAATTTATTGCTCTATTCTCTGGTCTCTAGACATTCTATTTGTGTAGCTTATTTTCCTAAAATATGGAGCTCTTAAATTAACAAAATACTACATTATCCTAAACTATAGCTGGTTGGAATTGAAACTGTTACAATCATTTATCATATTTTCTAATTTATGTGCCCACTGACCAACACTTTCACTATTAGAAATTAATCCTGCAAGTACAGTTTATGTATGAAGTAACATGTGCAAGAATACACACAGGGGCTGGGGTTGTGGCTCAGCAGTAGAGCACTCATCTAGCACATGCAAGGCCATGGGTTTGATCCTCAGAACTACATAAAAATAAATAAAGGTATTGTGTCCAACTAAAACTAAAAAATAAATAAATAAACAGAAGACACACAAAACATGATGAGTAAGATAAGATACACCCAATGTATGACACCAATGATACTTAGGAACTGAGATGAAATAATCTCCAAAACATATTATTAAAAGTGAAAAAAGCCAGGTGTGAAGCACTTGCCTTTGGTCCCAGCTACTTGGAAGGCTGAGGCAGGAGGATCAAAGCCAGCCTTAGCAAGTTAGCAAGACCCTGTCTCAAAATAAAATAAAAGGGAAGGGGGATGTAGTTCAGTAGTAGAACACCCATGGGTTCAATCCCCATTACCACAAAAAAAAAAAATTTTTTTTTTAAATTAGCTGGGTATGGTGGTACATGCCTGTAATCCCAGCTACCCAGGTCTCTGAGAAGGAGAATCATATGTTTGAAGCCAGCCTGGGCAACAGAGTGAGACTGTCTCAAAAAGAAAAACAAGAGCCAGGATAGCAAGTTCAAAGCCAGCCTCAACAATAGCGAGGTGCTTATTAGCAACTCAGTGAGAGCCGATCTCTAAATAAAATACAAACTAGGGCTGGGTGGCTCAGGGGTTGGGTACCCCTGAGTTTAAGCCCCAGTAAAAAAAAAGAAAAAAGAAAAAAAGGGCTGGGCGTGCAGCTCAGTGGTAGAGCAGCCCTGGGCTTAATTTCCTAGCACTACAAAAATAAATAGATAAATAAATTTAAAAACAAATACATGAGCAAATATTAGAAGATTTGCTAAAAAATGTAAAATAAAATGTCAGGGCTGGGGTTGTGGCTCAGCGGTAGAGCACTCACCTAGCATGTGCAAGGACCCCGGGTTCGATCCTCAGCACCATATAAAAATAAATAAAATAAAGATATTGTGTCCAATCAACTACAACTAAAAATAAATATAAATATTAAAAAAAGAATGTCATTCTTATTAATTTTGTATTGGAAATATACCTCTTATAGTGCTGGGGTTCTGGCTCAGTGGTAGAGCACTTGCCTAGCATGTGTGGGGCACTGGGTTTGATGCTCAGTACTGCATATGAATAAATAAAATAAAGGTCCACTGACAACTAAAAAGTATTTAAGAAAAAATTATTTACATTATATGTAGTGAGTTTGTTGCTGTTATTTTTAATTTAATAAGTACTTCTAAAGTTTCTCAGTTTTAGCTTCTACTATGGTTAATAGTAATAAATATAACCTACAAAAAATAAAAAATGCTTTCCTCAATAATATTGAATCTAAGAGAATACTAAACCAAAAAACTTGAGAACTGCTGCTCTATATAAGCAATTATAAACTGCTGGGGACAAGGGAATGTCTCTCTTTTCAATTTTTGTTTTCTGTTTTTTTAATTTTTATTTTTTAATACATATATATTTTTTTAGTTGTTGATGGGCCTTTATTTATTAATTTATATGTGGTGCTGAGAATCGAATCTAGTGCCTCACACATGCTAGGCAAGCGCTCTACCACTGAGCCACAACCTCAGCCCCATGTTTTTTTTATTTTTGGTACTGGGAATTGATCTGGAGGTGCTAAACCATGAGCCACATCCTCAGCTCTTTTTTATTTTATATTTTGAGGCTGGCTTTGAATTTGTGATCCTCCTGCCTCAGCCTCCCCAATTGCTGGGGATTTTGTAATGCCAAACTATTTCCTAAAACGATTATACCAATGTATATTCCCTTCCAGGAGTGTGCGTGCACTTCAGTTCTGTCTTCACGAATATTTAGTATTATCAGATACTTTAATTTTTTCTCAGCTTAGAGGGGCATAACGTTTCCATTTCTTTGTTTCCCAGAAGCCCAATTAGGCTCATCATCTTTTCATGTCTATTAGACATCTGAATTCCTTTTTGTGCAGTGGCTGTTCAATTGGGCCTCTTCTGTCCATTTTCCTAGTAGATAGATTGTTTTCTTATTGATTTGTAGAAGTTCTACATATTCTGATACTTTCTTTTCTTATTTTATTTATTTATTTAGTGGACATATTATCTTTATTTTACATGTATGTGGTGCTGAGGATCGAACCCAGTGCCTCGTGCATGCTAGGCAAGCACTCTACCACTGAGCCACAACCCCATCCCCTATTCTGTTACTTTCTAATGACCCATTTCCTAAGGAATCTTTCAAATCCTCCCATGCTCCCCTCTTCACTTTAACCCATACTTTCTACAGCACACATAGAAGAATTAAAGGAGGGATTTCTGATTTGAGCATGAATGTATTAACTATACATGCTCTCAGTTTCTTCTTATTAGGGCTGATTCATATAGTTAATGGAAGGGATCTGACCCCAACCTACCATCCCCAGTCCTGCTAATTCAATACCTCTTTACTAGGTAGACCCAGAACTATGGATGCCAAACTCAAAATTCCATCTTCTCAATGAAGAACTGAAGACTCTAGAAACTTCATGAGCTTTTGTTTAACAACTTAAAATTTTTTTAAAACTAGAGAGGAGGAACAGGGATGTAGCTCAATGGTACAGCACTTGCCTAGCATGTGCAAGGCCCTAGGTTTGATCCCCAGGACTGAGGCAGGGGATTGGAAAGTACAGCTTACACATCAGCAAGTATTTAAACAGACACAGTAAAAGCACTAGGGTGAGACTGATCTAAAAAGCTGAATAGGAGCTGGAGATGTGGCTCAGGGGTAGAACACATGCCTGGCATGAGCAAGGCCCTGTTTTTTTTTTTTTTTTTTCTTTTGTTGTTGTTGTTTTAATATTTATTTTTAGTTATAGTTGGAAACAATACTTTTATTTTGTTTACTTATTTTTATGTGGTGCTGAGAATCGAACCCAGGGCCTCACACGTGCTAGGTGAGTGTGCTGCTGTTGCTGCTGAGCCACAACCCCAGCCCAAGGCCCTGGTTTTGATCTCTGGTGCAAAAAGAAAAGAAAGAAAAAAAAATTCTTTGTACCCTCAAAAGCTGAATATGTTCTCAGCTTCAAAATCCAAATATGCAGCTACCTTCTCCCACTGCTCACTGTTTGGATCTCATCCCCCATACTCACATTTATTGCCTCGAACAGCATAAGCAAGCTTTAGTTCTGGATGAAATTTGCCCATCTGCTCAATCACTTTTCCTGTTTGAAGTGCCAATTCATATGTAGGGGAGAGGCACAGACACTGACAGAAAAATCATACAGGATGAGTTTAGTAACAGAAAATAGGTTCTAACACAAGTATGTAGTTATTATGACTTGAACAATGCAGGGAGTCACAACCTCCCACTTTCCAATAGTGGACTTAAGTCTTCAGTAGGGAGCCCTAGCTTGATGGGATCCCTGGCATGGTGGAGGCCTTTGTAAGACGCTGCTTTCAAATGAATTCTACTAGGTTGAGGCCTGGTGTGTTAATCCGTTCTGCCTGAGCCATGGCCTAGGCTGTCAGTAAAGGTCAGGGTTCTCATTAATCCTCCCATCAAATGGCTCCTTCCCAGGGCAGGCAAGCCCCCACTCCCAGGCTTCCAAGCCCTCACCTGAGGGTATCTGTCTGCTGGTTCTACTCTGCTAAGCATAGCCAGGACAAAGGCAGCTGTTTTTCCAGTGCCAGACTGAGACTGGGCAATCAGGTTCTGTGGACTGGATTGACAAAGAGCAAAAAAGAAATAAATATTGGTTGAACATAATAAAATATCAAAATGTTCTTTCTGGGTAGAAGGAATATTTCCCTCTTTATGCTTCTCTGTATTATCTAGATCTTCTGCATTGAATGCAAATTACTTGAATATATTTTTATGTTATTTAAAAATTTAAATAGTCAAGGAAATAATGATTGTTTTAGATGGGTTCACACACACACACGCAAATCCTCATTCTTGACTCTAGCATAACTAAAGTACCCTAGTTTTATATCCCAAGGGCTCCAGGGAAATCAAAAGTACAGAGCAGATCTGTGCCAGACAAATCCCCATTTTCTGCTGAGCCATAATGTGTCTTGGATCTTGGCTCCTCCTGCATTCTGCACTTTCCCTTTTCACATCTTGTTATTTTTTTGGGGGGCGGGGGTTGGGTGGATAGTGCAGCACTGAGGATAAACCAGGGCCTTCCACATACTAGGCAAGCACTTTTTTTTTTTAAATATTCATTTTTTAGTTATAGGCGGACACAATATCTTTATTTTATTTTTACATGGTGCTGAGGATCGGACCCAGTGCCTCACACATGGTAGGTGAGCCCTCTACAGCTGAGCCACAACCCTAGCCCTAGACAAGCACTCTTAACATTGAGCTCATTCACAGTCCTTTCATTTAAATTTTACTGAGACAGAACCTCACTAAATTGTCCTACCTGGCCTCAAACTTTCAATCCTCCTTCCTCAGCCTTTCAAGTCATTGGGATTATAAATATGCCTGTCTATTCTTTCTTAATGGGGGTGGGGGAAAGCAACTTAATGAAGTCTTAAACAACATAGCATAACCTTGTTTCAAAATAAAAAATAAGGGGCTGGGGTTATAGCTCAGTGGTAGAGCACTTTCCTAGCACGTGATGAAGCACTGGGTTCAATCCTCAGCACCATATAAAAGTAAATAAATAAAATAGCTGGGCGCAGTGGTGCACGCCTGTAATCCCAGCAGCTTGGGAGGCTGAGACAGGAGAACTTTGAGTTCAAAGCCAGCTTCAGCAACGGCAAGGTGCTAAGCAACTCAGTGAGACCCTGTCTCTAAATAAAATACAAAATAGGGCTGGGGATGTGGCTCAGTGGTCAAGTGCCCGAGTTCAATCCCCGATACCTCCCCACCCCCCCAAAAGTAAATAAATAAAATAAAAGTATTGTGTTCATCTATAACTAAAACATTATTTTTAAATAAATAAAAGAGCTGGAGATGTGGCTCAGTGTAAAATACCCCTGGGTTCAATCCCCAGTACCCACTCACCCCAAGAACAATCAAAGAAAGAAAAAAAAAAAAAAACTAAAATGTTCAGCTATAATGTTGCTGCATAAAGTATAACACCATTTAAACTTTAATAATGTGCAAACTATTCCTCAGAGTTTAGCGACATATACATATCTAGTGAAAGTATAAAGAAACCTGAGGGATAATGATGCACTTCAGGATGGAGCTCACTTTGGAGGGGACGGGAGAGGACATGAAGGGACAATTAAGACAGGAGCACTGACTATCAACTGGAGTCTTCTTTTTTTTTTTTTTTTAAATAAACATCTTTATTTTTATTTATTATTTTCTTATGTGATGCTGAGGATCAAACCCAGAGCCTCCCATGTGCAAGGCAAGCACTCTGCCACTGAGCTTCAACCCCAGCCCTGGAGCCTTGTTTTATTACTTGGCAAGGTAAGGCTATTTAGTAGGATAAGGCTCTTTGTACTCTAGCTAATTCAATTTTTAAAAACCCAAGTTTAGCTGGGCATGGTGGCACATATCTGTAATCCCAGCAACTCAGGAGGCTGAGGCAAAAGAATCACAAGTTCAAGGTCAGCCTCAGCAAATTAGAAAGATCCTGTCTCAAAATAAAAAATTTTAAAAAACAGCTGGGGGTATAGCTTAGAGGTAGAGCATCTCTGGGTTCAATTCCCTGTAACAACAACCACTATTTCCCCAAATTTTAAAATAATGCACTCTTAGTTTTTAGTGCTAAACGGGAAAGACAGGAACTATGCCTAAATCCATGTTCTCGGTACTTGCCCAAGCTCTTTTCCAGAAGAAACATGTTAGCCCAAACTACCAATTTTGTACTCAGATAATAAAAGCTAAATTTAATTTCAGTTAAATCAGATTGGGAAGAGGGGTCTTGGGTCTGCACTCACGGTTCAGCAAGCATCATGGGTAACGCATTCTCTTGTATCTTGGATGGTCGATTGAAGCCCATGGCATAGACTCCCTGGAGAAGCTGTGGCTTCCTAGGAGAAAAAGCAAAGACAAGATGGGTTTCAAATAGTTGCAACTAGTTTAAAGGCCTTTAATCTTACCTTTTCCTACATCTAGCAAGGAATGATGAATGATGCCTTTAAAAATACTATTTAAAGTCAACTCAAACCACCATCTTTACCTACTAAGATATATATATACATATATATATGAATATATATATATGTGTGTGTGTGTGTGTGTGTATTTTTTTAAAAAATATTTTTCAGTTGCCAATGGATTTTTTACTTTTTTTATTTATATGTGGTGCTGAGGATCGAACCCAGAGCCTCACACATGCTAGGCAAGCACTCTACTACTGAGCCACAACCCCAGTCCAATACATTTTTTTTAATTTGTTCTAACCTTACTAAATTTTAATCTGCAACTACTATACAATTCATAAAATAAAGACTGGTTTCCTTTTTGGAGAAATTCATGCTTTTAGCAGACCCACAAATCGGCTGGTCTTGGATGACAAGTGTTCCCTGCGTACAGCAGAGCAGTATTTACTAATTCATAGCATAATAAATTATAAAAGAAATATCTAAAAATAAATAGTTCTTGCAATACTGCTAAGATATAGAAATCTTCTTAGGGAATGGATTTCAGTTTTTATTTCTTGGTGCACATGTTAAAACTTGAGCCTCAAAGGCTGGGGATATAGCTCACTGGTAGGGTGCTTGCTCAGCAAGTGTGAGGCCCTGGGTTCAATCCCCACCACTACACAAAAATTTAAAATTGAATCACAGTCCTTTTGTGTTCCACACTCCTTCTAAAGCCAGCTCTGCAAATACACTAGACAACCAAGAGGTAAGAATATTGTTTAAGCCAGTTTCTAATAGCTAATGTAGAATAGATGACTTTAATTATGTTTAATCAAAGTAAAAAATAAAAAAGCACCAAATTCTTATATAAGTAGCTGCACAAAAGAATATCAATTAAACTACCCTCACATTCCATTTACAATGAGCTCTCTGTTATCTCTAAACTGACAGGACATTTGACAAAAAACACACCAGATTGTTTCTGAAGAAAAGCCAAACTGCATCAAGACTTCTGTTTTCGAAGCCTTCACTGGAGGCTAACAGGCTCTCTAAAAGGCAAATGCTGCCACATGTTTCTCAGATATGCAGAACTTTAAAAAACAAAAACAAAAACAAAAAACAATGCTTGGTATTTTTTGTTGGGAAAATAAAGCAGCTTCTTATTTAGTTATCAAGGAAAAAGTCATACCTAATTGGGATTCATATAATCTGATAGCTTTCACTGGATTATTATTTTTCTTTTATTTTGCAGATTATTTCAAATCTTTTAAATAAACAGCCCAAATGCTGGGAATGGTGCCACACATCTGTAATCCCAGGAACTCAGGAGGCTGAGGCAGGAGGATCACAAAGTTGGAGGCAAGTCTCAGCAACTTATCAGGGACCTAAGTAAATCATTAGTGAGACCCTGTCTCAAAAAATTAAAAAGGCTAGGGATGTAGCTCAGTGGTAAAGCCCCCATGCGTTCAATCCCAAGTACCAAGACAAAACAACGGCCCCAAGGACATTAGGTGATCTACTTCCTGTTCTTTGCTTCTTCCGACTTCCAACAATTGAATTAGAAAGAACTTGCCTTTTTTGGTACTGGGGATTGAATTCAGGAGTGCTTTACTACTGAGCTACATCTCCAGCTGAGGGAAGCCATTCTCCTACGTGATTTGAGTTACCTCCCTGGCTGGGTGAGAGGTGCTTAGACACTGTGTCAGAGCCGTCCCCATCCTGTCTCAGGTGCAAGGGCTTGTCTGTGTGGGGGTGTGCCTGACCACTGACCTGAAGACCAATCACTGACCCTGACCTTGGAATGCTGCCCCCCTCGACCTTCATTGGATGGAATTTTCCCTTGAATTTTTTGTTCCCCAATAAAAACTCACTCCCTGGCGTGTTCCCTCTCTCTCGCTGGCCTCTTGTGTTAACCTCGCTATCACATAAGGTGGCTGAAGGCAGGAGCTAGGAGGAGCCGTCTCTAAGCTGGGCAAATAAGGTAACGAAAGTTATGTCTCTTTAATTTTAAAACTCACTAGTTAATTTTTATGCTTTCGAACCTCTATTATGAAGCTAGTGTGCTGGTCGCATGGCTGATCCAGCCCTTTTTAAATTTTGAGACAAGGTCTCACGAACTTGCTGAGGCTAGGAAAAGTTTATTTCTTGAAAACCTTAAAAGTTACACTTTAAAAAAAAAAACACGTTCTTCACAATTACTTTGTGTTATGATCTAGATCTGAAATGTCCCGAGTCTTGTATTTTGAAAGCTTGGTCTCAAATGCAGCAAAGTCCAGGGATAGGGCTATTTTAAGAAACTGTTGAATCAAGAGGGCTCTAACCTCATCATCAGGGGATTAGCACATTTGATGGATTAACTATGTGAACGAACTATTGGGAGGTGATGGAAACTGTTGGCAGGTGGGACGTGATGGGAAGGAGTAACTCACTGAGGGGCATGTCCTTGGGAAATATATTTTATCAGTGATTCCTTCCATTCTCCCCTTCTCTCTGCTTCCTGGCTGCCCTGAGCTGAGCAGGTTTCCTCTCCACACCCTTTTACCATGAGGCTCTGTCTTACCTCAGGCCCAAAGCAATGAAGCCAGCCAAACACGGACTAAAATCTCTGAAAATGTAAGCCAAAATAAAATTTTCTTCCTCTAGGTTATTTTTCTCAGATATTTGTCACAGTGACAAAAAACAGACTAACACATTTCACTAACAACTAGTTAGCTCTTATTTTCAATGTATCTTACTCAGTGGTATTAGGCAGCAGGAATTTAGCCTCTATTTGCCCAGAGGGGCACACTAGATTTTTCTAAACAAAGGCAAATAATCCATTTATTCCACCACATTCTTATTCACTAGCTATTTTCTGTCTATCATTTGGATCCTGGCAGACAGCAAGAATGGTAGGTATGTGATGTACTCCTCGAAAAAACCTGCACAGCGGCATATACATGAAGCAATCATCCATAAATACCATTCTACTAATTTACTGAAGAAAACAAAGCATATGGAATGACTCTCATAATTCTCTACCTTTTTTTTTTAAAGATAGAGGGAGAGAGAGAGAATTTTAATATATATATATATTTTTTTTTCTTTTTTTTTTTTTTTTTTTTTTTTAGTTTTCGGCGGACACAACATCTTTGTTTGTATGTGGTGCTGAGGATTGAACTCGGGCCACACACATGCCAGGCAAGCGCGCTACTGCTTGAGCCACATCCCAGCCCTAATTCTCTACCTTTTAAAATAATGATATTAAAAGGCTTTCTTAGCACAACAGGAAGAGGCTACCTTAAGGCTTGATTCTGGGTTTTTCTTAAAATTTAGAAACAATAAAATTTGCTTTCCACTCTAATACTGAGAATCCAGGCTCTTTTCACAGACTTTCTATACACAGATAAACTGTTCTTAAGACTGTATACCCTACAATCTAACAAAAGGGCTTACCTAATAAGAAATGTTCCTGATATCCAGAAATCACCTGTCAGCCAATATTTTATTGAAAGTTCTAAGAGCATAAAAGAAAAGAGACTTTCAGCTATGATGAATAAATCTGTGGCATTTAAAATCTCTACCAAGAAAGTCAGGCCCAGAGGTGCACACCTTTAACACCAGTTTCCCAGGAGGCTGAGATGGGAAGCTCCCTTGAGCCCAGGAGTTGGAGACCAGCCTGGGCCACAAAGAGAGAAAGAGTCTCAAAAAAAATCTCAACCAAGAGAACTGGATACCAAGAAAGGGGTGGGAGACCATCACTGTAAACTTGTTCATTCGTTTTCATTTCTGAATTGTGCGTTATTACCTACTCAGAGAAGTAAATACATTAAAAAATTTAAAGCAAATTGAAAAGTAAAATCAACACAAGAATTTCTTAGGTCCTAGTTTTATAGGGGTGTAGTTGGGAAGAAAAAGTTGTTCAAAGCCATGGATACTCACAGTCGAAGCTCTTCAAAAGACTTCACTGAGTAGAGCGGGGAGTTCGGATCCCGCTGCAGGACTTCCACTTGGTTAGTGTTATCCACAAGGTTGCTTCGGATCAGCTTGTTGAGTAAAGACTGGGCAGCTCTGTCCTCTGTCAGGAAGAAACTAGCAGATTTTCTCCATACTCACCAGGCAAACTCCACCCTTGTAAGAGCCCACTCTTCCCCTCTGCACCAGCACCTGGGCAACCAAGCATGGCTGGAGAAAAACATGATCACACTGACAAGCCTCCTTTTTTTTTGTTTTTAGTACTAGGGATTGAACACAAAGGCACTTAATCACTGAGCCACATCCCCAGTCCCTTTTTTATTCTGAGACAAGGTCTCGCTAAGTTGTTTAGGGTCTTGCTAAATTGCTAAGCCTGGCTTTGAACTTGTGTTCTTCCTGTCTCAGCCTCTTGAGTTGCTGGATCACAGGTGTGCAACACCATGCTCCGCTTTTCCCTTTAAATTCTTCACCACTAGATTCAAATGGGCTGAGTTGCCCAGCAAGTCTTTGTCTTCATAGTCCACTTGTTCATCCTTCTTCTCAAACTTCCAGCTATAACTCCTCTTTTCTCAACTTTTTAACTTCTCCACATTCCCATTCATGACCACAACTACACATCTACCCATATCTACAAAACTATCCTCCACCTCCCATCTAGTACCTAGATAAACAGCTTGTGCTCTTAAGGCTAAGCCTCTGCTTATCTGAAAGTTCTCATTCTTTCCTGCCCACAAGGGTATGTCTCCTCATTTTCTCATGCATTTCACTTTCCCCCTTTACCGGACCATTCCTAGGAGCATGTGAGCCTGTTTTAACATCTGTGTTCATAAATGTGTTTCTTCCTTTACCTCACAATCCCCATTCTGCTACTGTTAAGAGTTCACTACTCCAGTTTCTGAAACATTCCATAAAAGAGCTGTCTATATTCATTTTGCTTTCTTTCCCTCCTTTCTATTGTACACTGAATGAGCTTTTTCTTTTTTTTAAAACTCGACATTTGACCTCAATAGTCCTTGGAAAGCTCAACAATGATTTCCACACCACAAAATCAGTTTAATAGTCAATTTCTAGTTTCTCTTTTTTGAGACAGCATCTCACCATATGGCCCAGGCTGTCCTCAAACTCCCAGGCTCAAGTGATCCTTCTGTCTCAGCCTCCCTAGTAGCTGGGACTATAGAAAAGTACTACCACAGCCAGCTCCAGTTCTTCTCTTAATCAACTTTTTACCCATAGCTGACACCCTACTTTTGTAATACTTCCTCTGGCTTCTAGGACATCATGCTCTTGATTTTCACTCTATCTCACTGACTGTTCCTTCTCAATCTCCTTTGCTGAATCTTCCTCTTCAACTTGATCTCATAACTCAGCCTCTGGGTCCAGGAAGGCAAGCGCCAGGTCATATTCCATCTCTTGCCATGGGGCTTCAAAAAGTAGTTACCTTTCTCTTCTTCATCTGTCTTCTCTGCAGTGGTACTGGTTTTGATAACACCTACACAAGAAAACACATGTTACTAAACAGGCAAATATTAAACTTAAAAGGTGGGACAATAGCTGGGCAAAGTGGCACACACCTATAATCCCCAGTGGCTAGGGAGGCTAAGAAAGGAAGATCACAAGTTCAAAGCCAGCCTCAGCAACGGCTGGGCGCTAAACAACTCAGTGAGACCTGTCTCTAAATTAAATAAAATACAAAATAGGGCTGGGGATGTGGCTCAGTGGTTGAGAGTCCGAGTTTAATCCCCGGTACCCCATCCCCTGCCAAAAAAAAAAAGTAGGACAACAGAAACACTAAAACTTATTTAAGTGACCCAAATATAAATAGTTGGCATTTCTTTATGTTTAATGGATTTTATATCTAGCAATTCTTTAAGTGTATAGAAATTCAAGCTAACTTAGTATATCACTTCTGAATTATCCTAAGTTAAAATACAGCATTATGTTAGCAAACACAATCCAACAATTTTTACCTTTTAGACTGCAAAATTCTAAAAGTTTGGGGCTGGGGATGTGGCTCAGGTGGTAGCATGCGCATCTGGCATGTGAGGCACTGGGTTTGATCCTCAGTACCACATAAAAATAAAGATATTGTGTCCACCTAAAACTATAAAATAAATTTAAAAAAAAATTCTAAGTTTGATTAAACACCATGATGGTGACAGGAGAAAAAAAGGAGAATTTATATTTGTATTTGCTTTGCTCAAAAAACTAATGAAGACTACTGAAAATCCAGGAACAGTGGTTACTTATGGGATGGTATATGTTATAGGTACAATTGTGTCCTCTTAAAATTCATATGTTCAGGTCCTAACCCCTAGTGCCTCATAATGTGAACTTATTTGGAGATGGGGGTCACTGAGAATAAAAAAATTTAAGCTAAGATCAGAGTGTGCCCTGCTCCTATAAGAATGAGTCCTTATAAAAGAGAAACTTGGGGATATAGCTCAGTGACAGAGCACTTGCTGAGCCTGCTTGTGGCCCTGGATTCAATCTTCAGCACTGCCAAAAGGGGAAAAATACGAGGGGGGATGGCACTTGGACATCAGACACAAAGAGAATGCCAGGTAAAGATAAAAGGAGAGATGGGGGTGATGCTGGAACATCAAAGACTACAAGCACACCACAAGAATGCTGGGGAGAGGCAACAGAATAGAGTCTTCCTCATAATCCTCAGAGGAGACCAACTCTGCTGATACCTTGATATTGGAATTCCAGCTTCCCAAACTGTGAGACAATAAACTGCTGTGGTTTAAGCCACCCAGCTCTGTGATACCTTGTTAGAGCAGGCCCAGCAAATAGACACACGTGGCAGTAGGAACAGGGTAAACATTGGAGCAGCATGGGAAGGAAGCCTTGTATATTTTTATATATTTTGAGTTTTAAACCTAGACATACTTTCAAAAGTTAAAAACTGATATATTCCCCTTTAGTAATGAATTCTAATTTAGGACTCTCAATTCCAGCTCCAGCATTTGCCAAATATTACACCGAAGAAAAGAGTCATGGCTTGCTGCAGCTGTGAGTGCAAAGCAGACACACCCGTGTCACTTGTACCTAGCCTGTGGTTTCTAGTGACTCACCATTGGTATCTGGTTTGACCTTCTCTTCCTTAATCTGCAAACTGCTCATCTGAATAGGAATAAAAAGAAACAGAGTAAGCAAATAACCTAAGCAAAGAAAGGCCTCTGAGCAAAACAGAAGCTCCCTATTGAAAGTCTGACAAGAACTACTGCAAAACTATATTCAGAGAGCTGATCTGTTCTGCTCAAAGCAGAAGTGCTAAAAGCATGAGCAAAAATGTTTCCTGTATCTTCAACAACCTAAGAAAAGGAATGATAGCTGGGCATGGTAGTGCATGCAAATATTCCTAGAAACTTGTGAGGCTGAGGCTGGAGGATCATTAGTACAAGGCCAACCTGGGTAACTTAGTGAGACCCTGGCTCAAAATAAAAAATAAAAGGGCTGGTGATGTAGGTCGGTGGTAGAACACTTGCCTAGCACGCATGAGTGTCTGGGTCCATTCCCCAGGACCGCCATAAAGAATACAAATAGAAAGGAAAAGGAAAGAAAAAAATTAAAAAGAAAACCTTAAGCCCTGAGTCTACAACGGGCATGCATGACAACACTTCATCAGTGTTGTTACTATTTGTTGCTGGAGGAATTAAGCACATCCTACAGACTTCACTGGCAGAGCACTCTTAGTACCTGATTTCCTCTGAACTTTGCCTCCGGAACCTTTTCCTTTTGCTAATTTTGCTTTCTATCTTTTCACTGTAATAAATCATAGCAGTGAGCACAAGTATATACTGAGCATAAGTATATACTCTATGAGTCATCCTAACAAGTCATCAAACCTGTAAACTTCAAGAAAGTCTTAAGAGATGTTTACCAAGATGTTGCCTTTTCTCAAATTCAGAACATCCAAATATGAATTCACCACTCTCCATATCAAAATTATCCTTCCTCCTACTTCCCCATTCCTGTTACTAGCACTTGATTAACGATGCCTACAGATCCAGCTTGAACATACTAAGCTTTGGTATTATTTCCCTTCTCTTTTTTTTTTCCTATTATGTTAGCATATCCTGCTTAGCTCACCTCCACGGTATTTCTTGATCCCATCACCTCATCTTCATTTCCATTGCTCAACATATGCCCTCTACTTCTAAGATATCAGAATAACTTCCCCACTGATCTCCTTTCCTCTACACATCATTCCTTCTACCACATTCTGTTCCCTGTAATCCAATATATCTCGCCAACCCTCAGATATAATTTGTCAATATCCCTTTTGTAAAACATCCCCACATCTACCAAATAAAGCTTTTTTTCCTCTTCAAATTCTTCATTAAGGTCCAAGTAAGACCCTCTGCAATATTTTCTATACTGCCCCTACCCCAATCTACAGCAAAAATGAGTCTGATTCTTGTTCTGTAGGGGAGTCCAACACTTTGGTGCATTTTCTCCTCCTAAAATGCCCGCCCCCTTTGGTACCAGGGATTGAAACCAGGGGCACTTAACCACCAAGCCACATCTCCAGTCCTTTTTTATGTTTTATTAGAGACAGGGTTTTCACTGAGTTGCTTGGGGCCTCGCTAAGTTGCTGAGACTGGCTTTGAACTCATGATCCTCCTGCCTCAGCCTCCTGAGTCACTGGGATCATAGGTGTGCGATACTGTGCCCAACCTAAAATGCCTTTTACCTCCACCTTTGTCAAATCTGATTTATTTTCTAATATCTAGCTCACCAAATCATACCTGGTTTTCCTACTCGTAATGCCCTCTTACTGCTCAGAGCTCATTTATCATATTAACCTTGGCACTTTCACATCATTTCCCTCATTCTAGACGATGAAGATGCTTCCTATACTCCACTGGGCTTACTCCATTTCAAATACCTGCTGATAAACTGATAATCCTTCCACAACAATAAAAGTGGCTGGAGAAAAAACATGCAATTTAAACATTAAAAAGTTATATATGGCTTTTCAGGTGTGCCTACAATCCCAGCAACTCAGGGGACTCAGGCAGAAGGACAACAAGTTCAAGGCCAGCCTCAGTACCTTAGCAAGGCCCTAAGCAACTTAGCTTGACCCTATCTCAAACAAACAAATAAATAAATATAAAAAAGGATGGTAGATGTGGCACAGTGGTTAAGCACCCCTGGTACTACTACTATTAATAGTAAATAAAAATTTTAAAAGGCTGAGGATGGGCCAGGTGCTGTGGGGCATGTCTGTAATCCCAAGAACTCAGGCGGCTGAGGCAAAAGATCCTGAGTTCAAAGTAAGCCTCAGAAATTTAGCAAGGCCCTAAACAATTCAGCAAGACCCTGTCTCTAAATAAAATTTGAAAAAGGGCTGTGGATGTGACTCAGTGGTTAAGCACCCCTGGGTTCAATCCCTGGTAACAAACACACACACACACACACACACACACACACAAAGGCTGAGGATATAGCTCTGTGGTAGAGCACCCATGGGTTCTATCCTCAGTACCAAAAAAAAAAAAAAAAAAAAAGTTATACAAGGCTTAAGACTACCAAAAAAACCTACATTCTCAAAATCAGCAGTCCATTATTAATGAACAAATCTAAACTTCAGGTGTCTGGTATGTAAGAACTGAAAACCACAATTTACAGCACTTACACTCCAGTTCAATGAATCTTCATTAATTAGAAAAAAATGACTAATATATGAAACTAAATGTCACTTTAGACATCAGAGAAACAATTTGTAAGTCCCTCTCTCCAACATTTGCAGTTGACTGAAACATTAAATCTAAACTTGAATCTGTTATTCTGCTACAAACTGCCAACCATGTTAAACATGGATCCAAGAATTGTTAAATATAAAGTAGCCTGAGAACACTTAAAAAAATGAGAGGGGGGAGGGAGGGGGAGAGAGAGAGAGAGAGACCTGTCAATAAGGGAAAAAAAAAATCAGCATCTGTATCTCCCTTTCCTTACAACCGTCAAGACAAAGAGGTGCCATAAAGGAAACCAGACCATACAGCAAGGATAGATTTACCAAAAGATAAAGTCTTTAGCCCAAATAAAGATAAAAACTCCACACCGGTTTCTTTCTAGGAGCAAACAGGACTAAGGGACTGCCCATGGAAAACTCGAGGAGCGTGCTGGGGAGAGGCCTGCCCAACTCCGGCGCTCCCTGCGCCCGAAACAGAGTCTACAGGGGCCCGAGGTGCTGTCCCCCCGCCTGAAGCCACTGACCGACTTGACAGCCGCCTCCTGTTCGTCCACCGCCAGGGCCCACGAGTCGGTGGCCATGGTCCTGTTAATGGTAGGGTAACTCGCGAAAACCTGCACAACACAGCGCGCCAATATCAGTCCCCGGCCCGCAACCGGTGCAAGATGCCACTCACGAGGGCCGGAAGTGGCGGAGGGCGAACTCACTGACGTCAGTTCCTTCGCGGCCGCAGACGTCACCCTTCCGCGCCAGGCCTTCATCTGTAAGCCGACTCAGGTGTTGTTTCGATTTTCTCAGGTGCGTCTTCGCTTGCGTTAAAGTTCTTGAGCGCGACAAAGTGAAAAACAGCCCTCCCTTCATTATTGCCTTACTTCACACGGAAGTAGCTCAAAATTTATTTTAAAAGCTGCTGCAACTCAAAGTTTCTGAACTGTAAAGCTTTATATAAAGTCTCATGAAAAATATATTGACTGTGGGGTGGCTCAGTGGAGTACATGTCTGTCATGCAAGAGGCCCTGGGTTCCATCCCCAGCTCTGCGAAAAGAAAAATAAAACTATAAGATACCAGATATGGTTGTGCACACCTGTAATCTCAGTGATTCGGGAAGGTGAGGCTAGAGGATTGCAAGTTCAAAGCCAGCCTCAGCAATTTAGCGAGGCCCTAAGCAACCTAGCGAGACCCTGCCTCAAAATAAAAAATAAAAAGGGCTGGGGATGTGGCTCAGTGGTTATGCACCCTTGGGTTCAATCTCCAGTACCCACGCCCTCTTCCCCCGAAAAGAGCGACTTGCAGCCTGGACCAAAATCTGGCTCCTGAATCCACTGTTCTGATGAACTGCGCAACATCACGCTGGGCCTGATGCAAGTGGGTTTGGGACGCAGCCATATGGGCCTTTGCTCCAAGGGTTTCCATATGGCTAATATGCATTTTTCATTAGCCAGGAAAAAGACTGAAATGGCCAGGTACTCTGAAAGTTACTCTCTTCAGTGAAGGCCTGCTCAACCCACATCAGAAATTAGGTATATTTTTTGTGAGCTGGATATTAATCAGATTTGACAGAGGTGAAGGAAAAAGGTATTTTAGGAGGAGAAAATGCACCGAACTTTTGGACTCCCTTACAGAACAAGAATCAGAACCTATTTTTGCTGCATCTTAGGTTAGCAGATTGGGGTAGGGGCAGTATAGAAAATATTGCAGAGGATCTTATTTGGATCTTAATGAAGAACTTGAAGGGGGGGAAAAAAAGGTTTTATTTGGTAGATTTGGGGATGTTTTACAAGGGATACTGACACATTATATCTGAGGGTTGGCAAGATATATTGGATTGCAAGGAACAGAATGTAGTAGAAGGAATGATGTGTAGAGGAAAGGAGATCAGTGGGAAAGTTATTCTGATATCTTAGAAGTAGAGGGCATATGTTGAGCAACGGAAGTGAAGATGAGGTGATGGAATCAAGAAATACAGTGGAGGTAAGCTTAGTAAGACTTGCTAACGTAATAGGAAAAGATTACACCTGCAATTCCAGTGACTCAAGAGGGTGAGGCAGAAAGATCACAAGTTCAAAGCCAGCCTCAGCAATTTAATAAGGCCCTAAGCAACTTAGTGTGACCCTGTTTCAAAATGAAAATAAAAAGGGCTGGCGATGTGGCTCAGTGGTAAAGCAACCCCAGCTTAAATCCCCAGTACCAAAAAGAAAAAAAAAGAAAAAAAAAAGAAATTTGGGCAACAGCAATAAAGTACTTCCATATGGAGCACAGAATTAGAGCTGGCATACTGCTATAATCCTAGGGCTAGGAAAATGATCTGAAAAAGTAGCTTCTGACCTTTCACTTGGCCTGTGACTTATTTTAATAATGCTTACCTAGGGAGATGTAGCCTTACAGCCTGCACCAAAACTGAGCTGCTACTGCAAGATTTGATTAAACTGGGGGATCCAGGTCCTAGGGAGGCAAATGTGAAAAACCTAGACTGAGAAGGACACGTAAAATATGATAGCCAGGTATGGTGTTGCACCTGCAATCCCAGAGGCTTGGGAGCCTGAGGCAGGAGGCTTGAAAGTTCAAAGCCAGCCTCAGAAATTTAGTGAGATGCTGTCTCAAAATTAAAAATGAAAAGGCTGGGGATGTGATTCAGTGGTATAAAGGAGTCTGCCAAGGAGCCTGACAAATGCTTAAGATAGGCCAGCAAATGGGGTGTGTCACATTAGTTTTACCATAAGAGTGGTTCAAGGGATTGTCCAGTGTTAAACAGTGCTGAGAAGTCAACTATGGACTAGGAGATTATAGTTGGCCAGTGTTCTTGGTGCAGCTATATCAGGGGAGACATGGGGCAGAAGTCAAACTGCAGAAGGATGAAGAGAGTGCCTCAGCACATAGAAACAACTCAGACTTTTTCAAGGAGAAATGTAAGGCTTAGGATAGAGAATTAAGGAACAATACAATATTAGTCATCAAGTATCAGCACATTAAATAGCACCAAGGAGGAGCTAATGGGGAGGAAGAGGTTGAAAATATGGACAATCAATGGAGCCTTAAACAGCCAAAAGAGGATTGGATGCTAGGGTGTATGTCTGTAATCCCAGTGAAGCTGAAGGCTGAAGCAGGAGGATCACAACTTCAAGACCAGCCTGGGCAATTTAGCAAAACCTCGTCTCAAAATCAAAAGGGCTGGGGATGTTAACTCGGTGGAAAAAGTGCCCCTGGGTTCAATCCCTGGTACAGGAGGAAAAGAAAAAAAAAAGTCCAGAAGGAATCTGTTGGGATGGTAAAGAAATTAAGTTAAGAATGGGGGGGGGCTGGGGCTCAGAGGTAGAAGCTTGCCTAGTACATGTGAAGCACTGGGTTCGATCCTCAGCACCACATAAAAATAAAAAGATATTGGGTCCAACTACAACTAAAAAAATATTGAAAAAAAAATAGGGATAATGGAGCCTGGGGTTGTGGCTCAGTGGTAGCATGTTTGCCGAGCATACGTGAAGCATTGGGTTCGATTCTCAGCACCACAAATAAATAAAGGTCCATTAACAACTATATATATATATATATATACACACACACACACACACACAATGGGATAATTATCCCATTAGAGCAGGAGTGAGGTTGCTATGTGGAGAAAGGTCTGGTAGGAGGTTGAGGGAATTTCCTCATATTGGCCAGTTTCTTGGAATAGGGGATTTGCTCACAGCTGAGAGGGTTGATTGGGCTGGAAATTACAGGTGCGTGAAAATCTTGAAATAGTCATTGTGGTGTGTGTGTGTTGGCGGGGGTTAATCAGAAAGATCTATTGCATAGAGGAATTAGAGCTCTTTTAGAAGTTGTTCCCTCATGCCTATAATCCCATTGATTTGGGAAGATGAGGTAGAAGGATCCCAAATTCAAGGCCTGTTCCAGCAACTTAGTGAGGCCCTAAGCAACTTAATGTGACCCTGTCTCAAAAATAAAAAGGGCTGGGAATGTGGCTCGGTAGTAGAGCACCACTGGGTTCAACCCCCAGGACCTAAAAAAAAAAAAAAGTATAAAATCCGTTGATTAGTATTTAATTTCTCCTGCTCAAAATTTTGGAATTTAACAGGACTTGGATGTAGTAGAGCAGTTGTCTAGCATGTGCAGGGCCTGGGGTTCCAGCCACATCACCTCCCACCCCACCCCACTCCCAAATTAACAAAGCAATGCCTAAACATTGAGACATTGCTGTTAAACCTGGATTCAAATAGCATTGGTTTATCTGTATAATTTCAATGCAAATTTGGCAGCTACTAGTGTCTGAGAGGAAAATAGACCAGAGCAACAATAAACCAGGAGGTTGCCAGGTGCAGTGATGCACACCTGTAATCTCAGTGACTAGGGAAGCTGAGGCAGGAGGATCGCAAGTTCAAAGCCAGCCTCAACAAATGAGTGAGGCCCTAAGTAACTCAGTGAAACCCTGTTTCTAAATAAAATATTTTTAAAAGAGCTGAAGATGTAGCTTGATGGTTAAGCACCCCTAGGTTCTATCCTTGGTACCGAAATAAACAAATAAATAAACCTAGAGGTTGACCACACAACCAACCAGGGCTGAGACATCCTTTTAGGTTGTTTAAGCAAGGGGAGGTATGCGCTCAGATATAATCAGCTAAAGCACCTAAAACCATTTGACTATTATCCAATTGGGGAATTCCAAGGATGCTGGAAACTTTTTTTTCTTTTTTGGTACCAGGGATTGAACCCAGGGGTGCTTAACCACTGAGCTACATCCCCACCAACCACCTTTTTATATTTTACTTAGGGCCTCACTAAGTTTCTGAGGCTGGCTTTGAACTCATGATCCTCCTGCCTCAGCTTTCCAAGCCACTGGGATTACAGGTGTGCACCACTGTGCCCAGATATTGGAAACTTACGTATGAACAGAACAGTTGTAAAGACTCCAAAATGAGCCAGGCATGGTGGCACAAGCCTGTGATTCCAGCAACTTTAGAGGCTGAGATAGGAGGATCACAAGTTTGATGCCAGCCTCAGCAACTTAGCAAGACCCTATCTCAAAATAAAAAAATACAAAAACTGGAGTTAAAGACACTCCACCTCCCCCCACCAAAAAAAAAAAAAAAAAAAAAAAACTTACAAAATCAGAGTAGTCCTATAGGAGATTTCCACCCTGGCAAGTTATACTCCTGGGCAATAGGGCCATAAGGAATGAGTGTATCAACTGAGCAAATGACCTCCCAGCCAGCCACTGTCAGGCTTCATCTAACATTCTTTTCCCCATAGACTACTCCTATCCCCCATTTCACAACTAGAACAACTATGAAATAGGCCCTTGCCCTGCTAAATACTAATGCCAGAATAATTTAACAAGAAACACCCACATCTTCACTGGTCTCCAACTTCACAGTAGGTGTTTGAAGCTATTCTGGGAAGCTCTGCCTCAAATTTGGGATAAGGAAAGCAGGGTGTTAGCATCAGCACCTCAGAATGCCCTCACCTCCTGTGTTACTTTTGGAGGCTATTGCAATAGGCATTAGGAGTCAGACAACAGAATAAGGAATATTTATTCTCAAGCAAAAAAACATTCATGTAAAAAACTACAAGGGGTTCCCAAGCACCTGGTGTCTGTGTCCAAGACCAAGAGAAACCTGAAGAGGGCCCCTGAAATCTACCACACATTGAGTGGTGTGGTGAAGGAGGGATCAGCCCTCTTATAAATGTGGCAGGCCTGGCATCATACATGACAGGGATTCAATTCTAATGCAATCTGTTCTTTCCACACCCTCATTGTGGGTTTCTTCAGATTATTTTTTGCAGTGAATTTTTTACAAACCACAGATCCTTCTTGGAATAACAAGGAGTTAAGGCCTACCATTCTTCTTCCATTTCCCCAGTGCATTCCTTCTTTTTTGTTTTCCACACAGCCAAATGACATCTCAGCACTGGGGGTATGATGGGACAGATGCAATAAAATCTGGCTTAGCTGTCAGCATTTTCTACCTCCAATATATTCAATATCCTATGTATTTCTGCTAGACAAATTCTTCTCAAAAAAATTTCATCATTTCCCTTTTATAATTTAAGAATCTATGGAAATTTACCACTAAGTTCAAACACCATTTACTATGGTTTAAATGATGGTGCCCTCTCCAAAATTCAGGTTGAAACTTAATTTCCAAATACAACAGTATTAAGAAGTTGTGACCTTGAGAGGGACAGTGGTGCACATCTGTAATCCTAGTCACTCTGGAGACAGAGGCCAGAAGATTCCAAATTTAAGGTCAGCCTCTGCAATTTAGCAAGACTCTGTCTCAAAAAATAAAAAAGGCTGGAGATGTAGCTGAGTGGTAAAATGCCCTGGGTTCAATCCCATTAGAGGGGGGGTGTGTAAGTGCGACCTTTGGGAGAGCCGAAGCATCCTTACAGAAGAGCTCAAGGCTAAAGTGAACACTTGCTTGCCCTTCCATACTTTGTACCATGTGAGGACACAGTGTCCTTCCCTCAAGAGTAGCAACAAGGTACCATCCTGGAGGAAGACAGCAGTCCTCATCAGACGTCAGTCAGCCCTGCTAGCTCCTTGATCTTGGATTTTTCCAGCCTCCAGAACTGTGAGAAATACATTTCTGTTCTTTATAAATTACACAGTCAGTTATTTTGGTGTAGCAGCACAAATGGACTAAGACACTGTTTAAAGAATCAAATCTTCATTTTCTATCTGAAGAGACTTTTCTCTAGGCACATAGCTAGGCTGCTCATCTCCCTGCCTCTCCAGTGTACTTCTGTCATCATCCTGGTGAATTTGCTTTAGTCTTTTTTTATTTTTTTTAGTTGTAGATGGACATAATACCTTTGTTTATTTTTATGTGGTCCTGAGGATTGAACCCAGGGCCGCACACCTGCAAGGCAAGCGCTCCATCACTGAGCTATAGCCCTAGTCCTGTGTTAGTCTTAATATTCCCTTCCCCTACCTAGGGCACTCTTCTTGTCACTTCTTGCTTTTCTCTCATATGCAAGCTCCATTTCTTCACAAAACTTTCTCTATCCTCAGAAATCCTTACCTTCTGGTCACCATTGATATTTATATGGAATATTCTACATGTTAAATAAGAAACAAGATGGGAATGACAAAGAGAAGACCTATCTCCAAGCCCATAATACCAAGCTATAACTAGCCTAAGAAATAACATGAGTCTTCGCTTATTACTAATAACAGTAACCAAAAACATGCTGTTTCCTTTGCACACTCATGAATGAGAACACATCTTAGTTAATACCAATAAAGAATATATCAACAAGTGATTTGTTCTTATGCACACAGCCAATAAATGACACAAAAAAATCCTAATAAAATCCATTGTTTATGGATAATGAACATCCAGTATTTTCTACTGGACCAAATTTTTCTTTCCTGAGTTTCTCTCTTTTAGGGCACAGCTTATCATTCCATAAATAAAATCAGTAAAAGAATCCCTGGGGACCAAAATTAATTAAATTCAATACATTTTTTACATCACTGAGGTCTCCAGGCTGCACTAGGTCACAGAAGCAGCTGTGGACCACTGAGCCCTGGAGACAGGCACTGGCAGGAATGAATATGGACTGTGAAGGGATATGATCCACAGTGACACTGAGATGACATTCCAGAACCATCTACAATAGGGGGTGTCTAGGCTTTTTAAAAGATGCATAATCCTTTGGGAGTCTCCCCAAGAAAATGCATTTAAACTCAAACTAATGCATATATTTCATAGACTTCATGAAACCCATCCAGTGAATTCTCAGAGATCTAAGATCCCAAGTTAAGAACTATTGATCTACACTTCCACCAGAAACTCATTTACTCCTGCTATTGAAGAATCAGCTGTACACCATTTCCCATTTTCCTTCTCAGACTTGGGACTACAATAGTAGATGAGTCATACCTATTGTGAGGAGTGGAGTTGGCCTGCAGCCTAGTGAGCAGTTTATTGTCCTTGTTTTTAGTTATTTCAAAGTTGGTCCACAGAACTTCATGGGACTATAACATTTCTTTTCTTCTTATGAGACTCCTATGATGGGTCAATGTTGACCAGGAGTACACAGAAAACTACACCATCAAGTACCCACAGGAGAATGTGTCAGAATTGACAGTCTGTCAGTCTTTCCACAATGTCAGATTAAGGAAAGCACCGGGAGGCTGATATTGGGCCCATTCCCTTTCCAGGTGACAGCCTGGCCTTAAAACAGAGATGCCTCAAAGATGATCTGGGATTAGAATGGTTCTAATCATATAAAAGTCTTCTACCACAGCCAGGGGTATAGCTCAGTGGTTGAGCACTTGCCTAGCATGTATAGGCCTTGGGTTTGATCCCCAGAACCACACACAAAATAATAATAATTGTAAAATTCCTCTTCCAGGTCCTAGATAAAGTACATTCCATATCAAGGCCAAAGAGCTGAAGAGGACTCCTTTTGGTTAGGGGTCTGAGACTGCTCTTGCACCTGAGTTTCATCTCATCTTTGCTCTGTCACTCTGGGTACCAAGAACCTTGGCCAGGTGTGAGAAAGTTTCCATTTCTATTCTTTGTTCTAACTGTCCTATGCATAGATGCCAAGTAAGGATGGAGCACAGGCCTTGGCAGTTACTCGTGCCTTGGATAGATGAATGGCTGTAGTCCATCTAGTCCCTCGGTTGCACCTGTTTGTATATTCCAGGCCCTGGGAACACAGATGTTCAGAACCTCTTTACAATCAAGATGCCAAATATCTGTAATCATTCCCCAGATCTGACAAAACTTCTGGCATCTGGAGGCAAAGAAAGATTTGTGACTATTGCTGAAGCTGCCTTGAGGCTGGCCATTAGAAACCTGAACCACAATTTTCACTGAGAATCCAATTCCCAGACCACCTTTTATTTGCTTGGGCTAGGATCAAGGCAACACAAGAAAAGATGCTGCAAATGCCAGTGAAACCAAATTTTGTGGCAAGCTATGTCTACCACCATTTCTCCATGGTGACTTCTCCACAGGACTTGCCCAAGCACAAGCAAAGGACCCACCAATAATCCAATGTACACCATACACAGATCAAACCTGCTGAAAAGGGCTGGTGATGGTCCTGAGACACAAGCCTGCATACAAAGGCCCAGAGGCTGGCATTTTTGTCCATCACAGCAAATACCTTCCTAGTGTGGACATTAGGACAGAGGGGCTGGCAATATGCAGATGAGCTATTTGACACCAAGTCAGTCCAAAGTAGCAGCTCACAGGCCGCCTCTGCTGCCTCATGGCAGCCTCCAGATACCATGTCGAGGCATAACTCCTATCTACTGTGGGCGTGCTCTCCTTCTGTAATCCCTCTTCACTTCTATTGTGTCATTTCCACAGATGCTGGAGGCTGGCCCCCACACTCCAAGCCAGAGAACAGGCAGGGATTCCTCTGCAGGGGATCCTGGATAAGTATTCAGCCACAATATCTAGATTAGGTAATGATGAGAAAAATGCTGGCCAAAACACTGACGAAATTTCCAAAAGGTAAATTTCTGTGTATTCACGCCTAATCTTCCACAGTGGTGTAAATAATTTTTCTACCATCCCTCATCATTTGCAAAATTTTTTGTCAAGTCCAAACGTAATTTAAAATGAGGTAGGTAGCTTCTCTCCTCATGCCTTTGTCTTTGTGGTGACAGTTGAGGCCTGTGCCATGAAAGCACTTGTCTCCTGGGCAGAGGCAGCCCTGAGGGCGGGCACCAGTGGCTGGTAGAGATTCTCAGTTGGCTATTTTCTCAATCTCGTCCAAATCATCTGTGTCCAATCTTTCTATCTTCTTATCTAGGGGGGAAAAGAAAGATGTGAAGAGAGACCAAAATGGGATTGCCATGGAGACACAGCTGAAGTCACCCACAAGGACAGTGTGGCAGGAAAAGGGAAGACACAGGACCCTGCCCAAGAATGGGCTGCTCTTTGGGCCACTACAATGCTCCTTCCTCTTAACCCCAAAGGCTTCCAGAGCCTGAGCTGGGAGCTCTGACCAACATCCAAAAGCCCAGGCCCTTCAGCCTGGCCACAGGGGAATCATCATTAGAGCCCCTAAGCCCCCAGAGTTATGTATGTTCCTTGAGAACACCCATCCAGCCAATGGTAGAAGGGAAGGGAGGGAGCATGTGTAGGAACAAAGGCCTCTCTCAGGGCCATAGGAAAACTTCCCCTTTCCCCACATCCACCACAAAGAGGGTGCCTGCAGGAGACCCTCTGGGGACTCACTAAAATGTTCCTGGATTCTGTTCAGGATGTTCATGCTGTGCTTGCTGTCAACCATGTTCACCGCCAGGCCTCTCTTGCCAAAGCGGCCAGTGCGCCCAATTCGGTGCAGGTAGGTCTCGTTATCTGGGTTCCCGTCCTTGTCCACAGGAAGATCGAAGTTGATGACGACAGACACTTGTTCAACATCAATGCCTGCACAAAGGAGGGACACAGAGGAGTCAGGGCCAAAGACATGGTCAGCCATGTACCCACTCTGGTGGAGGGAGAGTCTGCAGCAGGTCACCTCTGAGCTATTTGACAACAAGTCAGTCCAAAGTCCTGGGGTGCAGGCACAAGAGAGGACATATATTGGCCTATGTTCCAGAACCTTGCAGGTACTAAAACCATGAAACCACAAAGCAAGTCTTTGCTATACATGCAAGAGTGGAGATGCTCTGGGAAGAGCTGGCTCTGTTTTGAGTGTCTCCTTGTACCTGGGCATGACTGCTGGCTTCTATAAATTCCCATCACCCGAGGGAAATCCCATTCTCCTGAAAAGAATTATCCCTGCCAACCCCAGAGGGCTCCTAGAGACCATCCAAGTCTCCTGGATATAAGGACTTCTCTCGCTAAGAGGGATGGGTGCCTGAGTCTAGGATTCCAGGACAGTCTCTGCTTACCACGAGCACACACATTGGTGGTCACCAGAACCTTCTCTTTGCCCTCTCGGAAGCGCTCAATCACAGCAGCCCTCTGCTCCACCATCATTTCTCCACTCAGCAGAGCCACCTGGTGGCCTTCTTTTGAGAGCTCTGCTGCCAACCAACTAGCTGTTTTGCGGGTCTGGAAGGAAAAATAATTGTTTAAACTGAAATGACTTACTGCCATTAAAAACACAGAAGCCCTGATGAGAGTGAGCAGAAACAGCATGATTCTGTTTTCCATACTTTTATTGATGCAGTCTAATTATACATAATAGTGGGATTCATTGTTATATATTCCTACATACCCGTGATATAACAATTGTAGGAATATATAACAATGAATGAGGGGATGATTGAGGGGATGATTTTTTTGTGTGTGTACTGGGAATTGAACCCAGGGCCTCACAACTGGCTAGAAAAGTGCTCTATCACTGAGCTATGTCCCCAGCCCTTTATAATTTAAATAAACAAATAAATAAATTTCCCAGACTGGTCTGTAATTTGTGATCCTCTCCTGCCTCAGGTTCTAAATTAGCTGGGATTACAGGTATGCACCATGGCACTTTTATTTTTTCATCCAGGGAGAGTGTGGATTAAGCAAAGATCTTCATTTCTAAATAGTCGATATCCTTAATGTTTAAAGTTATTTCATCGGATTTTATTTGTTTTTTTTTTCAAACAACTTCTAAGAAGTAGGATCAAAGAAGATTCAGCTGTTCACAAAGTCTTCCCCTTAGAATTCAAGAACCTGAGGAGACTATGTCTGGGGGATGGTACAGGTGATTGTTATATCCTTCCTTTTCAATTTCACAGTGTGAACCAGGTCCTCCTCAGCACAGAGATGCAGCTGGCTGGGAAGGGGGCGGGGCAGTCCTGCAGGTGCTACTTACATGGCAGAAGATCATGGCTTGTGCGATGGTGATGGCCCCATACAAGTTGCACAAGGCCTGGAACTTCTCATCTCTGTTATTGCACAGGACATAGTACTGCTTGATGGTGTCCAACGTCTCCTCCTCACGCTTCAGTTTGATAATGTTGGGGTCTGGGACCACTTTCTGGGCAAACTTCCACACAGAGTCTTCAAAGGTGGCAGAGAAAAGCAACATCTGGCAGTTCTTGGGTAGCATCCTGCAAGGTGAGGCCCAGGCACTTTACATGACCCCAAGATTTTCATTGGAAGGTAGAGAAGAAACAGCCTCCCAAGCTTGGATGGGCTATAGCCCCAGGCTGCAAGGTGTACAGAGCATCCCAGGGCCAGGGTAGAGGAAGAGCAGACCCAGGGTGGCACAGGAGTAGGTTAGGCTCCCTGTCTCGTTTCTCAACCCTGGCTGAGAGATGGTCAGTGCTGACATGAAAATGGCCCATCAAAGAAATGCTGCTCCAAGTACCAAAGAACGGGTAGAAGCAAGAAGAGGCATCTGAACTTCCTTCCTGACTCCAGCTCTTACCTCTGGATACGGATGCTCTGATCTTGGTGGCCCTGAGTGGCTATCATCACGTCAGCCTCATCCAGAACAAACACCTTGATCCTTCTGGGGTCAATGAACCTGAGCTTGGAGCACCAGTCCAGGACGGTCCCTGGGGTACCAATGACAATCTGCTCACTGATCTTCTGACCTCTTTCCACTGTGGAGACGAGATGTTTTCTGTGGGTATTTCAAAGGCAAAGCCAGCTCTCCTCTCTGATATACCCTCAAACTCTTTGAATTTAATTCTAATGTATTTTGCAGCACTGAGGACTGAACCCAATAACTTATACAGTTTAGGCATGCACTCTACCACTGAGCTACATCTCCACAGTCATGTTGAAAATTTTTAAATTTTGAGATAGGATCTTGCTGAGTTGCCCAGGGTGGACTTGCACTTGTGATCCTCCAGCTCAGCTCCTGGATAGGTGGGATTATAGGCATGTGCCACTGTGCCCTTCTGCATTAATATTTCAAGAGAAAATTAGGCTATCACAACATTATTTAATGGATACATAGAGAAACATGACAAAAAAAAACACATACTAAGGAGGATATAATAATAACATAAAAATATCTTCAGTGGCATTTTTTTTTCTTTTTTCTTTTGTTTTTTCAGTGTTGGAGATCGAATCCAGGGCCTCACATATATTAGGCAAGTGCTCTACCCTGAGCTTCATCCCCAGACCTTCAATAACATTCTATTTATTTTCTAGAATCATCCAAGTCTCTTTCAAGTATTTGATCTCTTTGTTTTTTAACTCTGTCAACATCTTTTTCCTTGCGGCTGGGGTTGTAGCTCAGCAGTAGAGTGCTCACCTAGCACGTGCAAGGCCCTGGGTTCGAACCTCAGCACCACATAAAAATAAATAAATAAAATAAAGGCATTGTGTCCAACTACGCCTAATAAATAAATAAATAAATAAATATGGGGGGCACGGTGGCGCGACAACAAAACACATCTTTTTTCTAGACCAAGACTGAGCTTCCTCATTAGACTGAACTTTCAAAGAAAGTTCTTATCTTTCCTATGCACTCTGCCTTGTCAGCTATCTGGACATCTACTTCAAGTAAGTCAGTTGCTTTTATGTTTCTCCTGCCTAAGTCAGTAAATAGGGTTTATTATACAAAGTTTTATCTTCTGAAAGACACACAAACACTCTTTCTGAGAAGGTATACTTCCCTAACTTGGCATGACAGATTATGGTGTACTTCTCATCCCTGTGGTTGAGAACAATTTAGTTCTTCATTTTGAATTAGAAGGGACTTTGAGATTCACCTTTTAGTTCTTTTAAGAATTATAACCTTGCTGGGTACAATGGTATACACCTATAATCCTGAGTATTTGTGGGGGCTAAAGCAGGAGGATCAAAACTTTGAGGCCAGCTTTAGCAACTTAGCCAGACCCTCAGTAATTTGGCAAGATCTTGTCTCAAACAAAAAAAACTGGGGATATATCTCAGGGATAAAGCTCTATTGGGTTAAATCCCCAGTACACTCATGGATTCAATCCCAGTACAAAAAAATAAAATATCATTAGTTGTAAATAAGTGAATTAAAAAGGATGAATATAGAGAAAAGAATAATAACAAGCCCCCACAGTCAATTGCCATGAATATTTTAGATTTTTGTGCTTCTAATAACATGAGAAAGAAATCAGGAAACTTAAAAAATCCAGAATGTGAAACATTTTATAAGCAAGTGCACTGATCAACCTAACAGGTCAAATGTAGTTGAGGAGGAAGGTTATAGGGACAATTACACATTGAAAGAATCAAAGACATACAACAACCAAACTGCAACACATAAACACTGACTTAATTTTGTTAAAAAAAAAAAAAAAAGCCATAAAGAAATAGTTTTAGGATAAATGGGAAAGAGTGAAAAATGGATATTAATTATTCCAGGGAATTTATTAGTTTTCTTGGTTGTGATAAGGACATCATGGGTATGCAAAAATGTCCATATGAAAGGTACAATATCTCAATATCTGCAACTTACTTTCAAATGGTTCAACAAAAATGCAGGCACACATATACAAATAAAGGAAATATGGCAGAATGTTAAGTTTTTGAATCTAGACAGATAACATACATGTGTTTATTACATTATTTTAACTACTAGGTATGTTTCAAAGCTTTTCAAAATGAAAATAATTCATTAGGTTAACAACTCAGGATCACATACTCATACTCACATTTATTGCCTCGAACAGCATAAGCTAGCTTCAATTCAGGGTAAAATTTGCCCATCTGTTCAATCACTTTTCCTGTTTGAAGGGCAAGCTCATATGTGGGGGAGAGGCACAGACACTGAAAGAGTAGGAAAGAGTGTAGAATGGAAGATCAAGAGAAAATCTCTTTTATCAAGGAAATTCCCATTAGAAACTGGTCATTCCCCCAGGTGAGGCTGAAGGAAATAATATGTAAGTTAAACTGTATACCCTTTGATTCTTTAAGGTACAGTCATAAGCTAAAATTCTTTGAAATCAGAATTCTGGCTGAGTAATGACACTTGAAAACAGCTATTGGCCACTAGAATCCATTTATGAGTAAGGATCTGAAATTGCAATCAAACATTAGCCTCTTTTTAACTTACTCAATAAGTTCTCAGAAATCCCAGCAACTTGGGAAGATGAGACAAGATTGCAAGTTCAAGGCCAGTCTCAGCAACTTAGCAAGGCCCTAAGCAACTTAGTGAGACACTGTCTTAAAATAATAAAAAGGATGGGGGATGTAGCTCAGTGGCAAAACACTCTTAGGTTAAATCCCCAGGACCCTCTCCCCACAAAATTTGTTAGAACTTTCTAGCAGATGAGATTTTTTTTTTCTGCAAGAATGAAGCCTAAAAGAATATCCCAGAACTTTCAAATCATGGATTTTTGTTTCCACTGAAAGATCAACCATAATGTTTGTGCTTGAGTTCTAGTTTATGCAAATAATGGTAATATCAGCAGGTGATATAGTTCAGTGGTAGAGTACTTGCCTAGCACAGATGAGTCCCTGGGTTCAATCCCTAGCACTGAAAAAAAAGTAGCATAGTTTGGCTTTTAATCCATCAAATGGAATTCCCCTTTTAGCTATGCATTAGAAGAACATCCAAATTCACCAAGTACTTACCTGGGGATATTTGTTTGCAGGTTCTATTTGGCTGAGCATAGCCAACACAAAGGCAGCTGTTTTACCAGTACCAGACTGAGACTGGGCAATTAAGTTCTGTGGGCTGCACAAGAAAACAAACCATTTAGGAGCTTATATGTCAAGATACATATTTAGTTAATAAAAACAAAGAATAAAGCTTAAAAAAATTGATATTTAAGTTTCATTTATAGGAGACCTTGGATTCTGTTACAGAGTTATATATGCCAGTTTCACAACTACAAAGCACTCTAGAGAAAAGACTTTATGACTGAATTTGAAACACTCTACATCTTTTATCTATTCTCAATTCAGCAGCCAATGATTCTTTACTTCATTTCTTTTTTTTTTTTTTTCCCCCCAGTACTGGGGATTGAACCCAGGGACACTCTACCACTGCACTGCATCCCCAGCCCTTTTTATTTTTTTATTTTGTGACAGGGTCTTGATAAGTTGCCTGGGGTCAAGTTTCTTCTGCTCCTCTCTTTGTTTCTACTTGAAAGCTCATCTTCCTCATGTAGCTCTTTGACCCACCTTCTTGGGTTGCTTCAGGGGGTTCTTTTTGCCACCTTCAAGGTGCTATATATGGCTCATGCCACCTCATTTCCAGATCCTGCCACTGGAAGCATATATCTGGTTTTTTTAAAAGCATTTCAAAGTAGATTCAACTTTTATCAAGTGGTTAGGTAGAATATAGCCAGTGCCAGAAGCCCTAAGATGGGAGTGTAGCTGGCATCTTGTCAGAGCAGTATTGGGACACTGATGGATTAGAATAAGGGACAGAGTAGGAGATGTTAGCTGAGAGGTAACAGGGAACCAGAGCAGGTCTCACACTCTGAATGAAAGGCGAAGCAATCAGAAGGATTTTGAGCACAGAAGGGATATGTGCTGACTCATACTTTTTAAAAAATCACTAGTGGGGCTAGTGGTAGAGCACCTGCCTTGCACATGTGAGGCACTGGGTTCGATCCTCAGCACCACATAAAAATAAATAAAGATATTTTTAAAAAATTAAAAAATCACTGGCTATCAAAACCAAAAATTGACCCCCTCCGAAACAAAAACGAGCAAAAAATAATGACAAAAAAGATGTACTCCATGGGTGGATATGTGAAAAAGCATAGTAAAATGTTTATGGTAGGATCTAGATAGACGGTATACAGGTATTCACATTAAAATCCTTTCAATGTTGCTGTGTGACTGAAAACTGTCATAACAAATTCTGAGGGTAAAAACCGCAAACAGGTCCTTATGTATCAATTTCCTTGAGTTATTTTCCTCCAGAGCACTTGTCACCTTTTAAAACAGCTTTACTGAGATGATCCATTTACCATACAATTTTCCCATTTAAAATGTTCAGTTCAATAGTTCTGTTTGTTTGTTTGTTTGTTTATACCAAGGATTAAACCCAGGGGCACTTAACCACTAAGCCACCTTTTTATTTTTTTACATTAATTTAATTTTTTGAGACAGGGTCTCACTGAGGTGTGCTTAGGGCCTTGCTAAATTGCTGAGGCTGGCTTTGAACTTATTATCCTCCTTCTTCAGTTTCCCAAATTGCTGAGATTACAAGCATGTGCCACTGTGCCCAGCTATATTATTGTTTTTTAACTTTAGTTAAAATATATACTAGATAAATTGTCATTTTAACCACTTTTAAATTCGGTAGCATTAATTTATATTTATAATTTACCACCTCTTAATATATGTTTACTTATTTCTTGGGGGGTACTGGGGACGTCTTAACTCAAGGCCTTATGCATGCCAGGCAAGTGCTTTAACTGAGCTGCAACCTCAGTCATTTTTAAAATTTTTATTATGAGACAGATCTCACTAAGTTGCTGAGGCTGGTTTTGAACTTGCAATCCTCCCTCCTCAGCCTTCTGAGTCACTGCAATTACAGGTGCATGCCACCACTCCTGGCCATAGGAATCAATTTCTTTACAAAAGGTCTTCATGCCCTAGAGCCTTGTTAAAAACGTGATCTGGGCCAGGTACAGTGGTACTCGCCTGTAATCCCAGTGGCTTGGGAGGTTGAGATAGAATCTTGAGTTCAAAGCCAGCCTCAGCAACAGCGAGATGCTTAGCAGCTCAGTGAGACCTTGTCTCTAAATAAAATACAAAATAGGGCTGGGGATGTGGCTCAGTGGGCCAAGTGCTCCTGAGTTCAATCCCCAGTATCAAAAAAAAAAAAAAAAAAAAAACGTGATTTGAAGGCTGGAAATGTAGCTCAGTGGTACAGCGCTTGGCCTAGCATAAGCAAGACTTTGGATTTGATCCTCAGGTACCACCACAAAAATAAAATATAAAAAGGGATCTAATATATCCTGTATTAACATTACCTGAAAGTTTATTAGAAATATTGAATCCTTGTCCCAACCTCAGACCTACTAAAATCAAAATGTGCTTTTTAATAAATTGCCATGAGATTCAAATGCCTATGAAAGTGGAAAAACACTGCAACAGAAAACAACCTTAGTGTATAACTAATTAGAATAAAAAGAAAGAAACAAAGAAACAAAGAAACAAACAAAGAAAATAACCTTAGTAATTATACTATTCAGGTATAGAAACCTGGTTTCTTTTCCTGATTCTGTAGATGGAACCCAGGAATACTACATCTCCATCCATTTTTTTTTTTGAGATAGGGTCTTGCTAAATTGCTGAGGCTGGTCTGGAACTTTAGATCCTCTTGCTTCAATCTCTCTAATAGCTGGGATTACAGTGTATTCCATCACGCCTGGCTCTCTGTTTGTTTTTTGCCTAGTATACTTGATACAATAAATTATATATATATATATATCTCCATATAATGAAATCATGGTATCTATGAATGATATAAATATATTTACTAACATAGAAAGATGATCATTTGGGGGCTGGGGTGGTGGCTCAGCAGTAGAGCGCTCGCTTCTCACATGTGGGACCCTGGTTCAATCCTCAGCACCACATAAAAATAAATAAACAAAATAAAGATATTGTACTCATGTGTAACTAAAAAAATATTAAATATAAAAAAAAAAAAGAAAGAAAGAGGGCTGGGGATGGTCTGGAACTTTAGATCCTCTTGCTTCAATCTCTCTAATAGCTGGGATTACAGTGTGTTCCATCACGCCTGGCTCTCTGTTTGTTTTTTGCCTAGTATATTTGAGCATGAGAAGAAGATTAACATTAAACAGGAATGAGAGGTGGGAGGGAAAGGGAGAGAGAAGGGAAATTGCATGGAAATGGAAGGAGACCCTCAGGGTTTTACAAAATTACATACAAGAGGAAGTGAGGGGAAAGGGAAAAAAAAAACAAGGGGGAGAAATGAATTACAGTAGATGGGGTAGAGAGAGAAGAGGGGAGGGGAGGGAGGGGAGGGAGGATAGCAGAGGATAGGAAAGGCAGCAGAATACAACAGACACTAGTATGGCAATAGGTAAATCAATGGATGTATAACCGATGTGATTTTGCAATCTGTATATGGGGTAAAAATGGGAGTTCATAACCCACTTGAATCAAAGTGTGAAATATGATATATCAAGAACTATGTAATGTTTTGAACAACCAACAATAAAAATCAAAAAAAAAAAAAAGTCTTTGGTTGGCCCACATGTAAGAATACACAATGGATCAAAACACTGTGTTTGTGAAAAATACCAGAAAGTTGTCAGTTGTAACAAATCGTATAAAAGTCCTGTAAAATTCCTCATGTAGTGGAATTCCATAAAATAATAAGCAATATGAAGAGCTTGATACAAACCAATTTGTGTAGAACCTTCAGAAAATACAGAAGCTGAAGGAAATGAACTAAAGATTATAAATACAATTTTTTATCCATTAAAATAAAAAATAAAAAATAAAAAAACTACATCTAACAATTTACATAGAAAAAAAGTCTAGAAGTCTCTACTCCATAATATCAATAATGCAAGGGGAGAGAGATTACAGATAATTTCTTTTTTCCTCATTGTTTTCTAGCTTTTCTACAAGGAGTATGTATTATTAGTATAAGTTTTTAAAATAAGTTTTTGAAACTAGAAAGTTAAAAATGGAATAGAATTATATCAGTACACATACGGTTCAGCAAGCATCAAAGGCAATGCATTCTCTTGGATTTTGGATGGACGGTTGAAACCCATGGCATACACTCCTTGGAGAAGCTGTGGTTTCCTAGAAAAACCATTGAAGGTAACAGTCATATAGTCTCTGACTGAGGAACACAGCAAAATACCTGGTAGATTTTTCTTCTCTTTTTCACTGTTACACATAGTTTTTAAACAACAATAATTGAGTTGAACACAATGTGAGAGTGCAGCTAAAGCTTTTACAGATTAACTGGAAATATTCCTTAATAACCAAAGCAGATAAATCTAATTATTGACTTGTGTTAGCTAAAAATGTTCTTCTGTAGGAAAAAAACAACAGGTCTAGGATCTCTACCTAAGTGCAAAAGAAGTAAACAAAATACAGTCGAAAGTAAACAAGTACTCACAGTCGAAGCTCTTCAAAAGACTTCACTGAGTAGAGTGGGGAGTTCGGATCTCGCTGCAGGACTTCCACTTGGTTAGTGTTATCCACAAGGTTGCTTCGGATCAGCTTGTTAAGTAAAGACTGGGCAGCTCTGTCCTCTGTCAAGGAAAAAAGATCAAAGATTTTTAAAAGTCCATGAAATCCAGAATGAGTCCATTTAAATTCAATAATATGTTTGTACTGGGCTTTCTAATTTAGGGTACACATCATAGTTTTGATTTATAAATATAATTAAAATAGTTCTATTTATTTATTTAGGAAGTGCTAGGGATTGAACAAAGGGCCTTCTGCATGCTAGGCAAGTGTTCTACCACTGAGCCACATCCTAGCCCATCTTACTTTATCGAAAAGAAAGGCTATAATACCTACATTGCCTCTTGGGGCCTCATATTCTTCAGTGATACTGGGGATTTAATCCAGGGGCACTTTACCACTAAGCCACATCCCAAGCCCCGCCCCCCCCACACTTTTTTTTAGTACCAAGGACTAAACTCAAGGGCACTTAACCACTGAGCCACATCCCAAGCCCTTTTTTATATTTTATTTAGAGACAAGGTCTTGCTGAGTTGCTTAGGACCTCAAAAAATTGCTGAGGCTGACTTTGAATCACAATCCTCCAGCCTCAGCCTCCCCAGCTGCTAGGATTACAGGCATGTACCACCACGCCCGGCTCCAAGCCCTTTTTATGTTTTAATTTGAGACAGGGTTATTAAGTAGCTGAAGCTGGCTTTGAACTCACAATCCTCCTGCCTCAGCCTTCCAACTTGCTGGGATTACAGGCAAGTGTCATGGCACCCAGTTTTAGAACTCTATTCTAACAATCCTTTTGGGGGGTTATCTGTTCTTCCTATCTGGACCCAAATATTTATTTCTCATTTGCACTCAATATAAACTTAAAAATTAGCTTAATAGATCCATCACAACACAACAACAACAAAAGGAACTAACAAAGTCTCCATTTTTATGTGGCATAAGTTGTTCACATCTTGTCATCTGTACCAAAATATAATTAAGTTATTTTATTAAACAATGGGGATACAACTTAAAATTCTTTTTATAATACCCTATATAAGATAATCATTAAGGGAATATTTCCGGCTGCTGCTTTATTAGTTGTTCAATGTAAACTTTCTCTAAAAAGTGATCATTAGAATTCCTTCACCTATTAACTATTTAAGTTGAACTTAAACTAGCACTGGGACCCCTTTTAAAGTCAAGCCAAGTTGGGTATAAAAATGAAGCCTCATAACAACACATTTTCTTGGAATATAGAATTTCACTTATAGAGCTTTAAGGCTACATCACCTTTCTCTTCTTCATCTGTCTTCTCTGCATTAGCATTGGTCTTGACAACAGCACCTTTATCAAACACAAAGTGGCTGTCATTTAAAGTCACATCCCAAACCCAACAGCCAAGACAATTCAAATTCTAGGATACTAGAAAAGTAAAGGCCTGAGAGCAAAAGATAAATGAGAACAAAGCCACTACTAAAAACATTTTATTATCCCCAAATAAAGTATTAAGAGACTGCTGCTTATATTCAATTCTTTCTCCTTCCAGGTTCCCTTACCCCATATCTCAAAAAATAATGCTTATTTCCCTCATAGCATCAATAATGCTGAAGTAGGATAGAAAGATACTATTACAATAGCTATGATCAGACAACACCCAATGTTCAACAAAAGAATATCTGTGTACATGATATTGTGAAAAAAATGTTACTAAAGATCTATGTATACAAATTTATTAATAGAACAGAAATAGTCAAACAATTTGTAGCTATGTAAAAATATACAGCAAAAGATTCACAGTGAGGTAAATGTTACATTGCACCCTCCCTGCTTTTCTGTTTTTTTTTTTTTTTTTTTTTTTTTTGGTGACAGTGCTGGGAATTCAAACCCAGGCAATGCAAGCCATACCAGGCAAGCACTCTACCACTGAGCTAAGCCCCCTACCCCTCTCCACTTAGATTACTGATAGATCTAAGTCCAGAATAATGACAATAGATGAACTTTCAGATTGCTCATACTTTATCCACCTCATCCCAAATTGAAGAACAGTTAAAAATAATAATAATAATCTGGCAGTACAGTCCTATGGTGAGTAAAACCAATTAGGCACACTCATTCTTATATTAAACATACTTTGATTCTGTGATCTAATTCATTGATTCCCAAATCAAAAGAATGACAATATCTGCTAGCCCCCTGTCCAGAACAAATATAATTTTTTCCAAGTAATTATTATGCCAAAATAAAAATACTAAAGGAAATGACATTTGTTTTCAAACTAGCTTTTAATTACTCACCATTGACATCTGGTTTGATTTTCTCTTCCTTAAGATGCAAGTTGCTCAACTAAATGAAGAATATGGGGGGAGGGGAAAGTGTCAGGAAAATCACTTAAAAGATTTTGAATCAACAGAGCCTCCTCCCTCATGAAGGTGGGGAGAAAAAGCCACTCCCAAGACCTTCTCACTAGGTGTAATCACTGGGAAGGATTCAGCAGGCTGTTCTGCTGGGTTCCTTTTACTTACTCAATATTTGAATAAGAATAAACAAAATTTCCCATAAATACAGTAATAGAAAAAAATAAAGGTTACACAGGAGTAAAATCAATAGTTTCTAATTACAATTTTTAAAGAATTTAATTTGTGAGTTTGCTTAATGCCCTGATTACAAAGATTTTCTCAGAGGAATATCATTAGAGTTGTCATTCTCTCACATTCTTTTCTTCTTCTTTTTTGAGGGGAGAGTACTGGGGATTGATCCCAAGGGTGCTTTACTACTGAGCTATATCCCCAGCCTTTTTTTTTTTTTTTTTATCTTTTTTATTTTGATACAGAGTCTCAGTAAGTTGCTGAGGCTAGCCTCAAACTTGCAATCCTTCTGCCTCAGTTTCCTGAGTTGTGGGATTATAGGCATACACATACTCTCATGTTCTACCCAACAAATCTAAAGAGAATTGGAAGAGAACAGGAAGGACTACAAGGCAAAGCATCTGCGGATAAGACTATGCATGCTGCAGGATATGTTCTAGCCACACAGCACTACAGCTACTGATAGGCAGCCTCATATCAAAGCCTCATTTTAACTGGAACAGACTGAAGCACGGGGGCATACTGTGTAATTGGAATACCCACTAGGCTGAAGTAGGAATACAAAGACACCAGGCATAACACAGAAACGTTTCAATGAAAGAATTACTAAGACTTTTATTAAAAAATTGCAAATTTAGCAAGATATGGCGGTATATACCTATAATCCCCCCATTCAGGAGGCTGAGGCAGGAAGAGTACAAATTTAGAGCCAGCATAGGCTACTTAGTGAGACCCTAGTCTCAAAAATAAAGGGTTAAGGATGTAACTCAATGTTAGCACATGTGCCCTGGGTCCCCAACACTGTAAAAACAAAAATTAAAAAAATAAAATAAAAATAAAACAGGGAAATTTAGGGATACCCTGGTAGGATTACCATCCCTAGTAGAATGTAAATACCTTAATGACAAAATATTTCAAAATTTGGATCCAGTACATAAAAGGTACACTAATAAAATATTAAGTGGCATCTAAGATATCATTTAGTAAAAGAATATAAAAATCACTACAATGATACGGTTATTTCTTAAATCACCATCAAGTTCTTTTTGTCCTAAGGTTCATTTCTGTTTTTTCCAAGGGACCAAGGGGAAAAAGAAGGAAGGTGGGGAGACAGAAATGAAAACAAAAACTTTGTTGAATAGGTATTTAGATGACAATGGAAGAGGTTCACTTCTACTCCAAAACTATGAAGGAAAACAAACTAACAGACAATAACAATGGAATCACCAGCACAGTGCATGATATGTAGTAGGTGCCCAATATTTTTCAGTCTGCTAAAGCACTACCTACATTCTACCAGCTTAAGTCTGGTACTCAACTTTTCAGAGAGACAGGCAGATACACAGGTTGGCAGCATTTACCAGAGAAAGGCTAGTAGTAGTCATTTCTAGGGTGATAACTATTACCTAACTAAATGACAGGGCTGAGGTATAAACAAGTTGACGAAGTATAAGCGAGTCAGAAATATCCATTACTATAAAGCATTTTAGTTCAATCATAAAAGGACATTCAATGATAGAAGAATCATTCTTTGTTGATATATTGTTCAAATTGAAGTTAACAGGGTAAAATGTGTAGAAAAAGTTGCCACTTCTAATGTAAAGGACACCAACAGATGTCTTTTATTACAATGTATTAGAATTCTGATACACACTGCAGATTCCTACAGAATGGAGAAAACCTACTCAGTCCTGGGTAGGCTCTAAGGGTCTTGAAGCCTAAGTAGACCTGCTGTAATGGCAGCAAACTGAATGCTAGGTAGAAAGCACAGTTAGTTCAGATACCCTTCTTTGCTCTAATTTATTTGGACCAAAATCATTTTGAAACCCAGGAACTAGTCAAGAGGCAAAACAAACCACCCACCTTTTCCAAATCGCCCAAAGCCCTACTTTTATAATAGCCACTTTTTTTTCACTGCATTTAATATTTTAGTTTTTAAGATATCTGAATAATTGGACATTATATAGTTACACTTCATTTTATTCAAAAGTACTTTAGAAACAATTCTTGAGGCATAAGAAGGGACATTTAAGTAGTACATGACCTGTGCTGAACAGGGGTTACCTTGGGCAAAATTGTGAAGTAGAAGATTTAGTAAGCCTTAGCAGGTCTTGAAATCCTTCACCCTCTAAATTGACAAAGAGATCTCCAATGGAACAAATAGGAGAAATTGTAAATAGAATCTAATATTCTCTTATCTACAGTGAGTATGAAATGAAGCTTGATGGATATTTAAAATACAAGTGTTCTCTTACTCTTACTCTCCCTCTCTCTCTTACTTTACCTCTCTTCCTCTCCCCCTCTCTCCCTCTCTCTCTCCCTCTCTCTCCTCTCTCTCCCCCCTTCTCTTCTGGCTACTATGGTCCTGCTAATGAAATCTCGGACAGGTAAATGGTTGTTTTGGCTTGTTGAGTTTATGGAGCTTTTCCACGGTTCCTTACATTGGTGCTGAAATTCAGGATGGGGATCTCCATCACTCAAGATGGAATCCCGTTCCCAAATTCCAAGCGCAACAGTTCCTGTCATAGTCCACTCCTCTGATCACCTGCCTGACATCCATCACCGGCCTGCAGATTGTTGCAGGGCATGTTCATGGACTTCTCCTCGGAGGAAATCCATGCCTTTAGTGCATGGATATGGGGCCTCCTGGCCCTTCTCCAAACAACTGACCACCCTCCCTCCCTCCCTCTAAATGACACCCCTACTCAGCAGGAAGTAGCTAGATTGAGGACGACGCCCCAAAACCAAAACAAAAAAGGGAGGAATGTTGGTAAAGATGGTGCCCGGAGCGCTTCTCTTCCAGGAGCTGAGATCCATGACACACTGAATGGCATGTGAACCATCACCTCCAATCCCTGTGAATGGCTCGAACTTTGAATGGCGCACCTCCAATCCCTGAAGTGGTGTGAACTCTGGGCCAATGAAGAAGTAACAGCCCACTCACCTTGCTCCTCCTCATCCTATGTTAAGCCCATAAATATCAACACCCTGTTCGTGCGCTGTCTTACTCTTACTCTCCCTCTCTCTCTTACTTCACCTCTCTTCCTCTCCCCCTCTCTGCCTCCCTCTCTCCCTCTCTTCTCTCTCTCTCTCAACCCCCTTCTTTTCTGCGACTGGCCACTACGATCCTGCTAATAAAATCTCGAACAGGTAAAAAAAATAAAATAAATAAAAATTTAAAAATAAAATACAGGTGGAACAATTAATGTTGCTCTGTATGCATTGCAGTCACATGCATGCAACTCCCGGGAGGAGCCTCAGTGGGATTCCAAAAGACAGAGGAGGATAACAGGCATCTTATTTGTTCAGCTTTTGAATAGTGTGACTTATTATAACTGACCTGTTTTTTGCATGGTTAAATATCAAGTTTTACCCATGATTCAACTAACTGATCTATACAATATTGCCAAAAAAACAGATTCCTTCAAAAAAAATTCTGTGAGCCAGGCACAGTGGAACACACCTGTAATCCCAGCAGCTCAGGAGGATCACAAGATCAGCAATTGCGAGGCGCTAAGCAAATCGATGAGACCCCATCTCTAAATAAAATAAAAAATAGGCCTGGGGATGTGGCTCAGTGGCCAAGTACCCCTGAATTCAATTCCCAGTACCAAAAAACAAAACAACAACAAAAAAGCCCACCTATGTGAATTATAGATAACAACAATAATAGCCATCACTCATATCAGACATGTCCATAATTCAATGAGGTAGATGCTATGATTATTCTCAATTTACAGATGAAGAAACTAAGGCACAGAGAGGTTAAGCAACTTGCCCAAGGTCACATAACTAGTTAGTTATGGAACCAGAATACAAATCAAAGTCCACCAAAGGTATTAATCTCTATATAAAAGTGCTTCTCAGAGCTGAGGTTATGGTTCAGTGGTAGAGCACTTGCCTAGGATGTGCTGAGGCACTGTGTTTGATCCTCAGCACCACATAAATAAATAAACAATATAAAGGTCCATTGACAACTAAAAAATATTTTAAGAAATAGTGCTTCTCATAGATAATCTGATAATCTAAAAAATACTAATTTTAAACAGGGTACAAAGGTGCATACTATCCCAGCTACCTGAGAAGCTGAGGCAGAAGGAACTCAAACTCAAAGCCAAACTGAGTAACTTAACAACACCCTGTCTCAAAATAAAAAGGGCTGGGGATATATCTCAGTGGTACAGCACTCCTGGGTTCAATCGCCAGAACCAAAAAGAAAAAAATCTTAAATTTAACATAATGGTGCAGCTGCTTTAGAAAACATTCTGGCAGTTCTTTAAAAGCTAAACACAGAGTTACCATATAATCTTGAAATTCAACTTCTAGATTTATTTTTTTATTTATATATGACAGTGGAATGCATTACAATTCTTATTACACATATAGAGCACAATTTTTCATATCTCTGGTTGTATACAAAGTATATTCACACCAATTTGTGTCTTCATACATATACTCTGGATAATAATAATCATCACATTCCACCATCATTTCCAACCCCATGCCCCCTCCCTTCCCCTCCAATCCTTCTGCCCTATCCAGAGTTTGTCTATCCCTCCCATGTTCCCTCTCCCTACCCCACTATGAATCAGCCTCTTTATATCAAAGAAAACATTCAGCATTTGGTTTTTTGGGATTGGCTAACTTCACTTAGCATTATCTTCTCTAACTCCATCCATTTACCTGCAAATGCCATGATTTTATTCTTTTTTATAGCTGAGTAATATTCCATTGTGTATGTATGCCACATTTTTTTAATCCATTCATCTATTGAAGGGCATCTAGATTGGTTCCACAGTTTAGCTTTTATGAATTGTGCTGCTATAAATATTGGTGTGGCTGTGTCCCTGTAACATGCTGTTTTTAGGTCCTTTGGGTTTAGACGGAGGAGAGGGATAGCTGGGTCAAATGGTGGTTTCATTCCCAATTTTCCAAGAAATCTCCATACTGCTTTCCATATTGGCTGCACCAATTTGCAGTCCTACCAGCAGTATATGTACTTCTAGATTTACACCAGAGATTTAAAACTATGTGTCCACACAAAAACTTGTACATTAATACCACAGGAATATTATTTATAATAACCAAAAATAGAAACAATCCAATGTTCATCAATTTATGAATGAATATATAATATGTGGTATATCCATACAATGGACTATTTATTATTTGGCAATAAAAAAGGAATAAAGGGCTGGGGTTGTGGCTCAGTGGTAGAGCACTCACCTAGCACATGTGAGGTACTGGGTTCCATCCTCAGCACCACATAAAAATAATAAAATAAAAGTATATGGGCTGGGGATGTGGCTCAAGCGGTAGGGCGCTCGCCTGGCATGCGTGCGGCCCGGGTTCGATCCTCAGCACCACATACAAACAGAGATGTTGTGTCCGCCGATAACTAAAAAATATTAAAATTCTCTCTCTCTCTCTCTCTCTCTCTCTCTCTCTCTCTCTCTCTCCCCTTTCTCACTCTCTAAAAAAAAAAAAAAGTATTATGTCCAACTACAACTAAAAAATATATACATATCAAAAAAAAGGAATAGGAATAAAGTACTGATACATGTCACAACTGATGAACCTTGAAGAGATTATGCTAAGAAAAAGAAGCCAGTCGCAAAGGACCATATTATGAGTTTACTTATGTGAAATGTCCAGAAGAGACAAATCTAAAGAGTCAGAAAATAGATTAGCGATGATTGTCAGGAGCTGGGCAGTTTAAGGGAAACGAAGAGTGACTGACAAGCAACAAAATGTTCTAAAATTGGTTGTAATGATGACTACACAACTCTGTAGATATACTAAAAATCAGCAAACTTGCACATGTTAAGCAGATAAAGTATATGGTATGCAAATGAGATCTCAAATGCATTTATTTAAAAAATAAATACAAAAAAACATGCCAGGCACAGTGGCCTATAATCCCAGTTACTCTAGAGGCTGAGATAGGAATTGAAATCTTACTTTGAAGTATTTATGTAAGAGAAATGCAAACATGGCTCAGTTGGTAGAGTGCTTGTCTAGCATGCACAAAGTCCTGGGTTCAATACCCGACACCACCAAAAAAAAAAGAAGAGAGAGAGGGAATGAGAGAGAGAGAAATGCAAACATAATAACTGCCCCAAACTGGAAAATATCTAAATGTCCATTAACTGGAGAATAAGCAATCTGTGGCATATCCACAATGGATTACTACTCAGCAATAAAAAGGAATCAACTGCTGATACCTGCAACAGCATGGCTGAATCCAGAAAGTATTATGTTAAAGTGAAAGATGCTAGACTTGTCAAAAGGTTATATATTAGCTGGGCACAGTGGTGCACATCTACAATCCCAGTGACTGGGCAGGTTGAGGCAGAAGGATCACAAGTTCAAGCAATTTAGTGAGGTCCTAAGCAACTTGGCAAGACCCTGTCTCAAAATAAAAACTAAAAAGGGCGGGCAATGTAGCTCAGTAGTAGAGCACCCCTGGGTTCAATCCCTAGTACCTGAAAAGCAAGAAAATTTAAAAAGAAAAAGAAACTAAAAAGGATTGATATAACGCAATGATACAGCACCTGCCTAGCATACAGGAGGCTCTGAGTTCAATCCCTAAACAACAACAACAAAAAAAGTTACATATTGTATGATTCTATTTCATGGCATTTTGGAAAAAATAAAACTATAATGACAGAAAACAAATCAGCAGTTGCAAGAGAAGGGTAGAGAGAAGGGCATGACAGCAAAGTTCATGGGAATTTTGTTGGGACAGTATAGATGTTCTGGATGTTGACCTTGGTGGTGTTATGGAACTGCTTTTGTTGAAATTCACTGAACTGTACCACAAACAGGGCTAATTTTACTATAAGAAATTATACTTTATAAACCCAACCTTAAAAAAAATTAAATGGTCAGTCCAAGAGGTCCAATATTCAACTAAAAGAAGTTCTCGGGGGGCTGGGGATGTGGCTCAAGTGGTAGCACGCTCACCTGGCATGCGTGCGACCTGGGTTCGATCCTCAGCACCACATACAAACAAAGATGTTGTGTCCGCCAAAAACTAAAAAAAATAAATATTAAAAATTCTCTTTGTCTCTCTCTCTAAAAAAAAAAAAAAAAAAGTTCTCAGGGCTGGGTTTGTAGCTGAGTGGTAGAGTGCTTGTGTAACATGTGAAGCCCTGGGTTAGAGTCACAGCACTGAAGAATCAATCAATCAATCTCACAATTTATAAGGGTTCTGGAAAAGAGGGAATGAAGAAAAAACAAAGGGCTGACTGAGGGATGGGAGGATAAAGGAGGATGATCACAAGTTCCAGCTCAGCCTCCTTATTTTGAGAGAGTGTCTCAAAATAAATAAATAAATAAAAAGCACAGAGGATGTAGCTCAGTGGTAAAGCACCCCTAAGTTCAATCCCCAGGACAAAAAAATAAAAATACTAAAATTTTTAAAAGGAGAAGTAAGTCACATTAGGAATTGGAATGGTCTCAAAAATCTTAACAATACAAAAGTCTAAAAGGCAACAGAACAATGCCTTTAAAATTTGTGAGGAAAACAATTTGCAACTTACAATTCTACAATCAGCCAAACTAATATCGAAATTATAGTGCAAAGTAAGATATTTTTAGACATGCAAGATTCCATTTGCTTTTTTTTTTTTTTAGGTACTGGGGATTGAACCCAGGAGAGATTTACCACTAAGGCAAATACTCAGCTCTTTTTTATTTATTTTGAGACAAGGTCTCGCTTAATTGCTGAGGCTGGTCTTGAACTAGCAATCCTCCTGCCTAAGCCTCCCAAGTCACTGGGATGACAGGAGTACACCACATCTGGTTACACATGCATATTTCTAAAAAATTTACTTTCCATACACCTCTAGAACAGAAAATTGATGGCTTCACCAAAATAAAGGAATATAAATGTTGTGGCTCAGTGGTAGAGCACTTGCCTAGCAGGTGTGAGCACTGGGTTCAATTCTCAGCACCACATAAAAATAAATAAAATAAAAGTCAATTAACAAATTAAAAAAAAAAAAAAAAAAAAGATGAGGAGCTGGGTACAATGGTGCATCCCAGGAGCTAGGGAGGCTGAGGCAGGAGGATCACAAGTTGAAAGCCAGCCTCAGCATTGAGGCACTAAGCAACTCAGTGAGATCCTGTCTCTAAATAAAATACAAAATAGGGCTGGGGATATGGATCAGTGGTTGAGTGCCCCTGAGTTCAATCACCAGTATCAAAAAACAAAAAAACAACAACAAAAAAAGAAAGTTGAAGAAAGGGAATATGGAAAGAAAGGGATCCAACACAAGATAAGGCAGAAGGAATCCCTAGAATGAGGTTGAAAGCAAATCTCTTCCTTTCTCCTCCATCTCCTAAAATGAACTGTGTTCCAAACATAGGGGTGTCTAATCCAGTTGAATCAGATTAAAGGCCTGGAAGAGATTGAATTGACAGAATGCTTGATGTATCTAACTGAACAACCTGGGATCAACTTAAGTGGCAGGGAGTTTGGGTTTGAAATGGTAATAAAACAAAAAACATGAAGCAAAAAATACAGCAATTAAAAATTCCAAGAAAAGTAAGTTTTACAGAAATGTGAAAGTATAGCCAAGCAGAGGTGGAGCATGCCTGTAATCCAAGCTACTTGCTTGGAGGTGGAAGGTTGAATCAGGATGATCAATACTTGAGGTCAGCCTTGGCAACTGCGCAAGACCTAATTAAAAATAAAAATAGCTGGGTGAGGTGGCACACGTATGTAATCCCAGTGGCTTGGAGGCTGATGCAGGAAGATCCCAAGTTCAAAGCCAGCCTCAGCAATGGCGAGGCACTAAGCAATTCAGTGAGACCCTGTCTCTAAATTTAAAAAAGTACAAAATAGGGCTGGGGATATAGCTCAGTGATTGAATGCCCCTGAGTTCAATCTCCAGTATCAAAAAAAAAGTAATTTATTTTTAAAAAATGTGTTTGTATATATATGGGGGGCGGGGCTAGGAATGCAACTTAGGGATAGAGAGCCCTTGGATTCAATCCCTAGTTAAAAAAAAAAAAAAAATAAGGAAGGGCTGGGGTTGTGGCTGAGCGGTAGAACGCTCCTCTAGCACATGCGAGGCTTTGGGTTAGATCCTCAGCACCACATAAAAATAAATAAAATAAAGGTATGTGTCCAACTACTTCTAAATACGTATTTTATATAAAAAAGGAAAAGTATTCATTAGTTAATAATATAAACATAGACTACTGAACTAAAGTTACAATATTAAAATGAAAAATGGGGTGTGGGGGGCCAGGGTTGTGGCTCAGTGGTAGAGCACTTGTCTAGCATGCTGAGACACTGGGTTCAATCCCTGGCATCACATTAAAATAAACAAAATAAAGATATTGTGTCAATCTACAACTAAAAAAAAGAAAAATGGGGTGTGGAAAGGCATGCATATGTGATGGGGGAAGAAGATGGAGGGAAAAAGAGTCTAAATATCTAAAACTGATAACTAATAAGTAGCAAAACAATCATACTGTTTAGGAAACACAGTGGTAAAACTATCAGTCAGTTTCAAGGAAAATGTATTTGCCTCTGGGGAAGAAAATATTGGTAGAAACCACTGTTTTTGAAACTATTTCTGTGCATGCATTCATAACTTTATCAGTTATAAAAACAAAAAATAAATTAAAAGTCAAAACAAGCCGTGGGCCAAAATAACCCTTTTCTCTTTATAAGTTAAAAAGACAAACAAATAAACAAACAAATAAAACACAAAGAAACAAGGTCCTTGCTCTGGAGGAATTCTCAGAAACAAACATTAACAGAAGTAGGTGCAAAGCACTGCCAGAACTTAGAATGTTCAGGAGGGAGAAATTAATCATACACAGTAATGTTTAACTTTCATTTTGTTTACTATGTATCAGGTTCAGAAAAAAGAACAAAGTTAAGCAGATTAGGAGATTGACTGCCCAAACCACCGTATCACCATTTATCACCTAGCAAGCTGGAGGAGGTACACAAACAGGAGTAGGACATGGCTCCAGAACCCGAGCAGCTCAGAACCTGAAGGTGGAGATTGACACCTAAAACGGTGATTACAACCCAGGATCAGGAGTGCAATCTATGACAGACCCTGATCCCAAGATGACAGGCAGGTGGCTGGGCGCCTGGGCCCCGGAGCACCCACCTGCGACTACGTGACGCTGGAGGAGAGCGGATAGACAAAGCCAGCTCAGGGTCAGGCTCCACTCATCTTCTCCCCGTACCCCCGCACCCCAACCTACCGAGTGTCCTTTCCCAGCAACCAAGATTCCGGCCAGAACTCATCCCCACCACACCCGACCCTTTCTTTCACGGCTGAAGCCAACTCACCGACTCGGCCGCCGCTTCCTGTTCATCCACCGCCAGGGCCCACGAGTCGGTGGCCATGGTCCCCAGCGCGGGCAGGACGCAGCCGCTGGAAGGCGAGCCGGCGGGCGCGGCGCAATCGCGAGCTCCGGGGGGTCTCAGCAGCCCGGGCCAGCCCCTCCGAGGGGGAAGTCATTCGCTGCCGCGCTGGGCACCGGAAGGGACGCGCCGCAGTGACGTCGAGCCGGCGCCTGCCGGCCGCCTTCGCCCCTTCCGGCAGTGGCTTCAATTGCCCCCAGATGCCCACCCAGAACTTCAGTGCTGTGCACCGTCCCCGTCCAACAGAGGTAGCCCCGCTCGGGTCAGCTGCCCCTCCAGCCAAAGAACAAGATCACATTCCCGCCCAGTACAGCGGCAGGAAAAGGTTGATGCAGACGGAGTATATCGAAACGAAACCATGCAAACAGTCCAAATGCATAAACAGCAGTTTCACTTTTCAGGCTGCTCATTTTAAATGTCCAGGTGCTGTCAATAGGCTCTGTGAGATTTACCGGTATCCTAGCGAGCTCGCCAGATTTGAAACACACTGCATTTGCCCCCACCCCTCCACTGAATCACGAGAGTGGGCACTGAAGGCCTACAGCCACCACCCTGACAAGCTCCGCGGACGCTAAGAGCAGAGATGCACCCGACACCAGCCGACCGTTACAGAAACAATCTGCATATATACATTTCCTGCAGCTTCTTTAAAAAGTTTTGCTCGCCTTTAGAGATTTAGAAGATGGGAGCTTTCAAACTAAGTTTTTTTTCTGTCTTCTTTCAAAGTTGGCTTTGAATAGAACCTATTTTCCTATCAATTTGACTCCAAATATTTCCGGAGTAGTGAGTGATGTAACCTACCCCCACAGGTATTAGAGCCGCTGTATAACAAAATATTCCCGTAGTTTAAAACTTTGCCCCACAGACAATGTGACAACACCATTTACAGGAATTTAGCATTGAAAATATTTAAGGGAAGTGATAGGGAAAAGTGTTGTAGGTAGAGGGTCAGAGACAGGAAAGAGCAATGGGGTTTTGGGAACTGAACAGATAAACTATTCTGTCAGTTCTGCCAGGAAGTTAATGATCAAACATAGGAACTTTTGACATTAGCTGTGCCTGGGTTAGAAGCCAACCTCTCCGACATAAGGGTTGTGTAATTGGGATTATTTTATTTTGGGGGACAAAAATTTTGTGTGTGTACCAGGGATTAACCCCAATAGGGTTTCCTTATGTTTATAATCTCACTAAGTTGCTGAGGCTGGCTTCAAACCTACGATCCTCCTGTCTCAGCTTCCCAAACCACTTGGATTACAGCCATGCAGCACCATGCCCAGTTTTGGGGACATTTTTTTTAAAAGGAGGAAATATCTTAGGTTTTTAGAAGAGGTAAAATAAGGATTGAGACATTCGTTTTCCCCAACTGAAATCTAATAGGCTTCTCTATTTTTTCCTAGAAAGAAGTTAGGCATTTTCCTGCAACCTGAAAAAAAAAAAAAATGAATTCCAACTTCTCTCATTTGCCACTATTCCACTACTACAAGTTAACCTCAGGTAATGGTGGGTAGGTAAGGTTGTGCACAAAAGAAAAAGGCAGACAACCTGGGAGACATGACCTCTATCTCATGAAGGGAGAAGCGACCCAAGGAAAATTCTTTCAGAGAAATTATGTTAAATTTTTAACAGGGTTGAAGAAGGAATTCCCCCACACACACACACAAAAAAAAAGTTTAATAAAAGTTAAAAATCAGATTACCTGAGGTGCAGGTATATAACAGGTTCCACTTGTTCAACAACAACAACAAAAACCCTCAACTCACATGTATGCTTCATATACACAATGGAAAATGCATAAGGTACACACATAATTGAAACTTGTCTCTGGGGTGAGGGGTGTTGGGATAGGGTGGGAGACTTCTTTTTGGTACTTCATCCTCTGAAATTATTTTCAATGCTTTTCCTTTTATAATTCTATCTCAAAAAGGAAAAGGAATAACAATTACCCAGATTCCCACCACAAGGCTGAAGAAATAAAACAGTCTGGGTGTGGTAGCTCACCTGTAATCCTAGCAACTTGGGATGCTGAGGCAGGAGGATCGCAAATTCAAAGACAGTTTCAGCAATTTAGCAGGGCCTAAACAATTTTAATTTTTATCAAAATATGAAATAAAAATGGGCTATGGATGTGACTTAGTGGTTAAGTCCCCTTGCATTCAATCCAAAACAATAAAAACAAAACAATCGAGAGGGTCTCTGTGGCCTAGACTTGTAATCTCAGCAAATGGGCAGCTGAAGCAGAATTGTGAGTTTAAGCCCAGCCTTGGCAATTTTGCAAGACCTTGTCTCAAAATAAAAATTAAAAAAAAAAAAAATTAAAAGAGATGGGGATGTAACTCAGTGGTAATGTGCCCCTGGGTTCTTTCCCCAGTATCAAGAAAAGAACTTTTTTTTTTCATTAAAAAAAGAAAGGTGGGGCTGGGGATGTGGCTCAAGCAGTAGCGCGCTTGCCTGGCATGCGTGCGGCCCGGGTTCGATCCTCAGCACCACATACAAACAAAGATGTTGTGTCCGCCAAAAACTAAGAAATAAATATTAAAAATTCTCTCTGTCTGTCTCTCTCTCTCTCACCTCTCTCTTTAAAAAAAAAAAAAAAAAAAAAAGAAAAAAAAAGAAAGGTGGTTATTGGGGATGTCACTCAGTATAGAGAGTTTGCCTAGCATGTGCTAGGCCCTAGGTTTAATCACTAGCACTGAAAAACAAAATAAATGAATAAAAAACTTCAATTGAAGTCCCCCTCCATACCCATATCAAGACAACAGCTATTCTGGAATTGACACTTGTTCTTCCTGTATACACTTTTAGCATGTATTACTTTTTCTATTAAAACAAACAAAAAGGGCTGGAGTTGTGGCTCAGCCATAGAGTACTCGCCTCACACATGGGAGGCCCTGGGTTCAATCCTCAACACCACATAAAAATAAATTTTAAAAAACGTATATAAAAATATATATTAAAAAAATAACACCCCCCCCCAAAAAAAAAAAAAAAAAAAAAAACCACCAAAAGCCAGGCATGGTGGCCAACACCTATAATCCCAGCGTCTCAGGAGGTTGAGGTTGGAAGACAGCAAGTTCAAAGCCAGCTTCAGCAATTTAAAAGGACTTAAGCAACTCAGGGAGACCCTGCTTCAAAGGAAAAAATAAAAAGGGCTGAGGATGTAGGTCAGTGGTATAGACTTTCCTAGTTCGCCCCTAACATATATATGAGCATGGCGAGACTCCTGCCAAGAAACAACCTGATTTCCAAAGTGGGGTGTGGAGAGAGGTTTTTAAGGGAATAAGAACACCTGGATTTGCGTCTGCTCCCACGTGGTCTTGGGCAGCCTTAGTTTCCTCTAAAATCATAGGTATATAACACACGGCAAAGGAATCTACCAGATCACAAAGCAAAGGCCTTAAGGTCTAGTGCCTGGCTTATGATGAAGCCTGAATAAATTCTAGTTATTATTATCCCCTCCCCCTAGAGGTAGGGGCAAGGAAGACGCTGAAATGCGGAAAAACAGGGACTGTTTCTATCCTCCCATATACTCACACGACTCACAGCCAGGGCGAGTGAAAACCTCCCCCGGCCTCGGCCACGGCTGGCAGCCCAAGCCATCACGGCTCAGCATGGCGGTTACACTCCCCCAACTGCCACTCATTGCCCAGGATAAGCCTCAGCCTCATTGGCGGAGGCCTGGAAGCCAGCCGCCCAGCCAATCCCCTGACAGAATGGGGCAGGCCTGTCTGGTGCAAGACCAGTGATTTTGGGGGAGCGAGGGGGGAACGTCGGGCAAAGACCAGCACTAGCGTCCGGCAGAGGACGTATTTTTGATATCCAGTTTTGTCACTTGTCGCTGAATGTCTGTCTCTGTGACCTGGAACTCGAGAGTAGGACAGTGTCTGCCTTTTTTAAAATGTTGATCCTCAGGGACTAACACATGGTAGTGAGGAATTAATGGTTGAGGAATACACATCCCTTCAGGCCCATCAAACTTTCTAAAGCTTTGCTTCTGGGGCTGGTTGTGAGGATCAAAAGCTTAGATCAGTACCTGGTGTATACTAAGTACTCAACAATTGTTAGTATGATTTCTCTTAGTGCGTTGTTGTGAAGTGGGGAATTAATCACGCAATTTATTTTTACTGGCTTAGGAGCTTTACATATTTGTATAGGATGCTATTTTACTTTAAAAACTATATTCTTCTGCACTGTCTGTAGCCAAGTTATGAACAGTACAATTTTCCTCCGTGTATTTGGATATACAGATGATGTATGTAATAAAGAAGTGATTAAAGAGACAAAAAAGTTTGTATTCTGACTTTGCGACTTAATGATCAATATGGAGTTGGACAAATTCATTTGCTCATTGCTCATCTGTAAAAAAAAAAAAGGATGCCAACACCTACTACACACTTTATTTACTGGTACTGAGTATTGAAAGGGCACTTTACCACTGAGCTACATTCTTTTTTTTTTTTTTTTAAGCTAGAGGTTGAACGCAGGGGAGCTCTACTACTGAGCCATACCGCCAGCCCTTTTTATTTTTGAGACAGGGTCTTGTCAAGTTGCTTAGGCTGGGCTCCAATTTGCAATTCTTATGTCTCAGCTTCCCGAATCACTGGATTACAGGCCTGTGCCATGATGCCCGGCTTAGTCTTTTACTGTTAGATCATTTCTTCCACATGAAATTGAAGGTCTGAAGAACAAGTGTATACATGAGAACAATAAGAACCGTTGAGTTCTGCACATAATTCTATAACTAGAACGAAGAGAAGTATACCAAAGTTCTCTACCACACACGCTACAGCTCTTGTTAACTATGTCAACTGTTAGTATTTCTTATGAGGAAATCAAAATGTCGGTCTCCAGGAGCCAGCCTCCATCCCCGTCACGTGACATACTCTGCCCATCTTTCTCAGCCATTGCATCAGCCAAGCTAGAGCCGCCTTTCCAGAAGCCGATTAATAAGCTGATTCGTGATCAGGTTGATTGGCATATATATTGACCAATAATATTTCCTAGGAGTAGATCGTAGCGGAGCACTTTCCTTTGGCACGCACTGATTGGATAGGGCGATGCGGGTTGCGGCGGGTTGTAGCCTGGGGCGGGTACAGCTGTGCTTTTGCTCCTCTCAGAGAGCAGGTAACCTCGGGCCACCGGTGGGCTCTGAGGGAGGAGTTAGGAACGGGACCCTAGTGGGTGGCAGGCAAATTTCAGATCTCTGCGGCGCTGGGAGGGACCCGGGCCTAGGGGAAAAGGAGCTACTGCGGCGGGTGCCTGGGCCAGCTCCCGCGTGGCCACGGGAAGCCGGGCCTGGGCTGGAGCGGGGCCCCCGAGTCCGGGCGGGAGCGCGAGAGCGGCCCTAGCCAGCCCCTTGGCGCGCTGGAGGTGGAGCCGTCTCGGGTGGAGTTGCTGAGGACCCAGGCCTTGCGAGGATTACGGTGGCCATCGGGTTCCCAATTTTAGTCTCCTAGAGGTGAGTGGGGGTTCAGAGAAGCGTGACCCGAATGGTCGGGAGTCCTTCTGGGAGCTATTCCCTCAATTCCTCAACTAATAAAAAAATAAGTTAATTAATTAACGGAGTAGTTGATACCATCCCAGGCTTAGGGTGAGAGTCATGTTCTGCTATTACTGTTTCAGACAATCTGCGTTTCCTTTTGTGCTTTAAAATATGTGAGTTTGTTGTCAAAGGATTGATCTAAATGATCATGAAATAGGCATTTAGCAACCAGTGTATTAGATACCGGGGATAAACTGAAATAGCCCAAAACAGCCCTGGTACCCACTGAGATGTAACTTACGTCCCGATGGGAGACGGGTCTTAAACAGCCATCAAATGCACTTGGAAATTACGAAGGGAGACACTTGGGGCTATGAGTCTAATGGCGGAAGCGAAGGCTTCCTTAAATAAGTTTCTTTGGAATTCAGATATCAAAATGGAAAACTTAACTAGGAAAAGGGAGAGAAGTAGGGGTGGGTAGGGAACTTACCTGGCACATGGAGGGAGAGCTTGTTACAAGGTCCTGTGCCTGGAGCCACAGTGTGATTTAATCTAGCCAAGACCTTTACAGTTCCTGCTGGAAAGCGGAATTTGAGGTCCTGTCTTTGTGCTACCTCTGTATCCCATGTAGACTTTCTATTGAAAAAAAATGAATGAGTTGTAGTGAGACACAGCTTTTGATAGTACAGCTTTTGATAGTCCCAGACTCCTTAGGGCTTATAGCCAACATATTAGATCCTTTTGTACTACACTGTAATTATTTCTGTATATGATGGTCTCCTCATGAAGGACATATACTGTAATTCCTCTTGATTCCCTGCATATAGTATGCATTCATTATGTTGAATGAGTAAGCAAAAATGGGAAATTCAAATGTCTTTTGGAACGTAATTGCTTATTTACCTCAGGTGGTCCATTTAAATAAAGAAATGGTGAACTTTTTTTTTTTTTTTTTTTTTTTTTTTGGTACTGGGGATTGAATTCAGGGTCACTTGACCACTGAGCCACATCCCCAGCTCTATTTTGTATTTTATTTATTGACAGGGTCTCACTGAGTTGCTTAGCGCCTCCCAGTTGCTGAGGCTGGCTTTGAACTCATGATCCTCTTGTCTCAGCCTCCCAAGCTGCTGGGTTATAGGCATTTGCCACCTCACCCAGCATGGTGAACATTTTCAAATGGCCATGTGATGCTACAAAGGAAGAATTACTGCCATCAATTCATTTTTGCCACCATAGTTAAGATTCTTTGAGAGCCATGACAGGGAGGGATGAGAAAGAATGTGGTAGGAGAAAGTTTCTGAAAATTCAAGGCTTGACTCTTAGCATGGACAGCCAGTTCCTATGTGTGAGATTTATAGTCCACTCTTGAGAGTCAAGGTATCATGTTTTACTGTGAACATCTTTATTGGTTCCTCCTGATGAAAATATTTTATGCTAAATGACTAAAAGTATTAGCTATCTTGTTCCTTTAGAACTTACAGTTTACAAATTACTTCCAATCAAATACGGTATTTTTTTTTTTTTTTTTTTTTGGTGTGTGGGGGGGCGATCCTCACAAAACCCTGGTTGAATAAATAGGTAGATACTACATTAAAAAGAAAAACAAAACAAAACAAAAAAGGAACCAAACTCCAGCCAAAATAACTTATTTCAGGTAGAGTTGGGTCTAGAAAGAGTTCTAGAGACATTTAGATAATGTTATAAATAAGGTGGTTCCATTTTTCTATTTATTTTTGTGGTACTGGAGATTGAACCCAGAAATGCTCTACCACTGAATTATATCCCCTGTTCTTTTATTTTTTATATTGAGACAGAGTCTAAGTTACTGAGGTGGCCCTTAAACTTGGGATCCTCCTACTCTAGTTGGTGTGTTGATGTATTGAGCTTATTGAGACTGGCATGAAAAAAAGAATGGATGGGGTTGCTGTTTGTTGGTGTAGCCAAGTTTCGCTTTGATGATGTTTTTAGCCTTGGACATTACAATATAGAGGTTTTAAGATTAAATAGCTTACCTATGTCTTGCTTTGACTTGGCTTGAGAAATGGGAGTCTTATGTAATGCCTGTTTTTAGTTCCAGTTCCCTTGATTTTTCTTTTTCTTTTTTTTCCTTTGGTAAGTTCCTTGGGTTGACTTTCAAGATGGATTCAACTCTAACAGCAAGTGAAATCCGGGCACGATTTATAGATTTCTTCAAGAGAAATGAGCACACCTATGTTCATTCATCTGCCACTATCCCATTGGATGATCCCACATTGCTCTTTGCCAATGCAGGCATGAACCAGGTAAGGATTTCTTTCTCCTTGACTATCCACATAGGAGGCAGCAGAGCAGTGATAAAAATATAGTTCTTGGAGTGAGACAGAATCCCAGTTCTGTTACTTATCATGTGATCTTTTATTTATTTATTTTATTTTTTTTAGTTGTAGAAGGAAAATAAATAAACCTTATTTATTTTTATGTGGTGCTGAGGATTGAACCAAATACCTCACAAATGCTAGGCAAAGTGCTCTACCACTCCCTCACATGTGATCTTGCAGAACATTCTAGTCATGAACCTTAGTTTCTTTGTGAAACAAAGAATAATATTTCCTGCCCATAGATTTCAGTGAAAAATGAAAAAGAAAGCTGGGTATGGTGATGCAGGCCTATAATCCCAGTGTCTCAGGAGACTGAGGCAAGAGGATCGAAAGTTCAAAGCCAGCCTCAGCAACTTAGTGAGACCCTAAGCAACTTAGTGAGACCCTGTCTCAAAATAAAAATAAAAAGGTCTGGGGATGTGGCTCAGTGGTTAAGTGTTCCTGGGTTCAATCCCTGGTACCAGAGTACCAAAAAAAAAAAAAAAAAAAAAAGAATGCATAGTGCATACAAAATGTTTAGCATGGCATTTGGCACATAGTAAGACCTTAACTATTTTTAGTTATGATGATAAGAGACCTTCAGGGGCTGGGGTTATAGTAGAGTGCTTGCCTCACACATGTGAGGCACTGGATTCAATCCTCAGCACCATATAGAAATAAATAAAATAAATATATTTAAAAGAGAGAGAGAAATGTGATTTATCTCTCTAAAGAAAAATAATAGCGTGGGTCTGGGGTTGTGACTTAGTGATAGAGCACTTCCCTAGCAAGCTTATGGCCCTGAGTTCAACCCTTAGCACTTCAATAAAACAGAAAAAGTAAGAAAATATAGTCTGCCATCTAGTCTATAAAATTTTGTCTTTTTTTTTTTTTTTTTGTAATGAAAAAATTCAGCATTTTGTTCAAAATTTTTTTAATAATTTTTTTTTTCTTTTCTTTTTTTTTACACTGTTAATCAAACCTCACCTCAGGACCTCACACATGCTAGACTGTTTAGGGGACAGATGAGGCAGAACACCAAAGACAGCAGGAAGCAGTTTTATTTGGCTGCAGCCAAGTTCAGAGGGTAAAGCTCTCAGTATAATCAATTAATCCCTTTGAACCTGAGTTCAGGCAGTTTCAGAACTTTATGCCCAGTGTATAGGGGGAGGGGCTCAGAAGTTCACACAAAAGCAGCTTTTTCTTTCACTGTTCTGGGCAAGTTAGCCCTTCAAGGACAGCACCTGAGCAGTGGAGAGCTGCTTCTTTCTTTCTTCCACCTGCCAGCTGTTACCATGGAGCCCAATTAGTAACATCTTCTCTTGAATTTGAAATGTAAACATCTCTGTGAAGCTGGCCTCCTTAAAAGAATCTGTTTTTCTTATCACACTCTGCATTTACAGACACACTTCCTTTGAAAACCTTTACAAATTATTATACATATATATTGTTACCAGAAAGTCGATAAATGGGGCTGGGGATATAGCTCAGTTGGAAGAGTGCTTCCCTTGCATGCATAAGGCCCTGGATTCAATCACCAGCACCAAAAGAAAAAAAGTTGATAAATGTTTGTGAAAAATAGTAAAGAGCACCTGGAATGCTGTTCTCTTTCAGGACTGTGGCCAAATTTAATTATTGTAAGATAGAGCAACAGAAAATAGGAATCTTAACTACATTGAACTCTTTTGTAGAGATTTTTTTGCTGATAGTCCTAAGATCAATTATGATGAAGTTTTCTAGAGAAGCTTAATTAAGATTTTCTATGGAGGAGGGGCTGCTACTGCAAGGCAAGTGATCTACCATTGAGTCACAACCCCATTCCTCCAATTTTTCCTTTATTGCTCCCCTCTGCAGACAGGGTCTCAATGTTGCCCATGGTAGCTCTGAACTCTTGGATTCAAGTCTTCTGTCTCAGCTTCCTCGGTAGCTGGAATTATAGGTGTGCCCCTGGATATCTGATTGTTTTTTGGTACCAGGGATTGAACTCAAGGGCACTCAACCACTGAGCCACATCCCCAGCCCATTTGGTATTTTATTTAAAGACAGGGTCCCACTGAGTTGCTTTGGTTCTTGATAAGTTTCTGAGGCTGGCTTTGAACTCGTGATCCTTATGCCTCAACTTCCCGAGTCGCTGGGATTACAGGCGTGCACCACTTGGCTTGTTTGTTGTTTGTTTGTTTTTAATCTATTTATTTACTTATTTGTTTGTTTGTTTATTTATATATGGTGCTGAGAATCGAACCCAGTGCCTCACGCATGCCAGGCAAGTCTGCTACCACTGAGCCATAGCCCCTTTTTTAAAAATATCTATTTTTTAGTTGTAGTTGGACACAATACCTTTATTTTATTTATTTATTTTTATGTAGTGCTGAGGATTGAACCTAGGGCCTTGGGCCTTGCATGTGCTAAGCAAGCACTCTACCACTCATCCACGCCCCAGGCCCCTTGTTTTTGTTTTTATAAAATAAATTGGGGGCTGGGGAGGTGGCTCAAGTGGTAGTGCGCTCGCCTGGTTCGATCCTGGCCCAGGTTCGATCCTCAGCACCACATACAAACAAAGATGTTGTGTCCGCCAAAAACTAAAAAATAAATATTAAAAATTCTCTCTTTAAAAAAAAAAGATAATAAATAAATAAATAAATAAATAAATTGGTTCTTCAGGATTCTTTCAGAGGTTTGCTTTCATTTATAGGCCAGACATTATTTGTTTGTTTGTTTGTTTTGTGGGGGTTTTGGGGGATGAACCCAGGGGCACTTAACAATTGAGCCATATCCCCAGTCTTTTTTATTTTGAGACAGGGGACTCACTGAGTTGCTTAGGGTTTTGCTAAGTTCAGAGACTAGCTTTAAACTCATGATCCTACTGCCTTAGCCTCCTGAGTTGCTGCGATTATAGGCATGGGCCACTGTGCCTGGCTTTTTAACACCTTTCCTGAAACTGGTTGCCACCAATGCCAGATTACATCCATTGCTGAAGAAACTGTTAGTTTTTGTGTTTGGGGGCAGTCAAACTATAAAAGATATTTGAAGTTTTATTGCTAGAGAAAAGAAATTATAAAGGAGTTTGTTTTATTTGTTTTTATTTTTGGTGCCAGGGATGAAACCTAGAGTCTAGCACATGCTACCACTGCACTATGCCTCAAGCCTCATAAAGGAGTTTATTTATTTTTATTTATTTATTTATTATTTTTTTGGTAGTTGTAGATAGACAGGATTTCTTTATTTTATTTGTTTATTTTTATGTGGTGCTGAGGATCAAACCCAGTGCCTCATGCAGGCTAGGCAAGCACTTTACCACTGAGCCCCAGCCCCAAGGAGTTTATTTTTTAATTTAGTTTTCAGTGCTGGGAATTGAACTTGGGGCCAAGCTCTCAGTGAGCTACATTTCAGCCTTTTTTTCTTTTTTCTTTTGAGACACGGGTCCCTAATTTGCCCAGGTTGGCTTTAAACTTGTGATTTTTTTTATCTCAACTTCCTAAGTCACTGGGATTGCAGGAGTGCACCACAACACCCAGCTTAAAGGAATTTAAAGGAAGTTTTTCGGTTAGTCTGTGGCATTGAGAAATGTTTACTAGGGTGATCCTTGCTTGGAAGTGGATGCAGGTTAGGTAGTGCTCTCAAGGCTTTCTACTATGATTCCCCTGCAGCCCAGGCCATTTGGATGCTCCTCACTCTCTGGGATAAATTAACATTTTATTTTCTCTCAGATGTCTTATTTGGTATGAAAACTTGGAAGCAGTGGTAACATTTTCTTCCTTTTATATCATTAACTGTAAAATTATGAAACATGTTTTCAGTTATATGGGAGTCTTCTGCATACATCTGGAAATGGGACATGATTTCGGTGAACTCTTTCAAGGGGGTGGGTTTTCTGGAACACTGGAAAGGTTCTGTTCTATTCAGGAATACCAGGGCACAAACTGTCTTCTCTCAAATGAGCTGCTTCTGTAAGAACTACAGAGGTCCAGTGTTTGGAAATATTCTCCTAATAATAGGAACTGTTAACCTGTGTGTAGTACTTGCTGTGTGCTAGTACTGTTGTCTCCCACATAGTTGACTCATTTAACTTTCACTGTTGTCATCCCTACGGGAGTGCTAAAAGCTCTAAATCAGTAGCCTCTGCTTACATAGCTGGTAAATGCCAGATTGTGGATTTGAATCTAGGCAGTCATTTCCTAAACTTTTTTTGTGCTACTTTGCCTTAAGATCATAAAGAGCTTAACCTTCTTTTTTTCTTTAAGCAATTTAAAATGGTATTTTTTGGACTTCTACTTTTTTTTAGGGATTATGCCAGTCTCAGGATGTATAGAGATGGGTGAGGTAATTTTTATGTTTAAGGAGTTCATGATCTAGCACAGGACTATTCAGTAGACTTTTTACAATGATGGAAATGTTCATATCTTTGTGGCCCAATATGGTAGTAACCAAACACATGGAATTACCAAGTTAGTGTGACGAAGAAACTGTTTTTGTTGTTGTTGTTGTTGTTATTATTTGTTTGTTTTTGTTTTTTTGGTACCAGGAATTGAACTCAGGGGCATTTAACCACTGAACCACATCTGTAGCCCTTTTTTATGTTTTATTTAGAGATAGGGTCTTGCTGAGTTGCTTAGGGCCTCCCTAAGTTGCTGGGGCTGGCTTTGAACTTGAGATCTTCCTGCCTCAGCCTCCTGAGCTGCTAGGATTATAGGTGTGCACCACCTATAATAAGAAACAGAATTTTGAGCTGGGGTTGTGGCTCAGTGGTAGAGCACTTGCCTAGCATGTGTGAGGCACTGGGTTCGATCCTCAGCACCACATAAAAATAAAATAAAGGTATTGTGTCCACCCACAACTAAAAAAATATATGTTAAAAAAAAAAAGAAACAAAATTTTGAATTTTTTAAATTATTAATTAAGGCTGAGGCCATAGCTCAGTGATAGAGAACATGCTTAGCATATCTGAGGCCTGAATGTGATCCCCAACACTCAAAAATAATAGTAATAATCATAATTACTAATTATTTGATTTTAATTAACTTATTACATGGTTACATGTAATGATGCTTAAATTGACATTTCCTACTGGGAAGAGTAAGACAAAGCTAATAGCAGTGATACATCTAAGTATGATTGGAAAAGTCCTCAGCAAGGAAATACTATTTCTACACATTAAGTTATTCACCAAGCTGTGCAAATTTCACTCCATTAATATGTCTCAAATTTTCTTTCTCACTTTTATTCCTAAACAAGCATATCAATTTTTAGAATAAATTCTTCCAGGAGGATTATATAAACCCTGAACATTGGAGACTTGTGAAGAAGAAAAACCCTTGGCCACTTCCATCTGGCAGGCCTTTCCTAGCATAGGTGGTATCATTGGCAGTGGTGGAAATCCTTAGCAAATTAGTTTTGGGAAGAAGCTGCTCACTTCTGCCTTGTTCCATCAAGCTACCTGCTTCTAAGTGCTTATGTTCTAGGCTCACTAAATCCAAAGCACAATTTGTGTGTGTTCTTTTCCTGCCAGGTTGTGGCCACCTGACATAATCTGCAGCTCAAAAGTCATACTGTCCTGTTCTCTTTTTTTAGTTCAAACCTATCTTCTTGAACACTATTGATCCATCTCACCCTATGGCAAAACTGAGCAGAGCAGCCAATACCCAGAAATGCATCAGGGCTGGAGGCAAACATAATGACCTGGATGATGTGGGCAAGGATGTTTACCATCACACCTTCTTTGAGATGCTGGGCTCCTGGTCTTTTGGAGATTACTTCAAGGTAAGCTCAGTGCAGAAGAACTTTTGGAGTTTTAAATAAAGGGATCATTTCCATTAAGGAAACAAGTTTGTTTGTTTTAAAGCATGAAATATCATCATCTAGAAGATTAATAGTGAAGGACATTTGTTAATTCTAATACCTCTAGAAATAATATCTGTAATTTGATGATTTCAGTTTGTATTTCTTACATAAATTCATCCTGAATTTGATTGAGTTTATAGTGAAGATATTATAGTTTTCATGTTCTCAGGATATTTTGGTTTGGCCATGTTCTTTATCTTTCATTTTGTTATTTTTGTAGGAATTGGCCTGTAAAATGGCTCTGGAACTTCTCACCCAAGAATTTGGCATTCCAGTTGAAAGACTGTATGTTACATACTTTGGTGGAGATGAAGCAGCTGGCTTAGAACCAGATCTGGAGTGCAAACAAATCTGGCAAAATTTGGGGTAAGAAGGCAACTCATTTACAGAGAGTAGAGAGGAGTAAGTGATTACTAAACTCAGTGCCAGAGTTTATGATTTTGAATTCAAAATCTTATGGTTTTAAGTACATGGCCATTTCTCATTTTGGGATGTGTGTTTGTGATGTAGGTTAGGGTGACTGAGAGTAATTATTCTTTTTTATTTTTCCTCCTCTACTGGGGTTCCAAAACCAGGGCCTTGCTAGGCACATATTCTACATTGGACATATCCCTAGCCCCAGGAGAAAATATCTTTTGATGTATTCATTGCTTTTTTTGGCAGGGGGGTGGGGGGGTGGGGGGTGGTGTTGGTTCTGGGGATTGAACTTAGGGACACTCCACCACTTAGCCATATCACCAGCCCTATTTTGTATTTTATTTAGAGACAGGGTCTCATTGAGTTGCTTAGTGCCTCACTGTTGCTGAGGCTGGCTTTGAACTCACAATCTTCCTGTCTCAGCCTCCCAAGCCCCTGGGATTACAGGCATGTGTCATCATACCCGGCTTCATTGCTTCTTAGTATGTTCAGTCATTCTATTTTTCTTTTTTTTTTAAAGAGAGAGAGAGAGAGAGAATTTTTAACATTTATTTTTTAGTTTTTGGCAGACACAACATCTTTGTTTGTATGTGGTGCTGAGGATCGAACCCGGGCTGCACGCATGCCAGGAGAGCGCGCTACCGCTTGAGCCACATCCCCAGCCCCAGTCATTCTATTATTGAAAGCTGACACAAGAGTCCCTCATTTTTTGTGTTTTATAAATTTTTAAAAATTGTGTATATAGGGGTTGGGGTTGTGGTTCAGTGGTAGTGCACTTGCCTAGCATGCGTGACACACTGGGTTCAATTCTCAGTACCACATACAAATAAATAAAATAAAGGTTCATCAACAACTAAAAAATATTTTTTTTAAAAATTGTGTATCTAAGGCTAGGGTTGTTGCTGAGAGTCATAGCTCAGTCGGAATGAGGCATGGCATTGGTGCCAGAAGGAAGTGGTTGAGAGGTGAGGCCAGGGAGCCATTGAGATGATGATGGTTATGTTAAGCTGTGTATTCAGTTGTATATTAGACCCCTGCTGTCCCCCTCAGCCCACTACTTTGTAGTTCTCCTGGGGATTCCTGGAGAGTTCCCATTGATTGGGGAAGTGCGGGAGGAGGGATTTGTGGTTGGTGGTTGGTGGTTCCTGGAAGGGCTGCGTGAGTGGCGTGAGCAGGGTTTGGATAATAAAGGAGTTCCTATTTTGAACCTATGTGTGCCTCCTGGTGGCTCAGTTATTTTGTACTCAGCAAGACTGCGGCAGGTTGTGGCTCAGCAGTAGAGCGCTCACCTAGGATGTGTGAGGCCTTGGGTTCCATCCTCAGCATCACATAAAATAAATAAATAAAATAAAGGTATTGTGTCCAACTACAACTAAAAAAAATTAAATATTAAAAAAAAAAATTGTGTATCTAGCCAGGAGCAGTGTTGCCTGTCAATAATCTCTGGAGGCTGAGGCAGGAGGATCTCACATTTGAGGGCAGCTTTAGCAACTTAGCAAGATCTGTCACAAAATAAAAAGGGCTGTTGATGTAGTTCAGTGATGTAGTTCAGTGTCGCAGATTCAATTCCCATTACCCTTCCCACCCCCCCCAAAAAAAAATTGTGTTTCTAATGCATGTGTTGTAAACATTTAAATGCTATTGAAATGTTGAAAATAGGAAATGAAAGTCTCTAAGATTAATCATTTTTCAGTAATTGTATACCCTGTACGTAGTCTTCCAGCCCTTTTTCATATTTTTGTAGACTTGTTTTTTTCAAAAGTGGTGTTCTTTATATGAAATAGTTTATTTCTTATGAAAATGTAATGGTATCAAACAGGATTAGAAAAAAAGAAAGTTTTTTTAAAGTTTAATGTATAATGTATTATAAAAGTGAACACAGTGGATGAGTTATATGTGTTTGTGTTTGAACACTTAAAATAATATTGAAATCTTAATAGTATTTTTGCTATATCAAGGAGAATCTGAATATAGGGGACTGGGATGTCCATGTTGTCATTGTCTTATTTTCTTATTAACTCTCTTGTTATACTTGGACGCAGTATTGTTTCATTTGTTCTTCTTTTTTTTTTTATTTTTATTTTTTTTTTTAGTTGTTATTGGACACGTGCCTTTATTTTTATTTGTTTTCATGTGGTGCTGAGGATTGAACCCAGAGCCTTGCACATGCTAGGCGAGCACTCTACTGCTGAGCTATAACCACAGCCCTGTCTTTTCTTTATTGATTTTTTTTTTTTTTTTTTTGTAATGCAGATGGAACCAACTTAGCCATGCCCCCTACCCTGCTTTGATTTTTGAGACAAACAAGTCTCACTAAGTTTCCCAGGCTGTCCTTAACTTGAGATCCTCCTGCCTTAGCCTCACAAGTAGCTGGGGTTATTGGCATGTGCCACTATGGCTGACTTTTTAAAAAAAGAAATTAGTTTCACTGTACTTAAATCTTGTTTTACTTGACTTTATATATATCCTGTACTTTGTTTATCAAACGGGCAAGATCTCTTTTGAGTGCTTTATTATTTAGCAACTTTCAACAAAGCAAATGGTTTTTAATTCTTTTTTTTTTTTTGAGCTGGGAGTGTTGCTTAGTGTGTACTTAGCAAGTATGTGGCCCTGAGTTTGATGCGCAGCCTCATACACTCATAAAACTCTGCTCTCAATATCACTAACACCCTCCCCCCCCCCCCCCCGCCTTTTTTTGGTACCTCGGATTAAACCTAGAAGTACTTAACCACTGACCCATATCCAAACCCAGAGGCACTTAACTAATGAGCCACATCTCCAGCCCTCTTTATTTTTTTGAGACAGGATCTCACTGAGTTACTTAGAGCCTCACTAAGTTGCTGAGGCTGGCTTTGAACTTGCTATCCTGTCTCAGCCTTCAAAGCCACAGTGCAACTGTGTCCAGCTTAACTAACCCCATCTTGCAGGAGCTATATTAATCTCTTCTTGAAGGTTAAGTCCTCATGACCAAATTACCTCTAAAAGTCCCACCACCTCTCAACACTATTACATTAACTATTAAATTTTTCTTTCTTTTTTTCCATTTTTTTTGGGGGGGGTGGGGAGCTGGGGATTAAACCCAGGGCCTCATGCTAAGCATTCATATAGCCACTGAGCTATGCCCCCAGGCCCTAAGCAGTTGAATTTCATGAGTTTTGCTATGAACAGACCACCTCCACTTACAAAGCATAACAGTCATTTTGAAAGATGAAGGATCATTTGCAAAGAAAACATTTGTTAGCTGGGCATGGTGGTGCAGGTTTATAATCCCAGTGGTTGGGGTGGCTTAGGCAGGAGGATCTCTAGTTCATAGCCAGCCTGAGCAACTTAGTGAGGCCTTAAGCAACAAATAAAATAAACTTTAGTAGGATTTGTGTGTAGGCTAGGCTTAATATTAGTAATTGCAAAGAGTAGGCCTTCTTTAGGAGAAATCATAACAATCTCTTTTTGTGGTGGAAGCAAGTCTTGGCAGGATTCTTGTCAGTGACTGTAACTGGGCTTATCTTTTCGGTTGTGTGTAGGCTGGATGACACCAAAATTCTCCCTGGCAACATGAAGGATAACTTCTGGGAGATGGGTGACACAGGCCCATGTGGTCCCTGCAGTGAGATCCACTATGACCGGATTGGTGGTCGGGATGCTGCACACCTCGTCAACCAGGATGACCCCAATGTGCTAGAGATCTGGAACCTTGTGTTCATCCAGTATAACAGGTAGCAATGGGATCCTGTTTCAGTCCTGCTAAGAGGAGAACCTTTCCTTGAGTCAAGCAGAGAAAGAGGAATCAGCTACGTCGCTGAAGGTTTTTTCCAGACCCTAATCTTTAGGGACAGTGGAGCAATACTCATGTCACCTCTAGAGACATGAGATCTTATGGCAGTTCTTTAAATTTTATTCTCAGGTTTCTCCACTAATCTCTGTGATAGAGCTAGGCCTATTCTTTTATAAACTAATTTTATCCCTTATAGTACCTTGAGGGCTCCTCCTGTAATGGCATTCCTATTGACATTTGAGCTGCTATATTTTAAAGCTCATTTCTCTGAAGTGTTCCTCATTCTAAAATGGACCCCAAAGTACTACCTTTTCCTTTGCCTTTCTCTCCTCCCCTCCCCTGTCACCAAACCAGACAAAAGCAAATGACAAATAGTTACAGGCTATAAACTGCATTGTGAGTTTTGACCAGCAGGACCTGAAGAGGTGACAACCTGAGACCTTGCTTCAGCTTCTTCCTTTCTCTGGATTATACAGGGAGACCGATGGCATTCTGAAACCTCTTCCCAAGAAAAGCATTGACACAGGGATGGGGCTGGAGCGACTGGTGTCTGTGCTGCAGAACAAGATGTCTAACTATGACACTGACCTTTTTGTTCCTTACTTTGAAGCCATTCAGAAGGTATTGGTCCTGTTGCAAAGATTGAAACTTCCATGGAGGTTTCTAGGCTTTGCAGTGCTGATGATCTTTGCAGCACTCAAAGATAAATCACCATATGCTTTGTCAGCCATCGGTACCTGTTACCATCTGCTTATTTCATTGCCAGTAGCATGAGAATCTAGGCACAAGACAGTACAATTTGTTGAGTGTAAGGGGGACTGGCAGGAGGCTTTTTGCTTTCCCTAGGGTCGCCTTTCCTGGGGTTATGGGATCTGGCAAGATGGTCATCCTTTCTCCCAATGCTCCTCAATCCTTTAAGACCCTCCTTGGCCAAGGCAGCACCAGAAGGGCTGTCTACTATGGGCTGTGTCTGGGTGTTTACCTGTAGGGCACAGGTGCCCGGCCGTACACTGGGAAAGTTGGTGCTGAGGATGCTGATGGGATTGACATGGCCTACAGGGTGCTGGCTGATCATGCTCGGACCATTACTGTGGCATTGGCTGATGGCGGCCGGCCTGACAACACAGGGCGGGGGTGAGTATATACATACTGGGCAGTGTTTGGACTGATATCATGAGTTTTATGACTCTTTGAAACTTAATACTATACTTTATTACTGGTTTCTGTCTTCTGGGTAGGTGGAAGGATTTTTTTCTTTTAAGGAATAAAGGGAATTTCTGCTTATGCTAAAGAGATGCCACTATATCTTGAGTCTTTTATTTAAGGTTTTATGATAGAAATTTGGCAGGGGTGGATAGGTTCAGGTATTAACTATCCCCAGGAAATTTTATCACTGACAGCCAGAGCCTGATATCACATGCATCTGGTTTGTTCTTGCCTCTCTCTGGGTAGCCAAACATGGAAAGACAACAAACTAGGGTTTAGCCTACCTAATCTTTGACATGCAGTTGGGGGTGTATTACTGAGTTTATGCTGGAATTAACCTTAGTGACTTTGGGGGAAACAAAAAGAAGCAGGATTAGGATAGAAAAAAGTCTATGCAGGAGCAAGTCAAAGGGCTGGGGATGTGGCTCAGTAGTAGAGCACCTGCCTAGCACACATGAGGCCCTATGTTATGTTTCTAGCACCGCAAAAAAAAAAAAAAAAAAAAAAAAGCAAGACAGAAAGTTGGTCATGTTGTCTTGGGTGGAATTATAAAGGCACTATGACTGGACCCTCAGCTGGGAATGTTGTCTGCCAGGGCACTAGATTTTGCCTCTTACAGGTACGTGTTGCGACGGATTCTCCGCCGGGCTGTTCGATACTCCCACGAGAAACTCAATGCCAGCAGGGGTTTCTTTGCTACATTAGTGGATGTTGTTGTCCAGTCCCTGGTAGGTTCATTTCCCTGATACCTCTTCTGTGCTAAAGCCATATTCTAAGAGTGATAGAGTGGGAGGCAGCATATTATTAATGGGCATTTGTAAGAGGGGTCCTGGAATGGTCTCTGGCTTGAGCACTCCCTCCTTTGTCAGGGAGATGCATTTCCCGAGCTAAAGAAAGACCCAGACGTGGTGAAGGACATCATTAATGAAGAAGAAGTTCAGTTTCTCAAGACTCTCAGCAGAGGACGTCGCATCCTGGACCGGAAAATTCAGAGCCTGGGAGACTGTAAGACCATTCCTGGTGAGGCACAGTTTGTGGCTTCCTCCATACTGGCCGTGGCATCTTTCTAGGAAAGGCAAAGCCCTCATTCACAGCCTACAGTGGGGCTCCCATGTGTGCCGAGGCTGAGTCAAACTGCTTTTGGTGTAAAATGGGATTAAGAGTAAAATTATAAATGTTATACTTTATTATGGTAAAGTATTCAAACAATACAGAAGTAAAAAGTGAAAATCCTTTCCCCAAATTATTTCTCAGAGGTAATAACTCTTAGAGTTTTGTGTATTCAGGATTTTTCTCTAAATGCTTGAAATGCACATAGGTATTTGTATATATATGTATGCTTTTCAGCAAAAGTGGGAACATTTGGCATATACCATTTTGCAACTTGCTTTATTTTTCACCAATGGATAATTAATTTCAAATGATTTTTTTTGTTTTGTTTTGGTTTGTTTTTGTTTTGGGTACTGGGGATTGAACCCAGTGATACTTAGCCACTGAGCCACATCCCCAGCCATATTTTTTGTATTTTATTTAGAGAGAGGGTCTCGCTGAGTTGCTAAGTGCCTTGCAAATTGCTGAGACTGGCTTTAAACTCCCGATCCTCCCGCCTCAGCCTCCCAAGCCATTGGAATTACAGGCCCAGCTTGTTGTTTGTTGTTGTTGTTTTAATTGAAGTATTATGTATAAAGGGAAGTGTCCGAATTTTCTCAATCTGAACACACTAATTCAAATCAAGAAATGAACTTTACCAAGACCCCTGTACTTCCTCCAGTTCACTCCAATAGATTTATGGGTATTCTGACAAGTCCTCTAGGACTAATATTGAATTGCCTTGACTCTAATCCCTTTGGTCATTCCCAGCATCCTCTTGGGAGGATTCCACATGGAAAATAAGGGGGCTGTCCATGTTATTCTGATGCAACTCCCTTGTGCTATATAGGGGACACTGCTTGGCTCCTCTATGACACCTATGGGTTCCCAGTGGATCTCACTGGACTGATTGCTGAAGAGAAGGGCATGGTGGTAGATATGGATGGCTTTGAAGAGGAGAGGAAACTAGCCCAGGTAAGGAATGTGAGAGTGAGCAGGAAACCCAATACCTTGAAACCCAGGCAAGACTTGGCTACAAAGCAACCATGACTTTCCTTCCGTTTAGGTCTTTGAAATTTTTTCCCTAGACTAGAGGATCTCAAATGGGAGTGAATTTGTACCCTTTGGGGCCATTTGGCAATAATACATGAAGACATCTCTGGTTTTTCACAACTAGGGGCGAGATGCTCTTGTCATCTCATTAGTATAGGCCAGGGATACTACTCAACATCTCTAATGCGAGAGACCATGTCTACAAAAAAGAATAAACTGGCCTAAAATGTCAGTAGAGTGCCAAGATTGGAAAATGCTGTTCTAGAGCTTTACCTTGGGTATAGTTTTGCAAGTTTGATTCTCTTCCCCTATACATTTCAAGGTAACTAATGCTTGTCTCTTATTGACAGCTGAAGTCACAGGGCAAAGGAGCAGGTGGGGAAGACCTCATTATGCTGGACATTTATGCTATTGAAGAGCTTCGGGCAAAGGGTCTGGAGGCCACAGACGATTCTCCCAAGTATAACTACTATTCAGACTCCAATGGTAGCTATGGTATGTTGCTGGGCTCCTTCTGAGCTGTCTGCCCCTTATCTGGAGTGTTTTGAGAGATCAGTTGCCCTGAAGCAGATCTCCCAAAAGCCTTTCCCTTAATGCTATACAGTTGTGTCAGGCTATTTCTTTTTTTTTTTCTTTCTTAAAGATGGGGTCTTGCTTTGTTATCCAGGCACCTCTCAAACTCTTGGACTCAAGAAGCAATTCTGTCCAGGCTCCTAAGTAGCTGGTACTATAGGCTTGCACCAACACACCTGGCTATGCTGCACTTTTATTTGCAAAAGCACCCTGGGCTGGTGGTTTTATTTTTATTAACTTTATTCTGGAATTACAGTTAGAGGACATTGTAAAAAATAGAATTGCAGGGAGGTTCTGTGTATCCTTTACCAGTTTCCTCAATTTGTAACCACTTTCAAGGAATCAGGTGGTTGACCTTGAAACAGTGGCTATTGAATTTTGCATCAGTATCTAGCATTTTAAAGTTAAGAAACAAAAGAAATAAATAAGCAATACAAGCTTTTGCATTTTTGCCCTATCAGAGAGCAGTCCTAGACCAAAGTCTATCCAAGTGATCACACAAATTGAATACATTCTTTTTTTGGTACTGGGGATTGAATCCAGGGGTACTACTTAACCACTGAGCCACATCCCCAGTCCTTTTTATATTTTATTTAGCTGAAGCTGGCCTCAAACTTGCAATCCTCCTGTCTCAGCCTCTTGAGTAGCTGGGATTACAGGCATGTGCCAGTGCACCCACCTTTGTTACTAAAAGATTTAATCAGATTTATCAAGTTTCTGTTCAGTGTCTATGAGTTAGGGTGACCAACTGTCTAGTTTGCCCAGAGTTATCCTAGGGTTAACACTGAAAGCTTGCATCTCAGGAAACTCCTCAGTCCTAGAAATTGGGACACTTAGTCCCCCTATTGAGTGTTGCATCACCTGGTGGAAAACCAGCCTGCTAATTCGTTTGTGGTGTTAATGGGCTTGCTTTTTAATAAAATTGGACAATCAGGACCTATGAAGGATTTGAAAAATCAAAACCAGCAAAAGCCATCTAGGAATGTGTGAATGGAACTGGGGACATAGCTCAGTGGTAGTGTTTGCCTAGCAATGGGGGAAGTCCTGGATTTGATTCCCCAACACCAAAAAAGAAAAAAAAAAAAAACAAAGTGCACGAGAGTCATTGATCTTGTCTTCTCCCATCTTTGCATTTCCACCGAGCAGTGTTTGAGAGTGCAGTGGCCACAGTGTTGGCTCTGCGCAGGGAGAAGATGTTCGTGGAAGAGGTGTCTACGGGCCAGGAGTGTGGAGTAGTGCTGGACAAGACCTGTTTCTATGCTGAACAAGGAGGGCAGATCTATGATGAAGGCTACCTGGTGAAGGTTGATGACTGCAGCGAGGATGTAAGCCAGCGGTTCTTCCATGTTAGCCAGGGAGGCATGGGTATAAAGCCCAGAACCTTCTTTTGCTCCTCAGCACTCCAGGCCTCGAGGAGCACACCCAATAGATATTTTTTTTTTAATTAATGTTTTTTAACTTATATATAACAGCAGAATGCATTACAATTCTTATTACACATGTAGAATACATTTTTTCATATCTCTGGGTGTATACAAAGTATATTAACACCAATTCATTCAATAGATCTTTGAGTTGGGTTTCGTTGTCGGTGTTTCTACAACCAACAGAGCTGCTTATACTTGTTGCTTTCCTGACCATTAGGTATCCTTGTAAGGAAGATCCTTGGAACCGGGTACACGGGTCATCCCTAGTTCTTGCATTCTTTCCTCATGAATAAGGAGAGGCAGTTCTCTGAATGGCAAGCATCCTTGTAGGAAACTCGGCCCTTAGCTTAGCCACTGCTGAGTTTGGCTTCTGTTTTTGTTTTTTTTTCCTACCCGCTTCCCACCCCAGTACTAGGGTTTGAACCCATAGGTGCTTTATCATTGAGCTACATCCTTAGCCATTTTTTATTTTGAGACAGCGTCTCACTTAATTTCTGAGACTGTCCTCGAACTTATTATCCTGCTCCCTCAGCCTCTCAAGTAGGTGGGATTACAGTCATGTGCCGCCATACCCTGCCAGGTTTGGCCTGGATGAAACACTGTCTGGTTACTTAATAATGGCTTTCAAATTCTCGAAGATGCTTCTCAATCTTGTGTATATGTATGTATATTTAACACATGTAATAGTATTATTTGTATATACGTATATAGATAGAAACCACTAAAGAGGGCCTTTTTTTTTTTTTTTTTTGGTAGTGTTGGGGTTTGAACCCAGGACTTTGTGCATGTAAGGCAAGCACTCTACAAACTGAGCTATATCCCCAGCCCCAAGAGTGTCTTAAGAGAATACATGTATGTGTACAATTTATATATGTAAAGGTAGAATTTTTTTTCCTCTCAGTATTGGGGATTGAACCCAGGGCCTTTTGCTTACTAGGCAAGCATTCTATCACTGAGATACATCCCCAGCCCCTGAAGAGAATTTTTATACGTGTGAATTTTAATTTTAATATTTAACATATATGAATTTAATTTTAATGTGAATTTATACACACACACACACACATTTAGATTTTTTTTTGTTTTGTTTTTGTTTGGTACCACAGATTGAACCTAGGGCAATATACCACTAAGCCACATCTCCAGATCTTTTTATTTTTATTTATTTTTTAAAATATTTATTTTTTGGTTGCAGTTGGATACAATACCTTTATTTTACTTATTTATTTTTATGTGGGGCTGAGGATCGAACCCAGGGCCTCGCTTATGCTAGGCAAGCGCTCTACCACTGAGCCACAACCCCAGCCCCGACTTTTTTATATTTTGAGATGGGGTTGCCCTAAGTTGTTTAGGGCCTTGCTAAGTTGCCCGCGCTGGTTTTGAACTTGTAATCTTCCTGTCTCATCCTCCTGAGTCATGGGGATCACAGGTATGCACCATCACACTAGGCTCACACATAAATTTAGAGAGAGAATTGATGTTTTTTGAAAAAATCATTTATTGGTTTCTTGCTTGACTATCCTTAGAAAACTGAGTTCACAGTGAAGAATGCTCAGGTGCGAGGAGGGTATGTGCTCCACATAGGAACAATCTACGGCAACTTGAAAGTAGGGGATCAGGTCCGGCTATTTATTGATGAGGTGAGTTGCATAAATTGCCCATGGATCTTGTTAGTATAAATCATCTCCTTCAGTTTTATATTGTCCCATCATTGTCCTTCCTAAATGAAATGATAAGTAGGGTGCAGGAATAAATTTTGGTACATTTTATGGCTTGTGAGGGATGTGACTGAGTAAAACCTGCATGTTCCTTCGACAGTGGTTTTACCACTACTTTCTGTTAAGATCCTATGGGCTTGTTTCATGGATTTCTCTTCTAACATTAAGCACTTCTTCAGGAGCTTAAATTAGTTAAGAACTAGGCTCTACTGCATGTGATAGCAGAGCTCAAAACCATAGTTTAAAGTGAGATAGCAATATATATTTCACACCTAGATTTGGCCCATAGGCCATAGTTGACTCTTCTGGTTTTAGAAAATGAAAGTGAAAGGTGCATACCCCTTCTCTTAAGGGTACTAATCACTTCTGCTCACATCCTCTTTGCCAGAACTTAGTCATATGCCAGAACTTACTGCCTTCAAGGGAAGCTGGAAAATGAAGTTTTTACTCTGGACAGCCATGTATCTAACTGAAAATTCTAGTATTGGGGGATGACTGGCCATTTGTTATAACTATCCAATCATTCCCCAAATATCAGCCACCTCTCCCCTTTACAGCCCCGGCGGAGACCTGTCATGAGCAACCACACAGCTACGCACATTCTGAACTTTGCCCTGCGCTCAGTGCTTGGGGAAGCTGATCAAAAAGGCTCACTGGTTGCTCCTGATCGCCTTAGATTTGACTTCACTGCTAAGGGAGCTATGTCCACTCAACAGATCAAGAAGGCCGAAGAGATTGCTAATGAGATGATTGAGGCAGCCAAGGTAGGTTGGACTTGTCTAAGTTCATGACCATCACCCTTTCCCACACCATCACTTTTTATCATGGAGGCTCAGCAGTTCCAAGTACTTTCATTCTGTTTTACCATATTGTGTCTTACATATAGCTTTGCTTAAAGCAGGTAATTCTCCAAACTGCTTTTGTAGTGGGCAAAGGTAGTGTTTGGTGGTGGGAGAGAGCAGTCTTTGACCTGTTCCCTCCTTAGGACAACCAGAGCTCTTCTAGTTATCTATTTCTATGTGTGTAGATTCTCTCTGTGTTGTTCAGGCTGGTCTCAAACTTCTTGTCTGAAGTGATCCCCCCATTTCAGCCTCCAAAGTATCTGGGACTACAAGCGTGTACCACTGTGCCCAGCTATATTTCTGTTTAATGTCTATTTACCCACATGCATCCACATGTGAATTGGCTTACAGTTTAACAAAATGTTGGAAATTCCCATCTTGATCCCTTTGTCTTGTACTGGTACATTATTTCAGGAGGTTTGGGGCACATACCAGGCAGAGCTAGGCTTAGAGCCTAGGTCTGCCTGGTATGTCCACACATACCGATAAGTCCACACCACTGAACCCAATAAGATGCAAAGAAAGGCTGGCCTTGAACTTGTGATCCTCCTGCCTCAGCCTCTCATGTAGCTGTTCTCTGTGCCTCTTGGTTCATCTTCAGGAAAGATTTTTTCCCAGTTTGGTTTTTTTGTGTGTGTGGTTTTTTTTTTCTTCTTTCTTGGCAGCCTGTCTACACCCAGGATTGTCCCCTGGCGGCAGCAAAAGCCATCCAGGGCTTGCGGGCTGTGTTTGATGAAACTTATCCCGATCCTGTGCGAGTTGTCTCCATTGGGGTCCCAGTGTCTGAGCTGTTGGATGACCCCTCTGGGCCTGCTGGCTCCCTCACTTCGGTTGAATTCTGTGGTGGAACGTGAGTACTGTGGGAGGAGCAGCAATAGATGTGGCACCTGCCTTTTGTTAAATTGGCAATACCTTTGAGGTAATAGGCTAGCTAGATTAGCTCATGTCTTCTTTCCTTTCTCACTTCCTCCTCCTTCCCTCCTTAGGCTGTATCCCTAGCTCTTTTTATTTTGAGACAGGGTCTCACTAAGTTGCCCAGACCGACCTCATATTTATGATCCTCCTGTCTCCAGTCTCCCAGATAGTTGAGATTCAGGCTTGTGCCATTGTGCCTGGCCGGCTTCCTTTCTTGCTTGCTTGCTTATTATTTATTTATTTGTTTGTTTGTTTGTTTTACTGTGCTGGAGATGGAACCCAGAGTCTTGCACATATTAGGCAAGCAGTATACCAATGAACTACATTTCCAGCCCCCAACTCTGGTTTTTCCAAGGTTGAAATGAAGTCCACAGATATGCTCTTGCTGAATAGTATTGTCAAGAATCCCAGTGCTCTAATCAGAGCCTTCAGTGTCTGACATTAACATTTCCTGGGTTTGTGATGAAATACTTTTCCTGGAAGAGGAGGTAAAAAGCATTGTGTACACACTTAGCCTAAATTCCCCGGACTGATCCTAACAAGAATGCTGATTGAATTCAGGATTCAGCAAGGCCATGAAGTGCTCGTGGAGCTCTTGGTCTGGTCTCAGCCCCATTCATTCCTGGCACCTCACCTCATTTCCTTTGCTATCTTTAGCAGCATCTGAGGAATTAAGCCTGTTGTCTCAGAGCCCCTGAGCAGACTATGAGGTAGACCTGGCTCAGACAGCCTGGGAGAGCCACTTGTTTCTATCAACTTATATTCCCTCAGAGCTAGTGGGGTCTTTTAGGGAAGGTCTTGGTGGCTTGGAAAGTTTCAGAGTAAGCCTGGTGGAAAGAACATTCTTAAGGCCATAGCCAAGCCTGGCCAGGGTTTCCTCCAGGCCTTAGGCAGTGAACAGGTGGGGTGTATGGAGGGCAAGTGATGGATCTAAGGGAGCAAGTCCTAGGCCCCTGCCAACTGAATTGGACCTTCAGGTGAATGCCACTTCTTCCCGAATACCTGAAACAACTTTCAAAGACTTCATACCACCCTCACAGAATGACTGTGAGAATTATTGAGGAATAAGACCCTATTTGTTTAAGGGGTTGTGGAAAGATGTCAAAACTAATCCTCCAATATTCTCACCTTGTGAGCAGGGATATAAAAATATAGCTTACATTTCACCAAAGGACCAAAAATGTCATGTAGAGCCTGTCAGCCCTAATATTGATGTTAGGGATTACAGAGCACCTTCATGTTTATTTTTATTTGATTTCACAACAGCCATGTGGGGGAGAATTATCCCCGTTTTATACATGAAAAGACTGAAACCCAGAGGGATGGTGTCTACCCAGTGTCAGAACACTCTTAAGCCCAGGCCTTCTCTGACTCTTTCCCTTACTGCTTCTACTGTTCTTATTTAGCCAGAGCTGTGTTCTGAAATTTCCTTAAATACGAGGGAATTACCCACTGTTCTCTGAGGGATGATGACCTCATGGGGTTCAGCCTAGCAGCTATAGGCTCCCCAGGGGTAGGGAGGTGGCTAAGGATTCTGGGCTTCCTTCCTTTCTTTTTTTTTTTTTTCCCCTGAATCAGAACATAACAAGCAGCACACCTGGGCTTCCTTTCACTCCTGATTTTGTGTTCTGCCATTCAGGCATCTGCGGAATTCAAGTCATGCAGGAGCTTTTGTGATTGTGACTGAAGAAGCTATTGCCAAGGGTATCAGGAGGATTGTTGCTGTCACAGGTGCTGAAGCTCAGAAGGTGAGCACAGGAGGCAGGTGTGTAGTTTATTTGAACAAGGCAGGGGGAGCCCATTTAGGGAATCCGTGGAGCAAACAGTTCTGTGGCTGTTGTAGTCAGAAGGAAAATCCAGATTGCTACTCCCACCTGTCCTCCAGTTAACTCCACCTGGCAGAAGAAAGCCACCACAACATTGTCGTGTTTAACTCCCAGCTATTATGTTTAATCTTTTAAATGTATGTAAATTCTGTCTCAGTACATCCATGTCTAGGAGGGTAAGCCAGAGTTTTGCTGTGGCCTCAAGGGTTCCCTCTCTTCTCTATCTATCCTAAGGATGTTTACCCCTAGTGTGAGGTGCAGGACATAGAGGTGCATGTTCGGAGAGTGGGAACTATAGTTTGTGCCAAATCCTGAGGACTAGTCATTTCACAGTTTGAAAAGGGCTCCTATTTGTGATTTCTTGGACATCCTGAGCCTGATGTAGCAGGCAACTTTTGCTGACTGGGCATGTGAAGAAGGTGCTCCTTTCTGGGGCAGGAGGCTGTCAGCATTTGCTTCCTGGAGGAAAGAAATTGCTGGTCTCTTAGAGCATGTGCTCTACACGTGCTGTTGGTGCTTCTGTAGCTATTTACAGACAGAGCTGTGAGACCAGTGGGGGATGACTCAGATTTATAGATCTGACTATCCCCTTCCCAGGCCCTCAGGAAGGCAGAGAGCTTGAAGAAATCTCTGTCTGTTATGGAGGCCAAAGTGAAGGCCCAGACCGCACCAAACAAGGATGTACAGAGGGAGATTGCTGACCTTGGTGAGGTAAGGACAGCCTTACTCCCTCGTTGGCCTGCTCATTGCTTGTGTGCCTATGGAGCACAGGCCCTCCCTATGGAGCAAGGCCCTGCCTGTTCTTAAGGAACTCTCACTGTAGCCTCTGGGCTGACTTGTTATCCAGTGGCCTTGCAAAGGGGACTTTTTTGATGCTGGCCTACAAATCCCTGGACCCTGCCTACTGCTTCCAGTGCAGCTGGCAGGAGAGCCCTTTCTAAGCATGAGTCGGGGTGAGGGAGGTGTGGAGGGAGAGTGTCCACTGTTTCCAGGCCTGCCTGGTGTTTCTTAACATCTGGAACTTCCCCTAAGCCTTCTCAGCTGTGCTCATGGCCTGGTAAAGACCAGTCTTACATGAGAGCTGAGCCCTCTTTATAGTGCCCCTTTCTCTCTAGCCTTGCTTGTGACAACTGCCGCAATTGCTACAGTGACTGGTCTCAAGACCAGCAGATATCTTTTCCCAGACACAAGCTGGAGAGGACTTTGGTTTAAAAGAAGGGTGGGGTAGGCTGGAGCTTCATATCCTAGCACCACGTAGCCCAGAGCCAGTTAGTCTTCTGGTTCCTGTTCCAGGCACTGGCCACTGCAGTCATCCCGCAGTGGCAGAAGGACGAATTGCGAGAGACTCTGAAATCCCTGAAGAAGATCATGGATGACCTAGACCGCGCTAGCAAAGCTGACGTCCAAAAGCGAGTGAGTCCTGGCTGTGCTGGTGGCAGGAAGGGAGCCAAGAGGATTTCCTGGACAGAGTCTGGGGTGACTGCTGCCTGGGTTTCAGGGTCTGGGCCTTTGGCCTGACACTCTGCTGAACTTCCTTCTTGTAGGTGTTGGAGAGGACAAAGCAGCTCATCGACAGCAACCCCAACCAGCCCCTGGTTATCCTGGAGATGGAGAGCGGCGCCTCAGCCAAGGCAATCAGGGGCTAGGGTCCGGGCACTTCCCGGCCTGTCCACTGCATGTCCCCTTCCTTCTTGGCCTCATCAGCCTTCTGGTGGCAGATGGGTGGGCTTTGAGTCTCTGAGCCATGTGGTCAACTGAGGGCTCGCTGTCTAGGATTAAGGTTAGACGGAGCCATGGAGAAATATGGGCTGGAAGAAGGAGCAGCTCCCTGGAGTTATAAGGCAAACTTCAGAGCCAGAATGTGGGCAGGGCTCTGGGCTTGGTTCTTCTTCATACAGGCTCCCAGGGAGAGCACCTGCTCTTGGAAGGAATTGGGGTGGTGGCTTGAGGGCTGAGCTCTGTAAACTCCCTGATTTAGAGCAGGGCCTCCTGCCCCAGGGCCCTAGCCTAACACTAGGATCCCCCTGTAGGCTCTGAATGAAGCCTTGAAGCTTTTCAAGACGCATTCCCCACAGACATCTGCCATGCTCTTCACAGTGGACAATGAGGCTGGCAAGATCACCTGCTTGTGTCAAGTCACCCAGGTCAGAAGTCCCTGCAACCTTGTTCCAAAGCCTGTAAACCTCTGCACCTCTGGGAAGCACAATCTGGCTTCTCAGAGTTTGGTTCTTCTGTTGTTTGCTGAGACCTATTTATGTGTGTGCAGCCCTTGTAAAAAAACAGCCAACCTCCTGCCCACCTGTTTGTCACCTTTTTCAGTACCACTTACCCTCAGGCCTTTTCATTTGTGACTACGTGTGACTATACTGGCTGACTTCTGGCTTAGCCACTCTTCATCCTGGCAGTGGCCACTGACTAATCCT